>NW_026020594.1:562783-1227421 GCF_900185275.1 Solanum verrucosum
TTTATGGAGGTTTGAGTCATATTTTTAGAAAATATTACTCCATCTCTAGTGAGGAGACAACTTCCGTTATTATGTAATAAGAAATCTAAGCCTAAAACAAAGTCTATCCTAATATTTAAATCTCTAACCCATATTTTTTCTATTTATAAGTAGGTTTATAGAAATCTGCACATGTGTTTAAAAAACTTATTTGAGCATTACTAACATAATGTTTGTATATATTTGAAGATCCGTCCATTTGCATGGCGCTTTGTGGTTCGGAAAATTCCTTTATTATTTCTATAGGCAGGATATTTCTATTTATTATACTCTTTGTACACCCTGAGTCTACTAGAGCTAAAGTTTCTATTTCATAGTTTTGAATTCTTATTCTCGTTAATATTTTGATAGTATTGATCTTTTTGTCTTCATTACAAATTAATCCTTCAAACGATTTGTATTCCTCTTTTTCATTTAAGAGCTCAATTCCTTCCTTTTCTTCTACCTCTTCTTCTACTTTTTCTTTTCCTTTTTCTAATTTATTCATTCTGTCTTCTAAACTATCAATCCTTTTTTCTAGGGACATTAATGTTTTTTCTTTTTACGCTTATGGTCTGGTCTATAACTTTAATGTTAAATATTTTATTGATGCACATGAGGCATCCTTCTATATAGCAATTCGTACATTTAGCTCTTCTGTCTTTGCTGGGATATCCTGTACAATTAAAACATTTTTGGCTATCTAGACCTTTCCCTTTTAAAAATTGGTGATCACAATGTAGATTGACAAATGTAAAATCCTTGATGTCCAATTTTTCTAATCCTATCTCATTTATTAAAGTTTCTTCTTCTGAATCAGATGAGTCGTGTTGTCTTCCTTCTAAAGCATCTATACTTATTACTGAATATATACTTTCATTATCTGACATGTATTCATCTACATTTATCAGGGTTTCTTGGAAATCTTCTATGAGTTGGGTTTCTCGTTCTACTATTATTTCTTCCTGGACAAGTGTTAGCAAGATGTTCTTCACTTCCGCATGTAAAACAAGATAGTCTATTTTTATAGATTCTATTATTATTATGTTTTCTTACATGTCTATCTTTATTTAGGTAAGGCTTTTTTGCCGTAGATTTTTTTAGATAATATTTTTCTTTCCTTGGTCTTGTCTGTAGTCTTGGTTATTTTGATATTTTCTTCTGTATTTCTTATTTGGTGTACCTTGATCATAGCTTTGCGTTGTGTATATATTTTTACAAAAACCAGTCTCATTTTGCTTTAATTGTTTTTGTATTTGTATATTTGTACACTTTTCTTGTAGTATTTCCATAACATGCTGTATTTTATGTCCAATAGACCAATTACATTTGGATTTTGCATAACTCCTTCTCTTTTCCCCATCTTTCTTCTATTTCTCTTCCTAAGGCTCCAGGGAGTTTGTTAAAAAAGCTTTTTTTCCAAAGCTTTGATCAAATGCATTGCCGCTTATAGCGCATAAGTAAAAATAGTCTTTTCAAAAAGTTTTTTATATGGCTCCAATTTGTAATGCTAAGTTGTTCTAGTTTTATTAATGCATTTTTTGTAAGACTACTAAACAGCTATTAGGGTCTTCTCCTGTATTAGGCTGTGTATTTTATTGGTGAAATTATATGGATTTGGTCCCATATTTACTAGTTCTTGGAATTCTTGAGGGTAAGTTACCTTGTATGTTTCCCACACTCCTTTGATTGATTCTCCTAAAAAGATTTTCATGTATCTATACATAATTTCTGCATATGTTTCACTATAATGATGAATGTAATCTGCTACTACTATTCCTTTCCATACGTCTATTACTGAGTTCCACAATTGAGGATCATGAGCTGCTATATTTAATATCTTACCTCTATCTCCTCCATCTTGAAGCTTGATAGGGGCTTCTATTGGCATTCTTATTCCTATTGGTCTAACCATTTCTGGTTCTGTTGTCAAGTCTTACCTATATACCCGATGACAAGGTAAATTACCTATAGTATATTCTACTGGTGTTATGGGGGTTGTCTTTTGAAAGGGACTGGAACTAGAAGAAGCGGTTTCCATGAATTCTTTTAGACTGCGTGTTGTTACGTCGTCGCTTTCTTCTTGGGTGTTTTCTTTTTGTCTATACCCATAATTATCTATTCTAAATTTGCATTCTCTAAAATGTTGTTCTACTGTAGAGATATCTATTTTTCCCACTTTACAACCTTTACATTTAAACAAAGTTATTTTATTTTCTTGATGTAATTCTTTAGCCTTTGTTATTGATAAGTCTACTTCGTAGTCTTCTTCATTTATATTTTGAATATTCATACATTCCATATTGATGGTTGATTCATTATCTTCTAAATCTTCCTCTATTTCTTTTTGATCTGTATATTTATAATCAGTGAATCTAATTGATATCTCTCCTTTAGTATTAGTGTATGTGAGGTGGTCATTTGGTCGTAATACTTCTTTTTACAGAATTTTTCTAAATTCCATTCTCTACCTGCATATTCTTCTGAATTTATTTTTAAAGGGTTCATTAATTTGATTCCTTTATTTCCCATTATACCTACTGCATTGTCTATCTTTATTTTAAACCTTGAACTGCTGTTGGTGGCTAATTTTCCTATAAAGCCAACACAAACTAAAAGATTATTTCCACAGTTCATTTCTTCATACCCTTTGGTATGTATGCCTATTTTATGTACTTACCAAATTCTTTTGAATTTATCATGAAATCTGGACTACAGTAAAATATTCCTCCATTGTTACTCATGTCTACTTCGGTTAAACCTATTATTGATCTTTTAGATTCTTTACTAATTAAATTTATACTTTCACTATCGTTTTCTGATACACTTAACTGTTCTTCTCTATAATGTCTGTATAGATGTGCTATTGATGAGAAAAAACCTGTATTATAGAGGACTTGTGGATTTAACAACTTTAATTTATTTTGTTTGAAAATTTCTATGTCTCTATCTACATCTATTAATTCATCCAGCTGATGACTACTACTAGGTTTAGATGAGTTATTCATTATTCGAACTAACATATTGTTTCCTAGTCGATCTTGAGAGAAACTGGTTCTTTGTCTTTCTTGGGAATTTCTATTCATGTTTGGAAAAAGGTCCATGTTTTATCTTTTCTTTTAGGTCTATCCTCTTGAGGAATAAATTCAACTCTCTTGAGCTGTTCTATTAAGTCTTGCATATCGTTTTCTTGCTTACCTTTTTTAGTAGGGATTTTATTTTCCAATAAACTATGTAATTTTTTATTTATTTCTGTTATTTGGTCTTCTAGGTTTTTATTTAATTCTAATAAAGCAAATATTATCAAATTGTTTTGTTTTACGCTTATAGAGTCTGTTTTACCTGGTGGAATGTAATCTGATAAACCTTCAGGGTTAGCTTGAAATTGTGCTATTTTTCTAAGGACTTCTTGGTAAAAGAGATTGTTCATGAAAGGGTTAAGTCTTTAAGTTTACCTAGTTCTTTCTTAATTTATTTTGTCTCTCTATAAAGGTTTTCTAGTTGACTATTTAGTATTTCCAGAGGACTGTTATCAGTTATTTTATTTACTACTATGGTCTGTACTTTAGAAATTATATCTAGTTGCTGGTTTTTTAGAAAGTCAGAATTTTGTTCTATTTTTTCTAATGATTTGTTTTGTTTTTGCTGCAGGGTTTCTATTGTTTCTATTATCTTTAGAAATCTATCATCTTTGGACTGACTATGTTCTGCTAAATTTATTATTAAATCTGTAACCGTATTTAGATGTTGATTCTCGCTATGTAAAATATGGTCTCCTTCGGCGAAATTACACTTAAGTAGTGATCCAAATTTTAGTCTTCGATATTTCTTTTCTGAAACTATATATTTCTAAATCTAAGTATTCTAACCTCTTAATACTTCCTATTATGCTAAATATAGAGTTCTGTTTTTGCAATGTTGTGTTTCTATTCTAATTTCCTTTATGTAGTGATAAACTCTAGCTCCTATAATAGGTATTTGTAAATCTATCTGTTTTATTTCCTATCGTATATGAGATATTTGATTTGAAGTTAATAAGTCTGAAAATAACCTTAATTGTTCAAAATATAGTTGTCTTTGTTCTATCGAAAAATCGTATATATCTCTATAGTTATGTCTTATTCTTAATAGATACCAATGATATTCCTGATTAATTATAATATGTTTTTCGTATGGCCTAGATCTTTTCTTATATATTCTAGATGGCATATATATTTTACTTATATGTAGAGTGAGTGCTATGTTGCTTATCCTAAGGGTAATACTAAATTACTAATATAATTCCTTTGGACAACTATTCGTCTATTTGCGTGTTGGATATTACTATCTATGCTCTGTAGTTCCCACTTTAATGCACTTAATAACTCTGGGTTGACTAAGGTTGGTCGATTTGATGAATATAGACCCCCGTTCTTACAAAGTCGGTCTGTTAAGTCTCTTGTTTCTAGTACTTCTAGATATAGGGTTAAAGCCTCTTTTATCTTTATCAACTCAGATTTAGTCTGTAATTCTCTGTATAAGTACCAATAATTTAACCTTAATTGATTGGCAAAAGGGTGTTTTTTCATATATTATAAAATACTATATCTATTATTTGAGAATAATTTGTATTTTTAAATATAACGTGTACCTAAAACCTTCCAGCTCTGATACCAATAAAATACATTTAAATATAACAGTTTTTTTTTTATTTTGAAAGGGAAGGGGAATATGTAAACTATAAAATCCTTACAAACTTCTTTACTCAATGCTCTTCTTGCACTTCACTCTCTCTAACTTCTTCTTTGCGAATGGTCTTATTTATAGGGGTGGATCCGGACTTGAAGTTCGGATTTCAAATTCTTAAAAACTTTCTTCACGCCGGGTGCTCTTTGGGCCCCATCGTCACATGGCTTTGTGAAACTTTTTTCAAATTTGAATGGATCCTTTTGTTGTCTTGTGATAGTGGAGTCAATAGTGGATATGTAGTGGAGTCTGGAATGGACCTTCTTTGTCGACTTGTTAGTAGTGGACATGTAGTGGAGTCTCATTTATCATAATGGCTTGTGATGTCACTGCTTACCTATTTATTTGTCTTGTTGATGTCATTGCTTACGTATTTTCTTTAGGTATCCAGGTTGTGTAGTGCGTCGGAATCAAAACTCATCCCTGAATCATTGTCTTCATTTGGATCGTAGTGCTGATTAAATTGGTCTATCGATAGATCATTTTCATCACTGCTACTCTCTATGTCTTCGTGGTTAGAATTTGCTGGATTTGGCTCTGGATTTTCTCGTATAATTTTTTCTTGTATTACGTCCTTAGTCTTTTCTGTGAGTAACTTGTACAGGGAGCTTTTTATTATTTTTTCTATCCTTTTATTTTTTTTTTCTTTTTTGGAGAAATCCCTTTGTCTTTTTGCTTGTTTCTGTTATTGTATTAAAACTTGCTGGCAGAATTCTTACACTTTTTGGTAAAGTGTCAACCATCAACGGATTTGATGAGTCTTTACCCGCTACCGTTTGAGCGGGACTAGTTGTACCTCTAGCTGGTACAATAGCTCTTTCTACATTCGTTGGGGAATGTACACCCGTCTTATCCATTTGTAATGAGATGGAGAACTCGTTATAGGTATGGTTTGATCGGTATTTCCTAATAAAAGCCTTATCCTTTCTTGTAATGAGTGGATATGTTGTGTCATTTTTCCTTTTTCAGTCTCTAGTCTTTCGATCGTCTGATTTGAGTCTTTTGAAACCGTCTGTCATTGAAGAACAGTGATCGCAGAAAATTATTTTGTCTGTGTCTTTTTGAATGTTGTATTGTAATGAAGGTCTTGAAATTTGTCTCAACGCTGGGCTTATAAAATAATTCGGGGTAAGAGTTCCTCTAGCATAATCTAGTGCTTCATTCAAATCATTGAATCCTTTAAAAAGTGGAGTAGGAAAGTCTTTAATTGCATCTATTACTTCTATCCATGTCTGGAATACTCCTTGCAATTTTCCTTGGACTACATAAAATCTGAATTTTTTGTCTTCATTCTTGTCTGTAAAATAATGGCTTAATGAATATATATATATATGTATATACATATATATATACACACACACACATAATGGCTTTCCCGCTTTCCGCAAACCGACCTCCAGAGGTCGGAATTTGGTTTTCCCGCTTTCCGCAAACCGACCTCCGGATGTCGCTTTAAAAAGTAATTAGATGAAATAAAAATACCGACCTCCGGATGTCGCTTTAATTAATAGTAATTAGATGAAATAAAAATACTGACCTCATGAGGTCGGTATTTTAATTACATATTATTTAATTTTACCAACATCGTGAAGTCAATATTATTTAAATAAAATAATAATTTAAATATACCGAACTCTTTAGGTCGGTATTTATTAATTTATTTTAATATGAACTCAGCTCTTGAGGTTGATTTTATTAATTAAACATATATATATATATATATATAATCAACAGAAGTTTAATTTAATAAATTTAATTCGATCAAGTTAATTTTATAAATTTAAATTATATAACTCCTAATTATATACATTTATTAATTTTATTGATCAACAAAGTTTATCAATATCATATATATATATATATATATATATATATATAAAATTTAACTACACATCAACAGAAGTATAATTTAACAAATTTAATTTATCGATCAAGTTAATTTTATAAATTTAAATTATATAACTCCTAATTATATAAATTTAATTTTATTGATCAACAAAAGTTTATCAATATCAAATTTAATATATAAATCTCCTTGAATTGATCATCGGTATTTCTTTAATTGATAATGTATTTCATATCTAAACCACTAGTATATAAGACTTGATTTGTTAAACTACTCGAGCATTATATATTTATTAAATTAAACTTCTGTTGATGTGTAGTTAAATTTTATATATATATATATATATATATATATATATATATATATATATATATATAAAATTTAACTACACATCAACAGATGTTTAATTTAATAAATTTAATTTATCGATCAAGTTAATTTTATAAATTTAATTATATAACTCCTAATTATATAAATTTAATTTTATTGATCAACAAAAGTTTATCAATATAAAAAAAAATATATATATATATATATAATTTAACTACACATCAAGAGAAGTTTAATTTAATAAATTTAATTTATCGATCAAGTTAATTTTATAAATTTAAATTATATAACTCCTAATTATATAAATTTAATTTTATTGATCAACAAAAGTTTATCAATATCAAATTTAATATATAAATCTCCTTGAATTGATCCTCGGTATTTCTTTAATTGATAATGTATTTCATATCTAAACCAATAGTATATAAGACTTGATTTGTTAAACTATTCGAGGAGTATATAATTAATCAACATATTTCATACTCCGATAAGGTATCGTTTACATGTCATCATAATTAGGAGGTGGTCACTACACTTAACATCCATTCAATTAGATCGAACGTATATAATAATACTATCTCGCATTTCATACTCGAATAGATTATATGTTAGCTCTTCACCTCTACATCATGACATGAGATATTAAGTTCATGATTAGACGACGGACTGATAGAATTTGTACATTACTCTAGAAATATAAGTATAATTATCTCCTAATTCATATCAACGTAGTTTCATACTCTAAATATGGATTATAGATATTTTTTTATTTATTCCACGAATTCTAACTTTTTATTTATAAAGTATACAAAATTGTTACACTTTTTGAATAATTAATTGTAGGTGTAAAATGAAATTTTAGTATTATGCACAATAGCAAAATTATGAGTATTAATAGGAATATTTTAAACAAACAGACCTCCGGATTCGCTTTTATTGAAAGTAATTAGATTTAATAAAAAATACCAATGTCATGAGGTCGGTATCACATTAAATTTTAAGATAAATAAAGGTAATCATGTTAATTAAATAATATTGACATCGGGAGGTTGGTATTTTATATTAAATTATTTTTTAACTTGTATAAAACCGTCATTCGGAGGACAATTTATTTAAAGTTAATTGAAAATATTAATTTATTACATAACACAAAATCGTCCTCCGGAAGATGATTTAAATAAAATTAAATCAAAATAGAAAATAATACCTACATCACGAGGTCGGTTTTTATTGTAATTCATTTTCTGGGAAAAATTCCGACCTCTTGAGGTCGGAATTTGGTTTACCCATAAATCGTAAACCGACCTCCAGATGTCGCTTTTAAAAGTAATTAGATGAAATAAAAATACCGATCTCTAAATGTCGTTTTAATTAATAGTAGAAATAAAAATACCGACCTCATGAGGTCGGTATTTTAATTACATACTATTTAATTTTTACCGACATTCGGAAGTCGGTATTATGAAATATTTAATTGAGAAAAAATTTCGACCTCAGGAGGTCGGAATTTTTAATGAATTACAATAAAAATCGACCTCTTGATGTCGGTATTATTTTCTCAATTAAATATAAGAAGTACCGACCTCATGAGGTCGGTATTTTATATTAATTTATTTTTACTATTTAATTTTACCGACATACGGAAGTCGGTATTATAATTTTTTTTGTTTTTTATTTTACACAAAACCTATTGAGAAAAAATAATTTAATACCGACATCAAGAGGTCGGATTTTATTGTAATTCATTTTTTCTGGGAAAAATTCCGACCTCCAGAGGTCGGAATTTCGTTTTCCCGCTTTCCTCAAACCGACCTCCGGATGTCTCTATAATTAATAGTAATTAGATGAAATAAAAATACCGACCTCATGAGGTCGGTATTTTAATAACATACTACCGACATTCGGAAGTCGGTATTATAAAATATTTAATTGAGAAAAAATTCCGACCTCAGGAGGTCAGAATTTTTAATGAATTACAATAAAAACCGACCTCTTGATGTCGGTATTATTTTCTCAATTAAATATAAAAAATACCGACCTCTTTATTTTGCATAAAAACCGACTACTTGTAAATACCGACCTCCATTTGAGGTCGGAAATTTTTAGATCGGTATTCACTGTTTTTTTAGTAGTGCTACTACTTATCAAGCATAAAGAAAATAAGAGTTATAGTAAACTAGGTATTCTATTATCATCATAAAGTTTATATTACTCTCCATAATAATATTGCAAGTGAAGATACTTAATTAATGAAATAATATAAAGGCATAATACATAAATTGGACCCTAAACTTGGCTTCAAATTTTAAGTATGACCTCTAACTTTCATAGTGCACAAGTAGGCACTTTGACTATCCAATTCTTAAACAAAAAAACACGTGAATCCAACAGCCAAATTGTGTGATATACAAACGCTCCTACGTGGCTTATTGAGCCATTCAGTGGCTGCCACGTAATTAAAAAATTACATGTATTTTATAATTAAAAAAAATAAATTAAAATATAAAAGGGTAGGGTCGTATTTTCTTTTCCCAATTTGCTCGATTTTCACTCAACATCAGCGGAGCCCTAGCCCTAATTTCTTTGCAAATCAAAGTAAAATTGTGAAGATTTGTAGTCAAAGTTCTTATCTTTTGGATGTTTATGTGTTGTTCTTCCTCAATTTAGTCTGGTTATGTTAATTTTTACTTTTTGAAAGTTTATTTTTGGTAGAAGTTGTCACCATGAATATAAATTCACTTTTTTTATACCTGAATTATTTGCAGACCAAGAAATCTTCATTATAACTCTTTTTACACAATGACAAAAAAAAATTAGAAGCCATTACATAAAAAACGACCAGAAATTGTGCACAAAAAGAAAAAAAAGCTTGAGTACTAGAATTAGGAAGAAGAAGAAGAAAAATGGGATTTTGATTTGAAAAAAATAAAGATATATTTAAAAGGGATTCATTAAGGGTAAAATTGTCATTTTCGCTTTTTTTTTTTACTGTTGTGGGCCTCGAAAATACCCCTGACGCGCCTGAATTGCGTCTCAATCACGCGTTATGCCAAGTTAGATTCGCGTGTTTTTTTGTTTAAGAATTGGATAGTTGAAGTGCCTACTTGTGCACTTTGAAAGTTAGAGGTCATACTTAAAATTTGAAGCTAAGTTTAGGGTCCAATTTATGTATTATGCCTAATATAATAGTCAATAATAAGGCTAAGTTATCATCTCATACTTCAATTTATATATGTATGAACTAAAAAAGAGAGTTTGTCCGTCTAAAGTAACCTGAAGTATTTTCTTTTTGTCTTCTTCAATTTGTCCAACAACACTTTATAGTTCATCATTTTTTCTTGGATTTATTAGATCTTGTTAAACTTGTTGACATTGTCATATGATTTTGCTTTGCTAGTCGCATTGATAGGTACTTTGGAACAAATTCCTCGATCACATTACCATCCCAACTATGTTGCCTTCCATTTCTCTTCTTTTTTATTTTGTTGCTTCAACTTCTTTGTTGCCTAGGTGAGAGATCTCCTTCCTTGGCTACCTTAGCAAAGCATATGTCCAACATATCATCCCCATCATTTCCCAAGTCTATATCATAAGCTATAGTTGGACTAAGTCCTTAAATTATAACTTCTGGATCATGAGATGGATTTGTCTTTCTTGTAGGCACAAATTTGGGTGTGTGAGGGCTTAACTTACTCAGAGGAGGTGAAGTAAGATTTTCCTCTTCCTCAACTAAGTCTTCCCATTTAGAAGCACCCCCTTATTTTTCTTTAGAAACATTTAGATCTTTTTAGCCTCCTCTTAATTTGAAACAACCATGTTGGTGTATTTGGAGTGATTTATTTACCAGCTATCTCCATTGTAACAATGAACTCCTTTTCATGTGTCAAAACAGATTGTTTATTAACATGCTCACTATTCTTATTTAAGTCTCGAGTAACAAGACTCAAATTGTTAACACCTTTGTCAAACTGGCAGAACTTTGTGTGCTAAAGTACACCAGTAACATGATGGGATTTGCCTAAAGTACTCCCAAATTCAGCAGATAATTCATTTGTACCATGTATCCTCTCTTGTTGTCCAATATTCTCATCTCACGACACGTTGAATTAAGTACATTCAACTACAATGTTACTTCTATAAAACTCAACCTGCACAAAACTGTTTTGGTGCAAAATCTGATTGTTTGAGGACTTAGAACCACCATTTTTTAATGTGAGATCAAAACCCATTCATAACTGGGATTTTCTTCAATGGAGTGGTGTAACACCTCAGATTTCAAAAGGAACTAAAGAGAAATTTGTGCAAGTCACCATCCGTTTTTAGTTTTGGGTCAACTTCAAACAACCATATATTTTAGCACATAAAGATTTAGGTGTCCCATGACCTATCAAATTGAAGATCTTTGAGTCATTTTTCCAACGCCGCCAAGTTTGTTAAATTTCAAGCTTGGGTAAAGAGTTATGGCCGTTTGAGTGAAGCCTCTCTACTAAAGGCATCCCATTCGTTTTTAGAAGGGTAGTTTGGTCTTTCCTTTTTTAACTAGGCTTAACCACGTTTTGCTCTCCCCAAATAAGGGTCTAATCAAATTAACACCACTTTTTCACGTTCCTAAACACTTAGAAAATTAGAGTGAGGTTTTAGGAGGAGAAAAGGGCATGGTTTCAAGCGTTCTTCAAGATTTGTGGATTTCGCCAAGAGCATTGTTTTTTCCCGGTATGCAAGCAGTGGCGGAGCCAGGATTTAGATTGAGGGGTGTCAAAATATAAAGTAGTATGCACACAAAAAATTCAACAAAATAAATTTTACCAATAAAAGCAAAACATAATTACATTATTACAACCGTACTCGACGCAATTTCATCTCTTGAAATGTTTTTACAATAGTATCATTAGAAATATTAATAAATACATCTTTTTCTAAAGTGTATTTTATTTCTTTTAAAAAAATAAAATATTAAAGTAAACTTAATTTAAGTCAATGGTTTAAAAAATGGAGGAAAAAAACGTTTAGTTGTCTAAAAACTAAAGACGAAAAAGTTACAGTTGTCTAAAAAGTTTAAAAAAAAACGTTGAAAGCCTTTAAAAAAAAATAGACTTCAGCAAGGTTCGAACTCCCAACGCCTAGGTCAATGACAAGGCGGAACTTTGTAGCCCTTGAACCGCTGAACCAACACCTCAACTTGGTTCAGGAGTGTCAATTCTAATATATATAGGTATAAAATCAGAATTTGACTTACCTATACAACGTAATTTTCCGATGAAGGGGTGTCGCTTGACACCCCTCGGGCAAGGGTAGCTCCACCCCTGTATGCAAGGCTTCTCATAGTGTTGGACTTGCTCTTCCTCACTCCATGCATCCGAATTTATCCATGAAATTGTTGTATTCAAAGAGTTATTGATTTTTGTTCAATTCTTTGAACAATGGAGGTTGTGAATTCTTTCATGTTGTTGATCTTTGGTAAAAGCCGTGTTTTCCAAAGGGATTGTGTTGAATTCCTCATGTATTCGTGTTGTTTTTTAGAATCGAGAAGAGTTTAGGAGAATTTCCCCCATTCTAAACGAGTTAGGACCCTAAATTGAGTATAAAAATCATCAGATTTCTGGGTAAGGGAATGGGGCGGCGCGCCACCAAGACGCCAGGAATTCTGTCGAGTAGTTTGGGGTTGGTGCCCCACACCAGCAGCACGTCCCAAACTTTGGTCAGTAGTTAAGGGCCTGGCACCCCACGCTAGCAGTGAGCCAGGGTCGCCTGGTCCTTTTTCTTTTTGTGCTTCATTCCAGACGTGTTCCTTTGAATCATGACTATGTTCTCTTCTTTGTATTAGCTCCTAAAAGCTCTATGGAAAAAGAATAGGAGAACTAGAGGAACGAACAAGAAGAAGAAACGAAGAAGCGAAATCGGAAGCTGCAAAACTGGCAGGTTTTTTCTTATATATTTCCCCTTTTGGGTTCCCTACCTTTTTAATTAAATTAGGATTTAGTCTTTTACCTTTTTAATTTTTTTAATACAATGTACTAAATTGTTAACTTAAAAACTTGAGAGCAACTCTCAGTCTCTCACACATCCCTTACAAATTCTTAATTCTTAATTATATAATTGGCACCTACATTGAATTAAAATAACTTGAGTAGTTACTATTTAATTTTCAAACCTTATTGTCACCCCTAATTCAAAGTCTCGGGTAACTTGAATGTCTAATTAGTATAATACCACCAACTAAAAATCCTAACCTAACTTAAATATTAAATTATTATAATACCTCTAGCTAAAAACACTCAATTTAGTATATCTTCAATATTTTATATTTATATACATATAAATATTATTTAAAGTAGACATTTTCCATTGAAGGGTAGTGGCTTTTTCGAATGGTTGTGACTTTTCTGATGAATTGTGGCTTTTATGATAAGGCACAATAAGCACATGTTCACACTATCATTTGTTTGCTATAAGTAGAGTTCAGTGAATTCGATTCTCTATTCTTTCATCTTAGTTTAATTTTATTACTATTTTGAATATTTTTTCTTCTATATATTTTTTGTGTGTGTGTGTTTTATCTCTATTGGATTTCTTTAATTTAACTTTCTATAAAAAAAAAATTGTATTTTCATTTGGGCTAAAAAATTTAGTTCAAATTCTTAAACTTTGAAAGTATTTACATTATTTAGCATGGGATACACGTGCAATGTACATGTTCGTAAACTAGTATAATAATATTAATAGTGTTATAGGTGTGTTAAAAGTGGAAGGTCATGTTCAATTTATGTCCTAAACTTATTTTCTTAATAGGTGTGGTTGCTTAAAAGAATCACTTAATATAGAATAGAAGGGAGAAAATGTCATAAATAGTCTCTTAACTATAGGAGTTGGACTTACAATGGTCTCTTAATTATACACTTACCAGATTTAGTCATTTAACTATTTAAAATCTTATCAGGTTTGGTCCCTTAACTATACATTTACTGGTCTTAGTCTCTTAACTATATGCTTACCGATTTTAGTCCTTTAAGTATTCAAAAACTTATCAGGTTTGGTTTTTGTCTATTCTTATATAAATAACTTAGGTTTATATTCACAAAACTCTTTGTGAAATTAAATCTTTAAGCCATTTTTTTAGTTGTTTCTCTATTCCTGTTATATTTTTTTCAAATTACTCTTATGAAAAGAACAATAACCTCAACGATTCAAAATAAAATTAATGAGGAAGAAGAGATAACTCTTAATTTTATTCAATGGAGAATAAAATGAAATATATAATTGTTGCTAATAACTTGAATATTTTTTTGTATAGTTAAAGCACTAAATCTAGTAAGCATATAGTTAAGACCATCTCCAATCCAACACCAAATTTTACACCAAATATTATTTTGGTGTAAAATTTGACGTTTTAGAGCTTCAACCCTACACCAAATCACTTTTTGAATATTATATTATTATTTTCATTATATATAACTTTTACTTTATATTTTCTTGTTTCATGAAACAAATGTTTTCTTCTATTTTCACATATTAACTCTATAATAATTCATATTCTTTTCTTATAGCCATTCAATATAAATTATTTATTTTTTAAATAATATACAATTGCTAGCTAATATTATACATACATTATATATAATGACGGATAAGACAAATAACAGTGAAATCCTCGATGAAATATACGTCAACTTTAAGATGAGAAAAAATAATATTCAATAATAATACTATATAAAAATAATCAAGTTTTAGTAGGAATTTAATTTTTTTTTTAAAAAAAAAATCTTCTTCTTCTTTTTTTTTGTGTAAAATTTAATGTAATAGATTGGAGTTGGTCTACACTAAAATAGAGTTGAGACCATTCTAATATAAAATTTGATGTTATGGGTTGGAGACGTCCATTTAAACCAACTCATAGCTAAGGTGGGGGGGGGGGGGGGGGGGTGACAATTTATGACATTTTCTTGAATTGAGGGAGTATATTACTAATATCTTCTTAAATCTTACTAGATACCAAAGGACTCCTACTTCAAATAAAAAATATTATTTTTATTTCATATTTGATGAGCACTTTCTATTTTGCACAATAACTAAGAAATCATTAATAAATTAAACTTTATTATTTTACCCTTTATTCATATTAATTAGCCTTTTGAAAGAAAAAAAAATTATATCTAACGTGGAATAAGTAGTAAAGATAACAAATATAAATGACAATTGATCATCATTGAGACTGACGACCCAAGTAGAGCAAGCAGCAATCGAAGGATCCAAACTTGTTGGTCAAAATCTACAACACAGTAGAAAAATAATGATGCTGGGTGTCAAAACGTCAGGAACAGCAGTAGCTTGCTCTCACTTCTTATCCCCTCGCGCATTCCCTCCTACCGCCGTCACTCTTCGCCATCTCAACCCCTATTGTTCATATCGTTCAATCAAAATGTCTGCTGAGCAAATCGTCGAACATGTGGTGCTCTTCAAAGCCAAACCTGATGCTGACCCTTCAAAGCTTGCCGCCATGGTTAACAACCTCAACAGCTTGACTTCTCTCAATCAAGTCGTTCATCTCAGTTCTGGTCCCCTTATACGTGACAGATCTTCCTCTTTTTCGTTCACGCACCTACTTCATTCTCGGTACAACTCTAAGTCCGACTTGGCTGATTACTCTGCACACCCTGACCATGTAAGTGTTGTTAAGCAATACGTCTTGCCGATGGTTGATGACATCATGGCCGTTGATTGGGTTCCGATTGAATTCTCCGGTCCGACTGGTGTGCCGCCTGGTTCGGCGATGAGGCTTACGTTTCTTAAATTGAAGGAGAATTTGGGGGAAAATGAAAAATCACAAGTTTTGAGTGCGGTTGGGGGAATCAAAGAGAAATTCCCCGGGATTGAACAGTTGACTGTTGGGGAGAATTTTTCTCCGGGTAGGGCGAAAGGTTTTTCGATTGCTTCAATTGCGGTTTTCAAGGGAGTGGATGAATTGGAAGCTTTGGAGTCACAAACAGAGCTGGCAAATGAGCAGAAAGAGAAGGTTAAGGATTTTTTGGATGGTGTTGTTGTCGTGGATTATGCTGTTCTTCCTACTCAATCAGCTAGCCTTTGAGAAGGCTTATGATCAGCAGTTGAGGTTATTCTTGCCTCTTTCTAGAGTTAATTGCCCCATGTACTGATGATTTGCGTTTAAACATGCTAAATAAATTCAGTTATCCGTCGTAATTGGGATGTACTGTTTTTGTATTTTGAACTTTTCCAAATGTTTCCTTTTCAATATAGCATTTTCTCATGCTTGTCATCCAATCTAGTATGAACTTTCTCGTTACTATTTAGCTTCGGTTGCCATACATGAAGGTGACTGCTGTATACACTGCAATAGTGATGTTTTAGCAGGTAGTCGTTTCCAGGACAAAATGAACCAGATTTGTATGGTTGTTCTCACAAAAGTTGTTTGATTACGCAGGCTATAACCCTCGGAAGGAAGTGATAAAATAATAGGTGAAAGATAGAAAGTTTAACCTGTAAAAATGACATTCAAAACAATGTGGATCATCTCCTGACCTTAAACGCCTCTTGCAATCTCAGGATCTACCATTTCTAGTAGACGACTTCATTATACATTGATTTGAAACGTATTGTTGTTCTTTTGACTACTAGATGCATACAACTGAGTTGTAAGAAGTCCCAGAAGAACCACACCGAATGCAAAAACATCACTTTTATCATTAAGTTGACTAGATCAAAAGTATTCGCTGTCCAAGTAACAGTATGTGCCTCCAACTTCTGTTGTTAAGTGATTCTCTCAAGAAGAACGAATCTTGGAAGCCAAAATCAGAAACCACATCTCTATAATTCTCGTCCAACAATATATTACTTGATTTGATTTCTATGTGGAAAATAGCACAGGAATGCAAGTAAGAAAGTGCCCCTGCTATTTCTCCAGCAATACTTTATTCAGGCAATACTTTTGACTACTTAGGTAAGAAGTGTCAGTTCTCCTCATTTTGTATTCGAATTAACTGCTCACTATCTTAGGACTTGATAACACTATTTAGGAACTTAAGTATCGGTTGAAAACTGTATTTTTTCTATATAGCATATCACAAGTGAGAAGGACCATTTTACTTCTTCTAGTTTTAATTTTATTTAGGCACCTCAGACTTCTTTTTTTTTTTTTTGGTAAAGTAATTAAATGATATGAGAAAGCATCAAGAAGATGCAAAGTCACAAAGAACATTGTGCAAGAAAGCTGCTCCAAACAGAAATATATGGAGCTAGCGTGGCAAAAACTTGAGAACAGTCAAAAGGGGCCCTACTACTCTACTGTACTAGAGATAGAGAACTAACAAAATCCAAAAAGTTATCCACACTGTTTACAGTGGCAAAAAAATGCACCTCAGACTTATTTCCATCTTGCTGTTCCTTTCTGCTCTTTGTCTACCATAATTCCACTTTCAGTTTACGCCACTATCCCCCCCCCCCCGGCACCCCCTCTTCTACACTTCCTGCTAGCTGATCTAATGTTTTTCCACATACTGTCTCTTTCGATTGGGATATATAATTGAAGTACAGCATCTTTTAAGTGGTGACAAGGGTATTTATTGTTTCCATTGAAAGATTTGGCTGATGTTGATGGATGCTCAACTGCTTCTATAACATGACAATTGCGTGTACAAACTCTACTTGGTTGTTCTAAAAACAGAGCCCGGTATAGTAATCAGGAGTAGAAAAGGATGCTCCAACACTGTTGATAGTAATGTTCAACTAATTTGAATTATTGAATAAATGGACATGCATCAAGCATGAAATAGTTCATTTACTTCTTTTGCAATGTAGCGGCTAATAATTGCCTGGACAGCTAAGTGTAGTAGTATACCCCACTTTTCTAACTGAAAGTACTCCTCCTGCAAGGCAGTTGTTATTACTGTTCACCTGCATCAGTAATGAAATATCCATTGTCAAAATGAGGAAAATGTGTCTTCGTAGCATAGACATTTATGTGATAATTCTCATAACAGGGTACGTTATAGAATATAGATAGTATCCAAAACATCAAAGGACAAGTTATTGAGCTTAGAATTCACATTCTTTTTCCCCTCATACGAGTCCAATGGCGAACTTCGATGCAGATGCTCAGGTGAACTTTGGCTGTAGAACTTGCTGATGGTTCAATTCAGGAGGAGATAGAGAAATAGCAAATGGGCACTTGAAAATGACTTTACAGTTGTCCTATTTTTGCCAATACCAACAACCTTAAAGGACTATGCCTATGAAGCCAGTGTATAGTCGTATACTAATATTGTTCATTGTTAAATGAATTAATGTTATGTTATTGCAATTGGGAACTATGTAAATGCATGTGATTATTAGGGATGGGATCGAGCACCTGAGGAATGGAATGTCGACCACATGGTGAGAGAATCTTATAATATAAGGGCTAGTAACTAGTCAAGTCATTAAACTTAGTCGTTTTGATCAACATGGCTGCAAGTGGACTGGGTTTATGGGGCTAAACTGACTACGACCATCATAATTGGCACCGGCACCAAATGTTACTAATAGTTGGCTATGGGGAAAAAAAGCATATTCAGTATGTCATGCTAATGGGTCAGACGCCGATGAGCACATTGAACTATCCATGTGGTTGAGAGCCCAGCCCAAACACAACGAGAAGGCAAAACAGAATCGATCTATCTTGCTCTCCACGAAAGCAACTATATATTCACCAATAATTATCCAAAAATAAAGAAATAACAAGTTTTGAAGTAATTTATCTTGAGACACTGGAAGTTTGAATTTGTATTCTAATTAATCAGCACCAACAATTATATTTTAATACTAATCTAATATTTGCTACATCAAAGTAAATCTCACGAACACGGAACAACTAATATATCATATTGGTTCCTAGTCGCCCATCCATATTTTTTGTTTTATTTTATTGCACCTTTGTTGAAATTAACTTGTTTGGTCCTAGTCTTTAATCAAACATATTATATACTAATTAGTTCTTAGTCTAGACAAAAAACATATACAATTGTTGCCTTATTCTCCAAGATTAGTTTATCCTTTGTCAACATTTTATCTTTGCCAACAAGTAGGTTTGACTAAATTTGAAAGGCCAAATGTTGGGAATGGATATATATAGTGACCAACCTCCTATGGTGGTTATCTCAGAATTCAAACTTAAAAGTAGTCCAGTTTTTCATTACTGATGACAAATCTAGTAGTATTCCTTTCTCTGTTAGTACTGTTTCCCTTGCTTATATTAAGCTATTTTCTTGTCAAAATTTCCTACTCCATCTTCATAAAACCAAAATTGCTGGAAAAGCGCTTGAAGCGGCAAGGATTCAAAGGAACTCATTACAAGTTGTTGCTTGGAGACCTCAAAAATGTTGGCAATCAAATGGATGAGGCATGGTCCAAACCAATTAGCTTAACCCACGATATTGTGTCGCGTGTTGATCCCTTCACTCATTATATGGTCCAAAAATATGGTAAGTTGATATAGTTTTACCACTATGGTCTCACGAAGGTATATCCATAATTTGAACTTTATGAATATTCTAGGACAACGAGCTCAAGTATGAGTAGGTGAAACTCCACCGGTGTAATTTGAAACTCAATGTTGATTCGCTTGAATAATTCTTTTTAACTACTCTAAGTATGAGCTAAAATGAATTTGGTTGCAGGGAAGATATCTCTGAGTTGGCTTGGGACGTCTCCAAGATTGATCATCATGGATCCAACACTGATAAAAGAAGTGCTCTTAAACAAGCAAGGCCAATTTCATTTACCACCATTGAACCCTCTTGTGCTGATTCTTACTAAAGGATTGACAACTCTACAAGGTGAAAAATGGGCTATGCACAGAAAGATAATGAATCCTGCTTTCCACTTGGACAAATTGAAGGTTACTTTTTTCAACTTCAACCATGCTCTTTTTTGTGGCTTTTAGTGTAACATTCAACTCACTCAACACGAATTTCAATAAATTAGTAACAAAATTTCAATAAAGTAGATTCTGAAATCATAATTTCAAAAGTACAATGAGCCTTTTGCTAGAGATTACCTAGGTGGTGAGACGACTCTCTCTAAGGAACTTGGCAAAATAACCCTATAACTTGGGGAGAAGAAGTACCACTCTCCAATAAGTCTATTGGAATTGGCTTTGTATCAACGGAATCTCATCATCCATACATAATGAATTGATGTAATCAGTCATCATAGGACATATCGTACTCATTTTTGTATGTGTTTACAGGGAATGATCCCAACAATTGCAGAAAGTTGCACGTTTACGATAGAGAAGTGGATGAAAACAATTAGCCCTGAGGAGACTTCAGAAATAGATATATGGCCTGAATTTCAACAACTTACCGGTGATATCATTTCAAGAACAGCATTTGGAAGTAGCTTCGAAGATGGAAAGAAAATCCTAGAACTACAAAAAGAACTACAACAACTTGTGATTGAGGCTATGGGAATGTTATATATTCCTGGCTTTAGGTAAACTCCCTTACAATTATAGCATGTCACTTTCTTAACATCAAATGCTTCTTCTTCTGTTCTGAAAAGTGAAAACATGATACACAGATTTGTTCCAACGAAAAAGAATCGAAGAAGAAAGGACTTGGATAGAAGGATCACTTCAATGCTTAAAACAATTGTGGACACAAAAGAGAACATGATCAGAACAGGGGAAACAAGGGGAGATGACTTGCTTTGCCTGCTGTTGCAATTTAACAATGAGAATAATTCAGTAAATAATAGTCAGATGACAAAGGAGGACATAATAGAAGAATGCAAACAGTTTTACCTTGCCGGTCATGAAACAACATCGAGCTTGTTGACATGGACTCTCATTGTGTTGGCTATTCATCAGGATTGGCAAGAAAAGGCAAGGGAAGAAGTTCTACAAGTTGTCAGGGAGAAGAATCCTGATGCTGAAGAAATAAGTCGCCTCAAAATTGTGAGTGTTCATCTTTCGAAACAAATTCAGTTTTGCTTCTTCGTTTATACATGGTTAAAATTATTTTTTATGTATATACAGTAGATGTTGAATCCTTTTTGACTTCTTCGTATGTTTACATTTTTCATATTTTGAACCCCTGAGAGAATCCTGGTTCAGCCATCGCATGAATTAGTGAGATTCTTTTCTTTTTGCAGGTAACTATGATACTTAATGAAGTGCTTCGGCTATATCCACCGGTGATTGCCTTGTACAAACGCGCTTACAAAGAATGTAGAATAGGAGATCTCTCTATTCCAGCAGGAGTGGATCTGACACTACCTATAATGCTAATTAATCGCGACATTGAGCTATGGGGTGACGATGCAGATGAATTTAAACCAGAGAGGTTCGCGGAAGGAATTTCACATGCTTGCAAAGATCCAACACAGATGGCATTCATGCCATTTGGATGGGGACCAAGGACTTGTATTGGCCAAAATTTCGCCATGATAGAAGCAAAGATTGCACTGTCTATGATACTAAAGCAGTTCTCCTTTAAGCTCTCACCAACTTATGCTCATGCTCCTTACACTGTTATGACTCTTCAACCCCAACATGGAGCTCACATCATGTTTCACTCACTTAACTAGGATAAATAGAGTTATTATGTGTTGAAGGTTATCATAAAATAAGAAAACAAAAATCATGTCGTTTCCTTTCCCTAAAACTTTGTTCGGATGGTTGTTACATATTGTTTCATAATATATCGTATCGTATTATTTGTATTGTATTGTATGGTTTTGTTTAAATGAATATGGTGTTTGGATAGATTGTATCATTTTTCGCCGTTACATAATGTTACACATTTATAATTTGAATGATAAATTTACAAAAAAAAATAGTAGGGTATGAGGTAGAGCTACAATGAAAAGGTAGGATAAAAGAGGAAATAAAACTATTAAATAATATAATAAATAAAAACAAAATGAGAAGAAAATATTAAGATAACGACACGAACACACCAAATTGGTTGTTACATAAAATGGGTCTTTTCGTCGTTTCCTAACGATAGATTTAAACGATACGATACAATAGAATTTAAGTAACAATCAAAACAAACATTGTATTTAATTAACAATAGAATACAACACAACAGGTAGCAACCATCCAAACAAGGTGTAAGTTGAGCTTGTTAATTGAATATGTTAAAACTACAGGAATTTCAAATACAATCAGAGTGATTAAGCAAACAAAGACAATCTAGAACACGATATGATATTCAGACTTTTTTCTTCTCTCTAGAAACTTTTCTCTGACCTCTGTCTAAAATCAACGGAAACATTTGGGTGGGCAACGGCTAGCTAGCCACCCCACCACCGCCGGAGAATGAGCCTAACGGAGGAGTACTCCTCCCATTTCCCCGCCCTTCCACCAACCCCGCCAGATCGGAGTAAGACGAAAACCCAATCCAAAGACAAGCACCCCCAAACTCAAATTACGAACTCACAAAACCCAAATCAGAATGTTGAGGAGAATCAGTCAGTCCAAAAGAACAAGGGACCCAAAACATTCAAACAAAATTATGCAGCAGCTATACGGAACCAAAACCACAAGAAATCGAGGATCAAACTTCCTCCTTGGGCTCATGAAATAGTGCAAGGTAAACCAATGGTCATCTTCACAAAGGAAAAACACGACATCCTCACGGATACCTGTAGATGGACCATAATTGGCAAATTCTCAAGGACACGACCTGCAATTGACATCATAAGAGCAGAATTCAACAATATAATTCAATTGAAAGGTACGGTCAAAATTGGGGCATTTGATCTTAAACATGTTTTCATTGATGTTGAATACGAAGAGGATTATGAGAGCTTATCCTCAAGGAACTACATTCATCTTGAAGGAGATTGTATTATGCAACTCCAAAAATGGACCCCTTTTTTTAAACCAGCAAAAAGAAACTCAATAGCCCCTGTCTGGATTACTCTCCCAGATCTCTCCTGGCAATTCTTCGAATGGGATGCCCTATGTAGAATTGTGAACCCTATTGGCTATCCACTAATCATGGACAAAGCCACATCTACAAATAGCAGACCCACAACAGCTAAACTTAGGGTAGAACTGGACCTAGCCAAACCTAGAATAAGGGAGGTCGCAATCGAAATTAGGAATGCGGAAGGTGGTTTCGAAAGGTTTACTCAAAAGGTGGAATATGAAGACCTGCCAGAATTTTGCAGGGACACACAAATGATAAGTGCAGAGTAGTGTTACAAAGGAATCAATCAAAGAAAGTCGCAAGTGACAAAGGAGGCAATGTTGAAAGGAAGGAAAACCAAGGACAGACTCAAAACGACGGACAACAACCAACAAAGACTACTGAAGAGGTTGCCCCCAATCACCAAGCAGCTATTTCTGAAACAGAGAAAATCCAAAATGAAGACGAAGGATGGCAAGTAGTAGAAAGGAAGAAAGGAAAAGGACATGGTAGCAACAAAATAAGTCAAAACTACAAAAATCCTCAACACAACCATATGCACCAACAGATGGAGAAGAGCTTACAGGTACATAAAAAAGAAAATAATGGTATGGAGATCATTGAACCTCAGATAGAAGGAGAGCAAACTCTCATCAACACAATCAGAGATCACATCAAAAGCAGAAATAACAAAAAGGAGAAATCAAAGCAGCAGAAAGCCAAAGTCCAAAAGGAAAGAATGGGAACAAGAAACAATAAGAATGTTAAAATAGCAGACTTGTCCAGGAGGATCAACAAAGGGAAGCATAATCTCAAATCAATATGAACGTGAACACTACCCGACAAAGTAGCAGGAAAAGAAAGCCCACTGCCAAGGTGGCCCTCCCCAAAGATGTGGAAATAACCTTCGAAAACGAAGGAAGCAACCAAAAGGATGGAGAAGTAGTGAAACCAAATTTCGACCTGGACCCAAACCTGGCAGATAAAATTGTTGGGAACAAGGTTAAGGAGAAGAAAATTAACCCATACAAACACAATAATAGTGTGACCATTCAAATACTTGACCCGGGAGATGAGGCAGTAGAGAATCAAAACAACACCTGGGATGAAGACCTGGAAATGACACAAGTTGGCATTGAAGGCAGCAAATCAGATGAAGACATAGGCAGGGGTTATGACAAAACAATAGACTTTGTGGATTACGATAAAAAACGACAAGTCCAACAAGCAGTTACTTTCTACAACAACCTCTCCCCAAGAGGGATATACGAAAGCAAAGGGATTGCCGATAACTCTTTAAGTCAAAGAGAAAAAAGCAAAAATCAAGAACCTACTAAGATTTATAAATCTAATGTTTATAATGTTTAACACAATATCTTGGAATATTATGGGGATATGATCTATGGGATCCCTTGAGAGACTCAACTTTATGAAACAACAATACAATCTCCCAATGATCATTCTACAGGAACCTATGGTCGGCCCTGAAAGATTGATGTTTTTAGGAGAAAGCTTGGTTACAACTACTGTTTCAAGAATATCAATAATAAAATTTGGATCTTTTGGTCTGACCAAGTGAATGTTAACTTGGTGCAGAACAAAGAACAACAGGTTTTGTGTAAAATTTCCTCTCAAAACAATCCTACTGACTTTTACTTAACAATTGTGTATGCTAAGTGTATAGAACAGGATAGGTTGGAGCTCTGGGGTCATCTAAAGAATACTACAACAATGATACATGCACCATGGGGTGTAGTTGGAGATTCAACTCGATCACCTGTGCAGAGGAAAAATTGGGAGGGAGACCCTTTAACTTAAATAATAACTTAGACTTTATTTCTTGTATTGAAGATTGTGGCTTACAAGATGCTGGCTTCTCTAGCCCAACTTTTACATGGTGTGACCATAGGGACCCTCCATACACTATATGGAAACGATTGGATAGATTATTGTATAACTCTCAATGGTTTGATAACTTTCAAGGCACCTGTGTGACACACCTGTCAAGGGCCTGCTCTGATCATGCCCATTTGCTCATTAAGCTCTCTAATGATCAAACTAACAACATTAAATACTTTAAATTCCTTAATGTGTGGACTAATCACCAAGACTTTTTGCAGGTAGTACGTACGAGCTGGGAAGAAGAGGTCATTGGCAACCCTCTGTATACACTTCAACAGAAGCTCAAAAGAACTGCCACGGCCCTAAGTGATTGGTCCAGAGAAGCCTTCGGAGACATTTACGAAGAACCTAAGAAATGGGAACAAGAAATTGTTCTATTAGAAGAAAAGAGTATTCATGACAACAGTGTGGAAAATAGGATGGCCTTATCAAGGGCTAAAGTTGAGTACACTAAATTCTTAAAAGTTCAGGAGAATGTCTTGGGGCAAAAAAAAAGAATCAAATGGCTTGAGGAAGGAGATGCTAACACTACTTACTTTCATGGAGGCGTTGAGGAATAGGAGGAAAAAACTTACTATCAACAAAATTATGGATGAGCAACATCAATGGATTGAGGGGAAAGAAGCGATCTCAGAAGCAGCAGTACAATATTTCCAGAAAACTTTCTCCTCGAAGCAGCAAAGACAGAACTTGGAGGCCACCAGTCAACTGAGAACCAAAATCACTGAGAAAGACAATGAAATACTTATTGCTTGCCCCTCAATCTAGGAGGTCCAAGAAGCAACATTCTCCATTGATCCAGATAGTGCTCCAGGTCCAAATGGGTGCAGTGAGGGATTTTTCAAAGTGCTTGGAGCATTATCCAAGGAGACCTGCATATGGCTATCAAAAAGCTTCATTGGAGATGTTGAGCTCACCAAATTCTACACTCACATATGTCTAGTCATGATACCTAAAGTGGAATCCCCTCAGTACTTCACAGACCTCAGACCAATCAGCCTTTGCAATGTGACAAGCAAAATCATATCCAAAATCTTGAATAGCAGACTCAGCCCCATCCTCTCTAAGACTATATCCAATAATCAATCTGGTTTTATAAAGGGTAGAGCAATCTCAGAAAACATCCTCTTGGCCCAGGAAATCATTAATGACATCAAAAAACCTAATAGAGGAGGCAATGTGGTCATTAAATTAGATATGACCAAGGCATATGATAGGGTCTCATGGACCTATCTATGTACGATAATAAGGAAAATGGGTTTCTGTGAAATCTGGATTGATTTGATCTACAGGTACATTTCCAATAACTGGTATTCTATTATTGTCAATGGAGATAGACAGGGCTTCTTCAAATCAGGTAAAGGGCTCAGACAAGGTGACCCTCTCTCTCCCTCCCTTTTTGTACTTTCCTCTAAATTATTATCTCAAATGCTTAATGATCTTCCAAGAAGAAGGGGTTACAAAAGCTTTTATATGAATCAGAATGGACCCCAGGTGAATCATCTCTCCTTTGCAGATGATACAATTTTGTTTTGCAATGGGAGCAAACAAACTCTTGAGATGTTCCTTAGAACCCTCCACATCTATGAGAATACTTCTGGTCAATTGATCAACAAGAACAAAAGTTGTTTCTCTGTAGCTAACAACGCTAAACAAAACTTTATTGCCAAGATAAAGCTCATTACTTGTATGAATCATCAAGAATTTCCCATAAAATATCTTGGGTGCCCTATTATCAGTGGGAAGAAGAAGACTAGTCATTTCAATGAGTTAGTCAAGAACATCATTAACAGAATCAAAGGGTGGCATAACAAATTGCTTTCGACTGGGGGAAGAGTTGTTCTCATCAAGCATGTCCTCTTAGTTATCCCCACCCATCTGCTTGCTGCATTACAACACACCAAAGGCACTCTTGATAATATTGAAAGATATTTAGCTAGATTTTTTTGGTCTGGCAAAGAAGAGGGTGGTAAACATCATTGGATTGCTTGGAGAACCCTCTGTCTCCCTTTTGAAGAAGGTGGGATCAATATAAGAAGGATTGACAACGTCTGCAATGCTTTCTCGTACAAGGAATGGTGGAACCTTAGAACCAACAACTCATTGTGGACTGAATTTGTGAAACACAAGTACTTCCAAAATACCTATCCTGCTCTTGCTACCTGGAGGAAAGGACAATCTACTTGGTGGAATCATATGTGTAACATTAGGGAGATAGTAGAAAATGAAATCAAATGGATCTTCGGAAGAGATGAGGTTAATTTTTGGTGTGACAATTGGTCCCAAATTGGACCCTTATACAAAATTCTCCCTACTGGTTCTAATGTCCACAATATCATGGTTAACGAAATCCTTGAAAATGAAAAGTGGAACTAGAGCATTCTGTAGAACCAACTTCCCAATCAGATTAAGGTCATGATCACAGGCTTGGGGCTGAATCTGAACAATGAAGAACAAGATAAACCTGTCTGGTCCCCTACTACGGCAGGCAATTTCACTGTGACATCGGCATGGAATATTTGTAGGCACAAGGGTATTAACAGCACAGATTTTAACAAAATATGGCATAAAGACATCCCTTTCAAAATGTCTTTCTTAACTTGGAGAGCCATTATTAACAGACTTCCTACAGATGCCAAGATTGCAAGGCTTGGTATCCTTTTATCTCCCACTTGCTATTGTTGCACTAACAATAATATTCCTACCACTCTGGAAAGTGCAGAACACATTTTATATGCAGGTGAACACGCAAAGAAGATTTGGAGACTATATGCAACGCCCATTGGGATAGAGTACACCAACATTAATTTGAAGAACCTGCTAAAAAAATGGTGGACTAAGAAAGTCCTCAATCCGGTGGCATCATACATCACAAGAGTGTTGCCCATGTTTATCTGTTGGGAGTTATGGAGAGCAGATGCAATCATAAATATGAAACAATTAAGCCCTCTGTGTATAGATAAAAAAGAAACATTACTAACATTTTGTTTTTCACTTTGCAGTCAAATTTTGGCAGGATTAAAGTTGAGAACTCTTGGGAGAACATTAACCAAATCTTTGACGTCTCTATTAATCAAAAAAATGCCATAAGAGTGAATTGGATCAGACCACCAACTATGTTTGCTAAACTTAATACTGATGGATCTTGTGTTAATGGCAGGTGTGGTGGAGGTGGAATTCTGAGGAACGCATTGGGACAAGTCATCATGGCCTTCACTATAAATCTTGGAGAAGGAACCAGCAGTTGGGCTGAAGCCATGTCCATGCTACACGGAATGCAAATATGCATACAAAGAGGAGTAAATATGATCATCGGAGAAACAGACTCCATTCTACTTGCTAAAGCTATCACTAAAAGTTGGAGTATCCCTTGGAGAATGTACATCCCAGTTAAGAAGATTCAAAAAATAGTTGAAGAGCATGGTTTCACCATCAATCACTGCCTTAGAGAGGCAAATCAACCTGCGGACAAACTTGCTTCAATTAGCCTCTCAACTGATGCTAACCAAGTCTTCAACTCTTATGCTAATCTTCCTAGTCTTGTTAAGGGCCTTGTAAATTTGGATAGAATGAATTTGCCCACCTTCAGATCAAAAAGAACAAAGGATGCCAACCTTATTTTTGAACCTCCTTAGATTAGTAGCCAGTGACTTCCACTGACCTTTGTATAGGCTTATTTTTTGCTAAGTGCTCCTTAAGCACCAAAGGTACAAGTTTGGTATGCCAAACTTCAAAGTGTGTATCCTTATCTCATCAATGAAAGGCCAGCTTTTGTATTAAAAAAAAAAAATCTAGAACATGATATTTTCTTGAATGATTCCTTTCTTTGAAAAAAAAAAAAAGAAAAAGAGTGATTAAGCAATAATAGCATTCACTGCGTGCAACAAAAAAAAATAGTTCCATGTTGATGATGAATAGTGACGGTATAATCCTCATTGATACAAATCTCTCTAATTCATCGATAAGAACGCCGAAATTGTTTGCGGCAGGTCCCATCTTGATAGGGAGCTTATATGTATTATTTTGATGAGTGACAAATTACTTGAGTGAACTAGATTCACTGTACGTATAATTTCAAATCATGATTTCTAATCATACTTTTAAATCAGTGTTTGGATATGTAATTTGAAATCGGTAGAGGAACCAATCTGGGGAAATCTGACCAAATGATTTCAAATCTCAAATCTATATAAATCTATTTACCTATAGTACTTTAAAATTATGAAGATCTTTAGAAATATTGATTGGACTTTTGTACTTGGGTAAAAGTAGCCATATCATTTACTATTTTTCTTAAATACTTGTCATTTATATTATTATTCTACTATTTAGAATTTAATTAATTTTATAGATATTAAATATTTACTTATTTGTAATAAGTAGAACTCATAATATTTAGTACTTTGTATTTCTTAAATCTTTCTCTATCTGAACTATATTAAAAAATTTAACATTTAAGATGTTAAAATCAATTGGAGTATAATTTTATTGAACAACTTTGTAATGACCAGTCCAATAGTTATGGGTGGTTAGGGTCATAGTACCCTTGTTAGAGCCCCCATAGTGAGTTGTGCTAATAAGAATTCGAAGATGTGGAGGTTTTAAAAACGGATATCCCTTGTTTAATATTGATGATTTGTGTTCTTAATTATGTTGTATTGTGTTCCGTTACGTTAGGAGGTGATCTAGCTAGTGATTTAGACTTTCGTAGGAGATTCTAAGATTGTTAGTGATTTCGTATCATGTACAGCTTGTAGTGTCGTGATATCTTGTGGATAAAATTCATGTGTTGTGAAATGAGACTAAATTTATTTATTTATTTTCCCGAGTTACTGGTTAAGGAGACTTTCACTGCAGTGTAGCAGACTTCAACTCTTTGTAGAGGAGGTGGGCATGATATCACGTGTCGTTGTATTGCCACATTGGGTCAGTCATAGCCAAGGGACAACCGTTGTGGTGGATGATGCGAGAAAAAGATGGTATGTTTCAGTCAATTTATTCAATTCTTTCCCTCATAACTTCAAAAAAACTCCACCAAAATTTTCAAAACTAACTAGCTAGGGCTATTTTCTTCTCTGGGGTGAGTTTTTTCGTCACCTAGCTAGAATTCATGAATATAATGGAAAAATATATGGATAGATATGATAAGCGGTTCTAATTTCAATTCTAAGCTGTTAAATTATACTTCTTAAGATGAAATTGATGTTCTAACACTTGTTTATGATGTTGAGGAGAACTAGAGTCCTATAAAATGATTTCCCTTGGCATAAAATTCTTCTAAACCGGCTAATGGAAAGAAACTATGTGAACTAGCTATTGTGATCATTGGGAAATTGTCGTATGATGAAATAATCCTTGAGTAATGAATTAGACCTTAGCTTGAGAAAGGGTAGAATGAAATAGGTTTCTGTCACGTCCTGAGCCTACATCCTGGACGTAGCCAGCACCCGATGTGATTGTTAGTTTGAGCGTATCCATAACATGATATTATACATAAGTATACCTTTTGTAACACCTCGGACTTCGAAAAGAACTAAAGAGGGGTAACGGGCAAGCCCACGAACCCAAAATGGACAATGGACCCTTCACGGCACCCTAAACGGTCCTTTTAGGGATCCACGGCCCGTTTAGAGCATGGTGGACGACCGTCCAAGGCTGCCAAGGTGAAGCTCACCTAGATGAGACCCTAGACGGCCCGTGGTGACTTGTGCGGTCCGTTTAGGGGTCAGTACAAGTCACCCATAAATTTTTTAAGTTTTGGGTGTCAACTTCAAACGATCATATCTCTCTGCACATAATGAATTAGGTGGCCCGTGACCTATCAAATTTATGGTCTTTGAGTCCTCTTTCCAGCGCCACCAGGTTTTTCTCATTTCGAGTTTGGAGCAAAAAGTTACATTTGTTTTAGTGCTGCCCTGTGGAGCAAGTGAAGCTTGCTGACCGGCTAGACGGCCTGTGAAGTGTTTCACGGACCGTGAAGCCTTAAACAGTCCATGCAACCTCCCTTTAAGGCACCTTTTCAGTTTTAAAAGTTGGGGTTATTTTGGTCTTTCTCCTATGCGTTTGGTACTCAAAGTACGTCGTTTTAACCCTTATTCTAAGCCTAAACCACGACGTTTTACACCTAATTGAGGGCTTGGTAAGTGTTAATCAGTTCTTTTACATTCACTAACAATTCAAGTCATTAGAGTAATGTTCCAAGAGGAGAAAAACTAGGGTTTCGAGCGTACTTCAAGTTTTTTTGATTTCGCCAAAGAACTTCGTTCTTCCGGCTGGTATGTAAGGTTATTCATAGTATTGGACTAGTTCGTCCTCACGCCCTACATCTCAATTCAGTTAGAAATCGTTACATCTAAAGGATCTATTCATAGTTCTTGGTGTTTGAATTCAATTCTTTAAAAGTTGAGGTTTTGATTCCTATTTTGGCATGTGAATCTTATAATGTTGTTCATGCTTAGTATCACATGAACCCTATTGATTTAGTAAAGTTATGTGTTCAAAGAAAATTGCATGGAAGTTCCTCATGTATTGATTTTGGGCTTGAAAGATAAGTTCATGAATCGTTTTAAAAGTGTAAGTTTTGAACAGAATCCTAAAAAAGAGAATCAAATGTTTTCATATGTACCATTTGACAGTTGAGAAAGAGCATAATTGATGTATTGAAATGTGCTTCAAAAAAGCAAAGTGACAAGAAAGTAATAATAGTCCCTTTCTTTGTAAAGGATGAATTGAGCATAAAGTTATATTGATTATTTTGGGAGTAGTATCGAGCACCGAATTGGATAAGAGTCTATTATAACTCAAAAGTCTCATAAAACTATGTAGCCGGCGTAGGATATAAGAATAGCACTGATTCTTCATGTGACTCGTCACTGCCTCTAAGAAGGCCTATTAGATGGAGTCATAGTTACAGTATCATCATATACCCCCAGTAAGATATAGGATGTCCCTTGCAATGTGGGTGAAACGTTGTATCATTGCTAGGCTCATAGTAATGGTTGTCAATTAGAGAAACTCCCCACAAGTAAAGTATATTATTTTCATATTGATTTTATTGCATATCTTATTTTAAAGTTTAAAGGATTTTCACTTCATATCCATGTATTGATTTAGTGGAGTTGCTTGAAGTCCTTCAGTTCAGTTATTGTTTAATTCAGCCATATTACATACTCGTACATTCAAATGTACTGATGTCTTTCGACCTGCATTGTTGAGATCATTTTGCGCTTCAGACAGCTTTGGTGGGTCCCCTTGCTTTTCGGAGAATTTCACATTTAGATTCATGTTATTATTGAGTTGTCATGGATCTTGTTCTGACATCTATCATAGTATTAGAGGCTTCATAGATAGTTAGAGTTGATGAGTCTCTCAGTATGTTCCTTTCTGTTTCGAGATCTTGAAAACTATTACTTATACTTTATTAAGTATTTCCAGACATTTATTTGAGTTGAATTTAATTGAGACTATTGAGTTTAATTATGCATTTAAAGTTTCCTATTTTCTTGAGTAAGTCTTCTGCTAAGTAGTCAGTCAGGCCAAGGGTTCACTTAGGGACCAACAATGGTTCTCGAGTGTCGGCCATGTCTAGGCTCAGGGCGTGGCAAACTTGGTATTAGAGCACAGAATTCAAGAGTCCTAGGGTGTCTATGAAGTCGTGTCTGTAGAGTCAATTAAAACTTAGATCTTATTTCTCTTTTCTAAGAATCATGTAACACAACCTTAACAAGATACCCCTACACTTTTGAATATTTCATAATAGAGGATTAACTTTTTCAACATCCATAAAGTTTTCAAATTACTATGTAACATATAAATCTATACACCAAAACATAACAAAAATAAATTAAATAGATTAGAAGTCTAACACATCAAGAATTATCGCAAACAATCAAGTATAAAATATTCATTGTCCTATCAACATTTTTAATACATAATCAAACTCAAGTAAAATCTTCATTCAATCTTTTTTCATAATTCCATAAGATTCAAATTGTAAAAATACTAATATCATGTACCACCTCAGATAGTGTCAATAGATGTGAAATTTTAAGAAGAGTTTTTCATTCTAAGAACTTAAGTAGTTCAAGAATCACTAGCATATATAAAAACATTCTTCAGTTTTCAATTTGGGTGTAGAGCACAAAATTGCTTAGTAGCACAAAAAATATCTAATACCCAATCTTTCACTTTCACATATTATCCATAAAATTCACTTGAGAAATGATCACAACAATTTTATCATCTGCTTAGTCACATTTATTTTTACTTAACGGAATTATCATTTCTCCGAATCTTCTTCACATAAGGAGCATGTTGATTTATTTCACCACACACAAATAATAATCATTAAAAATATATACACATATTATCATTACTTACCTTCATCAGCTTTTATACTTTTCCAAAACTGACAATGCACACTTAATAGATCAAACAACATGCTTTATATACTTTTTCTCACATAATATGCTACATTGTTATCGGTGATCAAAATATTAAGCAAAGTCATCCAATTAAATAAAAGAAACCGATAAATTTATTCTAATTCTTTCTAATTATCTCTTTGAAAAATATCTCCAGTAATCCAACGCCAATATTTTACCACAAAATCTCGATATTGTAAAACTCAAAAATTGATTCCAATCTAAATGTTAGGCTAATCTCTTTTTCTTTTTGAACTGACAAGTGTATATGCGTATCAAATTATTTAAAAGTAATACACTACTTCAAATAAGGATCAATTTGATTGATTATCATTTAATGATTTGTCAATTATCCAAAGAGAAACTAAATACCCGAGCTAATGCAAAATAAAAACAAAGCTCAGAACACATGCCTTTATCTTTTGTTAAAAGAAAATATTTTCAAATGATGCTGCAAAAATCAACGTACATGAGCAGTGAGAAATTTATCTTGTCATGTTGCTATTGGTTGAATTTCCGTAAGATTGAAGTCTGAAATATCCTTTGTAATCTTACGGAAAATACCTTCTTGACGAACACTTGTACCGAATTTACTACTTCACCAATAACTCTTATAGGAAATTCTCATAGCTTGAGGCGTCTCGAAAGACATTGTCCTTAAGGATATTTCACCCGGTATGGGTGTATCCCTAGAATTCAACAAGCTCTTCTAGTATAAAATTAGGAGCCAAAAACTAACAAAGATTCCATACAAAGAAAACTCAGCAGAAGAATATATTAAAAGAAGAATTGTTATCTTGTATCCACTCTCCCTCACCATCGGTAAGAATTAGATTTATATAAGAAATTAGTAACCTCTCTAATCTGCCAATTGTTGAAATAGTCAAAAGCCATAAAAGGTATTGAACACAATTAATAAATTGAAGGCAATTCATTTCAGCAAAGAGACGTTTGGCAACAGTCATATTATGACATAAAATAATGACTAATTAAAGGATAATAATAATGGCAATAGAATATTATTTATGGAGAGAAAATATTTAGGACATAAAATAATATTCTCTTTCAAGTATAATAAGAAATAAAATAATTTCTTTTGAGATACTAGAATCATTTTTCCAACAATTAGCACATTTTAAGTTTCATTCATTTTTACTTGTTCACTTTTCCTGAGATAAATTTGAGGGAATAGGAATACATCCCCTGGTTTACTCAGTGATATGGTAAAATACGAAAACACAGTTGTACCCGAAGTTAGGAGCTTAACTGCTAGAATGTTCTGTTCATTCGCGACACGTTCAGCCCATTGCTGCAATATGTCATAAATCACCAAATCAGGTTTCAGATTTTGCAAGATTTTTGAAAATTTTGGTTTGGACATTTTCAGGGCTTTTTGAAGGGTGTTATGGAGATGGAGTGGGAGATCATTGGTCGTATGGTAATGAGGATGAAGATCGGGTAATTCTGGTAAGTGAAGTTCGACAAGCTGAATCGAATCAGCATACTTTCCGGGGATTTTCTTGCTGGCATATTTGAGATTGGTGGGCGTAGAATAGAGGTAAATCAAGAATCCCCTATCCGCGAGTTTCTTGTCTACGTTTAGAAATGGAGAGATGTGTCCATAAGCCAAAAATGGGAACATCAGTACCCTCAAAGTACCAAGAGGCTCTGTAACTTGTTTAGCCATGATCAAAATCTTGAAATGGTATACTAAATTCTTGAAATGAAAGAAGGGTGAGAAATGAGAGATGGTTAAGTTTCTCTATGGAGTTGGCTTGCTTATTTATTAAAGAGAAAAGACTCAAATATGTATCAAACTCCGAGAAAATGCCCATTTATGGCATTGTTAAAAGTTTGTCTCAACTACTTCATTTTCGTTTGAGAAAAGACTCATCCATGTCATTATTTGTTAACTTAGATGAGATGAGCAAAATTTTTAACGGATGACATAAATGGATCTTTTTCTCAAAGTTCGATGACATATTTAAGTCATTTCCCTTTTAAAAATGATTTAATTAATGACGTAAACGAATCATAACAAACCACGTATACGGAATAAATTTGCAACATCTAATTTATATTCAGTTAACAAATAATGGCATAGATGAGTTTCATCTCAAATAAAAATGACATAAATGAATCAAACTTTTAATCAATTACACAAATTGACCTATTTTTCTTAAAATTTGATAACATATTTGAAATTTTTTCCTTTACAATTAAAAACATAAGATAGATGAGGACAAAAGGGAAATCTACACAAATGTACGTTAAAACTTTTACATTAAAAGCTCATCGAAAAACACACATTAGTCAATTTCCCAAAAAGTTATGACAACAATGTATGTGAAAAATACGAAAACCTATGACTTTTTATAAATGATCACATTACTCCATCCGTCCAACAAAAACTATAAATAAAAGAATAATTTTACTATATTGTCTTTTGAATATAATAAATATAATATCTTGAAAAATATAATAGAAAAATGATCATAATTAATGATAAATATAAATTAAGAACTAAGCGTAAAAATTATCCATTAATTTCATAAAGTGAACAAGTATTGTTGGACATCCCAAAATAGTATAGTGGACAATTATTGTTGAACAGAGGGAGTAGTTTTTTAAAATTTTGTTTCCTCCGTCCAACAATAATTGTCCACTATATTATTTTGGTATGTCATCGAAAGCTCATCGAAAAATACACATTATATGGTTATTATATTCATGTTTTAGTTTGACTAGAAATAATAAGATAGAAGGATGGTCGTCTTGTCGAAGTGGATATAAAAAGGAGCTCATAAGATTGTGCATTAATTTTATATTTTGTTCCTTATTTTTTCTATAATTAAAGTCACAACTCATAACAATGATATCATATTATTGACATAATATATAAATATGATCATTAACTTGGCTTCAGTTGATAACTATGACCTTTAACTTTGAGTGTGCACAAGTAGACACTTAAACTTGTATAAAATTGAACAAATAGACACATTTGTATGGCGTCCTACATGGCAATTTTGTGTCCTATGTGGCGTTCTATGTGTATTATTATGTCACGTAAGATATGTGTGTCTACTTGTTCAATTTTATATAAGTTTAAGTGTCTATTTGTGCACACTCAAAGTAGAACAATATAGATGTCAGTTCAAACTAAACTAAAGGGCATATTTATGTATTATGCTTTTTTTATTTTGTACTTTATGAGTATGAATTTTATATTGTCACCAATTTATACTTTTGGTTCGATATTATAACTTAGGACTTTGCAGGAAATCGCTAACTACTGACCATATGTTTTCTTCTGCAATATCAATTAGGCATAACACATAAATAGGACTCTTAACTTGGCTTCAAAATTTAACTTTGACCTTAAATTTTCAAAGTGCATAAAGAGACACTTTAACTATCCAACTCTTAAATAAAAAAGCACTTTTTGCCAGTAATATTGGAAGACTATTTGAAAAGAAAAGCATATCTATGTGATAATATATGAATATGTTCAATTATGTTTGGAGACTGAAAAAAACTTTTGTAGTTTTGTATTCCATGTGAAATTTGATTGTGTCTGATTTTGTAGACTAAAAACTTTTGTAGTTTTCTACTCTGGATAAATTAGACTATGCAATTGATTTGAAGAATATGAAAACGTCACATAATAAATCAATGTTGTACTTTTGATTTTCTATAAACTTCACTGTTATATAGAAACAAATTGTACAAATATTTTTGTATTTATTGTTAGTATTTTAAATACTAAGTGGTATGTATATTTGTGATAGAGAAAAAATACCAGTGACTTAGAGTTTGTGATTTTGTGCCTCTATGGAATGAACTTTGACATTGTATCAAAATTGTCAAATAGAATTGAAGCACTATAATTCTTTTGTAGAATAATATTTTCAAAAGTGGTTTCATGTTGCCAATGACACTTTGATAGCAAGAGAAAAACAGATATGTGGAAAAACTATTTTCAAATACTTGAAAAATATTTTTGAGATCATATTTAAAATGTGGGGGGTTCTTTGCATATGACAAAGATAAAATTAGACTTAGTGTCTAATTTAAATTTGGAGCACAAGAAATGAAATTCAATGATACTTTTGTATTATGTTAGACCCACAAAATTCTTGGAGTATATTTGATATTGTGGTCGTTGAGTTTCTCGTTTACTAGTTTACTAGTATATGGTATGACTAGTATGAAACTACCAAATTATATGTATACTTGTTCAAAATGATTGAGTTCTTTTATGAAAAAAGTGTCACTCAAAATGTTGTGATTTTTAAAAATGTGTCACTCAAAATGTTGTGAGTTTTCATGAAAAGATATGTCTATTAAATATAACTATTTGTATAGACATGAATATTGGTGAATAGTCATTTGTCATGTTTTGTAAAAGAAGCATTTGGACTATATTGCCTTTATTGGACCCGATGAAACTTTGTTCATGGGTAGTTCTATAACAATCAAATTGAAAGTTATGGAAAGGTCCTTCCGAAAAGGACATTTGACAAGGTGATGACTCTCAACAGTGTTTGTATCACACAAAATTGTAAGAAAGAGGAACAAAATATTTGTGAGAAAAAGCTACCTCGCGGAGAGCTTTTCAAACTCAATAATCTTATTTGTTCTTACTTGCTTGAGTCAAACTGTTTGTGACATGAACACTTGGGGCATGTCAATTACAAAACCTTGTAAGGAAAACTGATCAACTTAGAAGTTTTGTCTAACTTTGAGTGCAATAAAATAAAAATGTCAAGTTTGTGTGGAATCTAAGTATGCTGAACATTCTTATAAATCTGTTGAAAGGAATTCTAATCTCTTAGAGTTGATTTACACTGACATTTGTGATATGAAGTTAATACCATCTCGTGGTGGGAAAATGTATCTCGTAACTTTCATTGACAATTGCATTAGAAACGACTATGTCTATTTGTTGAATGGTAAGGACGAAGCAATAGAAATGTCTAGACAATATAATATTGAAGTTGAAAATTAGTTGGAAAAAAGATAAGAAGTCATAGGGATGGAAAATAGAAATCTCCTTTTGCAGAAATATGTTTGGAAAGTGGATTTATACATCAAACTACTGCCCTATTTACCTCAATCTAATGGAATTCCAGAATGTAAAAAAAGCCGAACTTTTGAGGAAATGATGACTACATTACTTATAAGTTCAGGTTTACCACAAAATTTGTGTGGAGAAGCTATCCTTACAACAAAAGGGAACAACAAAAAGTTATCTTTTCAGAAAGAAAGCAATAAAAAGTTTTGTTTGTTCAGGACACAATCTATTCCATATGAGAAATGGAAAGGATGAAAATCCAACTTGAAATATTTCAAAGTGTGGGAGTGTCTAGCCAAAGTCCAAGTTCATATTCCTAAAAGGATTAAAATAGGACTTATGACTGTGGCATGTAAAATTAGACTTGAGTAGTCTAGTGAAGGGTCTAAAATACCTTGGAAAGAAAAAAGGAGAATGTACTTAATAAAGAGATTCAGAGGCGTAGTAAATGTCAAAGGACATCTACTTCCTTCGAATATGATTTTGTAATATTTCTTGTGTCTTCTGTAGACTCATCCTTTTGGAAAGATGGTGTCAATAGTGAGATTGATTCAATCTTGAGCAACCATATTGGAAGTTAATTGATTTTCTTCCAGAAAATAAACATGTGGGTTCAAAGTGAATCTTCAGAAGGAAAATGAAAGTCGATGGAACTATTGACAAATACAAAGCAAGAATTTTTGTCAAAGGTTGTAGACAAAAATAAGGTTTTGATTTTGTCGACACATACTCGCCAGTAACTAGAATTATATTCATTCAGATGTTAATTGCATTAGTTGCGGTGTATGACCTCCAAATTCATCAAATGAATGTGAAAATAATTTTCATAAATAGAGAATTGGAGGAAGAAATTTACATGGAACAGTCCGAGGGTTTTGTGGTTCTTGGTAAAGAAAAGAAAGTGTGTGAACTTGTTAAGTCACTCCATTGACTAAAACGCAAGCACCCAAACAATGACATAAGAAATTTGACCAAACCATGTTGACAAATGGATTTAAGAATGATGAAAGTGATAAATGTGTTTGCATTAAAATCACAAGGTTATTGTTTGTTTGTATATAGATGACATGTTGTTCATCAGTAGAGACACTAATGACATAAATGCTACTAAATGTATGCTAGAAAGCAAGTTTGATATGAAAGATCTTGGAGTTGCTGATGCGATCTTACGTATAAGAATTCTTAGAACTCCATAATGTTTAGTATTGTCACGGTCTCATTGCATCGAAAAGGTACTTGACTAGTTCAAATATTTGGATTTCAATATTGTCAAGACTCCCATAAATGTGAGCTTTGCATTTCAAATGAGTGAAGGCGAAAGTGACTCACAATTGGATTGTGCTACAGTATTGGGAAGTATGATGTATATCAAGAAGTGTACGCGATCAGATATATAGTATGTGCTATTAGTAAACTGAGTTGGTTCACAAGTAATCTCAATCAAACTAATTGGATGGCAATGGAAAGATTTTTGGGGTATTTAAAACATACTCAAAACTATGTCTTGCATTATAACAATATCCAGCAGTATTGAAAGGATATAGTGATGCAAATTGGATCACCGGGATCAAATAAAGTAAAATTCACAAGTGGATATGTTTTACTCTTGGTAGAGGAGCAGTCTTTTGGAAATCTTCCAAAAACGACATGTATCGCTAGCTCTACAATGATATCTGAGCTAGGTGGTCTAGATAAGGCCGCTGAACAACTTGAAAAACTTCGAAATTTCTTGATAGATATTCTTTTTGGCCCAAACCTTTGGCATCAGTATGCATACACTTTGATAGTCAAGATGCAATAGATAGGGCATGGAGCATGATGTATAACGAAAAGTCTCGTCATATAAGGCATAGACATGATACCGTTAGAAAACTACTCTCTAGTGGAATTATCACAATTGACTATGTAAAATCAAAGGATAATGTGTCGGATCCACTTACAAAAAGACCTAACTAGAGAGAAACTTGAAAGATCATCTAAGGGAATGGGTTTACGGCTTAGGACAAGTCATCATGGCGGTAACTCTATCTAGCAGACTGGAGATCCCAAGAGCTAGATTCAAGGAGAAAAACAAAGTTGTGACTAACGGTTCAGCATTGTCAACCAACTTAATCCATTCCCAAGATGAAGACAATGCTCAGGAACAAGGATACAACATTAAGGCTTGTTAATGAGTTAATAAAGCTTAAAGTTTTTAATGATTTGCTAAATTTGGCATATTTGACCAAATAGTGTATCTACGTGATAACACGTTTAGAAATCACCTATGTGAGTGTGAAGTGTAAGCTGCTTCAAAGAGGATGATTGTCAAAAGCCAATCTCTCTATACACTCATGAAACCAGGAGGTATGCATGGCTGAAACGAACACAACCGTAAGAACCATAAACGGTAAAGGATTGATTGTGTGACTTATGATTGTCTAGGTATACACCAAAGCTCGACGGTTCAAAGATATCGCATCTACCGATTGACCGAGTATATCCGACATATGTTCATTACGGAAAGTCCAAGGGGAAACCTACTTATCCAGATGCAATTAATTATTGCTTGTAAAGTACACATACTTGTCCGTTTCTTTGTCTTGGAGTCATTCTCCATTCATGCGGGGGATTGTTGGGTTTTAAAAGATGTGAATGGAAAATAAAGATGTCCAACTTTTATGAAGAGTTGTGACTTTTATGAAAAGTTGCGACTATTATGAAAAGTTGCGACTTTTATGAAAAGTTGCGACTTTTATGAAAAGTTGCGACTTTTATGAAGGTTTGTGACCTTTCTGGTAAGGCATAATAAGAACTTTTTCACACTATCCATTGTTTTCTATAAATTGAGGGATTTCCTCTCATTTTAGTTGAATGAATTTTCTTGATCAACTTCTTTTACTACTACTAAATCTAGTATTCTAAGTGTACTTTACTGCCGTTGAGTGGTTTGCTGACACCGTGATTTCAGGTACTGATACACCGGTGAGTAAGATCGTTCTATCCTGGGAGGATATATTTCATTAACCTCGGGTACTTGAGGGGAATAATTTCCTTAAGGGGACACTATGCATTCAGTGGACTCGATTTTCTTCTTCAAGAAAAATATTTTGTATATTGTTTCTAATCTGTTTTTGGTTCTATTTTCTCTACTAGTTTAATTTTCTAGTTTTGAAAATACTCTTTAAACTCTGTTGTTTCTTATCAAGTTCTTCAAAGTTGAAGTCTCTTTAGTGGGATTTACACCATTCACATAGCTAGAGGCTATTATCTTGCAATTTGATCTTTTGATAATCAATTCAATGACAATTTCGTTGCAAGCAATCAAATAATTTGAGAAAATTAGGTGGACTGGCCTCTTTCAATTGTCAATTTAGGAAATTTAACAATCTGATTCAACAGTTGATTTGAAAATTTGGAAACATGTTATCTTCCAGTGTTCTTTGAAAGAATTTACCGGTGGATATGGCCTTGAGACAACAAACTGAAAATACCTAATTAAGTGGATGTTTGAATTGACATACTTTTAGTGACTCTTGAATTTTAAGCTATTTTTTGGTTTTGAAAGATCCCAACTTATAACATTTCACTTTTAACTTACAAGTCACTTTTTTGCCCATAGTTTGAAACTACTTTTCTAACCTAAGTTGACATAGAATTGGACAACAAAATCAAGATTTCAACGCCCCAGTCTACTTGGCCAAAAAAGGAAATTTCAGGTTCAACAACAGAGACATCATACTGATTCATCACTTGACAAAATCTGAATGAAAAAATTAATTTCAAGTAAAAGAGGCAAGAGTTAAAATAGGTACCTTATAGTACCACATGCTGCTATCATCAACGTATCCCCTATAAATGTGAGACGTCCAAAATAATATTGATACATAGTTTATAACTTTATATCCCAAATAATGATAAAATTTACTCGTACAAATGGAGATTGGGTATATACAACAATTAGTAGAGAGAATCACTCCTAACAAAATCTAAGTTGAAGGCATATGCTTATAAGCTCTGCAAGAAAGCTGGAAAATGAATATAGCAAAAAATCATTTTTACTTGATATACAGTTGTATGAAATACCTATAAATGCATAACATTCGAAGTGTTTAGCAAAGCTGAAAATATCATCCAAAATGAGCCGGGACTACATATTTCACAATAGAATTCCTGCAGGAATAACCAAAAATTATTGTGCAAAGAATGAAAAATAGAGTTAATGGTCAAAAACACACATAATATTCTACAACAAACAACTCAAAAAGGCAAAAAAAAAATGCAGAATTAAAGAAGTGTGAAACAAAATACTCTACATATTGAGACCACAAAAAAAATGGAGTAAATATCTCAAAAGGTCACTCAAGTATGTGAAATTATTTGAGAAAATCACTCAACTTAGTTTTGTATCAATAAAGTCACTCAACTTATGAATTACATTTTATAAAGTCACTCAAGTTAAACTAATTTTCTAGAAAATCAATATAACCAAAAGATAAAAATAAATAATTGCATAAACCACCCCCAAGTAGTTTATAATATTTGACTTATCTCTCTTATTTTATTTTTCTCATATTTATTTTCTTAACCTAATTATTATTAATATAAAAATTTATTATTTAACTAAGTTGCCCTTTATCATATATTATTTAATTTAATTGATTTTATAGCATTTTTTATTCAATTTACCAAAAAAAAAATCTAACTTCACAAAACAAATTAATGTTTTACTCCATATAAATATGCACGCCACACTAAATAGGGATGACAATGAAGCGGGGGTGGTTTGTAAGCTATGCGTAGTGATTATGGGTTTAAGGCTATGCAGAGCGGGACGGGGTGGGGCAGGGACGGGGAGGTAGTGGGTTTAAGCAAAACAAAAGTTTAATTTAAAATGAGTTCATAATTTTATTTTTCAGTAAAATTAAAAACGTGAACAGTAAAATTTAAAACGTGAATTTGCATTAACTTATGTTTTTATTTGCTGAATTTCATGTTTGTACACATAAAAACTATTTATATATTTATTTTTTAATGTTATTTGAATTTTTTTTCGCGAAAACTAAAAATTAAGTTTACAAACTCAATTTTTCAAAATTAATGCATCACTGCCTCACTACTACAAAAAAAACTGATTACCATTTAAATCTGTTGGCTTTTGGAAAGATGTGAAATATGATTATGAACATATAATACTACTTAAAATAAAAAGATATTATCCTTAATTACATAATCTATCTAAATTTGCTGGCTTTTGAAAGATGTAAAAATAATTTAGCATTATTAAATTTGATTTAACGTTTTGTTTAAAATAAAACTGTTGCGGGTTGGCCGGGTTGGGTGCGGATTGATACGGAGCAGGGCGGGTGGGTCTAAAACACACACAAAAAAGCGGGGCGGTTAATATTTTTCGGGTTAAGGCTTAAACCGCCTTGCCTCTGCTCCGCTCCACCCTATTATCATCCCTAACACTAAATAATTCATACTCCTATTAAAACACTAGTATCAAATATTCGACCTACCAGTTAAAATGAAATTTCAATTAAAAGTCAAGGAAGCAGGACTATCGAAAGGATTATAGGTTGAAATATTTTTTTTGAAAAATTACAGGTTTATTGTCTTCTTTTATTCATTTTCACTATTTTGTTGTTGTGTTCCTCATTAGTTTTAATAGGGTAATAGTTATTGATATGAATATTTTGAAAATCCAGTTCATAATTTTTTTTTTGTTTGCTATAAGACCAGCTAAAAATTTACTTGACGAGACGAAGCCTGAGCCAAGTGCATTAATGCTTAATGCTTGGACAATTGAGTTAATATTAATTAAGTTAAGAAAATTATAATTAAAAAAAAAGAGGTAAACATAATATTCTTAAGTAAAAGGGAAGAAAGTATTATGAAATTAAACTTGAAGGGTAATTTGTGCAATTATTTCTTTTTATCTTTTGGTTATAATGATTTTGTAGAAAAAGTAGTTTAACTTGAGTGATTTTATAAAAGAAATTTCATAAGTGGAGTGACTTTCTTAAATAATTTCACATACTTGATGACCTAATTTTGAGATATTACTCCAAAAAAATGTGAACTTGGCAAACAAAAAATAGAGAAGTGAGAAGAATAAGAAGGGGAAAACGAATTTTCAAACATCCATGAGTAATTAATTAAACCAAATTAGAAATATGCAATAACAAAATTCTAGAATAACGTACTCAATAATCAGAAAAATCCTTATTCAGCAAGCAGAGGTACAGAAACGTGTCTTCTAAGATCAAATTGGGGATTCAAGTTGAAGGATTGGTTTTCAATTTAGCAGAAGCAAATGAAACATAAATAGAAATAGATTGAGAAAGAGAGTACAAAAGAGATAGAAGGCTGGTTGAGGGGGGGAAAAGTAACAGAAATTGACAGTAATAGACAACAATACATGTTGCTAATGTTTGTTGAGCAAGTTTACATCATGGGGTCTTCAAGATAGATGATCTCCATAAAAAATATTGTTCCACTTCGAGGAGCTTAATTCAATTTGTTCATTTAGAGTGAACAATTATATATAATCAAATAAAAAATGAAGGAATACTATTTAATTCTGTTATCCGAATGGTAGAAGCAACAAAAAATACAACTTTAGAATGTTTAATTTATTGCTAACTAATGAAATGCCCTATCTGAAAAGGTTGTTGCAAAACCTTGTTTGGGATGGAGTTTGCAAGCTTACCCAGGAACAAAAGAGCAACATCTATCTCATACTCAAAAAATAGATTGAGGAGCTTGGGATTGAGCAACGCCTCTAGATGATATGAAAATGCAATAAGGAATCCATGTGTGTTTGTCTATAATAATAATACACCAAAAATATAACAGTTGTTTCATTTAGATCACGAGCATATCCTATTTTAATAGTGGTAGGGCCTTTTTCCGAGTCTTTATAGCTACCAATCTTCTGTATTTCAAAAAATTATATATGGTATAGTAAGAGGTTGAGGTACCTGAGAAAAATATATAAATAATATCAGTCAATCCGGGAAGTTGGAGAATCATGCATTCAAAGCTTCAAACATTATACATAATAAAAAGGACAAATGTAGAAAATAAAATCAATAAGGTAAATACAAGTACAAATACTTACCGTGTACATCTGCAATTTTGTGACTCCTAGATATACAATGTTATCATTCTCACTATATATATTTACCAAGTAATCTCCTTTCTCACACAAAGAGTTTATACAATGCACACTGATGATACATGCAAAAAAGGTGTGTAACAAATATAATGATCTGAAAATAAAATGACCATTTACAGTGTAATTGATGACATTATAAAATCTACAATTGTGACTTCATGTAAATTTTCCTTCACAAGGAAATTAAAAAAGTAATCAAATATACATGAATATAATGCACTGGAAATTGATGATATTTTTCAATCTTGCCTAGAATTTCTTGAACTTCTTATTAATTAGCTTCTCTCATCTCTCAACATAGCATCTATAATCCAATTCAACATCCATTTACTCATAATATTTGCTAGATATATGCATAAGCAAGAATCAATATACATATATAACAGTAATAAGTAAAAGCCATTAAGGTTGTTCTCCAAATTATGAATTTTACTCTAGTAAATGAAGATATATAAAAAAGAATTAATTATACGTACGATGACATAGAATAAAAGGCATTCATGAAGAAATGAGATGAGGAATATCGTGTTCTAACTTAATTAAGAAGAGAATGAAGACAAAAAAGAGTTAAATAGAAGTCTAGCCTTGTCTATAGCATTTGTGTGTGATCCATTCTTCAATACGATCTCATATCCATGCATGTTTAGTCACTTGAAGGTGGCCGACCGACCTCGAAATTGATTAGTTGTGGACAAATTTCATGATGATATATATGCTCACTTCTTTTTATTTGCAACAACTCTCCACTGGTCTGTTCACCCTTGTTAAGCTATATATATATATGGAGAACAAAGCTTACTGCTGGAAATTGAAAAGCAGACCTAATTAATTTTGATAATTACATACATAAACAGACACCTTATATATATATATGATGCAGGATCTCCAAGAGGAACTAAAATCTTTATGCGTTACGTAAGTCATATAAAACTAATTAATTAATCTCTATACATTGTTAATATTATATGTATAATTATGAGTATATATCATAGCAACCATTCCGACATGCATGTGAGAAAAGCTAACATGGAGAAGTTTGAGACCTGCATGGAAAAGTTAAAGGTCATGAACTCTAATATAGGCGCCTAAGTCCATAATATGCAGCTCCGGTCGCGAGTCCAGTAAGAAATAAGCATCTACATGAATCACACTTTTAATATGATGGGTTCTTTAGTAAAGGAAAGCATAAAGTCACAATTACTACATTAATGTAAAAGTATGTTGAATAAGTACTTAATTTACATTGGAGAAATATGTCTTCATAGATAATAATAATAATAATAGGCATTCCACATATCCAAAATAAAATTACACAAATGACGCCTATTAAAACTGAAATTATCCAATCAGACGTACTCAACAGAAATCTTTAAGATTTAGAGTATGCCATGCCATATATAGGAAAGACTGACAGTTGGTTGGTTTATGAAACTAAACCTTTTGGGCCTATGTGGACCAGATATCCAACAATCATTAGTAGATATATAGTTGTTGAACAGATAAGTAAGAGATGCAATGGCACCCAATGAACAAATTATGACAAGGAAGAACTCATAGTATGTTTATATTTGTACTGCAGCAATCTGAATTAAAGGGTTCAGTACCGGTAAATGCCCCCATTATATTATTATGTTTGGACGGTAGTTTTATCATGATATATATATGAATCCTTGAGCCTGATTTCTTTTGGTTCTACTCTGCCAAGCACAATATTTGCATTAGCTAGTTTTTCGATGTTTGCTTGGAAAATGTTCTCCCATGTCCCGATTTGGTTATTTCGTTTACGATACCAAGCAAAGCAGAAGTATAAAAGAATACATGCATCCAGGCGAGCTATTTGGACCGAAGGATATTAAAACCCATACCAGCACATACATTCAAAATATATGTGCTAGCAATATATATGGCTAATGATTAGAAACACTTTTCTCAAACAAATGTATATGCATGTCCAGAAGAATTAAGAAGAATAACAATACACAATCGAGATAAACTGTGCAAAAACGTCTAGTATATATAGCCATAAAAAAATCGGGCATCTTAAGACTCAGAATTCAATAATAAAACGATGAACATTGATGAAGCCTTGGAAGATAAATTGAACTAGGCTAAATACCTGAAAAATATATGAAATGACACCCCTCTTTGAGACTTCTTAGAGAAGTGTCAATGAGAAATGTAAGAGAAACCACAAATTTTAGCAGTAAAGTAGCAGTATGCAGAACAATGCAAACTTATCAATGGGACAAATTTGCGGAGAAAAGAAGGGGAGGGAAATCGCCAGAAATGACTCTCGGCTTCCATATAGTACTAACCTTTACGAATTTTGCTCATGGAGCCTTTCTGTATTCTCATTGAATTCTTCTTTAATACAATCTACATCTAAAAATTGGGACAAAACAGTGAATGAGTAGACAAATATGCAAAATCAGTTAGAATTGAAGGAAGAGCGCCAAGAGCTCACAAGATTTCTGATGAGCTTTACTTCATTCTCTTTCTTTCTTGTTGCACCCATTTCATAGTGATTGGATTCCTGTTAACTTTTCCCAATTCCCAAACAAAAAACGCATAAAAAGTAAAAGAAGATTTTGACTTTAATAAATAAGAAATCAATATCTCATCAAAAAAATAATTAAACCGGGGAACGGAAAGGAAAACCCCAGAAATTTACCAATATAAAGTAGGGCCTGTAAAAGTAAAAAAAGTTTTAAAAAAAAAAGAAACAAGAAACTATTTAGTTAGTTTAAAGTTGGCATCAGTCTGCACAATAATGTATTGGTATGAGCTCAATAGGTAACCTATTTGGCTGAAAATGAGAAAAAGGTTGAAACATCTATAGAGTTGCAACTCATAGCTTAACTCAAGGAGATAAAACAAATAGCTATAATCTAAGTGTGAAGCTCAATATGAAATATAACAGAATGTTATTGCATCATACTCCGACAAAGATAGATTCAATTAACTTAGAGCAACAATAATAATGGTAGCAAAAATAGTATAGCATTAGCATTTTGTTTTTAATCTAAAATTTAATCTTGGATGATGTTTTCCTCTTCTCTAGTGAAGAACATGTACTTAATTGAATAGTTGTGCAGCGGAAGCCTCAACAGGAAAGCTAGTAACCTTCACTGCACCTTTACTCCACTCCCTGCTGAGTTGACCGTTAATTAGGAATCAATTGATTTTTTTACTATATCTCGATTAAAATTTTAATTTATATAACTCATTTCTATATAAACAACCAAGATGCTTAGAACATACATAACATATTCAATGTGCATGGCTTACACTTCTATAAAAATCATAAATAAAATATAAAGGAAAGCTTCAAACTCTACGTAATTAGTTCATATGATCAGCAAAATCCAAAAAAACTTGAAAAAAGAAACAAATTTGTACTCTCTTGCAGAAATAAGTTTGTCTTTTGGAAACAACATCTCCACGAAGTAGGGGTAAGGGTCTACGTACACTCTACCTCCTCAAACCCCACTTATGGAATTACACTGGGTATGTTGATGTTGTTGAAATAAGCACAAAAGAATAGACTCACACAAACATAGCTAAGGCAAAAGATAACTCAAACTCTGTTTTTCAAGAATCTTAAACCTCGATTCACAGCCTCGGGGGGAGGGGGGAGAGTTATCTGATGCCTATGCTCGTGAGAGGTAGCAAGTACCCATAACATTAGTCGAGGTCCATGAAAGCTAGCTCAAACACCAAAATTATCAAAACAAAAAAATCTTAAACTTGGATAACCCCTTGTAGAATTTCTACATAATAAGCCTAAATCATTACCAGAATCCACTAAAACTTCCATAAAGATCAAATTCTTATGTTCATTCTGCAACTAAAAATCTCGAAAATGAAGAATCAGATTACTCACATTGACAAAAGTGGGTTAAAAAATAACTTGAGCTTTGTTATTCAAAACATCAACAACAACTTCTTTAATACCGGAAAGTCTTTTAATTGCCTTTAAATGCCTAGCACTATTTTTTTAAAAGAAATTACTGAACAACCTTAGTGAAAAATCCTAATTCGCCATTGCATCCAACCCCCGTCCCATCCCTGGACTATCCTACACCAGCTACCCCTAAATCCTCACCCATCCATCCCATTGTGTTTTGCTGGATTACAACGCCCCCATCCCAGCCCTTGACTATCCTATACAAAATGGAAAATCTATTCTCCAAGTAGTTAGGAGACAATAATTGACATAACTATGTCATCTTATATAGGGATAAAATGAATACAATCTCACCCTATGGTCTTCCAATCTATAGTAGACAAACAGTAAGTAAAGAGATATTGTGTAAATCCACCCACTATTCATTATTTTAGAAATAATACAGTGAGTACATCACATGTTAAAGAAATAAAATTAAGTTTATTACTTTTATTCATGAACATGTACAACTCTTGAGGCTCCTCTGTTTTGGTTCTCTCAATTAGGTGCTTTAAGAAGCAAAGATGTAGTACAATGAAGATATGTTTAAAATGGAGATTGTTTGCTATTTATATACCTAAACTTGCACTCTATGAAAAATAATTAACTTATCTTACAAAGAATTCTTCATGTTAAAAAAAAGTCTCCCTTGTCATATAAGCACATTATAGCTTATGTTTATCTACATATACATATGTTAGTATTCAACATTATAATCCAACTGCATATCCAACTGGAAAATTAAATCAACTAAAGAGGGAGAAATACTGGACTTTCCACATAGGAGAAAGGGTTGTGAAATAGGGTAACTCTAATAGTTAATCCTTCCAATTATTCAAAGGCCATTATATATATGTTACCTTAGAAGCATAAACTCCTAACTTGAATGTTAATTACTATAATATCCCTAACTTAGATGTGACTTCTTCGATGAATTGTGACTTTTCGATAAGTTGTGACTTTTTTCGAAGGATTGTGATTATTCTATTAGTTGTGACTTTTTCAATAAGTTGTGCCTTTTTCAAAGAGTTGTGACTTTTTCAATAAGTTGTGACTTTTCTAAAGGATTGTGACTTCTCGAAAAGGTCATGACTTTTTAGATAAGACACAAAAAACATTTGTTCATACTACCCTTTGTTCACTATAAATAGAGGGGATTCCTCTCATTTTTCAACCACAATTTTTTTTAATCTTCTACTCTTCTTGTTCTTGCATTTTAAAACTTTTTGTCTGATTTATTGTCGTGAGTTCGAAGTTTAGTGGAATATGAGGTACCACTATTCCGATGAAGTAAGTCGTTCTATCCTAAGAGGATATATTCCATAACCTCAAGTACTTGAGGCGAAATAATATTGATGATGTAATAATATTTTTTTTGCTTAATATATACATTAGTATGTAATGTTCCAATATATGAAGTGTTAGTGTGACATTTTAATATTCTAAAATATATTAAATTTTGCAATATTCTACATAGTCACACAGATATTGATTTCTGGCCGTTGGTTGACTTCTCACTTTTCATAGGTTACAAAATGTTGGATGTAATAACAATCATAATTGTTGCATTACTGTTCAGCATTACTGCAAATGGAGTTAGTGCATATGTTACAAACTTTTTGGTGCAGCAACAAGCCGTTGGTGGCTTAGTGATTCATTATTCCATTCTTTACTCCTCCATTATCCATGTAACCTATGTAACTCCTAAGGCCATTATCTTCACTATTTACTACACCATTATCTTCCTATTCATTGCTAGGAAGACTTCTTCTAGTATAAATAGTGGTGGTCTTCATTTGGTTTGTCACACATAATACAACAAGAAAATATAAAGTGTATAAGGTTTGTCAAAAAGAGAGTTCTTATTAGTTGAAAGGAGGTGTTCTTTTTTGTGGAGCTTTGGACTCAACTCTTGTCCAGATTTGTTGAGTTATACTTTGTGAAGGTTGTTGTATCCTGGAGGGGACAAGTCAAGAGGACTACTGCTGGACCGGTGAAAACATTTGCTGCAGTGGGCTTGAATCTCCTTAAAGAGAGCGAGATATCCGCGCCTCAGTCTGAAGAGATTTATTTCTTCATTTTTATTTTCAATTGTAATCTTGTATTTTTGTTATCTTGTAAGTTTTCACTAACATGAAGTTAACATGATGTAGTCTAAATTCATTTGTTTTTGTCAAAAATTTCTCTTGTGATGTAGATATATGTTTCTGAATATCTTTTAAAAAATTTAGAGAATTGTCACGATTTGTTTTTGATGCTCAAGACAAAAGAATGACTTTATTTATCAATGTTACTTAGTGATTTAGACACTCATGAAGTTTGCTTCAAAATAATTATTATTATATAAACATTGCCCTTTTGTTTTACTTATTTACTATTTCTTAATATTTCAGTATTTTAGACGAAGAAATGTTCATATGACTTGTAATAACACCACTTGAAGTTTGTATTACTGTAATTTTTATTATTTAATTAATAGTTAATTTTATGAGATAAATATTTTCATTAATGCAAATATATATATATATATATATATTTATATTTGGGTAGGTATTTGTATTTAAATTAAAGTATTATATATGTCACAAATGTATTATCAAGTTAACAAGATCTTCTAACTTCAAAATATATTATTTTAAAATGTTCCTAAAAAAAACTCACAACAAATGTGTAAATATGTGAATATATAAAATGTAGTTGTTCTCTTCACATGTTCATATGACATCTAAACAATTTAACGTGGAATACACATGCAAAGAACATCTGGTTAGATGACAAGAAAAATACAAAATAAATATTGTCTATAAGGTAATATTAGTGAGATAAGATTAATTACATGATTGAAACTCATCAAATTGAAATAAATATATACATTATTGCATTTAACTAATAAAAAATTTCATTAACCATCTTTATAGGTTTGCATGAATAAGAGATATATAGGACGATCTACGTTGAACATTCACAAAAGAATCTGCAATATTATTTTTTGCTAAGCTTAGTATTCAAATTTTCGCTTAAATAAGCAATATTATTTACTATAACATATATTTTTGGAATTGCTAATCACTTGCAACGCAGCATGAACTCCTAACTTGAATGTTAAATTACTATAATATCCCTAACTTAGGTTGTGACTTTTTTGATGAGTTGTGACTTTTTCGATAAGTTGTAACTTTTTTCGAAGGGTTGTGATTTCTGGATGAGTTGTGACTTTTCCAAGGAGTTGTGACTTTTTCAATAAGCTTTGACTTTTTCAATAAGCTTTGACTTTTTCAAAGAGTTGTGACTTTTCCAAAGGGTTGTGACTTTTCAGATAAGACATAAAAAATATTTGTTTATACTACCCTTTGTTGACTATAAATAAAGGGTTTTCCTCTCATTTTTCAACAACAATTTTTTTAATCTTCTACTCTTCTTCTTCTTCTTGCATTTTAAAATTTTTTGTATGATTTATTGTCGTTGAGTGAGTTCGAAGTTTAGCGGAATATGAGGTACCACTATTCAGATGAAGTAAGATAGTAAGACATTCTATCCTAAGAGGGTATATTCCATAACATCGAGTACTTGAGGAAAATAATTTTGATTATTTTTTTGCTTAACATATACATTAGTATGTAATGTTCCAATATATGAAGTTAACATGATGTAGTCTAAATTCATTTGTTTTTGTCAACAATTTCTCTTGTAATGTAGATATATGCTACTGAATATCTTTTCTAAAATTTAGAGAATTATCACGATTTATTTTTTATGCTCAAGACAATAGAATGACTTTATTTATCAATGTTACTTATGTGATTTAGACTCTCATGAAGTTTGCTTCAAAATAATAATTACTATATAAACATTGCCCTTTTGTTTTACTTATTTACTATTTCTTAATATTTCAGTATTTTAGACGAAGGAAATTTCATATGACTTGTAATAACGCCAGTTGAAGTTTGTATTAGTTTAATTTTTATTATTTATTTAATAGTTAATTTAATGAGATAAATATTTTTATTAATGCAAATATATATTTATATTTGGGTATGTATTTGTATTTAAATTAAAGTATTATACATGTCACGCATGTATTATCAAGTTAACAAGATCTTCTAACTTCAAAATATATTATTTTAAAATTTTCCGAGTATTTTTTAACAACAAATGTGAAAATGTGTGAATATATAAAATGTAGTTGTTCTCTTCACATGTTCATATGACATCTAAACAAGTTAACGTGGAATACACATGCAAAACACATCTGGTTAGATGACAAGAAAAATACAAAGCAAATATTTTCTATAAGGTAATATTAGTTAGATAAGACTAATTACATGATTGAACCTCATCAAATTGAAATAAATATATATATTATTGCATTTAACTAATAATTTTTTTCATTGACCATCTTCATATGTTTGCGTGGATAAGAGATATATGACAATCCACGTTGAACATTCACAAAAAAATCTGCTATATTAATTTTTGCTAAGTTTATTATTCAAATTTTCGCTTAAATAAACAATACTATTTACTATAACATACATTTTTGGAATTGGTAATCACGTGCAACGCACGTGTCATAAAACTAGTTACCTTAAAAACATGAACTCCTAACTTGAATGTTAAATTGCTATAATATCCATAACTTAAGTTGTGACTTTTTCGATGAGTTGTGATGAGTTGAGACTTATTTCAAAGGGTTGTGATTTTTCGATGAGCTGTAACTTTCCAAATAGTTGTGACTTTTTCCAAAGGGTTGTGATTTTTCGATGAGTTGTGACTTTCCAAATAGTTGTGACTTTTTCAATAAGTTGTGACTTTTCCAAAGGGTTGTGACTTCTCGGAAAGGTCATGACTTTTCAGATAAGACACAAAAAACACTTCTTCATATCACCATTTGATGACTATAAATAAAGGGTCCTCCTCTCATTTTTCAACCACAATTTTTTTTCTGGCAAAAGTATTCATTACCCCCCCCCCCCCCCTAAACTTGAAGCTTTTTATACGGTGTACACCTAAACTAAATTTCGTTTTAATTACCCCCCCCCCCCGAACTTGTTTATTCCTCCGTCGCGTACACCTTTATTGTTCACCTGGCGTGGAAATTGACAACACACTCTACTAGGCGCGTGAGGAATTGATTTTTTGCCACATCATAACGCTACAGCGATAAAAAAAAACGTAAAATCTTCATTTTTCTTTAATATTTGGCATATTTTAAACGAAAAATAGGGCAAAATGTAAATGAAAAATAAAGGAAACAAAGATTAACACTTACTTGGTAAGAATTTCAAACAAATTTGAAATTTAATCGACCAACTTCACGTCTAGAAAAATCCAAATCCAAAAATAACAATGAATAAATATTATTCCCAACAATAAAAGTCTTGTTCTGGCATTTAATCTGAGTTCTCCGGTACTAAATATTAATTTCTTGAAGATTTTCGGGTTTAGTCTGGAAGTTTTAGTGAGAAGTTTAGTTCGAAAGTTTTAGGTGAGAAGGTGAGAAGGTTTGATATTTATTTTTGCCATATTAATTTATCTAGGTGGCTATTATTTATCCAGGTGGAAATCCACGTTACCAGCTGTCGTGCGCACGTAGTCACAATAGGAGCAGGTGGACAATAAAGGTGTACACGACGGAGGAATAAACAAGTTCTGGGGGGGGGAGGGGGTAATTAAAATGAAATTTAGTTTAGGTGTACACCGTATAAAAAGCTTCAAGTTCAGGGGGGGTAATGAGTACTTTTGCCTTTTTTTTTAATCTTCTTCTTCTTACATTTTAAATTTTTTGTGATTTATTATCGTTGAGTGAATTTGAAGCTTAGAGGAATATGATGTACCACTATTCAGATGAAGTAAATGGTTTTATCCTAAAGGTTATATTTCATAAGCTCGAGTACTTGAGGAATTTTTTTTAATGATATAGTAATTATTATTTTTCTTAATATATACAACATTATGTAATGATCCAATATATGAAGTTAACATGATGTAGTCTAAAAATTCATTTGTTTTTATTTACAGTTTCTCTTGTGATGTAGATATATGCTTCTGAATATCTATTTCTAAAATTTAGAGAATTTTCACGATTTGTTTTTTTATGCCCAAGACAAAAGAATGACTTTATTTATCAATGCTACTTATGTGATTTAGATTGTCAGGAAGTTTGTTTCAAAAATAGTTATTACTATATAAACATTGCCCTTTTGTTTTACTTATTTACTATTTCTTAATATTTTAGACGAAGAAAAGTTCATATGACTTGTCATAATACCCGTTGATGTTTGTATTAGTTAATTTTATTATTTATTTAATAACTATTTTTTATGAGATAAATATTCTCATTAATGAATATAAATATTTATATTTGAGTAGGTATTTGTATTTAAATTAAAGTATTATATATGTCACGAATGTATTATCAAGTTAACAAGATCTTCTAACTTCAAAATATATTATTTTAAAATGTTCCGAGTTATTTTTTTAAAAAAAACTCACAACAAATGTAAAAATATGTGAATATACATGAATCATTTAAAATTTATCATTTACAAAATAATTTTTATATTCAGTAATATGGAATAAACATTTATACTAAATTAAAATCTAATAACTATAAAAAAATAGTAACATTAATTAGAAGTCCTATTTATTTATGTAAGTATAAAATTTATTAGAAATTCAGCTACTGCACCTTAATTCTTTAGTTATAACATTATAAATTCTCTTAGTTATTACTAATTACTGCAAACGGTATTCAAACTCTTTTACATTCTTAGTTATAATATTATGAATTCCATTGTTATTACATTAATTATTTCTGTCTTTCATCTTTCCTTATATTAAATTTTGACCAATAATTTTTCATATTATTATACCGCCCCTATATATGTGATAACACGATTTTGTTATTTTTCCTTTTGGCAAATCATGCTTGGTTGAATAAATTGAAAAATCGTTTACAAGTATATGAACTATATCTCTTGTTGGGTGTAAGATGAACAAGTGATTATAAAAATGATTCCACAGATAGAATATATTCTTTAATTTTAATTTTAAGTTTTTCCGATTAAAAAAAAAACCTTTTAATAGTCAGATAACTATTAACTATATGTATATAAAATACAAAATATATAGAAAATAATTTTAAAAGATAAAATGTTGTTGTTCTCTCCACATATTCATATGACATCTAAACAGTTTAAAGTGGAATACACGTGCAAAGCACATCTGGTTAGATTACAAGAAAAATACACAACAAATATTGTCTATAATGTAATTTTAGTGAGATACGAATAATTACATAATTGAACCTCATCAAATTAAAATAAATATAAACATTATTGCATTGAACTAATAAATTTTTTCATTCACCATCTTTATAGGTTCGTGTGAAAAATAAATATATATGACGATCCACATTGAACATTCACAGAAGAATCTACAATATTATTTTGTGTTAAGCTTATTATTCAAATCTTTACTTAAATAAGCAAATACTATTTACCATAACATATATTTTCTGAATTGGTAATCGTCAAAAAACTAGTATATATATATATATATATTATTATTATTATTATTATTATTTTATTTTATTTATTTTCGTTTTGATATGTCAGATTATCATAAGCAGATCAAATGTGCTAGTTATTCTTTCAATCGCATATAAAATTGTACCCATAAAGTTCAGCAACAAATCCTCAATTTACCATGAAACTCAAACTGACTCATCTACCATGCCAAATTGTTAGTCATGGACATGGATCTCCATCAATAAAAATTGTTAGAATGTCCAATTCTATCTTCTCCTATTCCACTGATCTTATGCTTAAAAAGACTCATTCATCAACCAATACATTAACAACAAAGTGTTCCACAGTAATTACCACTTTCAAATAAGCAGACTATGTACTCCAAAAATGGTTGTTATTAACAGGAAAAATATGTAATTTCCAGGTTATGCTACCAATCAACTATTCCGTCAGCTCTATTCAGGTTCAAAATTAAGTTTGATGTACATGTTCCCTGCATCGCATCTTTTCAACTTCTCTCCTTTCCTTTCTTCTCCAAGTACCTGTAAAGTCCTATTTATGAAAAATTAACAAATTGAGAAAACACCCACATCAAGAACAAAAGCGGAAGAAACACTACATTTCAATAATCAAAAGCACAAAAAATTGAAATACGAAGCTATAAATAGGGACATGGAGACGAAGAGGAGTAAACGACAATAACAACAACATCCAATCAAGTTTAGATTCAGTTCATGCAACATTACCATGACCTAAACACCAAAATTGATAAATAAAAAAAAGTCGAAACTCATCGAATGAAAAAATCGACAAAACGGATCTAAAATCAAAAGGCAAAACAAAAAGAAGAAGAAAGAAGGAAGGGAAGAAGCAGTGCATACCTAGGAAGATATGCAGTTTAACTGAGAATTTCATATGAGGGCTTGCAAAATCCTTCCATTTTGCAGAGCATTTTTTTTTGGGACAAAGAATGGATGAAAAGGAACGGGGATATCACGTAGCTAGGACACGTGTTTCACAGATGAATATACACATTAGTCAGAAAGCCATAAGTCAAATTACTAAATTAACCCTATTGGTACAATTCACTTTACTTTATATTATACTAGATATGGGACCCCGTGTCAGCACGAGGCCCAATATATGTTATTGTTTCTGTTTCAATTTATATGGTACATATGAAATTTGAAGTTAATCAACTTTTTAGTATGCTTTTATATATTTTAAGTTGCTAATTATTTTTATTTAGAGTATGTTTTATGTAAATATATTATAAATCACAATAATTAACAAGTTAATATAAAAAAACTTATAAAAGATTCATTGACTTTTGAAATTTCATTTGTATCACATAAATCAGGACAAAGCGAGTAATATATATGAAAATTACATAAAATGTACTATAACTCACAATAATTAGCAACTTAAAATATCTATATATCTATATTTCTCCCAATTTATGTGGTATAGATGAAATTTTGAAAGTTAACAAAAACGTTTTATATGTTTTCAAATATTTTAAGCTATTAATTATTATGATTTATAATACTTTTTACATAAAAAATTTATTTATATAAAGTATAAAAGAAAAAATTTAATAAAAGGAAACATAAATGTCAGCACGAGTCAAATCTATGTTAATTTCTATGTTTTAATTATTGTAATACCGATTGAATTTGGAGAGCCAACTAAATTTTTTTAAAGGATTTTTCTTTATAAATTTTAAGTTGTTAATTATTATAATTTCTAATATTTTTATTTATTTTAAACCAATAGATGTTTTTCTCTGTCTCAATTACATGAGACATATGGAATTTGGAGAGTCAACTAAAATTTTAAAATATGTTAAGTTGTTAATTATTATACCTTATAGTACTATTACGTGATTTTCAAATAAAATATGTAATTTTTTTATTTCAATTTATGTGTCATTGATATAATTACATATATTAAGTAATAAAGAATTAATGTCTAAATTATGTGACACCTATGAATTTTGGAGTGTAAATCAAATTAGTTATATGATTTTTTAAAAAATAAAGCGGTTAATTATTACAATTTATAATACTTTTTATATATTTTTTAAATGATATATATATATATATATATATATATATATTTATGATATTGATATTAGTATTATAATAAATTAAATTTTATTATTTTTAAATTTATGATCTCAATTGTCAGCCTATGCCACATTATAAAATGTTCCAAAGTAGATATCAGATTTACAAAAATGTCGATGTCAGTTAAAGTAATAAAATAACATCTAAGGCATGAACCTATATATGTATATATAAAGCTGAATATAGACAATCTGATGTGGCATCTCTATGGCCAGTATTTCTATTCATCTTTTTCTCCTTTTTTTGACATTTTATCTTTGTTTTGTATTTTTTATTTGTATTTTAAAAAAAAGTATTTATGTCATACCCAATTAATTATGCCCTTTATAACATTCATTACACTAATATAGATTTAAGTAAATGAAAATGGAAGATGAAAAGATAAAAACTATTCATTTTTCATAACTGTTTATAATTATTTAGCCTATAAAATAAAATAAATAGTTGAGCATTTGTAACAACTAAGAACAAATTTCTTCACTTTGGCTCTTCTTCTTCTGACGATGATGATGAATATATGGTATCAACTTCTGTCGCTAAGATGCCATCAAATTTCTAGGTCATGTGACTTTTTTAACAAAAGAGAAAGAGAGAATATCTCATGATTCTTGTGAAAACATTGATGTAAAGAAAGAGATCATGTAACAAAAAGTTCTTTTCAAAATAAAAGACTTTTTGAAAAAATGTTTATTCCTCCTACAAGGAGAGAAAATTCATTGTGGTTGAGAAATTTATAAGAAGGTTGATTAGTGTTTCAAAGGGTAAGAAAAATTATTTGGAGAAAAAATCATTCTATTTATGGAATTCGTATCAAATTAGGAGGAGAACAAGCAAAAATTTATTTTGTAATTTAAAAAGAGAGAAAATTAGATATTATTTCTTTCAACCTCGTTATTCTTCTAATTTCTTTCTTCTTTTATTTTGTCTTGATTTTTTGTATCTTTAATTAAAGTTTTTTTTTCTTATTTATCTTTAATTAAAGTTTATATATATTTTCTTAAAAAAGAATTTAAAAAGATGATCATATTTAGTTCCTTTCCTCATCAATGCTATTAATCTCATAATTAGTGTTATGTATATTATTTTCTTAATTACTTTTTTTTCTTTCTTTTAATTATTTATTTGAAGAAAATAGTTATTATAACTTTATAAGAATTACACATGTATTTTTACATAATTGATTTGTTATTTTTAAAATTTTTGGATCATTCTTCATCTTAAATTTTCTATCTATATGTAATAATAAAGCTAAAATAGAAAATGTGGGGTGACACCTTCTTAGCAATAGATACTTATTTATTCTTATCAATGTTTCTGACATTTTTTGTTATTTTTTCCTTAAAATAATTGTTGCCTCGATTTTTAGTTTTAGTTTTATTTTTTTAGCATTTTCTAATTTTAAAAGACTGAAAAATTTATATTGAAAATTTACAAAATATAAAAAATGATTTATTTAACTCCTATCATCATCAATATTATTATTAATTTCTTTTACTTCTTTTCTTAATCTTCATTTCATCATTAATGTAATTTATATCATTTTCTTAGATATATATATATATATATATATATTTGTGACATTTCTTAGAAGTTAGGATTACTATTTATTTAATTTCTAAAAATTTTGAATTCTTTTGTCATACTAAATACAACATGTTTTATTATAATTACATTCAATATATTAATCAATATGTTCTACGAATGAAAAGAAAATTATCATTTCACAAAAACAAAGTTTAAAATATAATTTATTATGATTAAGGAAAGATAAAATTATTATTCCAATATTCATAACCATATTTAATACATTAAAAATTAATTGAAAAGTTGTAAATGGAAAATGAATCACCATTAAAGGAATCATTATTTTTAAATTTTTGGATCATTTTTTCTTCGAAAAGTTTCTATCCATATGTAACAATAAAGTTAAAATAGAAAATGTAGTGACACCATTCTTAGTAATAATACTTATTTATTTTTATCAATTTTTTCTGACAATTTTGGTTATATTTTTCTTTAAAATAATTATTGCGTCGATTTTTATTTTTATTTTTAATTTTAAAAGATTGGAAATTTTATGTTAAAAATTTAAATAATAGAAAAAATGATTTATTTAACTTTTATCAGCATCAATACTACTAATTTATTTGACGTTTTTTCTTAATCTTCATCTCATCATTAATGTTATTTATATAATTTTCTTAAATCACTTATTTTTTCTTGTTTAACTCTTTTATATATATAAAAGTTGGATATGTAAATGATGATGTGACATTTCTTAGAAGCTAAGATTACTATTTATCTAATTTCTCCAATTTTTGAGTTCTTTTGTCATACTAAATACAATATGTTTTATTATAATTACATTCAATATAGTAAACAATATGTTCTAGGAATTAAAACGAAATTATCATTTCAGAAAAATAAATGTTAAATTATAATTTTATTATGATTAAGGAAAGATAAAGATATTATTTCAATATCTCATAACCACATTCAATACATTAGAAATTAATTGGATATAACTGTAAATGGAAAATGAATCACCATTTAAGGAAAATAAATGTTTGCAATACCATAATAATTAAGGAGAGAGTAAGATATTATTTTAATATTCTAATTCGGAACTTTTAATCTACTACTCAATTAAAAAGAAAATGCATTTAATAACATTAAAAAGTTATTAGTTTAATAATTTTTTCTCATTGTACTAATTCAATTCAATCAAACTTAATTTTAAAGATAAAATAACAGCTTCATTTTAATTGTTATCAATATATTTCAAAAAATTCGTGAAAAGGCTTTTCTTGCACCTTATTTTAATTTTCATATACTATTATTATTTTTTCTGTCATTTTTCAATGATTTTTTATTTCGATTTAAAATTTAATGTTTATTGTTAAAACTCTGATGGTACAAATTAAAGTGGAGTAGAATATAATAAACGATGATTCTTCTACTAAATAAGAAGATATAACGAAATTGAAAGGGTGAAATTTTTTTAAAAAATGGATAGGAAATTCTATTAAGGTATCATTACGTCATTATTCAATATATTTTTAATATAAATTTCATTTGCTGATGCATTTGTTTAGTACTCCCTCTATCCCTAATTACTTGTTCACTTTTCCTTTTATAGTTGTCTCTAATTACTTGTCCATTTTGACAAATCAAGAAAGAACATTTTTTTTACCTATTATACCCTCAATTAAATGACTAATTACTTTGAAAATTGCAGAACTTTTCATCTACTTCATAATTAATAGGGGTAAAATGATAAACTCACTATGCCATTAATTGATTTCTTAATAAATGTGTCAATTTAAAAGTGGACAAGTAATTAGGGACAGAGGGAGTATTACAGTGTTATTTGACATTACGAGATATTTCTTAGACATTTAAGGAGAATGGTACACCGGAATATATATTATATATTAAAGGATCAACTTCATGCAATGGAAGAATTTGTTATTAGCAAATATATTTTAACTTATTTGATAAAAAATATATTCTTCCTCATTTAATAGATGTAAAATTTGTGAAGGTTTTCACAATCTTCATATTATTAAAACAAATAATAATATTACGATTAAACAACAGAGTAAATATAAAATTAATCAAAAATATTTAATTTTAATGATCGCGCGAAGTGCGGCCAAGTTCTCTAATTTAAAACAAAAAAGTAAAATTTAAATGGGTCTACTATAGAATTCCTAGAAATCCAACTTGAAAAATTATGTTAAAAATGGAAAATAAAAAGTGAAATAAATTTAATTGAGAGTTATCATTCGTCTGTCCCATTTTATGTGACACTTTTTATTTCTCGAGAATCAAATAGTTTAAGTTTGACCATAAATTTGCGTATGATATCTTCAATTTTTTTTAAATGAAATTTATATATTTGTAAACTACGTAAAAATCAAAATATTATAATTCACAATAATTAATAATTAATGATTCAAAATATTTTAAAGATCTATCAAAAATTTAAGATCAAAGATAAACTAAAGAGAGTAAAAGGGGAGAATGAAAAGTAGAAAAAAAGAAAAAAAAAACGAATATATAGAGAGAGAAACTGAGGAAAAAAAGTCAGAAAAGTAATTATTCATGTGGGTTATTATATATGTAGAAAGACACGTGTACAATTAATGAGCCACAATTAATTTTATAGTATAATTTGAAATGCTTTGTGTACAATTTGGTAGTGTCATGTTCGTCCTCTAAAGTCTCACTTCTAATAAGGAGTAAAATGAAGCGGGTCCACCTATGGTACAACTTGTATGACTTTTGGAATCATTCCTTATTGCTTTTTGTACAACTCTTTAATTTAATGAATTGGGTCTACATATGGTACAACTTGTATTAGTTTTGGAACTATTCCTTAAGTGTCATTGGTACAACTCTTTTATGTTGTGTTGGTACACCCTAAGTGTCATTTCTAAATAAGAGTAATATAGAGAGAGAGATATTTTTATTTGAATTGGATCGTGCCAATTGAAACTCTTCTTTGTTGATTAGATCATCGTCAATCATTACACTACTAATTTTCTTGAAGAGTTCGGAAAAAGCTTCAATCTCACCAATGCTAAAAACTGTCTCTTATATATACAAAATACAAAAATGCAGGACCCATTTGTATATCGAAATATACAAATGCAAGACCCATTTGTATACCGAAATATACAAATGCAGGACCTATTTGTATACCGAAATATACAAATAAACCCAAATACATATTTTTTATGTATATGTATACCGAAATATACAGATTAATAGCTATGCAACAAACAAAAATTTCATGAGAAACCAAGCTACTATACCATTTGATATACCATAACAGTAAGTTTCAAAAGAACAATAATTTATAACATGAGAAGTTTAAGGTTTGGGATTGCATGAAGTTGATCAAAAACTTAACACAAGGGAAAATTCATGTATCCTGAGACAGAAATACTTGTAGTCTAGCTATAGAAAGCTCACTGTTGGAAGATAATCACAAAATCAGCAGAGGATCCCAGTTTATTAGCCAATTGCGATAAAAATCGAGGCATACACTTGATTCCACATATCTCACACCTTTGTCTATTTGATACGATAACGAACTTCTCCAAAACCATTGTATTCTTTAGCAAAAAGTTTGAAAGTTTGAAAAGCTTCTTGGCATGCTCCTAATGGTCCGTGCCAGCACAGGCTCAATATTATTATGTAATATTCTTTTTTTTTTATTAAATTTGTTTTTACGTGAAATTGGAGAAAAAAAATTGATGAATTTATCGGTGTGTTCTGTAAAATGTTAATTTTCTATATTTGATGAGCTAAAATTTTTGCAACATATTTCCTCTAGAAAAGAAGTTTTTTTTTCTTTTGAAATGAGGAAATGATTTCTATAATAAATATCATAACTTGATATCAATTAAAAGTTGTACTGTAAGATAACCTTGCATATTAATCGTTTGTTGATATTTTAAGGAACTAAGTTTTACAAGATAGTTATGTACACTTATTTTACAAAATAACAAAATGTGATACATTGTATAAAAAGCTAGCTGAGATGCAGATTGAGTTGTTTTGATCTTTGATCAAAAGATTAAGACTTGATACATATATGAGAGAAGAAGAAAAAATATTATTCACAAATTACAAGATTGGAAAAAGAATCAAATCACAGTTGCTTGAAATAGGAGGTATGTACATATATGAAAGCAAGTACAATTACTTCAATATAATGACTTAAGAACCAAGTGCAAGGCTGATAAGGCTAGGTAGATAGCTATTGATTCGGAGGTCGGTCAAAGCAGAGACAAATTCATAAACACAAATACAAGTAAAGTTGTCAAGTTTATTCTTTATGTTCACAAAAAAAACACAAGCACAAATCTTCTTGTGAACATCTAGGAAAATCACCGCAAACTGGCACTACTTTGATTTCAAATTCCTTCATCATTCACCTCTTTATTGCTAACTAAGAAGTGATTGACTGTACAAAAAACTATCTCCAATGCATCGATTAATAAATGAAAAGGACAAACGTAGTTGTTTTACACAATTCAAGTAGCTCATATATCATAATATACTCTGAAAAAACTATATGAGCTTTAAGGCAGTATATTGATCACAATAATCAAACTACTTTCACTACTAGTAATATAAGTAAATGCAACAAACTATCAACCACAACTACAGAAAGGCCAAGATATATATATAAATATGGTCCCATCAAAATCTATAAAATGGAAGATTTTTTGTACTATAATGAAATAGTCTAGTTTTGTGACTTCAATTGTGGCTTAAGATTTATAGTCTTTTATCATAGTTTTGTGCTCTTTTAACCCAAGGCCTTTTGAGGAATAGATTATAATGCCCAAAGTAAAGACACCCTGCACATACCGAGAATCACTTCAAATGATATATTCAAGAGTTAAAAAAAAACTTACATTGAACCGCTGTTGAACTATGTCTTGAAGTGTCAAACACTTTAGCCTGTTTTACCTCTTCTCAAATCTAACTCGAACAATGGAAAAAAAATTATGTGGGACATCCCAAGAGCTTAGAATCAATAAGTTAAAAGGAGTGATATTACTACTTATACGCAAGTACAACAATGATAGGCTTATTGTATTCCTCCGCAATTCTCAACTCTCCTTTTGCCCCAATAGAATACAAAAATAAAACATATAATGATGAAAGAAAGTAATTAACATTTTCATGGTGCAAGTTTATTGATTAGACTAACTAATAGTGTATATGCAATCATTTACGGTGCTCACTTGTTTTTATTAAAAATCAACGGCAACATTGAAAACAAATTTGAGGCGAAATAGAGAAGCAAAGAGCATCTCAAATTTCTGAATTCAACAAAGACACAATTCTTATAGTCCAACTGGTAACCCTACAGATCTAAAACAGAAGAATCGAATTGGGTCTTGATTTTCATTAAATTTATGGAAGATGGAGAGAAATTTCAAAACCACAACCCAAAAATATAACCAAAAAGCAGAAAAAGATAACAAAAAACTGCACATTTCTTAATAATACAATCTAATCATTTACCTATTCAACAACACATGCAGGAAAGCCAGGCAAAAAAACTTGATTTTTTTTGCTTTGCAAAATAAAGAAGAAGAGAGACAGAGCATCAACTCTCATAGAATGTCCTAAATACACATCAGTTTGGCAGCATTGCTACGTGTCTCTTCCAAAGCAGTATTAAGACACATATGCAGCCTTTATTGATCAGTTTGGTAGGGTAAATGACCAAAAGACCCTTATTCTTTTATAAAAATGGCAAAAAGCAGTCATGTTGAAACTGCTCAAAACTTGAAAATTGTCTCTTCTATATAAGTAAAAAGAAATAATTTAAATTAATTTGACGTTTTTCTTAATAAATTATTTATTAGGAGTTTATAAAAATATAAATATGACTATTAATAATCTTATATAGTTATTTAATGATATATATAATATTAAAAGATAATTTGTTTTGAATATAAAAGCTAAATAATAAAATTTTATTAAATTATTTAACTATATTAAATTTAAACAATTTAATATGTAGAGAATAAAAATGGAAATATATAGAAACTCAATAAAGCTATCATTGTATACGTGTCAATTGTAAAATTAAATGGACCCCACTATACTCAATGATAGAAGGCATAATATGTAATTTAGTAGAAAAGTGTAGGCTTTTTTCTAAAAATGTTAACAAAGTCCAAATAATAAGGCTGATAGTACAATTTTTTCTATGCAATGCTTATCACTTTGAGAAATTGGAATGACAAAAATATTACCACTTGCCAATTGAATGACCAATAAGCAGCCTTTGAAACTCTCTCTTCTAATATATACTAGATGGGGGAGGCCTGTGGCAAGCACGGGCCCAATAGTCAAAATATTATGCTTGTAAAAATATTAATACTAATGAATCAAGGGTGATATCTTTTGCAGAAGATGGATAATATCATATATTATATACTATTAGAAATATTTAGAATATGTACAACAGACATCAGTATGATGCCAACTTAAACGATATGCAAATACTAACTAATGTAATACAACCAAAATAATGACCCTTACTTAGAAGAGTGATATAACAGATGTTTCAGTTTTGATATATAAGATTAGCATGTCATTGTTTATCATATGTAGAGGATACAAATTGTGCAACAAGCTAAGAAATGTCTACTTTATAGTTTATACTTGGATCCATATGTGACTATTTAACACGTGTTTGCTCTTTAGTTCCTTATTTCTCTTCATCTTCTTTTGGGTAGCCCCATTTTGTATTCACAAATTTTTCTGGTGCTTCTCTCTCTTCTTCACTCTTTGCATGTATCATCTCTCTTCTTGTGTGCTTGAAGATTTTGGGGCGTGACACTTTCAAATGAAGTTGAGACGGTCCGCAACCCTATTGTCATTTCCTCTTAAACTATATATCTTGAATTTCACTTATTTAAAGGAAAAGTTGAACAAGAAATTTTTAAAGCAAAACCTATCCTACATGCATAATGACATAAAATGTGAAAACTTCTTCATAAAATATTATGTGTGTCAAAAATACAGATAATAACTCATTAAGGAAATGAATATTACCTAAATCATTTCCAAACATCATTAGTCTCCTATTGTATGATCATCCTCTCAATTCCACAATTGTAATTATGAATACGATAAAGTATGGTGTTTTGGTATCGTCTGCCAGTCTGCTAATAAATCAGAAGTAGCAATTCAAACAATACAAAAATAACGGAAGAAATTTAGATGATACTAAAAGCATAACTTCTATCTAAGAATAACTACTAAATACTAATACAACATCATCCAAAATAGAACACTATGGTTCCCTACAAATCTTAAAAGCTTGAAAAGGGTGTGAAATTGTACTTGAAGGCTTGAAAATTAGAGAATCTGAAATCAATCATTTTTCAAAGCAGGTCTATTTCTAGAAGTTGACTGTTTTTCTCGGTCAATTGCCTCACTCAGCAACACAATTGTTTAAGCGAGTGAGGATCCAAAAGTTCTAATTGGCAAGTGTATGAAACGTTTTTGAATTAGAGAGGAGTCAAATAGTACTTCCAGGAGGACGAACAACTCATTCACGTTTCAAAATTCCTATTGACATTGATGAGAATTTCACTTGCAATATTAGTAAACAGAGTTCATTAGCGACTCTAATTCAAGATTCAAAGTTAATGTTTGGGATGAGCCTTCATCTTTTCCCTGTTGACATGTGTATTGTTATTTAGTTTGTAAGCAAACCACGTGCACTCTTGAACACGGCCACAAAAATTGTACTATGTGCTGGGATATTTTAGTCATTGAATAAAAGTTTTAATATTCCAGCCAAGTAGTATATATGTAAAATTTCCTACCATTTATAAAAATTACAAAAATCTCCTCTTGGATACATCCCTCCCATTATGAACCATGTTCATATATAGTTATGTATCCCACAATACAGAAATGGATCCAACACAACAACATAGTAGAAACAAATGTATCCAACAATAGAGGAATGTATCTCACACAACAGAATCAGTAGAGATCAATGTATCCGACAATAGAGGAATGTATGACAGAACAACGGAGTAGAGACCAATGTATTTGACAGTAGAGGAATATATCCGACGCAACTGAATCTTAAGTAATGTATCATTTACAATGTATCGAACAATTGAGTAATGTATCTGAGAGCAATGAAAATTTCAAAATTATTGTAATTAAGAAGACTTCCGGAATAGGATGTAATTAGCACGGTATGAAATTTCTCTATTTTATACAAATTTTAAAGAACATTTTACCCATCAATTTTCTTTTCTCTTATTATTTTACTCCTATATTATATATTTATTACCCTTATTTAGATGTGGCACTTCTAAAGGACTAACACAGCTTAAAATAATTGTACCTTGTGCTGAAAATGTGATGAGACAAATAAGGGCAGTTTTGGTATTGTGAGATAATTTCATAATTCATAATTCTATATCCTCATGTTCATTTTCTTAGTTTAATATTTCAGATGAGTTGAATTTTTCAGTTCAAATTTCAAGAAATTGTATCCCTAAATTATGTATTTTCACTTCAAAACTTCTAAATGCAACTTATAAGTATAAAGTATTAAATATTAATCAAAACTTAACATTGTCAATTTTGCTATTCTAAGTTTGGATTTTTCAGTTCAAAATTTAGAACATTATTATCCTAAATTTCAGTTTCCAATTCAAAACATCATGGCACTGTCATAAATATTAGTTTTCCAATTTAAAATTAGTATATTATATCCTTATGTTTGGTCTTGAAATGTTCATCATGTAGCTCAAACTTGATGATTTTAATACCAATCTTCCAACTTGTATATCTATGTTCAACAATAATTATATATGTACAAAATAAGGCTACAGAATAAGGCTTAAAAGGAGGAAATGATTCAGACAATGATTGGTTCACATATAAGGTGAAAGGACGGCCACACTGGTTCAGGTGTAGAGGAGGTGGGAGTGAATAAATTATAATTGAGAAGCCAATAGAGAAGGTGATGTGGCACCTCTCTATTTCTTGACCTTTTTTTTTTCTTGCAAAATCATCTTCTTAACTTATACCTCTTCAATTATATAAATTCTATTCTTAAATTAGAATTAACAATATTCATAACTCCCAAACCTTTCATATTCATAACCTCTCAAGCCTTTCATATTTGTAACCTCTAATTATTTAATGTAGAAGGTTATATTAACACTATAAAATCACCCTAAAATTGTGTGTTATACTGTAGTGATCTTCAATTAGAGAATTAGTGGTAGACATGTTACAATATTTTTAAGCTTTAAGGTGCATTATCTTTTGGAAATATGATTTCATATATTACTTTTAATTAGCAAGTAAGGCTAATATGTCAAAGCATATTTTTGTTTCTTTTGGATAAATTATTTGGTTTGTTATTTTTATGATTCTCTTTATAACCATAAAAATGGAGATTCATTTTAGGAGTAATAATTTGTTATTATTTTTCTTGACTCTTGTATATAGGATGAAATGAAATCATCCAAAGATGGAGATTAATGGATTTTTAGCTATATAGATTGATTATTCTTTATTTTTTTAGGTGCTTAAGAAGTAATGTATCTATTATATTATTTCCTTTTGGATTATTTATGTTTTTTCAAAAATGATTATATGTGTAGGAGGACTTATGATTAAATGTAATTTTCTCCTTATTCTTTATCTTTTTCTTCTTTTGCTAGATAATTTTTTTACTTATTTGATTATATTTTGCAAATTATAGGAGATATATCTATAATGAAAATGGTTAGACATTCTTACATAATTTGATTTTACAAGGTAAAATAATTTGATATGTCTAATATAATTACAACTCTTTCTTTGTTGAAATCATACATTTAATATTATTTGTTTGTGTTCGTGAAGATATAAATCTTGAGTTTTTTTTAAAAAATTATTTAATTTAGGGAAAAGAGTCTGATATAACCCTCAACTTTGTCATTTGGAGCTGATATGCCCCTCGTTATGATAGTGGCTCATATATACCCTTACCGTTATACAAACGGCTCACATATACCCCTACCGTTACAAAATGAGCTCACATATACCCTTAATTTAACGGAAGTGAAAAAAATAGTTTTAAATTTATATTTTTGACTTTTAAATTTAAAAAAAATCATGTAGGGGTATATATGATCCTTCTAGCGAATTTCAAGGTATATTTTAATCTCTTTTATACATAAATTATTTTTTGAAGTCTTTGATTATCATTTTTTGAGTTTCTTATTCTTATTTTAATTTTTTCTTTCGTTCGTTAGTGTAAAGAGAAAATTTTAAAACCAATTTTTTTTTGTGGCTATATTATAATTTAACACAAATTTTTTCCACTATATTGTTATTTAGTTTTTGTATTGAAAAAAAATTGGGACATCTATAATAAAGTTTACCATAGTGAGGGGTATATCAGCTCTAATTGATAAAGTTGAGGGGTATATCAGGCCCTTTTCCCTTTAAATTATTCTCTTTAGACCTCTATGTAACTCTTAGATAATTTGATTATATTATTGATAACACTCTTCAAAAAATTTATTTCTTAATGTAAATTTATATCTCACTTAAAGAAATACGTACATATACTTTCATAGTTTGGTGGAGCAATTTTTACTAACAAAATGATAGAACATGAAAATGAAAAGTTAATTTATAATTTTGAAAATACAATTGGTTTTATTAAAAATAAATTATTTATTAATGTGTAAAATTCCAGTCTTTAAAATTTTCATTTTGTTGTTTTTGAGGAGATTTCAAGTTGTTTATTAATAAGTGAAGTTGCAGTCTTTATATTTTTCATTTTTGTTGTTTTCCAGGAGTTTTCAAGTTATTTCAAAATTGCGTTAATTTATAATTTTGAATACAGTTAGTTTCTTTGCTTTCTATTTACTTATAATAGAATATTTGTCTGAATAACTCTATTTTTATTGTCTTCATTTTCTATAATTAATTTCTTTATTAGTGTAAGAATGTACAAATATAATTCCTATTATGTTATAGAATTTATTATATTGAATGTAATATTTATTTAAAACGTGAAATATACTTTTTAATATTTTTTGTTTAAGCCAAGCAAAATTAAAAGAAATAGGAATTTGTATGTGTAATTTTTTTGAATCTTTTTGCGTAGTTAATTCTCTTTTTTGTTCTGTTTTATGTTTATTTTTGAATTTATTTTCTTATATTCTTTTGTTTTCCCAATATAAGTTGTTCCAAAAAGTAACTGGATATCTGAACTTAAATATAATAATATATTAAGATATGGAAACTAACTAATTAAGATTATTATTTTTCATCATTTAAATATGTAAACTTATTTTTATTTAAAATGCTTTGTGTACAACTTGGTAGTGCCGTGTTCGTCCTCTAAAGTGTCACTTCTAATAAGGAGTAATATAATAGTAATTTTTAATGTTTTATCGTAACGGTAAATAGGGTTAATGAGAAATAGTTTTTTTATCTCTAAAGTAGAAGAGATGAGATCTCTTTGCACTTTACCATCTTCAGATTCTACTTTATAAGACTACACTAAATATATTTATTATTGTTGTTCTTCACTATCACAAACAGAGATCTTCGCTACCGTGAACCAATTAAAAAATTGTGTTAAGTCCCCACGCGTCTATAAACTTGGTCCAATCTGATTGGCTATTCAATATCTTTCACTTTTGTATAAATACCTATACTATAGTTCTTTCTCATCAAACCACATCTACTATTTAGGCAAATTTTATTTTCTTGATTTGCCTACCACTGATTTCTTCCATTGCTTTCTAAATTTTTATTTAAATCTCTGTATGGTTATACATTTTTTCTTTTTAATGGTTTTCAAATTTTGTCATCTGATAGTGAAGAATTTATCGTTCAAATTCTTTATTATTGAATTTTTGTTATCTGTAATCACCATTTGTTTTTTAGGGTTGTTTTTAATTTAAAACAAAAGGGTAAAATCTATATGGGTCTACAATACAATTCCTAGAAATCCAACTTGAAAAATTATGTAAAAAATGGAAAATAAAAACTGAAATAAATTTAATTGAGAGTTATCCTCCGTCTGTTCCATTTTATGTGACACTTTTTATTTTTCGAGAATCAAATAGTTTAAGTTTGACCGAAAATTTGCGCATGGTATCTTCAATTTTTTTAAAATGGAATTTATATATTTGTAAACTACGTAAATATCAAAGTATTATAAGTCACAATAATTAATAATTCAAAATATTTTAAAGATCTATAAAAAATGTAATATCAAAGATTAACTAAAGAGAGTAAAAGGGGAGAATGGAAAGTAGAAAAAAAGGAAAAAAAACGAATATATAGAGAGAAACTGAGGAAAAAACTCAGAAAAGTAATTCTTCATGTGGGTTGTTGTATATGTAGAAAGACACGTGTACAATTAATGAGGCACAATTAATTTTATAGTACAATTTAAAATGTTTTGTGTACAACTTGGTAGTGCCGTGTTCATCCTTTAAAGTGTCAACTCTAATAAGGAGTAAAATGAGTAATAATAATAATTCTAATAAGGAGTAATGAGTAATAATAATAATTGGAATGTTAGTCCTTGTAAGTAATGAGTAATAATAATAATTGCAATGTTAGTCCTTGTAATTGTCATTTATAAAAGTTATTGTACAATTCTTTTTGCACGTTGTACAACTAATTTAATGCAGTCAAAAGTTAATGTACAAAATTCTATGCATGTTGTACAACTAATTTAATGCAGTGTTAGTCCTCCTAAGTCTCATTTCTAAATAAGAGTAATAATATATATATATATATATATATATCTTAGAATTGTCAATGTCCTTAATTCTCTTAAAATAATCATACAACACCTCAAAAAGGTAAAAATCTAAACACCACAACATAATAGAATATTTAGGACAAAAAATAGAGCAGGAAGAAGCTCCTTAATCCTTTTTTCACTCTTTTATAATTTGCAATGAACAAAAAAGAACTAAGAATACTTGTCAAGAACTTTGTTATCTTATTTGTCGACTTTAATTATCTTCTTTCTACAATAAAAATATAATATAGAGTAAATGAATTGTTTTGTAAATATGACTTATTTTTTATTTTATTAATTACAAATTAAAGAGCCATAGTCCAAAATAAGTTAGAATACTACTTTGACTTTTCTTTTTCATACTTATGTTTTTTGGATTAGGCTACAAATGTGCTTTAGCATACTTCTTTACCTCATGAAATTTCTTTGGTATTATTTATTTTTTATACAAATTAAATAAATTACTATCCAAAATAAATTAGGATATATATTGAAAAAATTACCTAAATACGCATCTTATTTTACCATAATTTTTAAAATTCTCTACCATTTAAAGAAATTTAAAAAATCCCCTTTCGGATACATCACTCTCCGCTCGCTGATACATCTCTATCACCTTCTTGGATACATCCCTCCCCTATGTATCCAGATGTCTCATCCCCTCTCTAATACATCCCTCACCAATGTATCCAGATGTCCAGTGATATATTCGGAAGTTCAATGATGTACCCGGAAGTCTAGTGATGTATTCGAAATCCATAAATTTTAAGGGATTTTTGTAATTAAAGAGTAGGGAAATAATGTAATTAGCTCTTAAGACTATGTGATTTATGTAAATTATACTTTTTTATATATGCACTTTTTTTTACAATTTCATCCTGAATTAAATTTTTAAAGACATAAAAGTTGATAAATATTTTAAGAATATTTTGTTTGATTAATATTTAGCAAAAAGATAGATAGATGAATACATTATTGTTCAAAATAAATTGAAAGGTATTTTTTACTTTTTTTTTTTTATAAATCACTTTATCCTGATTTAATTTAATTTTTAAAAGCTTGAAAGTCTATCAATTTGAAATGAAAATTATTTTGATACATCAACATTTAAGGAAAATTATTTGTGTTGATATATAGATAGATACATTAAATGAATACATTATGGTTTAAATAAATTAGGATATTTCTTTACTCTTTTTTTAAAAAATAATTTTGTTCTGATTTGACTTAATTTTTTTAAAGCATAAAAGTCTATCAATTTGAAAATTATTTTAATTTATGAACATTTAGCGATTTTTTTTTCTATTTATAATTTATAATATATAGTAAATTTATCAGATAAATAGATTTGACAAAAAGAGAAAAATTGTTCAATAAGTTATAATGAGATAAGTTATGTTGGGATAAGTTATGTTGGGATTAGTTATGATGAGATAAATTGTGCTGGATTATTTCTTATTGAGTGTTTGGTTTGTTGTATTCAAAATAATATATATTGATACATTTTAAGAACAAGTTGTTTGTTTACAAAATTACCCTTCACTTTATTTAATTTTTTAAATTTTCTTTGCAAGCTTTAGTTATTTATTTTTTAAAATAAAACTTTTATTTTATTTAACATAAATATTTTTGTTTATGTATTCCCATGATAAGTACCATGTGTATTTAAAAATATTACTTTTTTTTATTTAGCTTAAAAATAGAACTTTCCTCTTTAGTTTGTTAAAGAGAAGAAAAATTATGAGAAATCAAAATAAAATAAACATAAGAATTAGTCAAATAAAAATTATATTTATATAGTGTAATTTTTTAATAAAAAAATATTAATGATTATCATAAAAATAAGAAGTAGTAAATATTATTATACATGATATTAAAAATAATGTAAGTATAAATAAATGTGAAAAATGATGTATAAAAAGGATTTAAAGGGATATATTTGTCATTTACCTATTTTATCCTGGGATAAGTTATCCCGGAATTACTATACCACCCAATATGAGGGATAACTTATCCCGGTACTAATTCATAATCCTGGGATAAGTTATGTTATCCCAAGCTTTCCAACCAAACAAGGAAATAAAGGCTACTTAAAATTTATCCCGGGATTAACTTCCCTTATCCATTACACCAAACGACCCCTAAGAACTAAGAAGAAAAGAGGAAAAAAACACAAAACCAGGTCTTGTGTATCATTAATTACAAACAGATACTGATTAATTAGAGAGCCCCTGTTTTAATAAAATAGAACACACAGAGTTTCGCTCAGTTCTTTACAAAATTTGAAGTTTTGAACTTGTCCAAATTGAAAGCTCTTCTCCTTCTTCTCCACAAAGAAACTTAGGGTTTTGTTTTGTTACTGGTTGAATTTGAATCCAATGGCGTCTGTGTACATTCCAGTACAAAACTCGGAAGAGGAAGTTAGGGTAGCATTGGACCAACTCCCTAGGGATGCTTCTGACATTCTTGACATTCTTAAGGCCGAACAAGCTCCTCTTGATCTCTGGCTTATAATTGCTGTAAGTTTCACTTCATATATACAGATGAGATTTATGTTGCTTAGTTTGTTACTGGAGTTTCATTTGACCTTTTTGTGTTGTTGAATTTTGCTATTGATATATGTCTTTACATCTGTTTTAATGCGAATGTATGGGCATTGACAGGGTTTTTTGTTTGATTATACATGTAGGAGCCATGTCCTATGGTTTTTTGTGTTTGGTTAACTATTGAGCCCATGATTTAGTTTTGGTTGATGATATTAGAGTAGTTTTTACAAATTTAATAAAGATAACATGCATGATAAGTCTCACGTTTTACAACATTTGGTTGTTGTTTTTCTAAAAGTTCTCTATTAGATATTCTCATCTAATGTTTCTTATGTTTAGGTAATCACACCTTGTTGTTGATGTTACATTTCATACTTCACACTGCTTTTCTATTTGTTATTATGTTTATCTTCACTCCTATTTTCCCTTTCCATCTGAGCCGAGAGTCTTTTAGAAACAACCTCTCTACCTTCAAGAAGTAGAGGTAAGGCCTTCACCTGAACCCACTTTGTGAGATTTCACAGGGTATGTTGTTGTTGTTGTAAAAGTTCTCTTTTCATCCCCTTACAAATGTATGCTGGTTTTTTCTCAGAGGGAATATTTCAAACAAGGCAAAGTCGATCAGTTTCGGCAAATCTTGGAAGAAGGGTCTAGCCCAGGTACTTATTTGTGTTTATACTAGTTGATTGACTCTGATACATTTCAGTGCATTGAATGGTTATTTATCAAGTCTCACTGAAAAGTCGGAGAACGTGTAGTTTCTGTCTTTCTTTCTTGAAAAAGACTAATTCCTATTGCACACTGTTATGGTGCAGAGATTGATGAATATTATGCAGATGTGAGGTATGAGAGGATCGCCATTCTAAATGCATTAGGTGCATATTACAGTTATCTTGGGAAGATTGAGACAAAACAAAGAGAAAAGGAAGATCACTTTATAATGGCAACTCAATATTATAATAAAGCATCCAGAATTGACATGCACGAGCCCTCTACGTGGGTTGGGAAAGGTGACCATTATTTCATTTCATTAATGTGGATATTACTGCTTGAAACAAGTAAATCGATGCCTTTTTGCAGTTGAGATTTAAAATCATTTTTCTGAAGTGGAGCAATTTACATTTAATTGAACACTTGTAACAGATAGGACATTTCTTTTGATAAGGCTCTAACATATTTAAGATTTCACTGAGATGTGATTATCCTACTTAATTGTTTTGGTTAAGTAAACAGCCTCTCTACCTTACCAAGGTAGGGGTAAGGCTGCATACACACCATGCTCCCCAGACTCCACTTGTAGGATTACATTGGGTATGCTGTTGTTGTTGTTGTTGTAATTGTTTGGTTAAGTCTACAGACGTTCCAGGGGCTGCATGGATGTAATTTAACCAGGGTTTTCAAACTTCTGATTTCCCCCCTCTATTCACATTGGAAAAAGAGTTGCCTAAAATTACTTCTTTTGATAAGGAGGGTTGCTTGATATTTACTAAAAACATATTGGTTATCATGTAAAATTGCTTCATTAACTTTTTTGATGAAGAAAAAAAAAAAAACATCGAGTTCCCCCCCTGCTATTCACTTTGGTAAGATGGTTGCCTGAACTTCTTAGGAGCTTGTAGGCTCTGCCAAGCATATTTGTTGAGTTTCTGACCTGTGTTTGAGGGAGTGAGTTTTTCATCACGGTTGTAATAAACCCTACTTTTGCAACACTTCCGTAGAATATAAGGTTGTATAAGCTGGAAAAAAAAGGTGTAATAGTATCCGTGTAATTATTTACCAACCGGATGAGCATTCACATGCTTTACAGGTCAGCTTTTACTTGCCAAGGGCGATGTAGAGCAGGCATTTGCTGCTTTCAAGATTGTACTTGATGGAGATCGTGATAATGTTCCTGCTCTCCTGGGTCAGGTAAGCCTATTCCATGCTTGTTTTCTTTTCAAAAGCATTAAATATGTCAATTTTTTTACACGTTATGAAGTTAAGAACTACCTAGCTTATAACATGATGCTGGTTGTTCTGCTTAAACCCTTCAATATGGGTGGAAGTGAAATTAATCTACTGCTCAAGAACTGTGATGTTGATGACCATGGTGACATATTAAGGATAATTAATTGAAGAACTACAGCTTTTGGATGATATCATGTGCTCTGCTGCACAAGAACAGTGATGTGGATGACTATGGTAACATGTTATGGATAGTTAACTGAACAGCTGCACCTTTTGTATGATGTAATTTTTTCTTATAAAAGAAATTGTTTGAAGATCTTTTTTCTCTTTGTGCTCCGCTGCAAAATCCTTGTAAGGATATGCTAATTCCAAGTGTTATAATCTTGTATCGACTCTCATAGCAACCCCAATCTTTTGCAGGCCTGTGTTCAGTTTAGCCGTGGACGATATTCTGATTCACTGGAGCTATATAAGGTTCATCGTCGATCCATTACTTATAGGCTAATTTGTTGGCTTTGGATAGGAGAATGGGCGTCGCTTCCCCTTCTTCATGCCAAATGAAAAAAAAATCCAGTTGGGAAACATCATAACTAATCTAGCATGTATAATGTTAAATAGCTCTCTAGATATTGTTAGAAGAAATGATATTGACTCTATGTTGCCTTTTTTTTTTTTTTGGCTCATATGTATTTGGTAGAGGGCCTTGCAAGTGTATCCTGACTGTCCTGCTGCGGTAAGGCTCGGAATAGGTCTCTGTAGATACAAATTGGGCCAATTGGATAAGGCAAAACAGGCATTTTGTCGTGTCTTGCAGGCAAGTGTAGAATTTTGCGTTGATAAGTTTATTATAATTCTTTTTGTCATGCTTAACTGATGAACACCCCTTTGGGGTGCGGCCCTTCCCCGTTCCTTGAGGGAACGTAGGATGCTTCGTCACCAGACCCCCCTTATTTTTATTTTCAACTGATATGACTTTCTTGTAACTACTTCGGAATGTATAGTTGGATCCAGAAAATGTGGACGCTCTGGTGGCACTAGCAATTCTGGATCTGCAAAACAATGAAGGTGCGCTTTTCCCTTAGATTGATATGTCGAGTCTGTATATGTGATTGAAGTTAATTCTGCACCTTCTAGGCAGGCGATACACTTAAAAGCCAGATTGCTGCACAACCTTCTAGGAGAAAAAAAGTGACCCATACGATTTAGTTTGCTTCTTCAGAGAAAATTAATTCTGACCCGTGTATCTGGAAAGTGTCGTTATGATATTACTTATCTTGTTTAGAAAGCTCTACTTGAGATTTCTCAGGAATTATAGTTGTGCTAGTATCCTGATTTTAGTTATGTGAAAGTAGAGTCTATAGCAGTATTTTTGTCTAACTTAATGTCAGCACTGCATGTACAGCTTCTGGTATTAGGAGAGGAATGGAAAAGATGCAAAGAGCCTTTGAGATATATCCTTACTGTGCAATGGCTCTAAATTATCTGGCCAATCATTTTTTCTTCACTGGCCAGCATTTCCTTGTGGAGCAATTGACTGAGACTGCACTTGCTGTAACTACTCATGGGCCAACTAAGTCTCATTCGTACTACAATTTGGCACGCTCCTACCACAGCAAGGTCTGAAGATGCACAACTCTTTAATACTTTTCGCAGCAGTAATTGAGTGATTCTTGTTTATGATTCCCCCTGAAGCTTTATTCTGATGATATTTATTTTGTTTCCCATGACTAAAGGGTGACTATGAGAAAGCTGGAATGTACTACATGGCGTCTGTGAAAGAAAGCAGTAAGCCACATGAATTTGTATTACCCTATTATGGTAAGTGATTTTCTTCCTGCTGTCTGTCACTAAATATTTGAAAAACACCAAAAAACTGTTTCGTTCCAGTTTACTCACAAAAATTCAAAAACAACTCAAATTTGTTTTCATGGCCAAACACAACTTATTTTCAAGTATTATTTTCCACATTGAAAACAAAAACAACTTTTTTCAAATACTCACAATTTTCATGGCCAAACAACGTGCAACAAAAGCTTTAGGCTGTCAATTGGGAAATAAAACTTGCCAACTAGATCATTCTTTTTTATCTGTTTCACCATTTTCTTTGCTTGTCTAAGTTAGGATTGGGACAAGTACAGCTGAAGTTGGGAGATCTTCGGAGTTCGTTGGCGAATTTTGAGAAAGTCTTGGAGGTTCATCCTGAAAGTTGCGAGGCAGTGAAAGTGAGTTGATACTTGATACAGTACTTTGCTGGGACTGACTATTGTCAACATTTTATTATTATTAAGAAACTTGACAACTATTCTGGTCATTGCTTTAAGTTCTGACTATTGTCAACATTTTGCTTTTGTTATTTGAATAGTTTATCTTTTTCTTTTTTTGCAGGCTCTTGCACACATTTATGTTCAGCTTGGCCAGGCAGAGAAGGTTCAGGAATATTTGAAGAAAGCCACAAAAATTGATCCTCGTGATCCCCAGGTATTTTTATGTGTATAATGCATCTAAAAAAATGCCAGTCACTCTCTGAATGACTAAACAAGTACCAGCTAACGAACCAAACCTCCACTAATAACTAAGATTGCTCGGTGCTGGATAATCTATCAAATGCTGATAGGTTGTTTAAGAAAGGAGATTCGTTTTTTTTCAGTTATTTTATATAATATCTTTTGAAAGCCCTTTGTAGGAACAGGGAACTAAAGAAAATAGGGGAAAAAAGGAAAAATGAACAAATAAAGATAGTTTCTGAATAAAGGGCATGTGATGCTGATGCGATCCTCCTATAGTTTCTGAAAAAAGGGCATGTGATGCTGATGCAATCCTCCTAGTCTCTTGAGTACTAGAGGGGTGGGAGTTTTAAATCTATTAGAATGTGATTTGAAGTGTAATACCATTGTCCTGCTGTTTTTGTTTATAAAATGAACTCAACGAACTCATTGTTTTTTTTATAAGAAATTGTTGGTTTACAACATCTGAATAGCTATATAATCCTTATGCAATGGTGCTGTGAGTAACACCATGACTAATGGCTTTGTACATGTAACCGTATTAAAAGCTGGAAAATTATCTCTTTTGCGTCTTAATAATATTCTAATTTTCTGTTTATGTACTAGATTTGGTGAATTTATTAATTTCCGTTTATCCTAATTGCCATATCAGATAACCTAATTTCTCAAAAGACTGAACATTCACCCCATCATTATTGAGACAATTTTTACTTTGCCATATTTTTCGAAAGAAATGCTAGTAAGGTGAATTTGGAATGTCTTCCCTGCTCCTTGAAACACTAAAAAATATTCTTTTCCATGTCTTCTTTTCTTGGAGCTTGTCATCCCCTCTTTTCATATATAATAACTCTTGCAATGGTACATTCATATAGGAGTGTTTATAGTGTTCAAGTTTTTCATATATAGTAACTCCTCTATTTTGGGTCGGTTTGATTCAATTTACCAATGTCTAGGAAGTTTTCTTTTTCTCTAATATCTCAATTTGTATGAAAGTTGATCCATCTGTTTTGTTTTACATGATAATATTTGATTGGATGTAGAGTTAAGAGGTTAATTTGACTTGTGTATTTTGTTGGTGCTAGTGGAAGAAAATATTTTTCAAAAGGCCAGAAGAAGGTAGTCTAGTGGGTCTGTTTGACTCATTTATCGGGATTGTGTAATATCTCTTTATATCTGAAAGCTTATAATTGTTTCCATTTTTTTTTAAGGGTGGTAACTTTGGTCTATTAATATCCACATGTATACTACAACCAAAAGTGTAGCCCCCCTTCAAAAAAGTATTACATCTTACAGAAGGTTTGAGCTTTATCAAACTGATGCCTATAGACAATCTAGTACATCAAAGATGTCTTTTGTTCTAGCTAAAATATCTTGTTTACACCAAAAATAGAAAAGAGCTAAGCAATTCATTCACATTCTCAAAGCTCCTATTGTTCATCTCTTTCCAAATTGTCCACCAAATGCATGCTTGGACAATCTTCCATATCTCCTTCTTCTTTGAAGCATTGCCATCCCTATTCCAGCTACTTAGAACTCCTTTGATGCTTCCTTGTTTCACCCACCTAATTCCCTTCAGGCAAATGAACATTTTCCATAGCTCCTCAGTCCACTTACAATGCAAAAAAAGATGGTTAAATGCTATTGTTCCATCTTGTATCACGGGGTGTAATGCTTTCATCCATTTAAAAATTAGACTACAATGGTGATCTAGGTGTCTCTACTTTTTGGTATACTACTTGTATTATGGGGACTTCTCCACTATTAATAAAATCATTTTCTTCGCCAAAAGATTTTGTACTAAGGATGGCATGACATCTTAAGTGAGATACTATTCTCTTCCTGAGTACCTGCTTTAATTATATTTTTTCATGCTTCATTGCAGGCCTTTTTGGATATAGGAGAGCTGTTAATTTCAAATGATCCTGCTGCTGCTTTAGAGGCCTTTAAAACAGTAAGGGCCTTGTATATTTCCATTTATCTCTGTATATTTGTTCAATTCACTTGCTTATGCTCCCAGTAGCAGAATGTACTTCTGTATTATTGAAGGAGTGATGAGGATAGCATGTAGAACTCAGTTGAGCATAAGAAGTTTCTTATTCTACTGATGAAAAAATTAAAGAAAATCGGTGTTCTTGATGGAAACATTCTCAAATTAGGCAGTCTTTCTGATCTTCAATACTTTGAGGATCCATCTTATATTGCTTTGACTTCAATATCAATCTATCTTTAGTTGAAAGGAAGAGTTAAAAATTATTTTCTCCCTAATTTTTTCTGATCGGTAAATTTGATCCCTAATTTTCCGTCTTCCAAAATTTGGAAGTTGCTCAAATTTCATTCATCCTTCTCGTTTCTTTGTTTCTTCTTAAAATTTCTTTCTCTTTTTGGATTGCAAGTCTACTATTCACTTCCATCTGTTCAATAAATAAGTCTTATTTTCAGGTTACAGATGTTTTAACTCTTCCCTGTAGTAGTTAGTTGTTGGTTAACTTGTTTATTAAAAGGTCGGTTGTTGAAAGTACTTGTTCGTCTGACTCAAGGTATTAGAGTTTCACATAGATGAGATGCATATATGGCATGCTTACATAGCGGCAACATTGGGCATCCAGAATTCTGCTTTGTCTAGCATCAGTGTTGTAAATTGCTCTTGATGGCCATGAATTTCTGAGGTTGATGTGAAATTTGCACAACACTGTTCATTATACTTTAACCTCTAAAAGAAGATTATTGTACACTTAAGGTAAGACCTCTCTAATTTTGCAGGCGCGTAATTTGCTTAAGAAATCAAATGAAGAAGTACCAATAGAGTTACTCAACAATATTGGCGTCCTCCATTTTGAAAGGGAAGAATTTGAGGTTTGTAAAGTTCCTTTTTGTTAGTGACTTCGAGTTGCTTGCATGTTTAGACCATCTCCAACCCATCTCTATTTTATCCTCCATTTTCTATCTTTGGAGGGTAAAATAGAGAATGCCCTCTCCAACCCACCTCCATATTACTCTTTATCCTCCATTTATAGAGATGTACTATTCACCTATCTATTTCACTTTTTGATTAATTTAATATTATTTCTATTATATCATTATTTAAGTCTTTATTATTTATAATTATTTTCTAAGTAATATAACATCTAAAAACATATTATTGATAAGTATACTACTTCCATTCTGTTCTATTTTATTTTAAAAAAAAATTGTCACTTTAAATACGTAATTTAAAATTATTTTAATATTATCTATATTATATAAGACTATTAATTAAGTCTTTAATATTTGTAATTATTTTTAAGTAATATATCATCTAAAAACATATTATTGATAAACCTTTCGGGGTGGCCCAGTGGTTTGGGCTTCCATGTTGGAGGTCTCAAGTTCGAAACCCCTTGCCAGCGAAAGCAAGAGGTTTGCCTTCTGGGTCGAGCTCGTCGCACCGGGCTTGCCTAGTGCGGGTTACCTCTCCTATGTGGTTTGCGAGCTATTGCACCTGTGCGCACCCAAAGGGTAGCGGCTGCAGGTTTCCCTTGTCATAAAAAAAAAAAACATATTATTGATAAGTATACTACTTCCATCCCGAATTAACAATTTTAATAAATATTTTTAAAATATTTTTTCACTTTAAATATGTAATTTAAAATTATAATTATTGTTCACTAAGAAGAATGCACAAAATTTACATGATAATTCAAACAGTCTACTTTTATGTTATAGTGATAAATTATTAAACTACACTTTTTAATGAGCGTGAAATTACTTGATGCAATAGTTCAAAATGGAATAGGAGAAGTAAACTACTACATGCATGAAATAATTGGATACAAGATGATATTGTTAATTTAAACAATTTTTAGCTACACGTAAAAAAAATAAGGACAAAAAATTGCTCATTTGAACTTCGTAATGCATTAATAGAGCGTTTATGAAAGCGACGTAATAATCTTGAAAGTTGAGATTTATGTAAAATTTAAAATAAATTTTATGAATGATGCAATATGTATTATGTAATTGCATTTCGTCAATGATTTCACTTTTATTTGAATTGTTCGTTAATATGTATTATATATAATATTTGTTGCAATTTAAGTTATTTAGAAATTTAGAATAAAATATAATTTTATCTTAAATGAAAAATTTGAAAAGAATAAAATTTTATATTACATGAAGATTATAATCTCGGGTGATTATTTGCAAAAAGAAGAAATGATTTATATTATGAAATAAGAACATAAGAATGAAATAGAAATAATAATATAATATTGAGGAGAGAGAAGAACATTTTTTTTTAAAGAGTAAAATAGAGAATTGGATTGGAGTTGGTTCTCTTAAAAAATAGAGAACTCTATATTTGGAGAGTAAAATAGAGGGTAGGGTTGGAGATGCCCTTAGATTTATCATTGCATTCTATAATGCATATCACTAACCTTTTCTGATTACTGATTTCCAGCTTGCTACACAAAGCTTCAAGGAAGCTTTAGGTGATGGCATATGGATTAGGTTCCTTGATGCTAAAGCACGGTCTGAGGATCCAACTTCTGGAGGGATTTTATATCCCAATGGTGAAGCACAATCTGATCTGTTAAAAAGTGCACAATATCCAATTGATGCCAGTGCATCTGTTCGACAATACAAGGACTTACAGCTATTTCATAGACTTGAGGAACAAGGAAGTACTGTGGAACTTCCTTGGAACAAAGTTTCGACACTCTTTAACATGGCAAGATTACTGGAGCAGTTGCATGACACAGAAACTGCCAGCATCTTTTACCGGCTTATCTTATTCAAGGTATGAAAACATGTCCAATTGGCACTATCACATTGATTATGAACTGACTTATTGGTGACATCTAATATTGATGATTTTTTTTGTTCTTGGTTGTTATATGATTAAGATGGTTGGACTTCTAAGAAGTAGTGCCCTTCAATGTTTTCCATATGCATTCCTAGATTGTTATTGGAAGGTCTGGGTATTTACAAAAGGGGAAAAATTGTAACAGTATGAGCTGCGCAGGTAAAAGACAGAAAGAAAACCTCAATCTAACGATTTATTAATAAAGCATGAGCTGTCACATCAAGGTCAAAATAATGTAAGACTAAGATAGTATTAGGATATGTTGATTAAGATAGTATTAGGATATATATAGATTACCTACATCACACCCCTTGGTGCGGCCCTTCCCCGGACCCTATATTAATGTGGGGTATTTTGTACTCCGCGCTGCCCCTTCTAATCTTCCATTGCTGTATAAAATTGTTAAACAAAAGACTATTGAGTTATTTATCAAAGAGATGTAAAATGGAAGATCCAAAATTAAAGAATATGAATACATTCATAGATTCATCAATTTTGTTTGCTGAGCCAAAAAAGGTGAATTCAAACATTGCTTTCAATTTTGATGGAAATGAAAAAGTAACCTTTTTAAAATTTGATAATCTTCGTTATAAAAAGTGAATCATTTAACAATTCTTGTATAGAACTATTACTAATTTATTTAGAAAGTTAATTGATGTTTATATCTTGCAAGCTTAATGAGAACCTCTCTCCAAATAAAAATGGTATGATAGTCACATGCTTTTGGTTATATTGTTGTCTAATTGTTTCTGATATCCTGTAAAAAAGATGGTAGATATAGGGTGATTGCATGAAGTCAATAATAATAAGCCGGAGAATCTCCCTATCTAAATGGAAGGGGTAAGTTTCTTTACCTCAGCTGCTTCCTTTGCCACTACCTGCCCAATGTAATCAGGAACAAAGGTAGAGAATAGTATGAAGAGAAAGACAATCCCTCGTCTTAATCCCTACGGAGTGATTGAAGAAAGGAGAGTGGTGGCTTGCTTCTCCCAGAGACATCATCAGAAAACAACTTTAGGGAGGGGGTGAAAACATTCTGTTGATTACACTCTTTAATTGTCAGTTCTCCACATTTGGATATGAGTTATATAATATAGAGATGCTGATCTTTATAGCCATGGATAGATCTGTTATCTTACTATATATAATTATCTGAAACAATAGATTTTTCAGTAATAGATTATTGATAAAATATAGTAGAGTCATAGTGGGCTAATATATGACTTGAATCAATCAGGGCCTTTTAACTTTCTAGAACTTAATTAAACCAAAGAGTCGGGACTCTATTCATGCCCAATACAGATGGCCTTGTATAACTCTGTTGATGGTGCCTCATTACCTGTAAATAACACCACTGAAGGCTGAAGGGTGATTTTACTGTCCAAAAATCAATTAAAAGATTTCCTCTGTTTACAGTTTGAAAGCCAGTCAGAAGATGCAAATAACATGAATCTTATGGAGATTTTATATAACTGTTGCATCTCTTTGCACTTTGGCTTTATGTCATCTTTGGCAATCCCGTATGTAACCTCTTTTCCTAAATTTCAGTATCCAGAGTATGCAGATGCTTATCTGAGGCTGGCGTCCATTGCAAAAGCCCGAAATAATGTGCAGCTAAGCAATGAGTTGGTTGTTGTTCTCTCCTTGTATCGTTATTTGCAAACTGTCTTCTATTAACTCTCAATTACCCAAAAACCCCCTTCTACGAAAGATTTTCATTGACCATGAATTGTTGATGCGACCCCAACTCTTTTGGGACTAAGGCGTAGTTGTTGTCTGTTTACAGATTAGTGATGCGCTAAAGGTGAATGAGAAGTATCCAGATGCACTGCTAATGCTTGGAGATTTGGAACTTAAGAATGATGACTGGGTGAAGGCAAAAGAAACTTTTCGGGCTGCTAAGGATGCAACTGATGGAAATGATTCTTATGCTACTCTTTGTCTGGTGCATATGTTTGTTTGAAGCTGATTAAATTTCTCATCTCATGATTTTTGTTATTAGTTTGTGATTTGCATAATACCCATCTTGGACACGTTTTTTCTTGTCACCCAATTGTTTTGCTTGTTCCTTGATTTCTAGAAATTATTGACTTATCACTACAACTTTTATCCTTACTATTTAACCTTATAGTAGAACCTGGGACATCAGCTTATTATTAAATTTTCCTGTATTTTAAAGGGAAATTGGAATTACTTCGCGGCAATTCGGAATGAGAAAAGAGCTCCGAAATTGGAAGCAACTCATCTGGAGAAGGCTAAGGAACTTTATACAAAGGTATTGTTCTTCTCCCAGTAACTAGTTCAAATCTCAGGTTCCACCCATCCGTCAACAACCCCACCCAAGAGGATCAACACTATTCCCACTTACCCTCCCACATGACTGCAACTTCCACCTACAGTTTGGTGGTAGAGGTCCTCTACCAACCTCACTCATATATGACAGTTTACCATATAATTTGTGTGCTTTCCAATTCTTTGTAAGTTGCTATCTGTTGAAGCCACGTACTAACTGATATGTTTTGACGATAGGCTTAAAGTAAGGTTGTAATACCTTAGAGGAAGATGGACAATAGGCTCAAAATGAGACTAATATAGCATTGAAATGATTACCAAATTATCCAGCTTTTATTTTCAAGTTTCTCTATTTGAGATCTTTGGATGTCCCATGACTTCTCAAATTTGTTTGTCCATGAGGCATGGTGACCTTTCCCAATTCTTTTTTTGGTTGTGAATTAGATGGTTACTTTATATAATTCTATGATTAGTGTCCCACATTGGAAAATACGTGTTTAGTGTTGTGTAATGTATGTATATATTAAAGGCTTAGTGTAAGACAGTTAAGTAACGTATCTCAATAATATTTTTCCCATGCCTTTATTTCTCACATGGTATCAGAGTCTTGGTAAGGAATTCTTGCTGTGCAGTAACCAGCAAGTATGGGACAATCACCGTGCCTTCTTTTTGGTGATTTTTCAGGCAGATCACGCCACTCTTTCTCCAATGGGTCCACTAGTTGAGGAAACTCCAGCGAGAAAACCCCAGATAAACAATCCGCCAGATTCACCATCATGTGCTGGTGGAGCCTCCGTCTCCAGCGACGTGTCCGACACGCGCTCCAGGCGCATGAGACCTTTCTAGACCATCTTCCAAAACTGATCTTTTTTCCTTGGGTCGTCTAAGATTTCCGAGTCATCTCTCACTATTGTTCTGTAGATTTTGGTCATACTTTTCCGGTGACTTTTCTGAATTTCCCCTACACTGGGGGAATCAGTTGAAGCTTCTATACCTTGTCCAACTTGTTTAAAAATTCTTTCAGCCTGCTTTAGTCAAACAGCAACTTAGTAATTTTGGCAAGTTTTTCAGGCAGATCTGATAGTATTCTCTCCTCTGGTCAGCTTTAAAATTTGTGGTTATTTGCTAAAATCAGTGTTATCAAAAGCAAAAAGCGCAAAAAAGCTCCAAGTTCTTGTGGGGCTTTAAGTGCAAATAAAACATGCGCTTTAATGAAAAAAAGGTGCAAATGGAGAGAAATACAAATATATATATTTCGTCCAAGCCTAATAATTTATAAGCATGAATGACAAATATACGAACAAAAAAATTGAAAAATAATTACCATAAAGTGAAATATTAATTGTTTAGTGTCGTCTCCTCAGAAGAGGTTCATTGGCAAGGAAAAGTATGTCTCTGAACCTTGATGACGACACTGAAGCACACATTAAGCGAGGCGAAACGCTCAACACGTTTTGAGCTTCGCTTCAGGGCTTAAGCGTACTTTGATGACGACACTGAAGCACACATTAAGCGAGGCGAAACGCTCAAACATGTTTTGAGCTTCGCTTCGGGGCTTGAGCGTACCTTTGATAACATTGACTAAAATTTGTTTAGATTCTCTTTAATCCAAATTTCTTTCGAGTTTCATGCTTTTGGCTCCAAAAACACGGGAAGGGGATATCCAACTTTAGGAGTTCATTATGATATTTGGGGTCCTAGTAGAGTCGGATCAACTTTAGGATTTCATTAGTTTGTTGGTATGATGGATGAATATTCCAGATGTATTGGGGTTTTATTAATGGAAAATCATTCTGAAGTTTTCTATACTCAAGAGTTTTTGCTGAAATATAAAATCAATTTGGTGTTTCTATTCATACTTTTGTAGTAATAATGCCATAGAATACTTATCCTAGTTTAGCCGTTTATGACTTCTCAATGCTCTTTTTTTTTTAACCCCTCCCCAGGAGCTCCCACCCATTTTGCTCTCTTGGTGACTCGAACTCACAACCTTCGGGTTGGAAGCGAGGGGTGCTTACCATTTGAGCAACTCCTTCTTGTCCTCGTGCTCTCAAGAGTGTCTTACTTGGTTATTTTTGAGTTTAGAAAGGGCTTTATTGCTACTCATCTGGCCTTCATCGGTATCTTATGTTAGCTGATGTTAGATTGTTTGAGCTCAACCTTACTTTACATCTTTTGATCATCTTATATCTCTTAGGTATTGCCTATACCAACTTTTGAGTAATCTATTGTTACCCGTGTTTTGGGAAGTGAGAAGCAGAAAAAAGAGACGAGGGCTCACTTCACAGAAGCAAGAAGCGTGAAGCGAAGAACACACTTTTTCCAAATAAAACGCTATTTAGTATAAATATAAAATATATTAAATATGCATAGATAAATAATCAAGAATTTAATAGAGGTAACATATTAAACAAATCTTTCAATTCTTAGATTAAAAAGTAAATAATAGATTCTAGAAATAGATAGTCAATAATCCTCATAAGTCTCAACATATAAAGCAAATGCATAACCAAATCACAAATGGAGCAAAATCCTATTCTTCAACAGGATCCTCAAACTCTTGAAGTGCCATCAACTAGGGTTCTACTTGGTCCTCATCTTCTTCATCATCAGAGGGCTCATCAACAAGGGGCTCTACTTGAATTGGGACTTGAAACCCCCCGTCCCCAAAAAAAAAAAACAAAAAAAAACCCATAAATATTCTCCTCAACACCCCTTGCCATAGCAACATCACCATAAGTGAGACATTCTCCTTTGTATGCTTCTTTATCTTCATGATTTTGGGTGCTCCAGTTAACCCTTAATTTTCATCATCAATATTATCCAACAAAATTGGATCAATGGTATTGCGAGCATTGTAATGCCGCACCAATGTTCTACTATATTTGATGAACACTAGATCGTTGAGGTGTTTTAACTCAGGCCTATTTCTCTTTTTAGTATGGATTGCTCGTAGAAAGTAATTTATAGGAGGACATAGGACAATTAAGATACCATTTAATTTAGTAATTATGACTTAAGCTTTTCAAGAAACTTCTCAATTAATAAACACCTTACACATGTAGAATATTCATAAGAAAGTACAAGCAATTCCTTTCGTTAATCAATTACCCAAAAAGGACATTCAATTGAGATAGAGTAGTCAAAGTTCTAACATCTAAAGAATTAGTTTTATACTATACTATTTTATATATTTGTTAGAATTATACTAATATATATATGAACTTTATATGTAACTATACATTCGACAGGGTATTCGGTATTTCAGCATTTTTATATAAATATTGTACCTAATTCCAAACTTTTTAAAAATGGATACCAAGTACCATAATACCAAAACTGCGGTATCAAACATTTCGGTTTTAATATGGTATTCGGTATCTAGAATACCATGCCCACCTTTACTTGTATTAGTTACATTTGCAACAGCTTGGTACAAATGGCATATATGCACCGGCTTGAGAGGGGTAGTTAGATAATTCGTCTATAAAATACTATGCTTAGTGTCCCACATTTGAAAATAGGTATATAGGACGGTGTAAAGTATGTATATAAATAGGTCTTGGTGTAAGACAGTTAAGTAACACACCTCAACAATAATTTTCTGTCCGTTGATTTCTCACAAGTTGCTTGTCCAATGTAGTCTTTAAAAGTGCATCAAGTGTGTGAATTGACTTCGTCAGTTATTTGCTTATTTTATTAATTTTTGAATTTTTGGAGATAAGGTTATGGAGTTTTGTGTATCTTTACAGGAGACCATAAAAAATTACTGTAAATGTGCTAAGTAGGATAATGGAGCAACTTAAATTTATGTGTATATTGGATTTCTTTTTTTAGCGCATGTGTCTAGGTGTTCTTAGTGAGATAATTGTATACGTCAAAAGAAGTTATTTAACGTGTCATAAGTTTGTTTTGTATGCCATACAGTCTTTTGAAATGGACTTCATTTTGTTTAAGCTTCAAACTTCCTTTTTGGGATTTTTCTGTTTGCATTTTGATAAGACTCTTGGTTGAACATTTTCAGTTGTCTGATGTGTAAAATACTGTTCATTCCATCAGGTTCTCTTCCAGCATAATGCAAATCTCTATGCTGCAAATGGTGCTGGTGTTGTTTTGGCAGAAAAAGGTCAATTTGATATTTCAAAGGATCTTTTCACACAGGTCTGTTAACTTTTTCTACTTCTACATGGTTGAGGCAAAAGTCCCAAGTTTATGAAGTATCTGCTGGACCTTAATCTTGTAGGTTCAAGAAGCTGCCAGTGGAAATGTTTTCGTCCAGATGCCTGATGTGTGGATTAATCTTGCACATGTTCACTTTGCTCAAGGCAGCTTTGCATTGGCTGTGAAAATGGTATGTTCTTGTGATCTCTTCAATTTTTAGCTATTTCTCAGGGTTGATATTTCCACAGCACTGAATATGTTGATGCCTTGTTCTTGCAGTATCAAAATTGCCTGCGGAAATTTTATTATAATACCGACAGTCAGGTGCTTCTTTATTTAGCAAGAACACATTATGAAGCTGAACAGTGGCAGGATTGTAAAAAGACTTTATTAAGAGCCATCCACTTAGCACCTTCAAATTATACGTTGAGATTTGACACTGGTGTAGCACTACAGAAATTTTCAGCCTCAACGTTACAAAAGACCAAGCGGACTGTTGATGAGGTTCACTGCAATAATCTTCTCCTTTCTTCCTCTCCTTCCTCTTTCATCCTCCCCTTTGTCAAACTAAAATGAATGGGTTTCTTTATTTTAGTCCCGTTAACTGCTCTTCCTCGTGGACATTTTAAAATATATATCATATGTTGTGATGATTTCATGATTTTCTGATAATGATTTAGTTCCTTTTAACTGTTCTTCCTTGTTCATGTTCTTAATATGTGTGATACGCTGTGATGAATTCATGATTTTCTAGATAAGATGCAAGTCCATCATGTGTGCATATGATACCTATTCAATAGGCCTTTAATGACATATTTGTGCCACATATCTATATTGAACCAGCATAGTCTTTGAAGCTGAAGCCTTGTGGTGGACAGGATGAGGGAAGCAAGGCTGAGCTGGTTTGGGCATGTGAATAGGAGGTGCACCAGTAAGGAGGTGTAAGAGGTTGTCTATAATAGGCTTGAGGAGAGGTAGAGGTAGGCTGAAGAAGAATGCGGGGGGTGGGGATAATTAGACAAGACATGACTCATCTTCAGCTTATTGAGGAGATGACCCAAGATAGGAAGGTATGGAGGTTGAGGATTAGAGTAGGTGAGTGGTGTTGTACTTTGGGGGGGGGCGCGGTAGTCCTCTCTTCTCATCTTTTCATTATTTAGCTGTACTAGTTTGTATTCGCGTATACCTTAGGCTTAATTTTTACTACTATGTGTTGTTTTGTTCATCCTGATCTTTGCCATCTTTATTCCTTACAATCTATTGTTGTGATTACACTTCTTTCAAGCCAAGGTCTACCGGAAACAACCGCTCAACCCCACACCCTATACAACCGCTCTACCCCACACCCCACAAAGTAGCGCTAAGGTCTATGTACATCCTACCCTCCCAACACCCCACTTGTGGGATTACACTGGGTATGTTGTTGTAGACTTGTAGTCTGTGGAGCTGAAAGAGAGATGCAGGGGGAGTAGCACTACTAGGTTCAATGAAGATGTTACTAAAAAGATATGTACATACTACATACCCAGATCTGAAAGAAGAATAGAGCCTAGCTGAATACGAGGAAGAAGAGTCAGAATAATATTTGTGACAGCTGAATCTTAACTAAACCCAAAGCTGTTTAAGTTTTAGTTGGAGAACCAAGAAGGAGGACCTTTTCAACTCAGGTTACCTGTGCCTGGTTGGAGTAATGTGATTGCTGCACGGTCTATTATGTCCAACTGGTTGATCTTAGGAAATATAGTTGATCTATGCCAAGATTGGCTTAGCACCACCTAGGTTCGCATATATTGATACTTTGGCTAAATGTATTACTACCTCCCTTTCAATTTGTTTGTTTGACTTTTCTTTTTAGTCTGTTTCAAAAAATGCCTCTTTCCCTTTTTGACAACTCTTTAATTGCAACTTTCTGCGTGGCTTGTTTAAGACCACAAGAGTAAAGGACATTTAGGTACATTTTACCTCCCTTTAGTGTAAGACCACAAGATTCAACAATTTTTTAATACTTTCTTGAACTCTTGTCTGTGCCAAGTTAAAAACCGGACAAACAACAGAGGGAGTATTTGCTTACTTACTTTACAGGTAGTTTGAGAGTTTGAGTGCTATATTTTATCATACATTCTATAATTAGATCACAAACAAAGAAATAGGGGCATCTCCAGTTCTTATGTTTGTATCTTTTTTTTTGACGGTGTAGGTGAGGGCAACAGTTGCAGAGCTGAAGAATGCAGTTCGCTTATTCAGTCTATTGTCTGCAGCTTCAAATCTTCATGTTCATGGATTTGATGAGAAAAAAATCGAAACTCATGTTGGATACTGCAAGCACTTGCTTGAGGCTGCAAAAGTTCATTGTGAGGCAGCTGAGCGGGAAGATCAACAGAATAAGCAGAGAATAGAACTTGCTCGTCAGGTCACATTGGCTGAAGAAAATCGTAGAAAAGCCGAGGAACAGAGAAAATATCAAGTTAGTTCTTTATAGCACTGCATCTTATGCTTATAGCTTTTGTTGCATGCTTTTTTACTCACATGCCTTGTGGAAACAGCTAGAGAGACGAAAACAAGAGGATGAACTCAAGCAAGTGATGCAGCAAGAGCAGCATTTAGAGCGTATTAAGGTATATTTTCTCATAGTCACTGCTATAACAATTGTTGCGAGGTCACATCATCTTTATACTTGGAGAAGTTATTGTAATAAATTTCTGAGCTCCAAAAGAAGAAAAATTTACACTATCTTCACATTAGTAGCCTCACTTTCTCCACATGGATACCATTTCAGGTTCTAGTCCTTGAACTTTTCAATTTGGGATATAGAATTTTTTTAAGAATTTTTCACCTGAGTACTTTTGAATAAAAGAAGTCAGTTGGTTTAAGATTATTTAAAAAATGGCATTTACACTATTTTTATTAACTAAGGATTGACAGGTTTATTTTCTTGTTTAGTTGATGGCATAATGTCTGAAGTATGATAAAAAATACTAAAATAGAAGCTATAGCAGTTATGTGGATGGTGTAAACTTGTCAAGGTTTACAGAGCCGTTGAAGGTTGTGCTTCATTGAGTATATATATGCCATTAAGATGCATAAGAGAATATAATCTGTTTTAGGAAACAGTTGTTGATCTCTAAACTGCAATGTGAAAATTGTACTTTAGTTGGTTTACATATCATTGCTCTTCATCTCTCTTCAGTTCTTCAAGAATAGGAAGTTCAGTTGCACTAAGTTTAATACTTACATATTTTGCCTCTAGGAACAATGGAAAAGCAGTACTCCTGCCTCTAAACGGAAAGACAGGCCCCAGAATGAAGATGACGAGGGCGGGCATGGTGAGAGGAGGAGGAAGAAAGGTGGGAAGCGGAGAAAGAGGGACAAGAAATCTCATTACGAATCTGAGGAAGCAGAAGCTGAGATGGATGATCAGGAAGAAGTGGAGGATGTTGACCGTAACAGAAATTATGAAGAATCTTATGATCAAACAAATGATCATGATGATCAAGCAGAGAATAATCCACAGGATCTACTTGCAGCAGCTGGGCTTGAAGATTCTGATGCCGAGGATGACACTGTAATCTCTCTCTCTTCTCTTGGTGCATATATGTTTTCTCCTTCCACTGTTACACGTTTGGTACAAGGGATGGAGAGGGTAATTTGGAGCATGCTTGGTCATCTTATTGGGCAAATGTCTTTTTCCTTTAAGTGGTTTGGTAGAACTGGAAGGGATGTAAAGGGCATTTACTTCCTCGTTCCTATCTAAACTTGAGTACTTGGAAATTCTGATCTGTCAATAAAAACAAGAAAATTAACCCTTGTGACTCCTCTTTTACTTGCCTACCTCTTCTCTTTCCAACCAACCAAAACATTATGTTTGGCTCACATTAGGTTTCCTGAAAAATAGAGGAACCTTTTAATTTTTCATCTTCCCATATGAACGGTGCTCTTCTGTTTATATCACATTCACTCTTCCGAGTTCAAAGAAAGATCAAGTCATGCATAGAATGTTTTGGTTTACTGATTCTCTTTTTTTTTGGATTGCTGAAGGTTGCACCTTCATCAAATGCAAGTCGGCGAAGGCAGGCACTGTCAGAATCAGATGAGGATGAGCCATTGCAGAGGCAGGGAAGTGATGGAGAAGATGGAGAAAATGTTGCTGCAGATGATGATGAATGAAGATGGAATACATCTACAATTTCTAGTTTGGTTGATGACAAGATTGTCAATATTCCTTCCTTTTGTGTAAAACACAGTGGGATTTCTGTTGCCTCTTTCTAGGCCTGGCTGCGTTATAGTTTTTGTTTCCTGGGGTAGACTAGCCTGGGTTATTGGTAGGAAGAAAAGGTAAATGTAGCTCAAGTTATAGACAAACAGCTATACTGTAAATGCACAAGCTTAACAGCCACCCATTTGTGTTGATGGGGTTGTTTGATAGGGTGTATAAGAATAATGCTAAATAGAGTGTATTAGTAATGCTTGCATTAATAATGTTTGTATTATTAATGTTGGAATTAGTTATACATAGACTATTTCTTATGCATGGTTTGTTTGGTCATTGGCGTAGTAAAAATAACATTCATTGCATAAAAATATTTACTTACAAAAATACTTTTCACAATTATTGTGGAAAAGATGTAAAAAAGATTTTGAGGGGTAATGGGTCTATAGCCATGCTAATGCATGTATTAAAACCCCTTGTATTATTGATACCTATAAATTCATGGTATTAATAATACACAGAAATTTATGATATTAATAATACATACTTTAATATACAATATAGTGCATGCATTATTTTTACTAATAAATTCTATCAAACAGTGTGTTGTGATCCCCTAATCTATAGAATGGATATGATGTGTTGTTCTTTGATACCCATATATTTTAAGTGAGAAGACGTAGTTAAAAGGAATCAACCAGAACACCAAAATGTATCAAGTATTTCTTAATTCCAATGAGATGTCTGTTTCGTTTTGTATTAATATCATTCTGATTTTCTGGATACTTTTTTTCGGTTCAAAAAGTTATACATATCACACTTATGGTCATATGCTGGGTCATCTCAACCATAAGGTCACTAAAGCAATAGCTTGGAGTTCGGACTTTTTCATATATATATAACCTTAAAAGCATGAACTCCTAACTTGAATAATAAATTACTATAATATTCCTAACTTAGGTTGTGACTTTTTCGATGAGTTGTGACTTTTCCGATAAGTTGTGACTTTTTTCGAAGGATTGTGATTTTTGATGAGTTGTGACTTTTCCAAAGAGTTGTGACTTTTCCAAAGGGTTGTGACTTCTCGAAAAGGTTATGACTTTTCAGATAAGACACAAAAAAATATTTGTTCATACTATCCTTTGTTGACTATAAATAGAGGGGTTTCCTCTCATTTTTCAACCACAATTTTTTTAATCTTCTACTATTTTTCTTCTTGCATGCATTTTAAAATTTTTGTGTGATTTATTGTCGTTGAGTGAGTTTGAAGTTTAGCGGAATATCAGGTACCACTATTTTGATGAAGTAAGTCGTTCTATCCTAAGAGGGTATATTCCATAACCTCGAGTACTTGAGGCGAAATAATATTGATGATGTAATAATTATTTTTTTTGCTTAATATATACATTAGTATGTAATGTTCCAATATATGAAGTTAATATGATGTAGTCTAAATTCATTAGTTTTTGTTAATAATTTCTCTTGTGATGTACATATATGCTTATGAATATCTTTTCCAAAATTTAGAAAATTGTCACGATTTGTTTTTGATGCTCAAGACAAAGTAATGCAATGCTACTTATGTGATTTAGACTCTCAGGAAGTTTTTTTTTTGAAAATAGTTATTACTATATAAACATTGCCCTTTTATTTTTACTTATTTACTATTTCTTAATATTTGATTATTTTAGACGAAGAAAAGTCCATATGACTTGTAATAACGCCAGTTGAAGTTTGTATTAGTTTAATTTTTATCATTTATTTAACAGTTAATTTTATGAGAAAAATATTTTCATTAATTAATGCAAATATATATTTATATTTGGGTAGGTATTTGTATTTAAATTAAAGTATTATATATGTCACAAATGTATTATCAAGTTAACAAGATCTTCTAACTTCAAAATATATTATTTTAAAATGTTTCGAGTTTTTTTTTTTTTTATTAAACCACCTCACAACAAATGTGAAAATATAAAATGTAGTTGTTCTCTTCACATGTTCATATGACATCTTAACAATTTAACGTGGAATACATATGCAAAACACATCTGATCAGATGACAAGAAAAATACAAAGCAAATATTGTCTATAAGGTAATATTAGTGAGATAAGACTAACTACATGATTGAACCTTATCAATTTGAAATAAATATATACATTATTGCATTTAACTAATAAATTTTTTCACTGACCATCTTCATAGGTTTGTGTGAGATATATATAACGATCCACATTGAACATTCACAAAAAAATCTGTAGTATTATTTTCTGCTAAGCTTATTGTTCAAATCTATGCTTAAATAAGCAATACTATTTACTATAACATATATTTTTGGAATTGGTAATCACGTGCAACGCACGTGCCAAAAAACTAGTATATATATAGTAAAACCTCACTAAATTAATACTCGATTAATTAATAACCTCTCTAAAATAATAGTTTTCTCCGGTCCCGACTTGGGCAAATGAAAAAAATCACTCATTTTCTAAGATGATAAGATAATATATTCTCTGAAGACCCTTATATAAAAATATGGTCCCATTAATATTATAAATTAATAATTCATTAAAAGTACAAATATATATAAGAGAATTTAGTGAAACATGATTCTATTGTGTTCTATTTTTTGTTAATATTTAAATCTTGTTGAAGCTCATCTCTGACTTTTCTTTTGCATCGAAAAGTTTCGGTGTTGTTTTTTTGAGCTGCACCATAAAATTGTGAAGGTTTCTAAATGTAATAAGTGTTTCCTGACCGTAACTTGTTCCAAATGTATACCTTCTACTTTATAATCAATATTTTTTTTTTGTAAAATGGTATCCACAATTTCTTCTAAGCTATGGATCTATGAACATGTATCATTTTCATCCATCCAACAGGTTATTAACGTCCATTTTATTGCTGTAACCGAGATCATTAATCATGATCTCAAGTTCATGAATGACGTTTTCACAAGTGGATTCATTTAAATTCTCTGAGATTTCATCCCCAAACGAATTTTGCAGTGTCGAAACACTCTTAAAATTAATAAATATTAATTTATTGATTAAATAATATCTCTATAAAATAATAATATTTCATGTCCACCTATATTAATTTAGTGATATATATATAAATTTCTTGATGAATTTGAAAATGTTTTTTTGGTTAAAAAATATAATAATATTTTACCTCATATAATATAGGGATCATTGAGAAATGTATTAGTGTTTAGTTAATTGTGACATCTTTTTTATGTTGTTATCTATATTGTCACCTTATTTATATTCTGATGATTATCATGAACAAGCATTATTGTTTTTATATTTACTTTTATTCTTCTTTTACTATTTTGATTCTCTCATTATTGAATATTCTAAAGCCTTTCAAATGGTCAAATCTTCTACATTATATGCAAAATCTATTGTTGGGTGTTCATAAGAAGATCAAATTTATTTTTTGGTGTTTTCAAATTTCAAGCATTAAAACTAAACAATACTATATTAATATAAATTTTTGAGCCAAGTTTTATTATTCTAACCTTATATTATTATTTTATATATGATAATTTGCATTGTTTATATTCTTACTTCATAATTTCAGCATATATTCTACCTCTTCAAACCTTATTTACAGGATTATACTGAGTATGTTATAATTATTCAACTTATGTGTATCAACTAAAATAAGGCATCCATATGAAGTTTGACTTTAGGCCCCCAAAGTTGTTGAGTGCATTGCTCAAAATCTAATGAAATACAAAACAAAGAGAAAAAGATTAATTAGTCTTATAAATGAACAAAATAAGTTTACTAATTTTGTATGACTTTTAAGCTCTGTTATATACAACCGTTTTCCCTAATTAGGATTGTCTTGTTTAGCTCGAGTTATTATGGAGTTAACGTCTTTGATGTTACTCAACTAATAATTCTTTTCGACTTAACTTTCTTTTATAATCTCAAAATTATTCAATTTAGGATTATTCTCGTAGAAAGTCTCTCAACTAATAGTTCTTTTAATCGAAAGTCACTTAACTTTCTTTTATAATATCAAAGTCACTTAACTATGAATATTTTACCCACAAAATCACTTAACTATTGATATTCCATTTAAAAAGTCACCCAACCAATTTAATTATTTATTCATTAAATTAGTTGAAAATACAATTTTTGTTTTAAACTATTTTTTAAAAAAAAAAATGAAATGCTCATTTAATATTTTACTAATTTTTGTTGAAATACTATTAGTTTTGAATTAAATTTTTAAAAAATAAGAAAATGTCCATTTTTTTTTTGTGGAAATACAATATTTAGTTTAAGCTTTTAAAATACTAGTTTCACGGCACGTGTGTTGCATGTGTGTATCGTATATATAGTATATGATGTAAAATATAATTAATATTACTAAATTAAAGCTTTTCAGTAAATAATTATAATTGAACGAACATAGGACAAGTGTTTTTAAATTATTAATATATATTGTCATAAAGTTACTTATATTTTGAGATCAAAATGACCAGATATCATTAAAACATTTCAAAATACATTCAAAGTTTAAATATGGGAGAAAGTGACATTTCTTTAATAATATTATTTCTTACTTCACTCAATTTTGTAAACAAATCTAACCAACAAAATAGGAAAAAATATCCATTAAAAAATGTCACAAATAGCCTTTCCTCTTAGGTTATGAACATAAATGATGTGCACCATTTAAGTACAAATTTTGTCTTAAATATTCATACTTGAAATTTAGTATGTGCATGACACTAATAAGGATTACCATAATTATTTCAATATTTTATATTTATATGTAACATATCTTTTACAAAATATTATTACTCAATTAATATTTGAGTAAGACTATCATAGAGAGGTAATTTTACCAAAAAGTGTACTTGGTTGTTATAATGAATGATGGTTATATATACTTCGGTAGAATAATTTAATTTTAATATATGAATAACATCACCTATGGTGAAAAATATTTCATTTCATTAAGTTTCTACATTATCTTTGTCGAATTGTAGTCTTCTGCTTTTTTTTGGCGCATACATATCATATAGTTATTGTCTAATGAAAGTATCTAGTATATATCTTATAGAAGTTGTATCATGATATAAAATGTTTAAATTTTACGATAAAAAAATTTAAAGTATTATTTATAGAATCATTAATTTGATTTAAGATCATTTTATGACCAATCACTATTTTCTTATCATTTTTATATAGCTAGTAAGGAGTGTATCTTGTGATATTAAGAAAAATTATATGGAACAATACATAGCCACTGAAGAAGGAAGACGAAAATATATGTTCATGCAATATTCACTATAGTGTTCCATTTGATTTAAATCTCTTGCCACCAACATTTTACTTTCTCCGTTAATTTTTACATAAACATCTATTAAAAAATAATTATTATCATGGCTATGTTATCATATTATAAGTAAAAGTGAAAATCTATTTTTCAAGTAGTGAATTTAACATCAAAACTAAAAATTCAATGGACTACATTGATACCCATTGTTTTAGCAAAATTAGGAAGAAACTCCTTTGTTTGGGGGAAAAGAATAAAAAATAAAAAATCAAATAAGAAATATCTTACCCAAATCATATGCCTTTTTTCATATCTGTTTAGTATTAGTATCTCTCCCACAACTTTTCGTCACTGTTAACTCATGAAAATAGTAAGAAAAAATACGAGTGTGAATTGATGAATGATTTGCTACAATTTTTTCCCCAACTCTTTATTATGAGGTACCTTGAATTTCGTTGAATTTTGAACTTAATCAATTTTTGTAAATAACACTTGAGATTTTTTAAGAAGAAGAAGAGTAGAGAACTTAAAGAAATTGTAGTTTAAAACTGTGAGGAAACCCCTCTATTTATAACTACCAAATAGTAGTATGAATATGTGTTAATTGTGCCTTATCCGAAAAGTCACAACCTGTCAAAAAAGTCATTGCTTATCGAAAAAGTCACAACCCTTTGAAAAAGGCACAACCCTTTAGAATTGTTACAACCCTTTGAAAAAATCACAACCCTTCAAAAACGTCACAACTCATTGAAAAACTCACAATCCATAAAAAAAATCACAACTCTTTGAAAAAGTCAAACTCATTGAAAAAGTTACAATCCTTTAATTTGAAAAGGTATCTACTTTCAATATAATACAATTAATTAAATTAATAAATAAAATAAATTGAGTATTTTTAATTGGAGGTATTATTGTAATTCAAATTCAAATTTGGGAGTTCATGCTTTTAAGGTAGTATATATATATAGATATAAATATAGATTAATTGGGGGTATTATAGTAATTTAACATTTAAGTTTGAGAGTTCATGCATTTAAGGTAGTATAGAATAGATATAGATAGATAGATAGATAGATAGATAGATAGAGATAGAGATATAGATAAATAGATAGATAGATAGAGATATAGATATAGAGATAGATAGATAGATAAATAATATAATAACAATTAATACAAAAACAATAAGTTTAGGCTGTAGCGTTTTCAAAAAAAATAAAATCGGTAATGATGCTTTGCATTTGCAGACCATTACTAGTGCTGGCAGCACAACATTTTTTAAGAAATTTTAATTTAAAATAAAATTAGTATTCCAACAAAATTTAACAAAACAATTAAAATAAGTATCTTAGTATTTGTTAAGAAATTAGTTAAAAAAAATTATGTTTCAATAAAATAATTAAAATGAGCATCTTATTTTTTTTAAAAGAAATTAGTTTAAAACAAAAATTTAATGAAATATTAAAATAAACATCTTTTTTTTTTTTGAAAATTAATTGAAAACGAAATTGTAATAAAAAAATTTAAATTAGTTGGGTAACTTTCTAAATGAAATATCAGTAGTTGAGTGACTTTGTAGGTATAATATTCTTAGTTGAGTAACTTTGAGATTATAAAAGAGAGTTGAGTGACTTTTGCGAAAGAAACTATTAGTTGATGACTTTCTGTGAGAGAAACTATAAGTTGAGTGACTTTGAGGTTAAAAAAAAAAGTTAAGTGACTTTATGTGAAAGAAACTATTAGTTGAGTGACCATCTGAGTTATTAACTAAATTATTATGTATATCATAAAAAAGAATTAGATTTAGCTTGACTGAAGAGATTGTTTACTTATATTTTCAAGTTACCAAATTAGACTTATTATCGACAATTAAATATTGTTTGCCACCTTTTTTTTCTTTTTTTCTTTTTTACATATATTTGCTAAGATGTTTAGAAAAATATATTTGAAGTTGAATAGTTGAAAAAATAATATTTGAATGATGATGTTCGTACCTCAAGGTCAAGAGTCATGTAAGTGATAGACAATATCTGACAGAGCGGCGAATTCAAAATTTAAAGAATTCGGGTGCATCAAAAACAAAAAAAATAAGGCTCTAAGTTGGATTTGAATCTTAGTTTCACGACTGGTTTCTCTAGCTTATACTAGCAGCTAGTGGTGGCAAATGAGCGGGTTGGGTCAAATTTGGGCGGGTTCAAAATGGGTCAACATAAAATGGATAATCATTCAACCCGCCCATATTTGATATGGGTAAAAATTGATTGGATAATGTATGGGTTGGATAAAATACTAGTTTATTAGTTTATCTAATGATTACTGAGAAAACAAAAGAAAACTAGTATAGAGAAGAGAATATCTTCATATCTGAAAAAGGAGAATTGTACAAAAACGTGAACTGAAAGAATGATGAAATTAACTACAAGTTATCCTATATATACAATTCTACACTAATCTTATATTGACAGTTGTATATCTTCTAACTAACTAATTAATTGGACCCACTAACAACTAACAAAGTTTGTTACATAACTAACTTTGGTAAACCACATGACTTTAGCTAAGTCACAACTCTAGCCTCATCACTCCCCCTCAAGCTGGCAGGTATAAACACATTTAGGATGCCCAGCTTGGATACTAAGTACTCATGTTGTAATCTAAACAACCCTTTGGTCATAATGTCTGCTTGTTGTTCTTGTGTTGTTAGGTACAACGGTCTGATCAATCCCTTTTGAATCTTTTCCCTTATAAAATGACAATCTATTTCGATATGTTTAGTCCTTTCATGGTATACTAGATTTGCAGCTATCTGCAATGCTGCTTTGCTGTCACAGAACAGGTTCACTGGCATTTCCAATTCTTCTCCCAACTCTTTGAATAATGCTGCAAGCCAAACCAGTTCTGATACAATGGAGGCTACACTCCTGTATTCTGATTCTGCTGAGCTTCTGGATATGGTTGCTTGCTTTTTTGATTTCCATGATATCAAGGAATCTCCATACTTAATCACAAAACCTGTCACAGATCTCCTTGTGTTTGGGCATGCTGCCCAATCTGCATCACAATATGCTACCAACTTGTTCTCTTTCTTGCTGCTCATCAATATTCCCATAGCAGGTTCCCTTTTCACATATCTGACAACTTTAATGGCTGCTTCCATATGAGACTTCTTTGGATTGTGTGTAAAAACTGACTTAATGTTTGCACTGCAAAACTGATATCTGTTCTTGTCATTGTTAAATACAACAATCTCCCAATCAACCTCTGGTAAGATCCTATGTCTGTTAATGTGTGATCACTTGTCACTCCCCCTGCCTTGTCTACTTCTGTAGTTGTTAGTTTCATGTTAGGATCCAGTGGTGTCCAAGATGGTTTGGCACCAGTTAACCCCAATTCTTCTATCATTTCTAGAGCATACTTCCTCTGATTCATTAGAATCCCTTTTGATGATCTACTAAATTCAATTCCTAAGAAAAATCTCAGTGGTCCAAGGTCTTTAATCTTGAACTTGGCATGTAGTTCTTCTTTAGTCTGTTCAATCAACCTTAGGTCACTACCAGCCACCAACATATCATCAACATATACCAACACAATTACAATATGCTCATTGTGCCTTTTGGTAAATAGGGAATAATCTAAGTTACTCTGTATAAAACCAAAATGTACCAATGGGAACCTTCCCATGAGGCAAAACTACCAACTTCCAGGTATGATTATCCTCAAGAGCCTGTATTTCTTCCTGCATAGCCTTGATCCAGTTGGGATCCTTGCAAGCCTCATGATAAGTTTGAGGCTCAGTGATGAAAGAAAAAGCTTTGATATAGGATTGAAAAGGTTTGGATAAATGGGCATAACTCAGGTGGTTGGATAAGGGATAAAGAGTAGAATCAGTAGCATTGGTAACAAAGTCATTCATCCATGTAAAATGCTTTTTTGGTCTAGTAGAATGCCTAACATCTCCAGGTGATGGAATATGAACTGTAGGCTCAGTCACCACAACAGGAAGTTCAGGACCTATAGGCACTTGAGGTGCTGGAATTGATGGATCAGTATGTGCAGGTGCAGCAACATCATCATCAAAACCTGGAAAATTATCTAAGAACATAGGATGAGATAAGGAATGTGTCTTAAAGGGAAAGTTATCCTCATTAGAGACCACATCTCTGGAAGTAAAAAAGGAATGTGTATCCAAGTTATACATAACATAACCCTTTGATACTGCAGAATAACCCATGTGAACTGCAGGCACTGCCCTTGCTGTGAATTTATCTCCAGGTGGCAATATCATTGCATAGCATAAGCATCCCATAGTCGTGAAATGATCACATGCTCCTTTGCACCCATGAAATATCTCAAAAGGTGTTTTTCCTTTCAAGGCGACTGAAGGCAATCTATTCATCATACAGACATCACCTAAGACACAATGACCCCAGAATTTCAGTGGAATAGAACCTTGAAACCTGATAGCTCTTGCCAACTCCAAAATGTACCTATGTTTCCTCTCAACCACCCCATTTTGTTAGGGTGTGTAAACATAAGATTTCTGATGTATAATACCATAAGACTTGAACAAATTATCACACTCAGAGGTCACAAATTCTGTTCCATTATCTGATCTCACCTTTTTTACTATTTTACCAAATTGAGTCAAAACAAGTGTGATGAAATCTCTTAAAATCACTACAACATCACTTTTGAATTTTAACAAGAAAATCCAAGTCATACAAGAATAGTCATCCACAATTGTTAAGAAAAGTTTATTTACATCAAAAGTAGGTACATGAAATGGTCCCCATACATCCAAATGTAGTAAGTAAAAAACTGAAATAGATCTAGTGTTACTGTCAGGAAAATGAAGCCTAGACTGTTTAGCTAATGGACAAATTTCACATGTGTTGAGCAATTGTTTACATTCATCATGATTAAGATTGAATAATTGTTTCATAGCTCCAACAGATGCATGACCCATCCTCCTATGCCAAAGCAAAATGTCTATCTTATTTTTTGTAGCTGACAATCCTTTAACTGGATACTGAGTACTGTCTGCTGATCCTCTATGATTTAACAAGTAAAATCCTTCATTCTCTTCACCAATCCCCAACACCTTCCCACTGGAGAGGTCCTGAAATATACAGAAATTTGGGAAAAAATTGACTGAGCATTGTAACTCTTTAGTTAATCTCGAAATAAAATCTGGAATGTACAGGGAATTGTTCAATGTTTTTCCATCCATGATCTCGCAACCACCTATGTGAGAAACATCCACTGTATCCCCATTAGGTAAATATACCTTCTTATCCTTAATCTCTATACCCTTACTTACAGTGTTCAACATTTCTTTATGAGAAATCATGTGATTACTTGCTCCAGTATCAATTATCCACTCTTTCCTACATGCATTCAAGCTAGGAACATAGACATTACCTGCACTAGGAGATCTACTAGCAACAATAGTCATATGAGAAGCAAAAAACTCACCTCCCATATTGGCTGAATCAGACAGAGGATTCGTGCTTGAACTTTCACCAACAGTGTCCTTGTCTACTAACCTCCTGAATTTATTGTAATGATGTGGATCCATGTGCTGCATCATCTGGTTATATTGATTATGAGAGTAAGAGGAAGACCCTGCTCCTTTGCTTCTTTCATCAAAATATCTTCCAGAGTTTCCTACTTCACTGTGTGAATCAAATAACATCACACCTTTACCCTGACTGGTTGCATTTCTATAGTTGTGAACACAAGCAGATCTATTTTGTCCAGTCTCAGAATGAGGCCCATCATCAACTTTCCCAGCATGAGCTTGACCCCTGGGATCACCTCCTCGTGGATTAGGGACATTAGGATTCCCAATTTTCTTCATAAACTTGAAATCTGGTGGGTACCCAATCAGCTTGTAACAATTACCCCTAGCATGCCCCATCATCTTACAATAGTCACATTGAACATTCTAGTTCTTTTTGAATTTGTGAGGAGGAGCATTTCTTCCAGATATCAAGGCAGCAACATCCATGTGCATCATTGGGCTAACAACATGAGCCATACTTCTTTGACTCTCATGCGCAATCATCATCGAATAAGCCTGGTTCACAGAAGGCAGTGGAATCAACATCAGGATTTGCCCTCAAGCCTGCTCGTATGATTCATTAAGTCCCATCAAAAACTGCATTAGCTTTTGCTTGGTCATAAATTCCAAAAAATCTCTGGATTTCTCATAAGCACATCCAGGAAAAGGAGCTAGACAATCAAACTCAGCCCAAAGCAATCGCAGACGAGTGAAATACTCAGAAATGGTGCTTGTACCCTGATTCGAAGTAACAATTTCCCTGTGTAATTGAAAAATCCTTGATCTATCAGCCTTGTCAAATCTCTCCTTGAGATCTCTCCATACATCACAAGTATCAGAAAAGTAAACAATTCCACTTAGTAACTCCTTTGAAACATAGTTCATCATCCATGAAAGAACAATTGCGTTATAGAGATCCCATAGATCAACTAAATTTGGACCAAAACCTTCCTTCCTGCACTTTTCGTCGATCAATCCCAACTTGTTCCTACCAAGTATGACGATCTTCATCGAACGACTCCATACATAATAGTTTTCCGATCCTGTCAGCTAAATAGAGATCAAAACCACTCCAGATGTATCTGACGAGCTGAGATACAATGAATGATTGTGACCTAATTTTTCTGGCAATTCATTATCAACGACAATCGCCATAGTTACTCCTTCAAAACTTCGAAAACCACTATCAATGGCTGCAAAGCTCTGATACCATATTAGTTTATCTAATGATTATTGAGAAAACAGAAGAAAACTAGTATATAGAAGAGAATATCTTTATATCTGAAAAAGGAGAACTGTACAAAAACGTGAACTGAAAGAATGATGAAATTAACTACAAGTTATCCTATATACAACTCTACACTAATCTTATATTGACAACTGTATATCTTCTAACTAACTAATTAATTGGACCCACTAACAGCTAACATCGTTTGTTACATAACTAACTTTGGTAAACCACATTTAGACTTTAGCTAAGTCACAGCTCCAGCCTCATCATAGTTTACCCATATTTTCATGAATAAATAGTACTTTACTTAAGAATTCAATATGGAGAAAATATTTTAGTCTTTTTTTAGATGAAAAATATTGAAAATGCTTCATTTAGTTTTATTGTATCATAAAATTAAAAAAAAGATCCTATAACTTTCAATATAAAATAAATTTATGTAATAACAAGATGAAAATATTTTTAATTTCAAAGTAAATGAATATTTGCATTTTATGACTAAAACATACTTGATGCACTTTATGCAATGTCAATATATATTTGCTTATTTTACACTATTATTTATTATCCAATATAAAATTAAACAAATAAAAAAATATAATTATAATTAACAAAAGAAATGTACATATAAAATATTTTTTTTTTGAGGGTCAAAAACTTCACCTTTTCAATTATAGAGAAGAATAATTAGTTCTATAGAATAACATAAAAAGGAAGAGAAGTTACACTATTTTTAGTGATATCATGAATTTTGAGTGAATAAAAGTTAAAAGCCTAACCCATTTGACTAATTCATATTTTACCCATATTTTTATGGGTTGAATATGGGTATCAACCCATATTATACCCATGTAAAAAATCACTCATCCAACCCATTAAAATATGAGCAGGTTACCAAAATATGAGCTCATTTTGCCGGCACTACTAGCAGCACATGAGCACTTCTATACTCATCATGGGTGTAGTGTTAATTACTCCCTCCTGTCCCTAATTACTTGTTCATTTTTCCTTTTTTAGTTGTCCCTAATTACTCGTCAATTTTGACAAATCAAGAAAGGACAATTTTTTTTTTACCTATTGTACCCTCAATTAATTACTTTGAAAAAGGTAAAACTTTTTGAAATACCTAAATTTTTAATTCACCCACTTCATAATTAATAGGGGTAAAATGGTAAAGTCACTATGTCAATTATTGTTTTCTTAATATGTGTGTCAATTCAAAAGTGAACAAGTAATTAGGGACAGAGGGAATATATATTAATTTGTGCAAGTTTCTCAAGATAGATATACATATATACACATATTTTTTTTTTCAAAGTTAACATATGCACCTGCATCCGCACATATAAAGATGGATCCACCTTAGGTGATAGTATCATAGAAGGATAATCCAAGCCAAGATAAAGTATTTTATAATGCTAGTACCAAATCTTTAACCACAACAAATTAACTTGATGTTAGAGTGTTCCATTAAACAAAAAGTTGTATCCCTCCCTAACTACATATTCCTTGCACCAAACAAATGGACTCTCTAAACGCCTATACTTCACAAAAAAAATATACATTCTTCTAAATTGGAATTAGGCCAACATAGACTACATTTGCCTAATCTAATTAAATTTTTTTCAACTTGTCTTAGCTTATTTCTTATTAACATATTTATTTATTTACATATTTTATTATCTTGATCGATCCAATCCACGTGTAGCTATTAGTCCAAGTTCAATTTTATAGACTCGTCGTAAAAGTTGAGCTAGCCATGTACATGTTAAAGTACATTATGCCAAACTAATACCCTCTCTGTACTTATTTACTTTGTCAAATATTTTCTAAATTTGATTTCTCCTTTTACTTGTTATTTTTGACAAATCAAGAAAGGAACTTTTTTCCCAGTATATCCTCAATTTATTAACATTGAGTTAATGTCTTTGAAAAATGTAGTGAATAAATATGTTTTGGGACCCTATCAATTAATAAGGGGAAAATTGTAAAGTTACTATACTAATCATTATTTTTCTAATAAGTATGTCAAGTCAAATTTAACAAGTAAAAAGAGACCGAGAGATTACAAGTAATTGACCACTTTAATCTTTCCAAGTACGTGAATAGATTGTCCAAATTTCATAAATAGTGGCATCAACTTCTTACTTTGTCCTTCCTTCTCCCATATATGGAATATACTAACAATGTCATCTAAAAGAATCGGATGAGTTTAATATGTTGTTATTGACTTTTGCACCAATATATCAGATGAGAAAAGTGTTTAAAACGCTCTGAACTTGGCGAGAATTATTAGTTTTGTTGTCGAATTATTGAGAACCTTAAAATACCCCTCAACTAGAGGAATAGGTCTAAAAATACCCTTTATCCACTTATTTTGCTAAAAATACTCTTCCACTCACCTTTTTTGACTCACATATACCTAGGAGTGTACACAGATCGGTTTGAATCGGTTATTGGTCAAAATCAAAAGCAAATCAATATAACCGATTTTTAAATTCTCAAAACCAAACTAAACCAAATATAATATACATTTATTGACTTGGCTGTTATCGGTTCCAGTTCGATTTTGTTCGGTTATTAAAGATACACAAAAATAAGAGAAATGATTCATTCAAAATGAGAAAAAAATCATGACAACAATCTATTCAAAACGAAAAATAGTTAGAACGACTAACATTATAGAACATTTGATCACTAAATTTACTGTGAGTAAAGCTTCAAAATTCACCATTTTGGCCAGAAGGAAGAGACAATGACATTCTAATCCCACCCAGAATTGTCATAGACATTCATATACACGAAACTAGTAAGATAAATATTCTCGTTTTGGACATTTTTGCTTTCATAAATAGATTAAAAATAAATTTTGATGAAAACGTATATAAGATCTTCAAAATTGTTTATATAAATAATATATTATGTATGTATAATGATAAAATATATGTATATAATTTGTCGGTTCAGTTCAGTTATTTCTTCAATTTTCTTGAACAATACCAAACCCAAAACAAATACTATCTGATTTTTGAAATCTAAAACCAAACCAAACCAAGCCAAAAAAAAAAGGTTTATTTAATCGATTTGGTTTGATTTGAATCAATTTTTATCCAAACCGTGAACACCCCTACATAGGGGTGTACAAAACCGAACCAAACCGCAAACCGAGTCAAACTGAGAAAAAAAGCCCGACTAGCGGTTGGTTTGACTTGGTTTGGTATTGAAAAAAAAACCCGACTATATTTGGGTTGGTTTGGTTTTAACTAAAAAAAACCAACCCGAGACCAAACCAACCCGACATTATATATATAATTTTAAAATTTTATTTTATACATAAATATATTTACTTTGATATAATTTTTAAATATTTCTTATACTTTTTCATAGTTTTTATCTTTTAATATATTATTTCAAGTTTGAAACATAGAATTCTGAATGGTTCAATAAAGATTATAGTCCACAGATGTTGATAATTATAATAAAGCTTAAATCAAAATCAAATTAATACTAATGCAAAAAGAAAATCAATTCAACACTAAGAATGACAATAATATTGAATATTTGTTCTTTGATTTTACATTGGTTTAGACAATTCAAATACATAATCTAATTTCAATTTCCTTTAATATTTAGTCATGTAACTAATACTTATTAAACTTATTTTAGCATAATTTAGTACTTTTAAATTATGATCATTTTCATTATGACTTGTTAATTTGCAATATTTGTTTTATGCAATTTCATTATTATTATTATTATTATTATTTTGTTGGATATTTTAGTGTCATTACTCATATCATATTTTGTGTTATTTTCTTAAGAAACACCTTAGATAGTTGTACTTTGGTAGGACTAAAGAAATATTTGAAGTACAAGTAAATTATATGTTTGTATGAATACTTTACCGGAAAAACCCGAAAAAAACCCGAGGTTGAAAAACCCGAGTTTTATTGGTTTGGTTTGGTTTATAGATTTAAAATCCCGACACAAATGGTTTGGTTTGATAATTGAAAAACCCGAACCAACCCGATCATGTACACCCCTAGGCCCTACATATACCTTTAAAACTAACAACCTCATCTTTATTTTATTTTTAAATATTATTTAGTACTTATATTTTTTATTGGGTAAAATAAAAATATTTGATGAATATACACAATACAATGTATGTATAACAACAATGGATATTTTAAAAAAACACTTCATATCATGAAATTCAATCGATATATTTATTGTGTAAAACAAAGTAAGATTTTTGGAGTTTATCCTAAAATTGAAATGAAAAATGAAGTTTGTTCCAAAGCCAATTATTCTTCACCTCTTAAATTTTGAAGCCTTGGAAGTAGAATGAGTTATAGATTTTTGTATCAGCTTCAAATACAAACATTTTATTTTTTTTCTTTCTAAAAATCTATGTTAATTACGTAAAACAAATAATAAGTGTGATGATATAAAATTGGTTCCAATGTCGAAAAAGAATATCACACATATATTGTACTGCTAATAATTATGCACAATTATGCACAATAATTTAGTTAAAGATTCGGCTTAGTAATTATACCCACAGTACAACCCGAATTTTTTTAAAATACGATTATGTAATCATAATTTTTATAATAAATACTCCATTTATTATGTTAATAGAAATCGTTCGAGCATATTTTAAAAAGAATTTTGTATTAAATTAAAGAATGTAAAAACAAAAATTGAACGAACTCTTGACCCCTTGAGACTGAAGACTGTTAATTGAACCAATTGCTGGTCTTTGTGTATTTACTTCAAAGTAAACGATTTAAAAATATGTTATATTGATTAAACAGGTTTTTGCCAACTTTTGTTTTTTGTTTTTTGTTTTTCTTTTTGAAAAAAAAAAAATGGTTATGGGGCTGGTATATTATTTCGAATAAGATAAATTATAAGGAAAAAAATAATTAGCGGAGGTAAGTTATAAGGAACAAATGTCACGACCCAATTCACTGGGTCATATAGGCATCTACTCTAACAGCTAGATTGGAGAATCCTCACCCCAAACTTAATCTTAACACGCAAAAAACAAATAAAACATAATCTAACATCGTATGTAATTATGAAATTACTATTAACTTGATTCAAAACCCAAAGTTATTTGCAAAGAAACACACTAAAACTCTCCAAAGAAATAGTTTAAAAAGGTACACGAGAATCTAAGAGTACGCGTTTATAAAAAAAAATGGAACATAACTCCCGCCACAAGGAAGGAAGAGTAGAAGATGTCGGAGATCGTCATTATCTTCACCTATGAAACATCATTGAATCTTGCAACTAGATTATGCCAAGTCGCATAGCAAGAGTAGTATCAAGACAAACAACACTTAATGATAGGCATCATCGATTTATCCGAATCCACCACCTAATAGAAAGTAGACATTTAGAAGGAAACATGCAATATAAAAGTTACACCACCCCAAATCTTTTCCCCTTTGCTTGTACCATCTCATGTATAATACTCATAAACTAGTACATATAAGTCCCACTTCCTACCTCGGTCTGCTGCCAACTCTACCATTAAACATTCAACCCTCTTTCTACTCTAAGTTTTCCAAGCCTACCCTTTATCAGATATATTTTAGACCACTCCAACAAACATATTTCGTTCATGTAAGCAAACAACTCCGAACAAGACTCCAGTCACCAATCTGATCTAACCACTACACGAAACATGTTCCACATTATCGCAAAATACATACACATGGTCCTCTCATCTTTCAAGTAACCCGAACCATCCAAGGATCCTCTAAGGCACAACCTATGGTGTTCAACATGCATTTCCGATCTATATAAGAACCACCCATGTATTAAAATCTCAAAGTCCAATTGGTGATAAACATAACATAAATAAGAAACTTGGTCCATTTACGTAACAAACATGAAAGTTCAGTTCTTTCATGAAACCCATACATAAGCTATTAGTGTACTGGTGCGGTACCCTGAATCAATCATTAATAATTCATACCAGACGTAGTATCTGAGTCAACGTTAGTTTTCTATATCGATGTGGTACCTGAGCCAATCATCAATTATAAGTAGCATGCACGATCATAACCATAATGAACAGCTAACTTGAAACCACAAGAATGTAGCATGTTAATTGCATGTGATTATTACATGTATTCATTTCACACTAGCCTTCCAGTTTCTCCCATAGGCATCACACAAATAATAATACAAGCAGTTAACATGCATACATTACATACGTTAGAAGATAAACAAACCATCACCTACATATATCAATAACCCAGCACTAGATTCTATTTTGAGTACATATTTATTTTCAAGAATTACCCCTAATCTCATGAATTAATAGTCTGCTTTTCCTTAATTACCCCATACCCCAAAAATTAGCTATAACTTAAAATTTTCATAACACTTAACCTTACAACTAGAACCAAACCACCCCAACAAGGAACTCAAAGTGTGCAATTAAGAACTAGTGAACCACCTCTTAATCATTATATTATCCCGCCTTAATAACAATAAACAACAGACTTTAACCACCCGAACTCCATGCCCGCATGCACTCTCCCGTCAATCTACAAAATATCAAGCAATGAAAACAAGTCTAAACTACGGAGTTAAGAAGGCCTAGCCTACCCGTGTGCTAAGAAACTGCGGATGAACTTGACCCTAAGATTTTGGCTCCGTGTGAGCGAGTCGTGATGAACGCATACCAAAAATCGTTGAGTTTTTACCTCCTTTGTGCTGTAATATCTTCCCTCCATTTATCCTATGCTATGATTGTCTTAGAAGAGTTTTTAGAACAATCCAGTCTACTCTCTCCCTAGAAAGTGAGAAAAATAAATAAAAGATAATGTATTACTTGTCATACCCCGAGCCTATACTCTGGCCGTGATTGGCACTTGAGAATCATTATTGGCCCCCAAGCGAACCCTTGGCCTGGCTAACTACTTAGCAGAAGACTTACTCAATAAAATAAAAAATTTTAATAATGCATAATTAATATCAACTCAATTAAATTTCTGAAAATGCTTAATAAAGTATAAGTAATAGTTTTCAAGATCTCAAAACAGAAAGGAACATACTGAGAGATTCATCAACTCTAACTATCTATGAAGCCTCTATTACTCAAGATGGATGTCGGGACAAGACCTACGACACCTCAAGACAATCGAGAACATAAATGTGAAGTCCCCCGAAATCCAAGGAGGCTCACCCAAGATATCTGAAGTGCAAAGTGATCTCAACGAAAATCTTGTTGATGATCCCGAACACCTGTATCTGCATCACAATAAGATACAGGTCGAATGACATTAATACATTGAATGTACGAGTATGTAATATGTCTGAATAAACAAATAACTGAACTGAATGACTGAAAGCAACTCAATTGAATCAATATATGAACATGAAGTGAAATCATTTAAGCTTTACATGAGATATGCAATAAAAATAATATGAAAATAATATACTTTACTTTGTGGGGAGTTTCTCTAACCGACAACCATTACTATGAGCCTAGCAATGATACAATATTTCAACCACGTTGGAAGAGCCATCCTATACTTTGTCGGGGTATAGGATGATATTGTAACTATGGGTCCATCTAATAGGCCTTCTCAGAGGTAGTGAGGAGTCACACAAAGAATCAGTTGTATCTTATCCTACGTTGGCAACGTAGTTTATTGAGATTTTTGAGTTATAATAGACTCTTACCCAATTCGGTGTCCACTACTACTCCAAAAATAATCAATATCAGTTATGCTCCATCACCGTTTACAAAGAAAGAGACTATTACTTTACTTTACTTTTCACTTTGCTCGATCACCCTTTACAAAGAAAGGGACTATTACTTTTCAAAAACGTCAATCATACTCTTTCTGTTCTCAACTGTCAAATAATGCATATGAAAGCATTTGATTCTTTATTTAAAAGACTCTTTCCAAAATATGCATTTAAAATGTATATGATACATTAGGGACCATTAAAGTTCCCTTAAACTCTTGAAATAACCAGTATTTAGGTTGTAATCATGAAAACTATATCTGAAATCATATTGTGATCTGATCATTGATGATCGGGTAGTCATACTGCATAAACATTAATGGCATATCTAGATGTCATACTGCTTAAACATTGATGACATACTCATTTGTCATACTAATCATGAATCTTAGTTCTTTTCTCAATGTGAAAATAATGCTTTTGGAACCATTTATGTTCCTTTAAACTCTTTTTCAAAATAATGCTTTTCAACTTTTCTCTTAAGCTCGCTTTAGTTTTGAATGTGCACTAAGACAAGTGATTAGATTATGCAGAAACTTTCAAAGGTAAATGGAGCCTATATGAGCTAATACTGAGAGTGGGAACATGGCCACAACTAAAAGGAACACGTCTGGATGAAACAAAGAAGAAATCGGCCTAAGCGACCCTAGCGCACTGTTAGTGAGGGGTGCTGGACCCCAGACTTAGGAAGCAAACTGAGGGCGCACTGCTGATACACCACCCAAGGCTTGAACTACTAGGTCTGGGCGCACTACTGGTGCGCCTCTCAAGCCCCTCCCCAGCACCCCCGACGAATTTTCAAGTTAAAACTAGGACCCCAAATTAGTTTAGAATTGGGAAATTGTTCCTAAACTTTTGTTTCTCAAACCCAAAACCAATACATGAGAACTTTCATACAATTCCTTTTGAAACATAACTTTACTAAATTAATAGGGTTCATGTGATACTAAGCATGAACAACACAATAAGATTCACAAAACAAAGAATCAAAACCTCAACCGTTAAAGAATCAAATTCATTATCAAGAACTACGAATGGATCCTTTTGATGTGACAATTTCAACCTGAATTGATATGTAGGATGTGAGGACGAACTAGTCCAACACCGTGATAGACTACATACCTGGAAAGAACAAAGGTTCTTGGTGAAAATTGATGAAAATTTCAAGAACTCTTGAACCCTAGCTTTTTCTCCTTTTGGAGCCTTGTTCTAATTCTTCTAAGTGTTAAAGAATGTGAAAAATATTTTAACACTGATTAGAACCTTAATTAGGTGAAGAAAAAAGTGGCTTAGGCTTAGAAGGGATGGGAGAAGACCAAATTACCCCTTTAAAAACGGTTGAGGTGCCTTAAAAATAGAGGCTTCACTAAACGAGCATATATTTTTACTCCGAACTCGAAATGAAGCAAACTCGGTGGTGTTGGAAAGAGGACTCAAAGACCTTTAAGTTGAGAGGTAATGAGACCCTAATTCTTTATGTGATGAAAGATATGATTGTTTGAAGTTGACCTAAGTAGAACTTAGGTCAAACTTAATTGGTAAGGAAGCTTTTTACTCAATTTTGTGCTAGGGGATTCCAGTGACCTTAATTAATATCCAAAATCATTCTCATACTAATGAATTGACCTTAGAATCTAATAATACATAAGAATCACTTGGTACAACTTTATACGCAATTCAACAATGGTTTGAGTCTTAACTTAGAAATTTTCGAGGTGTAACATTATTAGGGTCTAATTCTTGTCATCCTGCTAGTATGAAGGCGCTACAGTGGCTGATTCCCTCTATGGCGACTAACATCAGCCTAAATCAATTCAAATTTTACCAAATTGTCGCCTACCCCAATTTTTTAATTGGCAATGCATTTTCAAGAATTTTGGGTTTACGCATGAGGTGCCTTATGAATAACGACGAATCAACTCATTACAAATATGTAACGAAAGTGAGTATTTTATTTCATCAAATAAGAAAATAACAAGTTATAGATAATATTTTGAAAATAAAATAAAGACGGGGTTTTTAGTTTCACCCTTGAACTTCGCGAGAATTATTAGTTTCATCCCCAAACTATTGATAGCATTAAAAACATCCCTCTACTTGACTAACTATGTTTTGAAACACTCCTCTTATGTCATGTAATATACCAATGTATATGTCATATCAATAGAAAATTCTATGTATATGTGTGTTAATAACACATTTCTCTATATGACATGAGAGGAGTGTATTTAAGTTCAGTTAGTCAAGTAGAAGGGTGTTTTAAAGATTGTCAATAGTTCGATAGTGAAATTGATAATTCATCCCAAATTCAAAAGTGTTCTAGTAGGTATAACAAATAGGGTTGGTGAGCTAAGCCTTAAACAACAACAAAAAGAATATTATAAATAATAGATCAGACAACTTTACTTTCGCACACACAATCATGTTCCTTGCCCTACCTTATTTTACCATTCCTAATTACCAGTGAGTAATTTTTGAGCATCTTATTAACAGTAAATGTATGTACTAAAGAATAAAAAAGACTAATAAGATTAGTTCATTATGAATAGCTCAAAAGAAATTCACTACTTTTACATAAACAAAGAACAATCTCTATGAAAACTACAATTGATTACTAGCTATTTTATTGAAATGATTTATTGAGTGATTTAGTACTCATTACGATCAAGTAAAATCTCATTAACAAAGCCTTGAGATTCACATTTGATGAACCATTTTCCTTCATAGCTTTCTTAGACAAATCCCTCCATTTCTTGGCATTCTTTCTCAATTTTCCCCTTCCTCACCACATTCCGCCGTGATTTCTATACCTCTCAAACTCATTTCTTTCCGCCATACCACCTTCACCAACATTCACTTTGAATCCGTTCTTCCGAACACCTTGAACGAGCATTGCATTATAGACTTGGTCATTCTAGATAGGACACACCACAACAGGCACCACAAAAGCTATGCTCTCCAAAGTCAAATTCCACAAAAAATAAGAGAAGGGTGTTTCAGAACTTCCATGTGCAAGCACCAACTCAGTATTTTCCCTTGGTTTTACGGTTCATCTTTGAAACTCAACTTTTCTTTGGATTTTCATCAGTTCTTCCTTCCCTTGTCACCCACAAAAATGTCCTCCCACATTTCAACAACCCTTGAAAAAATTTCTCCATCAATTAACTTGATATTTCAGAGTAACTATCAAATGCTATGTAAATAACTAATTCATTAATCATTAAATCTAATAAATCCATATTATGTTTTGAACTAATCTCTATCATATTGACTCCAAAAGAATTAGCTTCAAGAAAAATTGAAGGAATTGAAGACCCAATTCCCACAATAGTCACATTCTTTAAAATCCTCAAAGATCAAATTTCAAATCATCGAAAGTGTTCACAAGAATTCTTGAATTTTCTTCACTATTTAATATCTCAATTTGCCTGTTCTAGACTCAACTGCCCAATTGTTACTCTCCACATCATCAAACACAAAAGAAGGAAAATCAATAGAACTTAGTGGTGGCAGTCTTGGAAACTCTATTATTTTATTCTTAGAACTACAATTCTTGAAATAATCAGAATAATCAGTAAATCTAGAATTATAATAAATATAAAAACTATGGCTGGTTGGATCCAAAATATTGTAGATGGGATATTAAATTTTTGGGCCATGAAACCAGATCAATCAATAATAATAGTGTAGATAACGTGTGAAAAAGGGAACTATTTTTTGTATTTGATTGTATTAAATTGAAAATAAATTCTGACCCATGAGACCTTATAGAAGATTGAAAAATCCCTTCTTATAGCACTATTCCCAGGTCAAGGCCACATTAATCCATCTCTTCAATGCCTAATTTGATTGATTGTTTGGAAAATTGAAGAGATGGATTAATCTGGCATTGACCTGAGAATAATGCGATAAGAAGGGATTATTCATTATTCTATAGAATCTCATGACTCAAAATTTATTTTCAATTTAATCCAATCAAATGCAAAAAATAATTCTTCCTTTTCACATGTGATCTACACTATTATTATGGATAGGGTTGGTTCATTGACAACAATTTATATCCCATTATGCTATTTTGGATCCATCCAACCATAGTTTTTGATATTTATTAATATAGATTTACTAAATTGAATTATTTCAAAAATTGTGATTCTAAGGATATAATAATAGTGTTCTCAAGATTGCCTCCACTTAGTCCAATTAATTTTCCTTCTTTTGTGTTTGATGATGTGGAGAGTAACAATTGGGAAGTTGAGTCAATGAAGAGGCAGACTAAGATACTGAATAGTGAATAAGCTGTAAGAATTCTTGTGAATCTATTTAGAATTTTAAAGAATGCGACTATTGTGGGAATTGGGCCTTCAATTCCTTCAAATTTTCTTGATGATAATTCTTTTGGAGATGATATGATAGAGATTAGTTCAAAAATTATATGGATTGATTGGTTTTAATGACTAATGGATTAGTTACTTACATTGCATTTGATAGTTACTCTAAGATATCAAGTCAATTGAGAGAGGAGATTGGTCAATAGTTGTTGAAATGTAGGAGGCTATTTTTGTGGATGATAAGGGAAGGGCAAAACAGAGAAAAGATGAAGGAAAAGTTGAGTTACAAAGAGGAACCAGAAAAACAGGGGAAGATAGTAAGTTGGTGCTCACGTGTGAAAGTTTTGAAACACCCTTTTGTTGGTTATTTCCTAACTCACTATGGGTGAAATTCGACTTTGGAGAGCATAGCTTTGGTGCTTGTCGTGGTGTATCTGATCTAGAATGATCAAGTTTTTAATGCAAAGCTCGTTCAAGATATTTGGAAGAATGGAGTTAGAGTGAATGACAGTGTAGGGGGTAATGGAAAGAGATGAGTTTGAGAGGTGTATAGAGATCGTGTCAGGAGCCGATGATAAAGGGGAAGTATTGAGAAAGAATGCCAAGAAATGGAGGGATTTGGCTAAGGAAGCTATGAAGGAAATGGTTCATCAAATGTGAATCTCAAGGATTTTTCTATTGAGCATTTACTTGGTCGTAATGAGTAATACATCTCTCGATAGATGATTTTTTATTTCTAAGATTCTACTTTTTCTTGGTGATCATTTATACCTTTGATTCTACTTTTATTCTATTTTTGCTGTTTATTCATATCTATTTGTCTCTATCTACTTAGCACAAATACAAAATAATTTCACACACAACTATAAATTCTACTTATTCATATCTATTGAAGTCTAGAAAAAGTTAGAGAGGAAATTAAGTAAAACGTACTAGCCAAGAGACTTTGAATAGTCAGGTCATACAATTTTTTTTATACTAGTACCACAAATTGGTCCAGAAGTCTAATTACATGTTAATGTCAACCAAGTGCTAAATATGATAGCACATGGACAACTTCTTGTTCTTTTAACTTTAAAAATCAGTCTATAAAAATCAATATCAAAGCAAAAAAATCATTAACTTCTAAAAAGAGAACATAATTAATGATATTAAAAAATAAAAAAAATATCTCTTGCAATAGACCACTTCAAGTGACAAAGAAGTAAAAATACACCCTTTCACTTCTTTTGTCATTCTCTTTGGTTCTTCTTCACTTCCTCTCACTCTTCAAATTTCTCTTTTACAAATTCAAATTAGGGGTGGGCATAAATATCGGAAAACCAAAAAATCGAATCGAATCAAACTAATTCGGTTCTTTGGTTTTTCAGTTCGGTGTCAATGTTATTTTTCTGAATTTCGGTTCTTCGGTTCTGTGTTCGGTGTAAGGGTCTCAAAATTTCGGTGCACCGAAAAACCAAACTTTTATTTTAAAAAATTAAAAATTAAAATATATATATGTGCATTCTCTTAACTAATAATTAAAAATTCAATCAACAATTAAATCATTTATGAACAAATCAAAGTAACACCAAATGTACAATTCAATAGTTAACTTGAAATATTAATTTCCAAGAGAAACTCAAACATATTTCTACCAATGTACATTATGTAAAGGAACCATCTTCATACTTGTTTTCTCGATAAATTGTTGGAGGCACAATGTTCTTGATAAAGACAAATATAGTCTTTTAGTTAGCACAATAGGTGTTCCACGGTAATACGCATCATTCCTTAACATAGTTTTAAATTTCTAAGTATCTTATACTTTATCCTGATTTTATTTTTCATTCACACTGAAAAACCAATTTAAAAACACCGAACTAAATCGAACCGAAGTAGAAAAAACCGAACCGAACCGAACCGAACCGAATTAGTTTGGTTTAATATACGGTGCACACTTTTCTAAAATCGAAAACCAAACTGAATAACCGAACGCCCACCCCTAATTCAAATCACAAAATTTACAAAATAAACCTTAATTTTCCAATTACTTTATAGGCTACATTTTCCCAATATATTGGTTCAAAAATCTCTTTAAGAAGAAGAAAAGGAATGAAATGAAAATTAATTTTAATTTATTAGATTAAAGAGAGAATGCACACCTGAAATTTTAGTTGTATAATTGAAAATATTTTAAAATTAGTATTTGTAAAATATTGAATACTGATAAGCATTCATTTATGCAAGTAGATAAGTCGTAAATTTATGTATCATTAACCAGGTTAGATAAATATAATCTCTAGTCAAACTTATTTCTCACACGTAAAAGTAAGATTTTGCAATGTGTTAAAAATCGACACTTGCAAGACTAAGATAAATTATACTTAATAATAAATATTGGGAAGTAGGAGAACATATAAAGTAGTTTTGATGATTGATAGAGTGAACACGGTTCACTACTTGTTGTCTTATATGTACTCTATTAGGTGAATTGGATTTCTAGACGTGAATGCGGACAACCTGTATAAATATGAGAGATTGCGGCAAAGAAGAAAAAATATTAAAGTGCAGAAATAAAGGAGCGATTTTTTTTTAAAGAAATAGCTGAAACAAAGGAAAGAAATAAAGAAGTAGCAATTCAAGTTGTAGAAGGAAAGAAGTAAATATAAACAAGTCCTAGGCACTAAAGGAAAGAGGCAGACAAGTTCAATAAGGAAAATGACTAGTTTTCCGGGGAAACAAATTCCTTTCCTTGTAGAAGTTGATAAAGGCAAAACAAATTCTATAAAAGGTTCAAGCTAAACAAAGAAAAAGCGGTCTTTGCATAACACAAATTGAGAGAATTTTCTAGCAAAGGCAGAGTGCCTATTGCATATTCACAAAAGTCATCATCTTGAGAGCAATAGCCATTGGAATAAATAATAGACCATACAACTTTACTTTCGCCCACACAATCATGTTCCTTGTCCTTTCTTATTACTATTCCTAATTACCAGTGAGTAATTTTTTAAAATCTCATTAACGGTAAATGTGTGTACTAAAGAAGAAAATAAACTAATAAGATTATCTCATTTTGAATAGTTCAAAAGAAATTCATTACTTTTTCAGAAGTATAGAACAATCTTTATGAAAACTACAATTGATTACTAGCTGTTTATTGGGATGATATATTGAGTGATTTAGTACTCATTACAACCAAGTAAAAGATCATTAGTAAAATCCTTGAGATTCACATTTGATAAATCAGTTTCCTTCATAGCTTTCTTAGCCAAATCCCTCCATTTCTTGACATTTTCTCTCAATTCTTCCCCTTCCTCACTGTATCCCATTGTGATCCCTATACACCTCTCAAACTCATCTCTTTCCACGATACCATATTCATTGTCATTCACTCTAACTCCATTTTTCCAAACACCTTGAACGATCATTGTATTACAAACTTGATCATTCTAGATCCGACACACCACAACGGGTACCCTAGAAGCTATGCCCTCCAGGGTCAAATTCAATAAACTGTGAGTCAGAAAATATTCAACAAAATGGTGTTTAAGAAACTTGCACGAGTGAGCACCAATTCACTATTTTCCCCTTCTTTTGCAGTTCTTCTTTGCAACTCAACCTTTCCTTTGTCTTTTCATCTCATCTGTTTACCCTTCCCTTATCTCCCACAAAAATGGCCTCCCACATTTCAACAACCCTTGACCAATCTCTTCCATCAATTGACTTGATATCTCAGAGTAACTACAAAATGATATGTAAATAACTAATCTACTAGTCATTAAATTCAATCAATCCCTATTAGTTTTTTAACTAAGCTCTATCATATCAACTCCAAAAGAATTATCATCAAGCAAATTTAAAGGAATAGAAGGCACAATCACAATAGTCACATTCTTTAAAATCCTCAAAGTATCAAATTCCAAATCATCGAAAGCGTTCACAAAAATTCTTGAATTTTCTTCACTATTTAGTATCTCAATTTGCCACTTCTAGACTAAACTGCCCAATTGTTACCCTTCACATCATCAAATACAAGAGAAGGAAAATAAATAGGACTTAGAGGTGGAAATCTTTGTAACTCTATTATTTTATACTTAGATTCACAATTCTTGAAATAATCAGAAATCTAAAATAATAAATATAAAAAACTATGGCAAGTTGGATTCAAAGTAGTGTAGATGGGATATTAACTATTTTTGTTCATTAGACAAGCCCAATCCAAAATAATGGTGTAGATAACATATTAAAAGAGGAACTATTTTTTGCATTGGATTGGATTAAATTGAAAATGCAAAAAATAATTCTCTCTTTTCACATGTCATATACACTATTAGTATGGATTGAGTTGTTTCAGTGGCAAAAAAAGTTAATATCCCTTATACACTATTTTGGTTCCAACCAACCATTGTTTTTTTATATTTATTATTATAAATTTACTGATTATTCTGATTATTTCAAAAATTGTGATTCTAAAAATAAAATAACAAAGTTACAAAGATATCCACCACTTAGTCCAATTGATTTTCTTCTATTGTATTTGATGATGTGGAGAGTAGCAACTGACCAGTTGGTCTATGAAGAGGCAAACTAAGATATTGAATAGTGAAGAAAAGCCAAGAATTATTGTGTGCACTTTTAATGACTTGGAATTTGATGCTTTGAGAATTTTAAAGAATGTGACTATGGTAGAAATTGGGTCTTCAATTCCTTCAAATTTTCTTGATGATAATTCTTGTGGAGATGATATGATAAAAGTTTAGTTCAAACATTATATGGATTGATTGGATTTAATGACTAATGTATCAGTTACTTACATTGCATTTGGCAGTTACTCTGAGATATAAGTCAGTTGATGTAGTAGATTGGTCAAGGATTGTTGAAATGTGGGAGGCCATTTTTGTGGGTGATAAGGGAGGGGGAAACCGTAGAAAAAGATGGAGGAAAGTTGAGTTGTAAAGACGAACTGGAAAAGCAGGAAAAGATACTGAGTTGGTGCTCGCGAGTGGAAGTTTTGGAACACCCTTCTGTTGGTTATTTCCTAACTCACTATGGGTGGAATTTAACTTGAAGTTGTATTTCAAATTTGGAAAAAACATTATGATTTACATGTTCTCTATTTGATTTTTTCACTTTCAAAGTTACATTAAAATAAGTACTCAAGCATGAAAATTACACTAAATACTTTTTTGGAAAAAACATAACCAAATATAACGTCATCTTCAAATCATAAATTTCAAATAAAAATATTTGGAATCTATGGCAAACCACCTACGGCACTCTCCATCCTAATTCAAGTGTTTAACTTTTCTTTTTTGATTTGTCCTAAGAAAAAGTGTCTCTATCTACTTAGTAAGTTTTTTTTTTAACTTCAACACTTTATATAGCATGTTTAAAATTACTAGATTTAAACGATGCACACATTTTTAATTTAAGATCATAAAATTTAAAAGTTAATTTTATTTTTAAAATTTCATATTAGGTCAAACTAAACACTAAATTTAAATGATGAGAGTGTATATATATATACACTCTCATCATTTGAATTTAGTGTTTAATTTGACCTGATATGAAATTTTAAAATTTATATATATATATATATATATATATATATATATATATATATATATATATATATATATATATATTTCCCACAGAACTTGTGGTTATTGCATATCCTCTATTTTTAATACTCCCTTTGTCTTTATTTATATAACCCACTTTCATTTTTAGTCAATACAAAAAATAATGACATATTTCTCTATTTAGTAATAATTTAACTTTAAAATACTCATTTTACCCTTAATGAAATTATTTATAACCTCACAAAACTGTTATTTTGGACTAAAGGTTTTATGTGAAGGTCCAAATATGACTTTTGTATACAAAAGTGTGCACACTATCTGGCATTGGAGAAAGATATATCACTAAAACAGTTGTACTTGAAATGATGAATGGAAAGGCATTTGCATTAGCTAGTGTGCGTACCTTATCACATGAATATTGTAGCATGACATTTGCCTCGGTGCTCCTGCCGGTGAATATTGTACCATCACGTATACTCGCACTCATTTCCGCATTTACATAGCTAGTGTATGTAATCAAGATCTTCAATTTCCAACCCAAATATAAATACTTTCTAGCAAAAATCAATAGAAATACACTAATTAAGTTCTAGAGTGATAAGGAAAGCAGTCATGTGGCCATGCAAATGAGAATAAAGGTAAATTGTCTCTTCTCACTAGAATAATAGATACATATAAAACTTTACACAAATATCCAAACCTTGCATACTGAATCGAAAAGAAAATATGAAAAGATAAATAGAGCACAAATACAAAATAATTTTACACACAACTAAAAATTCTACATATTCATATCTATAGTAGTAAAATCAAAGGCATAAATGATAACCACGAAAAAGTTAGAGGAAACTAAGTCAAACTAACTAGCCAAGAGACTCAAATTGGTCCAGAAATCTAATTACATGTTAATGTCAATCAAGTGCTAAATATAATAACACAGGGACAACTTCTTGTTCTTTTAGCTTTAATATCAGTCAAGAATAATATCAAACCAAATGAAATATTGACTTCTAAACTGAGAACATAATTAATGATATTAACAAATAAAAAAAGTTGTTAAACTCAGCTTGCTTCAGCTTAGATTAAAGCTTGATGAACTCCATTAATAGAGAATTCTTCAATATAGAGAGAGAAATTGGAAACTACTTTTTAGATCTCATTATCTTGAAGTGAATCAAGGAGTCATACTGATCATCTATTTATACAAGAGAGAAGGAAAATAACTAGCCTAACTAACTTGAATCCTGCAACTATACACAACTGAAAATAATGAGATAAAATATTTGATTATCTAACTAACTCATAACAGAGTATAGTTAACTTGTAAGCAATGTGAATAGTCTCAACAACCCCCCCCCCTCCTACTCAAGTTAGAGGTGATGCAATCACTGCCAACTTGGATAGAACAATGGAATGTTTAACCCAGTGAGTGCTTTGGTGAGGATGTCAGTCAACTGATTGTCAGTGCCAACATGGTGTAGGGTGATTAGTCCTTCTTGAAGTTTAATTCTATCAAAGTGACAATCTATCTCGATATGCTTTGTACGCTCATGAAAGACAGGATTTCTGGTAATGTGTAAAGTAGATTGACTATCACAAAATACGTGGAAAAGATTGGTAGTTACTGTAAGTTCATCAAATAATCTCTGCAACCAAACCAATTCACCAACTACCTTTCTAAGGGACCTATACTCTGCCTCAGTTGAAGATAGAGAGATGATTTCTTGCTTCTTGGATTTCCACCTCACAAGACTGTTGCCAAGTAGGACAACATAACCAGTAACATATTTCCTAGAATCAGGACAGGAAGCCCCATCATAAATGGACTTAACAGAGTAGTCATCTGAGATAGACATGAACATTCCCAAGATGGGAACCTGTTTTAAATATCTTAATGTGTAGAGTGTTGCCTATAGATGGGATTCTCTCGGTAGATACATGAATTGACTTAGGTGTTGAACTCCACAAGAAATATCAAGCCTAGTGTTTGTGGGGAAATTTAATTTACCAATGAGCTTCCTGTAATAGGTAGGATCTGAGAGTATTAGTGAACCTTCATCATCTTAAAGCTTGATCAAGGGATCAAGAGGTAAGGAGAATGATATGAACTGACTATAATTATATTCTTTGAGTAGGTCAAGGGAAAATTTCCATTGATAGATAAGAAAGCCATCATGTTTATACAAAACCTCTAAACCAAGGAAATAATGTAGTTTCCCCAAATCCTTCATCTTGAAGGTGTCGTGTAAGAAAGACATCACGACAGTGGTTTCAACTAGGTCTGTATCAGTGAGTAAAACATCATCCACATAAACTGCTACAAATAGAAGATCCTAACTTTCTGTGGAATAGAGAATAATTGTTCATGGAATGTGTGTAACCTCTAGAGTTGAGTGCACCAGTTAATCTTGCATACCTTTGTCTGATGGCATGTATGAGTCCATACAGGGACTTATTTAACTTTCATACAAGTCCAGATCTGCCAATGTCTAATCCCTGTGGTACATCCATATAAACCTCTTCATGCAATTTCTCATGAAGGAGTGAATTGTTCATATCTAACTGAAAAATATCTCAACATTTCTTAGTTGCAGTAGCAAGTAAAGCTCTGAAAGCTGTCATTTTAACAACATGGGAAAAGTTTCATTATAGTCAACTCCAACATGTTATGTGTATCCTTTCACAATTAACCTTGCCTTTAACCTCTCAACAGTCTCATCTGCCTTATGTTTGATATTATACACCCACTTACAACCAATGAATTTCTTATCAGGTGGCAAGGAACCAGATCCCAGGTATTGTTCTCATGTAGTGCATGAAATTCTTGTGTCTTAGAAATCTACCATGTAGGATTCATAGTTGCTTCTTCATAATATGATGGTTCACAGACTAAATGGAAACAAATCTCCAGGGGTAATATGATTGTTTTGGGAGAAGGAGGCATAGAGATAAAGTGAAGTGGGCTTAGGGACATGATGAATGTAGTATTGTAAGTAGGATGGTAGTTTGTAGTCTCTTGTTGACTTCCTAGGTATTGTTGGGACTACAGATAGATGTTGAGACATGTTAGTGTGTGCAGTAGGAAGTGTTGCAAGATGTGAGGTTGATGAGGTATGAGTAGGGCTAGTAGGTATGGTGATGGAGGTATCAGGTGGCTCAAATTGGTTAGGAATCGCATTGGACCTTTGATCACATTGTCTATCAAGAAGGGTATTGGAGGTGGCAGAAGGAGATACAGGATCAGGGGATAAAGAGGAAAAATGAGGGAGGTTAGAATAGTAGAAAGGGGAAGTAGGAAATGTGGTAGCATCTTTTTCTTTTGCTAATAAAAATGGAAAGATTGTCTCATGAAATACTACATCTCAAGACACATGAATTTTCCTAGTGGCTAGGTTCAGAACTTTGTACCTCTTTCCACAATATTATTTGTTTGTGGTATATGCGGACATAAGTTTTTATATATAATGCCTTTGGGTTGAAAGAAACAGGTGGCTTCATTATTGGAAAATTCTCGTCCATTGTCTAATCTAATAGTCTTTACTGTGGTACTAAACTAATTTTCGACCATGGATATGAAAGATTGGATTACGCACAAAGCATTGCATTTACTACTTAATAGATGTGTTTGTGTTGCTCTATAGTGGTCATCTACAAGAGTAAGAAAATAGTAAAGTTATTATATGTCTTGGTATGATATGGTCCCCATAAGTCTATGTGTAACCGGTCAAAACATTTTGAGGAAGTGGTGGTTCTGGTAGGGAAGGGAAGCCTGGGTTGTCTAGCCATGGGGCATATTTGGCAAAAGAAAGGTTGCTTGGTTGAGAAATGTTCTGGTATTGAGATTAAACCTTTCATTTATACAGAAGGGGCATGACCAAGTTTGGAAGTATGAGTAGACACATTATTTCTATCATCCACAATAGGATCTTTTTCATTAGGATGAAAACAAGAATCATGAGCAGGAGTATTCTCCTCCTTAGCAACAACAGATGAAATTTCTTTTACATCAAAATGGAGGGAACATGAATGGAAATGACACTAAAATTGTAAATTGTTATATTGAATACATGATAACAAGGGAAAGAAAAAATGTTATCTTTCTAAGTAATGGGATTTTTATTCTGTAGACAGTACGAGCAGAAGATATACAACCCATCATGCACTCTACCAATCACCAGAGGCCTCTTCTGTGAAGGGGCCTGCAGTAGACAGAGAGAGTTAGTAAATGAGGCAATGCATTTAAGGTTGTAGCCAAAGAGCTGATGGAGATCAGAATGTACTTGAAAGTAGGTATAGAAATAGCATTGGTCAATGTGATTTCGGGAGCCAATTTCACCTCTCCAATTTGAGTTACCTTAACTTTGTAACCATTAGGCAATCTAACAAGTATGAGGTATGGTATTATGATGAGGTTTGTTAAATGGTTTTTGTCAAAGGTGATATGATGTGTAGCCCTTGAGTCTAGGATTCATGAGTCAGTTTTTATTTTTAAACATCCAAGAAATAGTTTATCAAAATCTACAGAAGAGTTACAAACAATTATACCTGCAAAGTTGGCAGCTCTATTGGTAGGGATTGAGTCAGCAACAGATCCATCTTGTATGTTTCCACCTTGGAATTGTTGCAACATGCTAACTAGATGATTATAATGTTCTTTGGATAAGCTGGTAGGTCCATTCTAAGTGTTGACTTGACTTCTCTCATTTGAGTAGGAGGCATGCAGATCTCCATGAACATTGGTTACAATTCCCTTTCCTTTATACCCTATGTTCTGCGAATTGGGGTTGAAGTTGTTTTGTTGATTTCTCTGTGCATGATTGGTGTAGGATTGATTATTGAGACCTGAGTTGTTGGGATAACCATCAATCTTATAGCATTTGTCTTTTATGTGTCCCAATCTCTTGTAATAATCACATAAGAGCCTTGTTTTGGTGCCACTATTAGTGTAGTTCGTCTGGAAGTTTTGAAAATCTGATGAACCACAAAGGTTTCGTAAAAATGCACCTGATGATGAGGACGCACCTGAGGAAAAGACATTCAGAGAAGAAAATTCTGCAAAAATCTGACTGTTCGGCTTGAATTCTCGTTGCTTTTCTTCCTGGACAAGGAGAGAAAACGTTTGTCCCATAGATGGTAAATGATTCTTCATGAGCATGCTTTCTCGAATGATGGTATAAATATCATTCAGGCCCATGATAAATTGAATAAGCTTCCTATCATATCCAGCTTTATGCATGGTGTCCTTGTCACTACAAGTGCAGAGACAACTGCAATTGCTCTTCACACACAGGGTGTTGAGCTCTTTCCAGAGCTTTTTCATCCTGGTATAGTAGAAAGTAATGTCCGGATTACCCTGCCCAAGATCGTTAATCTCCATTAGAATCTGATATAGCTTGACCTCATTAGTCTGGTCATATCGATCCTGCAGCTCACTCCACAATTCCGATAAATCAAATACGTATTCAACACTATCCACAATCCTTAATGAGGGAATTCAAGATCCAGGAAGTCAATATGGCATCACATCGATCCTATTAACGACAATCAACAGTCGTTTGAGCTGGTTTCTTACATTCCTATTTATGAACCCCAATTTGTTCTTTACAGCGAGTGAGCATAACACACCCCTCTTCCATGAGCGAAATCCAATTCCATCAAATGAAACAGGAACCAAAACTGTACCGGCACTCTTAGACGGATGGATGTACAAATGACTTCCAAATATCGAAGGTTAGGGAAGATGAAACATAAGAACTAGTGGTTTGATTAATAATTTTAATCATGACGAGAATAGATCAAATAATAGGAATAGAATTGCTTAAAGCAAAGAGAGATTTGCATAGGAAAAAATGTGTAGAATCATATCGAAATTGAAATCGAACGATATGAGATGCAAAGAGATTGAGAAAAAAAATTGGACCAAAATGAAATTTAGAGTAAGAGAGACCTTCTATGGCTCTGATACCATGTTAAACTCAGCTTGTTTCAGCTTAGATTAAAGCTTGATGAACTCCATTAATAGAGAATTCTTCAATATATAGAGAGAGAAATTGGAAACTTCTTTTCAGATCTCATTATCATGAAGTGAATCAAAGATTCATACAAATTATCTATTTATACAAGAGAGAAGGAGAAATATCTAGTCTAACTAACTTGAATCCTGCTACTATACACAACGGGAAATAATGAGATTAAATATCTGATTATCTAACTAACTCATAACCGACTATAGCTAACTTGTAAGCAATATAAATAGTCTCAACAAAAACATCTCTTGCAACAGACCACTTCAAGTAACAAAGAAGCAGTGAGGGTGGAGAACAATTTTAGATAAGGCAATAGACTTGCTGATTTTTCTAACTAATCAAGTTTTCTGTATTGTTGGTACTAATCATATTATATATAACTCAAGACATTTTTTTAACAACTAAGCCTATTTTACAGCCTATTTTACTATTTTGGATATAGATATAGCCCAAGTTCTAATTTACAAATTAGAAACATCAAAAATAGGGATTTCAAGGTTACAGATTGTGTTCCATATAAATTATTACAGGAGGGACAAGGCAAAAAGAGAAACAGTTGAGAGATAGACAAATCTTTCATGTAGATGACAAACTTACCATGGCATTTATTCTTTCACAGTGGTATCACCGTTTAGGTCAATCTGTAGAAAAAAGATATCGGAGATGGTTAATATTTAAAAAAGAAAGCGATTCTTGGAACATTTATTACTTATCTAATAAGTTTGGGACATTAAATCAAAAAGAAGCTTACCAGTCACATTTTTTAGCTGAAGAATTTTTTAAGGAAGTCAGAACTCATGGCATTTGTTAGAGGTTTAAAATTTTTAAGGTGGATTCTATCCAAGCTTAGATATTTGTATTGTGTTTCTCCGATCTGATGTTAGAATCCCAATTTCATTCTTCGATATCGCCATTATTATCTTGGCAAGCTTGAGAGTTCACAAGAAAGAAGAAGAGGCGACATTATCGATACAAGGGCTAGATGTTCTTTTTAGGTTTAGCAGCTTTCCTTATATTTTCTTTTTCTTTTTAAGGCTTGTTGTATCGGGTCATTATTTAGGGCCTTGATTTATGCATTGGTTTTTTATTTAATAAAGAGTTTAAGTTTTGTGCACTGTCAGTGTAGTAAATTTCTACACCATCATGTAATTTTAATTTCTCCCTAATCTTTTTTAAGAAATATAAAATTAAAATTAACTTTTTTTTCTCTCTCTCCTAGAAATTAAAATCCTGTCTTTATCCCTCTAAAATAGCTGATATTCAGCGGCAGTTACTCCTTCTTATACGCATTTGACCTACTTCCTCTTTATGCTTTTTTTTTCAATCTGCATATCACATTTGACCTACTTCCTCTTTATGTTTTCTTCCGATCTGCATATCTTGATATTCCAATTTTGTTTGTTTATTCGTACTCATGGAGGGTTATGATTTTGTTTTTATTTTATCATTTTTCACTCTAATTAACTAATGGTTATTTTATTGATTAGTATAAAGAAAGCATTTGCAGGTGAATTTGCAGAATCAAAGTGTCAAATTCAATAACCTATTTTGCTATGTGAGTACAGTAGATCTATGTTAGTGAAACTATTCTCTCTTTATTAATAATTTAATTTTAGAATTATTATGTGATTAATGTGTCTTATTTGCACAATCAATTTACTCTAATAGAATTTCATTGTTTATGAGTAATTCATTCAATCTTCCTATAGATGATGGTGCTCTTCATACCATTTATGTGGGCATAATTTATCAATACCCTGATCTAACAATAGATGGGAAGAGAAAATAGAATTAAGTTACTAATCCTATTTCTCTGTAATGCTTTCAACTTTAAGAGACATAATTTACCTAAATTATTTTTGGACAGATTGATCATATTCTGAATTAATTTTATTGTTATGAATGAGTTACTGATTCTCTTTCTGTAAATTTTCACGTAAGGAGTCTATTGAGTTTTGTTTTTTGGTTGGTTGGTGGCTCATGGAACATGATTTATCGATGCTCATGGAGCATATTTTTTCATCATCCCCGAGTGGCGTCAGAACACCAACAAGCTCCTCGAAAAGCCTTGCAGAAATACTTGCATTTGTGAACCCCTTTAGTTCTCAATATTGGGAATAATTGTGTTCTGTTCCACAGTGAGTTGAGCTCTCATGAACCATACTAATCAGCCAAATGAGCTAAGATCATTCATGTCGTCTGCTTTGACACGACTAGCAGGGATATGAAGATCAATAAAGCTATAGTCGTTCTGCTTCTGTATGCACGCCAAGGTAACCTCTTCTTTCCCATTGTTTCTGAACCAAGTCATCCGAAGATGCTCCTTCTAGCTCCTGCTGAGACATATTTCTATCTTCACAATGATCGATAACGATGCATATACAACTCCTCTTGTCCACCCCAAGCAACATATATACTATATGGGGTAAAAGGAATGGAAAATGCTTCGAAAAGAAAAGAGAGACGCTTTATAGTAAATGTATTTCACAATTTGTACTATTGTATGAAATTTAAGTTTCATTCTATGTATGACAAACTTGTTGGACTTGTTAGAATCTAAATTCTAATATAAGTTCAGATTCATGTATATCATTCTGATACTATTTATCAATAAAAATTTATCGAATAAGTGATTTTAATTATATTTATGATCTTTGACATATATATATCTCAAGTTTTACATCTTTGAAACTAAGCAATGAAGAGGAAACTCATAGACTCATGATGCTATTAACAGCTGGTTGGGGAGGAGGATGAGGTAAAAAGTTCAACCACATCTGGAGCATCATATAAGTTTGCATATCGTAAAGGAACAAGTTTTCTACACCACCAGAAAACTATTTGTATATAATTGTATTATGGCATAGCTAGTTTTTATTAAGGTTTTCGACAACACATGTTATAACATCAGCTATTTTTAGAGTAAAATTTGTTGATTTGTAGAGGAATCTTACATGTTACGCTCATTTTCGAATGATATAAAGTGCATCTATTTTCACACGTAACAAAAAATATAATTGATTTGACCCAAAAATAGAGGACAAACTGCAATACAAGCATATAATTTTATCCCATATACATGTCAAAATAAACAATGAAAGTACTATTCAAAAGTTAAAAAATTTCAAAGAAAACTAATAAACTAAAATCTAAATAACTGCTTCCTCTTATTTCCTATATTCTCAAAGCTCCAAATCCTTCATCTTCTTACTCACTAACTAGGATGGTGTTGCTGGAATGGAGTTGAAGCTGCTTTCATCAACTCCTGAAAGGAAGAGTTATAATTCATCAACACACACTTTAGCATGTACATAATATATAAACGATAGAATAAAAAATGAATAGTTCTTACCGTAAATGATGTGGCATAAGCACAATCAGTGTTCTCAATAAATCCTTGATAATATTCTGGATATCGTTGAAACTGCTGACAAATTAAATGATAAAATTTGAAAGAATTCTGTTAGTTGAAGAAGAAGGTATATGAAAAGTAAGCCAACTGACATAAGCTAGTATACAAAAAATTACCATTGAATGAGCCTCGTTAGATATTGTTGTACCATTCTGCTCGACTTCGACATTATAATTTGAACTGCACATAAAATGTTAGAAGTTATAACAACAATAACTCGCAATAGAAATAATATTTATTGTGTAAAGTGAAATTACCTTGTTTCCTTTCTCTTAAATTTCATACTTTTCGTTTGCCTTTTTTGCTTCTGAGAAGTAACTTTTTTGGTCTTTTGAGTAACTTCCAAAGCACCTTTCATTCTCAAAGATCTTGGACGCCCTTTAGTTGCCGCTACTGGAGGGTCAAGCAGAGTAGTATCTTGACTTTGTTCACATGATATTATTTCACAATATTTTTCACTACCTGGACCACCTGATACAACACAATCTTCCTCTGATTCATAAGGAAGTTCATCAAGTTCTTCACACAATCGCAATAATCTTTGATGTGCAAATTGATAATGTTTTTCAGACTTTGTAGCTCGTTCAGATAGCCCAATAGAATGTATCATAATGTTATTAAACCATAAGGTAGAAGATTTCAAATTTTTTGTTTCATTTGGTGGATCATTAGCTCTTTCTTTGGTTGCATTTCTACTCCATCGATCTAATAAATAATATGTCGGAAGTGAGTGAATCTGCTTCTTTATAAATACCATTAGTACATGTCTACATAGAATTCCCATGAACTCAAATTTGTGGCATGAACAAACAGCTCTTTTCAATGCAAGATCCAAACTAACGATGTATGTCGGCTTTTGTCGTTGAAGTTGATGCACTTTATAGATGTTTCTTCCGTCCTTAACCTCAATCTTTTCAGAGATAAATTTTTGAGATTGAATTAGTTCTTCTTGAAAAATCTGAAATATCTTTCTTGTATATTCCTTTGCCACTTCATCCTCCATAGGATACAAAGTTTTCAAGATAGGCCTTGAATGTTTTGTCTTGTAATCCTTCTCTCTTACTTTATCATATTTAGCGTCAATAGCCTTATCATATTGCACCACAAGTATACTCATTGGAGTACTAGAATTCAAATAATCTTTAAAAAATTTGTTCATACTCTCACTTCTTTGACTTGTTGACATGCCTGCACAAAAAGTAGTACGCACATATGCTGGTATCCATTTTTCACGAATTGCATATATTCTCTGCAACCAACTATTTTCTCCTAAATTATACATCTCCATTATTTCTATCCACATTGTTTCAAATTCCTCAGGAGTGGTTGTACCATGAATACACCAACTAAACTTGCTACTAAAATCAACATACTGATGATAAACATGACTTAAATATTCTGGAATCTTCTTTGTTATGTGCCACATACAAAAATGGTGTTTAGTGTTAGGAAATACTGTTGCAACTGCATTTGTTATGGCAGAATCTTGATCTGTTATGATTGTATGAGGCGCAACTCCGAACATTGCCTCTTGCCAAGTACGAAGTAACCACTCAAAAGTGTCTTGAGTTTCATCCCAAAGTAGAGCACAACCAAACAAAATAGACTGATAATGATTGTTAACTCCAGTAAATGGAACAAAAGGCATCTTATATTTATTTGTCAGATATGTAGGATCAAAAACAACTACTTTTCCAAAATTCTTATAAGCAATCCTAGATCTAGCATCAACCCAAAAACAATTAGCTAAATGACCATCTACATCCATTTGAATTGCATAAAAGAAACCTGGATTTTCAGATTGACGCCTTTGGAAATATTGTAGCATTAATTGTGCATCTCCTTTTTCAAGATTTTTTTGTCTTCTAGTTTGCAAATAATTCTGGATATCTTGACTTGTTAAATTCAGTCGATCTATACCCCCAGCTTGATTCATCAACACTGATGCTATTTTACTTGGACGAACTCCAGAGTTATCAAGTAAATCAATAAGATTCTTTTGGGCATCAGATTTTTTTCTTTTTGATCGCAAGAATTTTTGACTATTTGGAGATGCAAGTTCATGATTGTGCTTAGCAACAAGCCTACAAACAACCCAATTACCTTCTTCTTTCTTTGACATATATAACAACACTTTGCATCCTTCTCTGGTTTCATCTCGTGGTTTATTACTTTCTAAATTTTTCTTTGAACGAAATCCTTGCTTTGAACAGACAAACTCTTGACTAATTATTGACTTATCTTTTCTTGACTTAGTCATACGACCTCGACGTACACTAAAACCGCTACGATGAGCATATTCGAGATAAAATTTAAATGAATCATCAAGTGACTGAAACTCCTTACCGATATAGGGGTCTCTCGAATTTCCAACTCCTATTTCGGAAACAATCTGTCTTGTTTCTTCCCTATCACTTTCTTCTAATGAAACTTCAACTTCTGTATGTTGCTCATCTAAATTTGAGTTTTCCATTGATGCTGCAAAATACATTTATGAATGTTAGATAACTTAAAATTATGAATATGTCTATTTATTATTCAACACTTCCTTTGGAAAATATATTCAGTAGTGGAAGTTAAACTAATAAAATTTCTTCCCAATAACTTGGTGTAGAACAGAAGAATTAGAGACGATATGACAATACTTTAAATGCAATATTCACCTCTCTCGACGCTATATTCACCTATTTTTGGTACATTGAATTATTTTGCTAATGAAGATTTGTTCAAAAGGAGTTTTTTCATGCTTATAAACAAGAAAATATAAGAAATTTGCTCTCGCGACATACCGTTGAGTAGAAGAAGCTTGTCAAGTTTTAGAATGTTTGAAGTTCTAAAAATTATTTCTTACTAGGTTCAGAAAGTATGATGTTTGAAGAATTACATGAGCGATGATCTTAAGGGAAAACCTACGATAAACCTAATTATTGTATTAATCTTGGAAAGAAAATAATTTAATTACGGAATTATATTTGGTTAGAATCCAAATAGGACTCAACTATTGATATTCTTCTTCTTCTCTTTTTAGTAAATGGTTGATATTATTTTCTTTTCTTTTTTATAATTATAATATTTTATTAAAGTAAGTTACCTGATGGTGTAGAAATTTACTACACTGACAGTGCACAAAACTTAATCTCTTTAATAAATGGGCTTGCATGACTGCTTTTAATTTGAAAAATATATAAAACAAAAAGGCATACACTAGTTCTTCCTCTTCATCCGTTACTGCTTTTTTCTCTTTTATGAGTAATTGTATTCAAATTTTTCTTTTATGCTATGTTAATAATTTGAAACTCTATTCCGTTTTTCCATGTTATTTCAGTTTTGTATGATATCCTAGTGTTGTGCTATGCCATGTGGTTAGCTTGAGTCCACTCGTAACTCTAGGCACCATGTCACGTCTAGGGGGTAGTCTTGGGTCGTAATAATAGGGCGCCAAACTCTGGGTCACGGGGTCGTGTTTCTAGTTGACATTCTTTTCCTACTTGTCAGAAGATTGGTAAGAACCATACGGAATAATGCATAGATGGTACCAGTAGTTTCTTTGGATGTTGTAAGACTAGTCATAGATTGAAGGATTGCCCATCGATTGCAAGCAAGGTAGAAATGTTCATCAGCTGACTCAGCCTAGTGCTTTAGTAGGTCGTCCGACTCAACACGATACCACATCTAGCTCTGATGGAAGACAGAGTTAAAATAAGTTTAATGCTCTTCAGACTCGATAGGATCGGGAGGGGTCTTATATGGTCAATGTATGTTACGAGTCTTTCGATTTGAAATTTTTGCCTTGTTAGATTTAGGAGCCACACATTCCTTTGTGACTCTTTATGTTTCTATGACATTTGATGTCAGTCTCAGAATTCTAGCAAAACTCTTCTCAGTCTATACTCTTGTTGGTGAGTTAGTTTTACCTAAACGGGTTTATAGAAATTTCTCGATTGCAATTTTTCAGAAAAAACCTTAGTCAATCTAGTTGAGTTAGACATGCTTAATTTTGATCTCATTCTAGGTATGGACTGTGTCATGATCCCAACCATCGTGAGTGGCACCCACACTGAAGCAACCTGATGGAATAACCAAGGACTGATCCAAACTAACCCAACACTATATAAATAAACCAAGTTTCAGCAATAAAATAAACAAAATAGTTTAGTAACTATAAAATTGAGTCCCCATAAACCCAACTCAATAGCTAAGACAATTGTGACGCGGAATTATCTCTAAGAATTGAAAGACACCATACAAAAACTCTAAATAGTGAAACTAGGGAAAAAACCTCAAAATCTAAACATAACTAAAGTCTATAGTCTATCCGAACAAATGGACACGAAAATGTAGAAGAATCCATGGAAGCCTGGAAAAAAAACTTATCCTTGGAGTTGGAATTAAATGTCTCTCAACTGAGGTCTTGGATCAGTCGTTGGACAATTCGCTACACTCAACAAGAAAGGAAAAAAAGTGCAGTAATAGTACAAAAAACCACCGTGTACTAGTAGGATCACTGGGTCAATCCAAGATTGTGAAGATAAACAGTTCACCAGAAAATAATAATACATAATAATACACATATCAACAATTACCAACCAGATACTCACAGTCATATGTCATGAATCAACCAATGTATAAAACATGTAATATGATCATAATGCAAATATCTGGTCCTCTCATGGAACCATAATCACATACCTGATTCCTCTCACGTAACTCAAACGAAATTGTTAGTGTCATACCAGGCGTGGTATCCAAACCAACCATATATCTTGTAACAATGTGGTACTCGATCCGACCAAAAACATTGTGTACTAGTGTGGTACTCGAGCCAACCACCAATCACAAACAAACATGCATAATCACATAGCACAATGAACAAGATCACTTAAAAACCCCAAGTCACACAAGTTCATTACATAAGATTACATACACGATGTCATTTCATATGCCTCCCTATAACGCATTGAACATATGATACTAAAAAGCAGTAGACATGCACAGATACGTAAATAAAAAACATACAAACATCACTTACCCAAATCAAGCCTCTTGAAAATTCTAAATAGCCCAAGCTTTCCCCTTGTGAAGTGCCTCAGCTTATTCTTAGTTTAAAATAAGCAATACAAACAATAATCAATCTCTAATGGCCTATTAATTTACCCAGATTATTAACAAATCCCAACCCCGGCCAAAATGTGATCATCTTTTCTAACTTAGGGCTCTTTTCCTCCATGTAATCATGCAAAAACCTTCCCCCAATAGCAACGGCCTAGTTTCTAAGGCTTAAGAAACAATTTGCAATATTGGGGAGTCAAAAAAAAAAAATTCTCAATGAATTTCATGGGAAAACTTTTGAAGACTACCCAAAATAGCCCATCCAAGAACTAAAAGTGCAGAAAATAAGGGTTTGGGGAAGTTTGTGCATAAAATCCCTATTTTGTCTCTATAGCAGCCTATGTCTCGTTATTGCGACGTCGTTATAGAGTCAACTTACCCCGCTATTGTGGTCTGAGAGCCGCTGTAGTGGGACACCACCCACTGAGGCGAGATTGACGAGAGATATGTAGCTCAACATCCGCAAATAGGCCCCTTTTACAACATAACTTCTTCCCTTGATGTCACAACACATACCTTGCACGCCAAGTTTAATTCCAGGAGTTTTACTTACCCGAATTCAACTCTAAAGTTCCTATGGACTTCTTAATGTCTTGTATACAAGTATACATCAATAAAATTTCAACAAAAAGACCCCACTCCTTCTCGGATGGCTCTAGATTCCACCAAGCCCAATTTCTATCTAAGGCTGGCCTAACGAAGAATTTTAAGTTACTACCAGAAAGTTTTGTGGGTCCAAATTATTTCCCTATGACCTACTCATAACGACCATGTTAGGTCATTACAAACTAGCTTCATGCTAGTTATGCCTCAATTGATTGTAGAACCAAAGTCGTTAAATTTTAATTTCTAATGAACCAGTCATAGAATGAAAGGGTTGTACCTCAACGCCTATTTATCAGTTTATCTCGGGCCTTAAGGCCAGAAAGATAATTTATAAGGGTTGTATCTATCATCTATTTTGGATTAGGGATACCAGTTTTGGAACCTCAAATCCTTATTAAGTTTCGTTGGTGAATGAATTTCTAGAATTGTTTCTCGATGAATTTCCCAAAGCCCCACCCCCCCCCCCCCCCCCCTCCAAGGGAAATCAATTTCATTAGCTCAGAGTTAGAGAATGTAACATTCTGAATATGTCCTTCAGAACTAGGTATGGTCACTATGAATTTTTCGTTTTGTCTTTTGGACTAACAAATGCTCCTGCAACTTTCATGGATTTGTTGAACATAGTGTTCAAATATTATTTTTAGATATGTTCGTCATTCTTTTCATAGATGACATTTTTATCCATTCTTGAAGTAAGGATGAACATGCAGATCATTTGATGATTGTCTTTCCGATTCTTAAGAATCATCAATTGTTTGCTAAATTCAGTAAGTTTGAGTTTTGGACAACAATTCTAGAGAGTAAGTATATGAATCACTAAATAAGATTATTTTTTTTGTAACAACAAGATCATTCGACTTTGACTAAATATTATATAATGAAATCAACATAACAAATGATATGTCGATTGAAGTTATTAAAAACAATGAGGAGGTGAAAATGATGAGAATCTTTAACATTTACTCTAACATCTGTCATAATAGTTGAGCAAGAAAATCTTTGTGTAATTAGAAATTTATTGGAGCATAGTTATATTTACATATTATCCGATCTCCAAATATATAATAACATTAAAATTTAACATAACATATTGACCAAGCGGCTTAACGCTAAATAATTCGTTAAATTATAAAAATTCACAATCAATGAACCAAAAGTGCATATATCCATTAATTGAAGACTAGAAGTGTTAATTTCCCTTAAGTTTTGATGGAACAAAAGAAATTTCTTTTATACATCCCATATAATGAGAAAATGATTTAAAACATTTTCCTAGAATAATTGAGAATAACTGCACTTAAAGAGATTGACAAGTTAAAAAAATAAAATAAAAAATAGGAAAGAGATCTTAAATAACATTCAATCCATTATCACTTCTCCATGAACAATATATAGTTGACTGGTACTATTAATTTAAGGAAACATTACTATATTACATATTAGCATGATAATCTAGACTTTGTTCCCATAAAATTTCATATTATAGAACTATATAAAGACTAATACTTCACTCATATATAGACCACATTGTGTAGCAAAAAAAGAAAGAAAAATGAAGTCTTCACATTCAATTTGCCAATAACTTTTCTTGTTTTGACTATATATTATTCATGTTCTTTGGTTCATTGTATACAATTTACTGTATTAATCAACAATGAATTAACTGCCAATTTAGGAGTTCATTGTATAATTATGGGTTTTGATGATGGAACTTTGCCAATTCCACAAGGAACTAAAGTCTCTTTTCCGGTGAATTTTGGTAATCCAACACAAGAAGCAATTGCTTAATGTGCTTTGACTGCTCAAACATCAGAAGGGATACATGGTACATTTGTTCTCTTTGATAATAATAGAGATTCTCAAAGATGTGAAAATAATATATGTGAATCGCATGCAAAGAATGATGGATTGTATCTCAATATTCAAGGCAATCAAGTATTGCAATTCAAGTGGTCCTCTTAAAATTAATTAATTACTATGGGATTTGAATTATTGGTACTCAAATGATTCTTGTAATGAGGAGGGGAATAATTAGTGAAGTTTACATGTTAGTTGTTTTTGTTACTTAATACTTTATTCAGTGTTTTGTAATAAGAATATGATGAAGTATGAGACTTTTGAGCTATGTGATAAAGGTTTGAATTCTTGATGTGCGTCTAACTTATATTTCTTATATTGCTCTTTTATATTTATTTTTTTGTATCTTACTAACTTCATTCAATTTGTTTAGGCTCGATTATTTTACGAAATTTAAAAGGAATATATCCTAAATTCAATTTTATAAAAATAAATATTTTAAAAGGTATTTATGGAGTGAGTTTCAGGTTGGGTATAGTAAAACGTATTTTGGAGATTTTGGGTAAACGGTATTGCGAGGCGTAAGATGTACGCTTAGGCATTGGACAAATAAGACTATAAAACATAACACCTGGAAAATTTCTGAGCGAAGATTCGAACCATTCTTCATTTGTGTATAAGGTCATATCAAATAATTCATAAATTATGCTTAGGTGTTAAGGTCAATTCTTTAGTATATTGATATATTTGGACATAAATTCAGTTCACAAGAATCCCTTAATACAAAGTTGAGTTGAAAGATTTCTTACTGATTGAGTTTTGATATAAGATTCTACTTAGATCAACTTTGAATGACCATATCTCTCCGCACATAATGAATTAGGTGAATCATGACCTATCAAATTAGAGTTCTATAAGTCCTATGTCACGCCCCGAGCCTACACCTTGGGTAGGATTGGCACTCGAGAACCATTTTTTGCCCCAAGCGAACCCTTGGCTTGGCTAGACTCTCAGCGGAAGACTCTAAGCATTATTACAATGATCAAATGCACTTATAAAACAACTGTCTCAAATTAAACTCAAAACATTTAAGGATAAAACATTCAACTAGCCATAGATGGCAACTCAAGTCTTAACATAAGAAATAACAACGTAAAGACAACTGAACTACTAACTGTCTATGAAGCCTCTAAAACAAGGAGGGATGTCGGGACAAGACCCCCAATCATCCTAACAACTATAGTACTAAAGCAATGAAAAAGGAGCTCTCTGGAAAGCAAGAAGGCTCGCCAACTAACTCTGAATGCTCAACTGGATCAACGAAGCGTTGGATGCTGATCCTGGTTACCTGTGTCTTCATTATAAAATAATGTAGGCCAAATGGCATCAGTACATTGAATGTACGAGTATGCGAGGGGAAAACTAAACATAACATAAGCTTGAAAGGAATCTGAGAGAAACACTTATCTTGGCTTTACTCAACTCATGGACAACTTAACTCAAATGTAAAGTACTCAACAATAAATAGGGTGCAGATGTACAAAGCATTTAAAACAGTAGGTAGCAATTCCATTTGTTAAAGAAATGCAATAACAACTCAATTTACTCATATAATAAAGTAACATAGTTTTTGTGGGAGTTTCTCTAACCGACAACCACCGCTATGAGCCAAAGTGGTGATACAGCGTCTTGCCCACGCTGCCACAATTGTCCTATACTTTGCCGCCATATAGAACGCCTTAACTAAGTGGATCCACTAGTCTATGCTAAAAAGCACTAAGGAATCATTTAAAAAGTATGATCCTTTTCTACCCATGATGGCTACATGGTTTATGGAGACTTGAGTTATTATAAACTCGCATCTCCATATTGGTGCTCAATACTACTCCCAAAAATATACTTAGCTCATATGTTTTTTAAAAAAAACTCTTTCTTTGGTTTGAGATAATTACTCAAAACTTAGCTTAAAAGCTTTCTTGGAAATCGGTGTTTCCTTTCTTGCTCAAATGTGAAAATATTTCTTTAACTCTTGGGAATACTTAGTTCCCGTATAATCTTTGAAGAATTGAACTTTACTCTTACTCTTTAGTAAACTCAAAGCCTGAGTCTTAAAACAAAGTTAAAACGTTTGTGAAAGACTTTTGGAAAACTTTATGAGCTTCTCTTGACTTAATTCTTAGCCTCTTGACTTGACTCTTAACTTTCCTTGAAATGAATTATGGATTCAAGGTTCATGATCTCATGTTTATGGATGATTTCATGATGTTTATACGTACCTTAGGGTGTTGGAATCAACTAGAAAACATAGGTACGCTGCTAAGGAACTAGTACGGAAAGATGAGGACTGGGGAGAATGAGAAGAATTAGCGTCCCTGGCGCTCTGAGAGGTGCGGGGGGCCAACCCTTGAATTTCAGGGGCTGGGTTGGAGCGCTCTCTATGGCGTGGCGCCCCAAAGCCCAAACTTCAGAGCCCCTTTTGGGGCGCTCTGGCTGGGGCGACGCCCCATGCCCCTGCCCAGGTGCACTCCGATTTTTCTTGCTCATTTGTCAACTCTAAACCCCCCCCCCCCATTTCAACTTGGTTCTTTCCCTCAAACACTTAGAATCGACTATACCCTCAATATATACAACATTCAACTTGAAATCACACATAAATACATGAATCAACCTCAAGAAACTTCAACAACAAGAACTCACAAGATTTCAAACAAATTAGCATCAAGAACTCATAGGATTTACTTTCAAAACAATACAGCTTCGCTGAATTGAATCATGATTGGCGCGTGGGTGAACTAACCCAATGCTATGTAATCTCATATACCTCGTAAGGATCACCCCTTGACAAAATCCACGAGCGATTCTTGAAGAACTTGACGATTCTAGCTCCTTTTCTTTTTTTCTCCTTTTCTTTTCTCTTCTCTCAAAACCCTAACTTAGTTTTCAAAAGCGTAAACTGACCAAGTTCAGTTTAGACCCCAATTATAGTCCTAAAAACGAAATAAAATAACTTGGTAAGGAAAATACCAAACTACCCTTTCAAAATCCGGATTAGACTTTCTTTATTTGAACAACCCAACTTCAAATGGGCATATCTCAGTCATATGAACTCGGAATCGCGCAAACTTGGTGGCGTTGGAAAGATAATTCCAAGATATTTCCTACGGTATCTGGAAGCACACCTAAATCATCCTGAGATAGGAGTTATGGTCTTTTGAAATTGACCCAAAACTCAAACTTAACATAGCTTAACAAATTTCCAAATTTTTCATTCTTTCCTAAAATGACTATTTCCAATTCTAACTCTTTCTAATTCTTTCAATGTAACACCCCAGAAATCTAAGGACCTAAGCTAGAGCCTAACATGTAGTCTAGTGTCCTAAATAGGGTTAACTTGAAGATAAGAGTCGTAAAATGACCTCCCTAAGTTAGTACTAATGTTTTAGGACTTACACGTCAAGGCATGACCCCCAAGGACCCCCCAAGGGTTCTTGAGGAGGACCCAAGTGAAGGCCCAAAAAACTGTCAAATGACAGCACCACCTACAGATGGGCACCCACGCCCTGTAGGTGGGGGTCGTAGGTCGAGACATAGTCTCCCCATTCTTCCCTTGATCCTCCCCCTCTCCGAAAATGATGCTTCACCAGCACGTGGCGTCACCCCACCTATGGTCCTTAGGTGGGGGAGTAGTAGGTCACCCCTAGGACTGCTTAGTCTCGACCAACTAAGGGGCAAATGGGTAAAATCCTAATTAATTAATTAAGGGTGGGGGCGGTTCCTATTAGTTATTTTATACATATTTAAGCACTTTTAACTATTAACCAACTCTTTTAACACCTCATAACTCACAAGACTCAAAACATAACCAACTCTCATCTCCCAAAATTCTCTCTCTAGGACTCTATTGAAGAGCAAGGTCAAGGTCAAGCTAGGGGTTCAAGAACCAACCTTTCTTCTCCAATTTAGTGTGGAATTAAACCTAAGGTATGGATTCTTTTCATTCTTGGGTAGCTATCCCCCAAGAAGTCCCTTCGAAGTATGTTTAAGACTTCCAAAACCTAGGGTTTTCATCTAGTCGTGGGTCTTCTTCCAAAACTATTTCTATTGTTTAATTGTGGTTTATTATGATTGATTATGATGATTTCTGGTTAGATTAATGGAGTATTGTTGGATTTTGATGAAAATTTCCCTTGGACCCATGATTTCTGTTTCTTCCCAAATTGTGAACTAAGGTGTGACTTGATTGATCATGTAAGTGAAACGACCCCAAAAATGCCTGAAAATGTGCTTCGGAAACACCTATAATTGTAATTTCCATATATCTCAAAATCCGTGCATGATTTCGGAAATTCGACTTCATATTCTTATTCAGGGGGTCAAATTGAGAGGGAAATGGGTCTAACCCGAATTTTAGAGCAACCGTATCAAAATTCGAAAATCGCAAAAAATGCGATTTTGAGGGTCAACTTTAAAGGGGCATATCTCTCAGCACACAAGGAACTGGAAGGAGCTCAACCTATCAAAATTAAAGCTCTGTGAGTTAGCTTTCCAACGCAATTTGTTTCACCTCATTCCGAGTTAGGATGAAGGAGTTATGACCATTTTCGTAAAACCTGTCCGGCAGAAAATGCAAATTCCAGTAGCCGAAAACACTGTTCACCCGCCTCAAATTTTTTTTCTAAGTGTTGGGACGTTTTTATAAAAAGGGGACATATCCATACTTAGTCATTTAACTTCAAAACATCCAAAAACTCTCTCTAAACCCTCTCCAAAAATTCCACCAAGATCATCAACCAAATTCAAGGATCCCAAGCTTTAATTCCGGATTCAAGATTCAATTTCAAGCAATTCTCCATTCCAATCTTCATCAAGAATTCTCCAAAGTTGAGGTATGTGGGTTGATTGTGGAAACCTTCCTTTCCACAAGTCCAACCATTTATCCTCTATTTTACTTCAAGTTTATGGGTCCTTATGATCATTTATGAACTCTTGAATTATGGAATTATTACTACACATCCTATTATGGTCTATTTTTGTATATTATCATGAAATTGAATGATTATATGATGTTTATGGTTTTCATGCCTCAATGATCAAATTATGAAGGTTGTTATATATGTATATATATATGTATGTTGTTGGTGGGCTGTTTTATATGGATTTTGAAATTGGTTGGACTTAGTACTCTTGAAACACATGATTTTATTTACATGAATAAGTAGCCCACCATATGTTTGATAAAATGTCATTTATAGAATTCTTATGAAATGGAAGATCCAATGTACGTCCTATGAGTCGGATGATTATATAAGTATTGAAATGATGATGAAATGGATACATGTATATGATTTTCTCTATATAGTGTGTGAGTCGATCAAGCCTAGCTCGGGGGGTTGTAGGCCCGGGTAACCGTATCAAGGGGTTGGTACCTTGATTGCCTAGTACGGGGGGTAGTAGGCCCGTATAACCGTATCGAGGGGTTTGTACCTTGGTTGCCTAGTACGGGGGGTAGTAGGCCCGTATAACCGTATCGAGGGGTTTGTACCTTGGTTGCCTAGTACGGGGGGTAGTAGGCCCGTATAACCATATTGAGGGGTTTGTACCTCTTTCGCCTCTCCAAGGGGGTGGTAGGCCTTGGAAATACTATATTGATGGTCACTCACTACACATATATTATGTCCTACTAAATATGATTTTTATATAAGCATCATTATACATATCATCTCATTAATATGCTATCTATCGGGTACGATTATGCATTTTGCCTATGATGTCCATCCCTTGTTGCATTGCATTGCATCCCATATACTTAGTACATTCAAACGTACTAACGCATACTCTATGCCTACATGATGTCACCATGTAGGGACCGGAACACAGCTTGACCCTCGTCCTCCGCGTGGCTAATACGATTTTCTATCAAGGTTATTGGTGAGTCCTCCATTCCGGGGACGTTGCTTATGATCTTTTGCTATGTATAAGACTTTTCCTTTTAGTTATGTTTTGACTATAAGGGTGAGCCCAGTTGTTTGTCTTGGCCCCCGCTAAAGTACCTATGTTTAGAGGTGGTGTTGGACAAGTTGTGTATTATGTTTGAGCTTGATTCATCTATGGTATTTATGTATCATTTCTTCTTTCTTTTTTTCTTGCTCCCTTAGTCCCGATTTCCCCCTTTGATTATGCTTATTGCTTATGGTCATTTTAATTGCTTCCGCGACCAAGGATGTGTAATGATACGCTATGAGGCTTGTTTGGGGTTCCTTCGGGTTCCCCATTCGCCGATCACGTCTAGGCCCTAGGCTTGGGTCGTGACAGTAAGCTTGACAATTGATTATGTTTATGTTTATTAAGTTATTGAATCATTAAATTCCTCTATCTAGTGTTGTAATTCTAGTAGTTAGGGTTGATCTTGATTCTTAGCCTTGAAGGGCAATAACTAGGGTTTGTGTATGTTGATGAAGATTGTATATGAACTCATGATTCACTTATATAGTGATGATCCTATGACTATGGTGTAATTGTGGTAGTGATGCAAGACCATTCTTCCCTATACCCTTTACACTTGATTATGCATGAAGTGTGTATGTATGTTTATGATAAGCTTGTTGTGTAATTGAAAGGTCATTCTCATGAACACACTATGAATATGATGTGAAAGATTTACTCACATGTTGATGATTCTAAGGTTGAAAGGACATGCTCACCCTATGAATCTATGAGCTAGTATGGTACTATGTTGGTTGAGTGCCTAGTGCATTCTTTCATGAATATGAACTTAAGTAAAGACTTAATACGACTTTTAAAGGGAATTATGTTTAGCACCGAGCGGATATGAGTATGAGATGGGTTCTTTCACACTAGTAGTTGGATTTCCAATATGGTTATCTCATGAGATGGAAACCTCCACGTTAGTAGTTAGGGTTTCTAGTATCAATCTCTTTATCTCATAACTATGTGCCCACATAGGTCTTTAGCTAGTTGATCCACCTAAAAACTATTACGAAAGTTCTACCTTATGCAAGTAGGACACCTCTTTCCGGTGTAGGGGTAGAACACCGGATTCCATGTAGCTCACATGGTCTATGTCGGTTAATGGTATTTTCCCTATATGATAAGAATATGGATTATAATAGGAACATGGACTTTAATTATGACTTCTTAAGAGGTACTACTTAGTATGATTGGGGGTATGGAACTTCACTTATGCATTGCAAAAGTTTAAGAGGGGTTGTGGTGAGGTTCTCTTATGTTATAATGACTTATGGATAATGTATGTATGGTATGTGTGAATGTTAAGGTTGACTTCACGTGTTACAAGTTATGAACATGAATGGCTCCTTACTTATGAATGTTGGCTATGAATAAGGCAAAGTAAGATATGTATGTGTTGTTGGTGGCCTAAATGTGATGCTTAGCATTTGGTAGGGTTATGGGATCTTACCTTTGCATTGCACTAGTATGGCTTTGGGTTGCTTATATGTTGGTTTGAATTATGTTTCTTTATAAATGTGCATTATCGTTTTTAAACTTGATAAAGGCATGATTTCAACTAAATGTCTCTTTTATGCATGTTTTAATGATTTTGTGCATGGCTGCCATACTTAGTACATTATTTGTGCTAACCCATATTTTCTACATTCTATGAGTGTAGGTTCGGGTCATTGAGACGTATTACTTTCTTTAAGTGAAGCTTGGGTTGACTATTCCCTAGGCTTGTTGAGTCCTCAAGTTCGAGGACAAGATGTTATCATTTTCTAGCTTTTATTGTACTTTCTACCTTTGAGACTTTATTGATGTAAAAGGGCTTTTGACCCTATTTGTACTCTCTATTGTACTAGATGGTGATTGACACAAGTCTAGATTCTTATTTTTGTCTATGAAGAAGAAGTTGACTTCTATTGTAAAAGTTTTAAATTTTCCGCATTATGTATTTATGTTATGATTATGCTAAGGGGTTGTATTATGCCATGTTGCTCCTAGGGGGCAACCCCGGGTCGTGACATTCAATTAGTGAGATGTTACATCCTCTTTCCAACGGCACCAAGTTTGCCTCATTTTGAGTTTGGAGTAAAATGTTATAACTGCTTTACCAGAGACTACTACAACAGAGTTTTCTGAATCAATGACCTACAAATCACTTCTATGGGACGTAGAATTTTCTACAACACATATTGTTCACTCGTGGAAAAAGTACTGGAGTCAAAATTGTGGGTTTAATTCTTATGGACCGATCTACAGGTCGTAGTTTAGGCCCGTAGAATGAACTTTTGAGCCTGAAAATTTCAGTATGAATTCCACGGTTGGGATATACGGTCCATAGATCAAACCACGAACCGCAGATGGCCCGTGAAAGGTTTTCAACAACTTTTTAAGAGGGGTAATTCAGTCTTTTCCCACCCTTCTAAGCCTAAACCCCAATTTTTTTACACCTAAATAAGGTTCTAAGCGGTACTAATCAATCTTATTACTCTCATTAATTCTTCCAGAGCAAGTATCCAAGAGGAGAAAGCTAAGGTTTTCAAGTATTCTTTCAGTTTTGTCAAGACCAAAAACCACATTTCGGAGCTAATGAATCTATCGAAATTTCATTTTGAGCTTTCTTTCACCAAATATTGGCTTTGGTCAACTATCTTATGCTTTCAACTTTCAAAGTACAAAAACTCTTACAAAGCTCATCTGAATACCTCAAGGCATGAGCCAATAATCCTACTAACCCAAAAGTCACGTTTCGGAGCTAATGGAATTGGCGGATTTCCATTCCAAGAGTCGTCGCTTCAATTGTTACCAAAAAACACTCTTAACCACTTTAACTCTCCAAAACTCTAAAACTTCCAAAAAAAATCACAACTTTAAAATCAAATTTCAAAATCAACTTTGTAAATTGATCAAACAATACTCGGAGCAACTATCGGGAGGAGTAAAATGATAATTTTCTAAAATGACCTTTAGGGTCATTACATTGTGAACCTGCTCAGTGGTGTGGCACTTAGAGACAATTGATGAATGTATTAGTGCATATTTGATGTCAGATGCATGAGTTTTGATACCATATATATGCATCCATGCACGGATACACTAGATACATTGTTCAAGTTTGCTCATGATACATTGTATCCGATATGAAATACACTGAATATTTGATATTGAATACACTGAATGAAATTAATATCGAATACACTAGATGAAATTAATTTTGGTTGCGCTGGTAAATTAATATTGGATACATGCTTTCATATTTTATTGAATGTACTCAAAGAAATTGATATTGGATACACAAATACATGAAATTATGAAACTCAAAGACATAGTAAAATATAAATACAAAGAAGGGGGCAGAGAGAGAGAATTAATGTATCCTAGTGTATCCTTGATACAATTGAATCATGCTTTGAATACATTGTATCTTGATCAAAGTACACCTAATTTAACTCGCATGTATATGAAAAATACATATAACTGAGTCTTCATATACATATATCCGGAATAATTAAATAGCAGAAAATGTAATTCCAAAAACTACTATTTCAGAGAATAATTAACATTAATAATAATGTATTTTTTGTTATTTTCTCTAAACTTAACCCACTTGGATTTTCTTTTATTTCAAAGAAAAGACCTACTATATATATTTGGATGAGTTAGTAAATAATATGCACCAGGTCTTCGAGTTTAGTTGGCCAAGGGGCACTAACCAAAAAAAAAAAAAAAAACCTATTGATTGATTCTTCGTAGACTCAACATTTGAAGTTGCACTTGATCCTAGAAAATAGATTAAAATAGCTGAAAAGTGTAAAATTGTACTTCTAAATGTAAATTACAAGCTACAAATTGCAACTAAATTTTTTTTCTCTCATAATTCTGGTCAAATTTAACATATGGAATTTTTTATAAATATTTGAGATCAAAATGTTGGGTGCTTATTTCCTATTGCATGTACTTATGATCTATCACTATCAACTGCTGTTAAATATAAATCATGGTAGGCCGTCTCGAATTGTCTTCTTCAGCACTAAGGTAATACTTCACCTTGATTAAACTATTGACCATATGATGCCACGCTTGGAAAGGCAATGTGATACTTTCTACCAAGATATGTTAACCATGAGTCAATTGTTAAAAAAAAAGTCATTAAAAATTAAACGTAAGTTGATTAAGGTGTGTGGTAAATTTAAATTGCCACATAAACTTGTTAATTAATTACTCCTCCAAGCAGAGGCGGAGCCAAGGTTAGGAGTTTGGGGGTTCTAAATCAATTTTTTTTGGGGGTTCGTCTGTTAATGTACATATACTTATTTAGTTTTTTAATACAAATATAGAGTTTGCGAAAAAGCTAATGGCTTCGTCCGAACCTATGAACCCCCACTTAGCTCCGCCTCTGCCTCCAAGACATGACATTTAGCCCGTACTCCTCCCATATATATATATATATAATAGGAGAGGTGATAGCACCTATGTGTCAGCGCCACAATTAATCTCTAATTTTAATTTTTAAATTATAAACTAATTAAATAGAATTAATTTAATTTTTTTATTAAAGGGAAAACAGTTACTGTTTTAGCATTGAATCTTAGAATTTTTGTTTTAAAAAAAAACGTTATATTTTAAACATTGCATTACACCCCCACTAACTTGCAAACATTGCATTTAAAAAAAATGAATTTAATTAAATTTAAAATAAAATTCAAAATTTAAAATAATTAACTTTATTTTGTTATGCAACTCTGCTAAATGCTAATATATATATATATATATATATATATATATATATATATATATATATTACCTTTAATTTTGTGTTTGTGGATAGAGGATAACAAATAATTAATTAATCTGTAACAAAATTTTATAAGTAACAAATTGCTACAAATCTATGGTTGAGGACAAGAGAATTGTAAGATGTCTTTTTTCACAAGTAAAAATGACTTTATATCTATCTATATATGAAAAAAGTGACACATATCAGCACCACAAAAATTTTAAAAACTAATTTACAATTCTTTTATATATGTATCTTAAATTAACTAAGAAGATATAAAAAGAGTAACCAACTAAAAAATTCTTTTAAAAATAAATATTACAAAATTATATTTTGCAAAATAAAAAGACACATGTAATTGTAATTAATTATTTTTAAATAGTGGGATCAGTTTCAAAAATGAGTAATTTTAATTAATTAAATTTATTTAAAATTCATAATTTTTATTAAAGATAAAAATTAAATATTAAATATTTGAATAATCTATTTTAAATCTAAAAAAAAATTTAAAAAATCTTTATTTAAATAAAATGGGAATATAAATAGGCAGTTTTAGAACTCCCCATTAAATTCGCACTCAAACACAAACTATAAAAAGAGATTAAGAAAAAAAATTACAATAAATTACACGAATTTTTAAAAAAATGAAACTTCACACTAAAAAGATTTACAAAAAAATTGTCTAATAAGTAAAATAAAATGAATTGCTATTTTAAAATCGAAAATAAAATTTTAAAAATTATTTTTTTATTGAATACTTACTTTAAATTAATGTGATATAACCATTTTAATAATTTTAATATTTATAAAAAGATAAAATTAAATATTAAATATTTGAATGATCTGTTTTCAAATTAAAAATTTAAAAACATTTAAATTCTTTATTTAAATAAAAACAGGAATATAAATAGGCAATTTTCAGACTTCCCATTACATTCCCACTCAAACACAAACTCTAAAACCTGATTAATTAAAAAATTAATAAATTAAAAAAATTCTATTACACAAATTGTAAATTTTAATATTTTATAAAGATAAAAAAAATATTTGAATGATCTTTTTTTAAATTAAAAATTAAAAAATAATAATTAAATTCTTTGTTTAAATAAAAACAGAAATATAAATAGACAATTTTAAAACTTCTCATTACATTCCACTCAAACAGAAACTCTAAACTTGATTAAGTAGAAATTAGTAAATTAAACCAATTATATTACACGAATTGTATTTCTTTTAACATAATAAAAAACTTAAAAAATAACAACAATTTTAAAATAAAAAAAATAATTAAAATTCAGAAAAGAGTAACCAACCAAAAAAATTCTTAAACAAAAATTCGACAATTTTAAATTCAAAAAATAATTTAAAATTTTTGTATATATGTATCTTAAATTAACCAAAAGGATATTAAAAAAATTAACGAACTGAAAAATTCTTTTAAAAATAAAAATTACAACATTGTATTTTGCAAAAAAAAAAAAAAAAAGGACACTTGTAATTGCAGTTAATTGTTTAAAATAGGTGGATCAGTTTTAAAAATCAGTAATTATAATTAATTAAAATTATTTCAAAATTCGTAATTTTTTCTAAAGATAAATATGAAATATTAAATATTTGAATAATCTATTTTAAAACTAAAATTTTAAAAAACTTTAAATTCTTTATTTAAATAAAACAGGGATATAAATAAACAGTTTTAAAACTCCCCATTAAATTCCTACTCAAACACAAACTCAAAACTCTAAAACAGATTATGGAAAAAAATTTACAATAAACTTCACACTAAAAAGATTTACATAAAATTGTCTAATAATTAAAGTAAAATGAATTGCCATTTTATAACCGAAACAAAAATTTAATTTTTTTTTAAACCAAAAATTAAATATTTGAATGATCATTTTTCAAATTAAAAATTAAAAATAATAATTAAATTCTTTATTTAAATAAAAACGGGAATATAAATAGGCAGTTTTAAAACTTCCCATTACATTTCCACTCAAATACGAACTCTAAAACCTGATTGAGTAAAATTAGTAAATTAAAACCAATTATATTACACGGATTGTATTTCTTTTAATATAATAAAATACTAACAAAAAATCAACAATTTTAAAATTCAAAAAATAATTTGTTATAATATTATTCTAATAGCTAATTATAGCTATAGACATAATATTTTAATAATATAATTATTAAATTGTGTATTAATAATATTAATTTAACACGCTCAAACAAATAAGTTATTGAATTGTGTCATCATTTTAAAAATATACACTACTAAGTGCATAATAAATTTTAATAGTTATTTTTAATTTAAAATATTATATTTTAAAATATCCGTGTAACATGCAGGTACGTATACTAGTGAAGTAAAAAAACAAAGTATGGAATAAATTGGCAAGAAAATTAAGCACATTAACAAAAGTGTCACATTCAGAATGAGAGTTCTAATGTGTGATTCAAATTTAATCAGGATTTTAATGTAGACATCGAACGATAGATGAGAACCAAAAAAATTATATATAAATACACATGATTTAGACCAGAGTTATTGGATCAGCATGATGACACATATTGTAGCTCCCAGTGTGACTAGTCCGGATCACACAGGCTCAATGGCACTTGTCAGTTGGTGGTAGCAAGGCTAGATGCAATCTATATGGGAGTAGGTGTTGAAAGGCTTCTTGCAATGCCAGTAAGTGGGAAACATTGCTAGACTAGAAAGTAGCCCACTCACTAATTTCATTGCAAGATAGGCAGGAATTCTTCACATCCACTTTGTTTCATTAGGAACTCTCCTTGAAGTATGGGCCACTTGGTCATCAATTTCTTAACATGTGTGCAAGGTCGAAAGGGATCCTCCTTGTGTTGTTGAACCAAACTTAAATGGAAAATTGATTATATGTATATTGTATCCTACATGCTTAACAATTTGTAGATTAGAGACAATATTCTCGTGCAACAATCTTGGGAATTTTCACCATCAACTTTGTAACATTCCGAAAATTTCTAAGTTAAGATCTAAACCATTCTTGAATTGTGTATAAGGTCGTACCGAGTGATTCTTAATTGTTCTTAGATTTTAAGTTCAATTCATTAGTGTGGGAATGCTTCTGGATATCAATTAAGGTCACTAGAATCCCCTAGCACAAAGTTGAGTTGAAAGCTTCCTTACCGATTAAGTTTTGACCTATGATTCTACTTAGGTCAACTTCAAACAATCATATCTTTCATTACATAAAGAATTAGGTGGCCCATAACCTACCAAATTAAAGGTCTTTCAGTCCTCTATCCATTGTCACCGAGTTTGCCTCATTTCTAGTTCGGGGTAAAAAGTTATGACCATTTTAGTAACCTGATACAGTTCAATGACGAATTAGCCGACGAAAAAACATTAAAATGGTCGTTTTTATCTTTTTACCTCTAAGAAAAATCCAAAACGAATTTCCTGACTAATTAAGGTCTTAGAAAGTGTTAATCAGTTCTTTTACGTTCATTAGCCCTTCAAGTCATAAGAGTAAGGTTCCAAGAGGAGAAAAGTTAGGATTTCAATCATTCTTCTAGTTTAGTCAATTTTGCCGAGAACTTCGTTCTTCCAGGTATGTAAGGCTATTTATAGTATTGGACTAGTTCGTCCTCACGCCCTACATCTCAATTCAATCAGAAATCGTTTCATCTAAAGTATCCAATCATAGTTCTTGATATTGAATTCAGTTCTTTAATAGTTGAGGTTTTGATTTCCTTTGTTTTTGAGAATCTTATAATGTTGTTCATGTGTAGTACCACATGAACCCTTTTGATTTAGTAAAGTTATGTTTTCAAAAGAAATTGTATGAAAGTTTCTCATTTATTGATTTTGGGTTCGAAAGATAAGTAGAGTTTAGGAACAATTTCCAAATTTAAAACTAATTTGGGATCCTAATTTAACTTGAGTTCGTGGGGATGATGGGGAGGGGCCTGGGGCGGCGCGCCAGGAAGGCGCCTATGATGGCATTTCAGCAGTTCAGGGCCTGGCGCTCTATGCCAGCAGTGAGCCCAGGACTGACTTCTGAAGTTCAGGGTCCGACGCCCTACGCCAGCAATGCGCTAAGGGTCGCTGGACTGATTTTTTTCATTGTTTCATCCGATGCGTGTTCCTTAAGTTGTGTCCACATTTTCCTTCTCTATATTAGCTCCTATAGGCTCCCTTTACCTTTGAAAGTTCTTGCATAACCTAATCATTTGTGTTAGTACATTTAGAACTAAAGTGAGTTTAAGAGAAAAGTTTAAAAGCATTATTTTAAGAAAGGGTTCCGAATGTATCATTCTTATAACGAAAGAGAGCACTATTTTCAAAACGGTATAAGAGTTTTCAGTTTTTATATATCGATCTTGGAATTGAAAGATAACTCCATAAGTATATGTTTTAAATGCATGTTTTGTACAGAGTCTTTTAAGAAAGAATCAAATGGTTTCATATATACTATTTGACAATTGAGAAAAAAAGAAAGAGTATGCTTGATGTTTTTGACAAGTACTTCAGTAAAGTAATAGTCCCTTTCTTTGTAAAGGGTGATTGAGCAAAGTGAAAAGTAAAGTAATAGTCCCTTCTTTGTGAAGGGTGATTGAGTATAATTGATATTGATTATTTTGAGAGTTGTATCGATCACCGAATTGGGTAAGAGCCTTTTATAACTCAAAAGTCTCAATAAACTTAGGATAGCATTGATCTCACTGTCTCTGAGAAGGCCTATTAGATGGAACCGTAGTTACAGTATCATCCTATACCTCGGCAAAGTATAGGATGACCCTTGCAACGTGGATGAAATGTTGTATCATTGTTAGGCTCATAGTAATGGTTGTCAGTTAGAGAAACTCCCCACAAAGTACAGTATATTATTTTCATATTGCATATCTTATTGTAAAGCTTAAATGGTTTTCACTTCACGTTTATGTATTGATTCAGTTGAGTTGCTTTCAGTCCTTCAGTTCAGTTATTTGTTTATTCAGCCATATTACATATTTGTTCATTCAATGTACTAATATCATTCGACCTGCATCTTTTCTTATGATGCAAATACTGGTGTTTGAGATCATCAACATGCGCTCCATTGAGATTACTTCACACTTCTTAATAGCTTTTGGTGAGACCTCTTTGCTTTCAGAGGACTCCACTTTTATATTCTATTTAGTAGTATTGAGGTGTCGTGGCTCTTGTCCCGACATCCTTCCTTAACAATAGATGCTTCATAGATAAGTAGAGTTAGATGTTTTTTATGTTTTTTTCTCCAGATGATTTCATTGAAATTTATTCATGTTAAGTATTTCAAGACAGTGTTTCAAATCTTTAATTTAAATGATTTAAATGATCATCTACTTAAGGCTTCCGCATATCATATTGAATCTCATGTCTATAGTTAGTCAGGTCAAGGGTTTGCTTGGGGACCAACAATGATTCTCGAGTGCCGGCCACATCCAGGGTGTAGGCTCGGGGCATGCCAAACTTGTCCCTAGAGAAGCAGCTGATTCGTACAACCTTCGTCTACTTTTATTTGTCACGTTGCGCTTTTCGAAAGTCAATTTGACTAATTTTCAAAGTTAAATTAGATTACATTAATTGAATATTTTAAAATAAAAATTTAGAGATCAAAAAATTATACGAAAAGTACTATACATTGCAATTTTTTACATATCAATATGATGAAAAAATACATCATAAAATGTTAGTCAAAGTTCTTATAATTTCACTCCAAAAAAAAAAGCATGACAATTAAAAGTGGACGGAGGGAGTATCTCTACATTTTTGCATTCATTTTTTCAAGGTTACTCTAAAATAATAAGTATTTCACTTCCATTCCCCAAATAACTTTGGACAGGGATTTGAATATTTTAGGTACCAATTACATAATGGGAAAATTAAGCAAATGTCCCATAAATACAAATTAATTACAAACATGTACTCCTGCATTGATTTACCTTACAATAGATATCTCAACTGGAAAAGGAATAAAAATAATAAATGAGAAAGAAATAAAAGAGAAAATAAAAAAATAATAAATGAGAAAAGAACAAAAGTAATAAACAAAAAGTATTTTTTTTCTTAAAAAGGTAAAAATATAGAAAGAAGTAAAAAAGAATTAAAAAAATAAACTAATAAAAAAAATGTTATCGAATGATATCTCTAATAATGGATAATATGAAATAAAAATAAAAATAATAAATGAGAAAAGAGAAAATAAAAATAGTAAATAAGAAATAACAAAGTCATTTATTTGATTTTCTTAAAAAGGTAAAAATATAGAAAGACAAAAAAAAAAGATATACTAACAAAAAAAAATAGAAATAATACAAATATTACAAATGATATCTCTAATAAAGAATAAAAATAATAAATGAGAAAAGAATAAAAATAATAAATGAGAAAGAACAAAATAAATTAATGATAGGATAAAAATATTAAATGAGAAAAAAGAATAAAAAATAATTAATAATATGACAAAAGACTTTGGCTGAGGTGAATTGAGCCTAAATTAAATAAAATTGTAAATTGTAAATTAAGGTGTTGAAAATTAAATTGTAAATCCCAATCACCAATGAGAGAGCTACAAAATTAACAATTTAAGAGATTTTTTTATGGATAATGCTAAATGGCTAGAAAATTTGGCCAAAAAATTTTAAAAGTGTATAATATCTTTTTTATTTTAAAATAAATTGATCTTTTTTCCATATTTCAATTAAAAGGTATTAAAGTTAAAAGGGTAAAAATATTCAAAAAGATAAAATAACATAGGTAAAAAACCTTTCTGGCCAAAAAGATTTTTCCATTTTTTATTTTGTGGGTAGATTCGAGAGATTATTGTGACTTGCATCTTAAATGCCTCTTTTGAATTATTGTGTAAATCTTTAATGTTGGAAGTACACTTATTTAAGGGAATTGGTACTTTTTCCACGACAAAATAAAAATGGTTTTATCATTTGGACTTCCAAACTGTTATGGTGCAATGAATTAAGCTAGATTTGGCAATGAATTTTTAAATATTTTTGAGAAATTAGACGGGGTGAAATGTGGATTGAAGTTTCAACTTGTGTTCGATCATAATTTTTGAAAATATATTTCACCTTAAAAAATATATAAAACATAATTTATATCCATAAAATTTAAAATTATTAAAAATAATCATAAATTTAGGATAAAATAATTATATTTATAATAAATTAGGTAATACATCAGTTAAAAGGTCATTATGCAAATTACAATCATATATACACCACAACAAATTACAACAAAAATAATTAGATTCAACATTTCACACATTAGAGTACAACGTAATCAAATAAAAGTAATGGTTAGCTCTATCTTTTTGTAAGTCGTTAAATAATTGAACTTGAATTATTCTTGATTATATGACAAATATTTTACGAAAGCTGGGATTAAAGAAGTAAGACACTATCGATAAAAAAAAAAAAAAATTATTTGGCCATCAAGACAAATTATAATTAAATAGTCATACCTGTCAAAAAGTAGATATCAATTTCAGGGGTGTGTTTAATAAAAGCAAAGGATAGATAAAATTTGTTGAAGTCATAAATAGATGAATTTTTATATAAAAAAATATAAAATTTGAGATACTTTTTAAATTATAAAAGTGCTCAACAAATTATATTTTGTACCAAAATAAGTTTTTTTTTTAATGTAGATTTCAAAATTTTAAGTTTTTTTTTTTTTGGTTTTTTGTCCCGTGTTCGATACATATATTACGTTCAACTATTTCGAATTCGCATCACATTGAGCTTCATTCGAGGTAAAGTGCTCCCTACTAAAAACTTTATCATATCCAAATAAATATTTCAAAACTAAACAAATTTTATGACCAAATCGATTTTACTCCATCCATCTCTATTTACTTGTCAAATATTTCCGAATTAAATTTTCATTTTTACTTGTCATTTTTAACAAATAAAAAAATATTTTTTTTTTCTATTTTACCCTTTGGGATCATTTGGTTGGGAATAAATAATAAACTCACTTGTATTGATCAATATTTTCTCTTTAAATTGAAGAAAAAAAATCAATATTTTTTTAATAAATATGGCAAATCAAAATTTAAGTAAAATGGGTGCTAACTTTGTGGCATTGGAGGAGATGTATGGCATTAACTAACTTGTAGTAAGAAATTAGTTTTTGCATTGAAGGAAGTAACTACTCCAATTCAGAAGCAGCAGCCCTTCAATTCAACCGGCTTTTTTCTGGATCCACTCAGGCATATCTTTACATCTGACGTTTGCACAGTACTTAATACAGGCTATAAAACAAACTAAAGTTATAATGCTAAGCAGTGGAGTAACATGAAAAGAAAAAGGAACTTATTCAATACCACTTGTTCATTTCATTTTGGTGGGAGGTAGCCCCGTTCAAAATCAAATCGAATCGAAATTCATAATTTGAATTTCAAAAATGTTATTGGTTTATTGATAATGAGTTATTGATTTAGCAATTTTGATAATCAATAAGTTAATTCGATAATCAATAAGTCAAATTGATAAATCTTCAAATTGAACCGATATGCGACCCTAGTTTAAGGAACCATTTTAATTATTTTATCTCAGATAACTAACTCTGATACTATTATTTCATTCTATTACATAGTTAACTTATTCCAATAATTAATGAATGTGCAAAAATTGAACCGATCGATAAATTAAATAAAAAAAATACTATTAATTTATTGTTATTGAGTTATTGGATTAACAAGTTTGTAGTGATTTTATAATTAAAAAAATATTGGATTATCAATGCGATTTTGATTTTTAATATTGGATTGTTGGATAAAACGATAGCATATTAAAACTGTAGTAACTTATAATTTTACCCCTACAAAAATATTAAATGTCAATAGATGTACGTTATTAGTTACTGTCGCTTTTAATTCATACTTCACAATGACTTTTAGTTCACAACTTCACATTATACAAAACATCAAAACCTAAAGTAAGAATTCAATTCCTCTTGATTTATCTTTGTGTTGCACTCGTATAACTTTTTTCATGTTAGTTATTATTGTTTCTATTTTATGAGTGTTCTGTAAAGTGACATTATAGTCTTATCGCGTTAAATTGTTGGAGAAGTCATATATTTATTTTATAAGTATTTCATTATTATTAAACCAAAATTGAACTATTAAGAACCAAAATTCATAAACCAAAAATTGATTTTAAAAAATATCTTATTGATATAGTTATTGATTTAGCGTATTTAAAAATCGAAAGTCAATAAACCCGAATTGATAATATATAAAATCAAACCAATCGATGTACACCCCTATCAAATATTATAAATTACTAATTTAAATATATTATTTATTTCAAAATTAATAACCAAATAAAGAATAACATAATATTTAATTCTCACCTGATAATATATAAAATCAAACCAATCGATGTACACCCCTATCAAATATTATAAATTACTAATTTAAATATATTATTTATTTCAAAATTAATAACCAAATAAAGAATAACATAATATTTAATTCTCACCTCAAAACTATCTATGTTCTTTGGCATACCGAACGACCCCTAAAGGAATAGTTCATGTTTGACCTAGCTCTTCCATTCTAACCTTTTTCTCTACCTAGACCTTCCCCACCCAAACATATTAAAAAGAAATTAAAGCATGATTGTCCAGAAGCTAAGTACAGATACTTCTTCTGGTCCACATATATTCTTTCATATTTTGATCCGTCCCAAAAAGAAATTACATATTTGCATATTCGTCATTTCTATTTAGTATAATACATAAATGTATATTTTAATTTTGCCTCATTTCATATATATATATCTTATAACTCTGATTATATACAAGTAGACATTTAAGCTTGTATAAAATTGAACAATTAACAAATGAGTCTTACGTGACATAATACACGTAGAACACCATGTAGGACTCAATTTATCATGTAGGATACTACGTAGGACGTGTGTGTCTATTTGTTCAATTTTATATAAGTTTAAGTGTCTATTTGTGCACATCCAAAATTAAAGAGTATACATGTGAAATGAAGTCAAGTTAAAATGCACATTTATGTATTATTCCTTTCTATTTGAACGTTTGATAATTAAACTTGAACAATAAGCTAGGTTTGAATTTCCTACACAATCGGAATAACTACACTAACAAAGTATATTAATCAGAAAATTATTTTTCTACGTAACTTCAAAGTGAGTGAAACAGAGAAACAAGGTAAAGTCAATATAGAAAATTACATTTCGTTTTTCTTGTCTAATTTAGAAAATTAAAAAAAGTTTATCATATTTTTATAAAATTATGTTTTGGATCTAATTCACACCTAACAACTAGTTCAAAGGACATCTCACATCACGCCCAATACTACACTAACAAAGTATATGAATCAGATAATTATTTTTCTACATAACTTCAAAGTGAGTGAAACAGAGAAACAAGGTAAAGTCAATATAGAAAATTACATTTCGTTTTTCTTGTCTAATTTAGAAAATTAAAAAAAGTTTATCATATTTTTATAAAATTATGTTTGGATCTAATTCACACCTAACAACTAGTTCAAAGGGATGAAAATTGTTTAAATCTTATAAGGAGACCATTCATCTTATTAAACATCTATATGAGACTATTTTCATTCTTTAACATCTCATATCACGCTCAATACTGAACTTTTGATGCATAGACAATTTTCAATTTTAAAAGCTTGATATTTAGTAAGATGAACCATATTCTGATACCATGCTAAATATCTCCATTTCAGATATTTTGTTATCACTCTAGAGAGAGAATTGTTCTATGCTAAGATACAAGATGACACAAAAGTACTATAAGGTAATGTATGTTGTTTAGCCAAAAGACATATAGTGCATTATGTACTTCTACTGAGCGTTGTTTAGAAGCAAAAGGAAAGACATGTGCTAGGACACTAGATGAAGTGTGCCCCAATCTGATGCCACTACAAGACTTGAGAGTCTACTGAGAGCAATGGACTGGATTGTTTTGGATTTGCCTCTACTAATTTTTGAGTAGGTAGAAGGTAAAGACCATCACTCTCTCTACCAATTACCTTCATTTGCTCACTATAGAGGTCCTGAAAGACAAGTCAGCTTCAAACCAACGAAAAATGAAAGAAATGCGAAAAAAGGTAAAATAAGAACAAGACAAAGGCGAAAAACATATTTTTTCTATTAAAATCCCCAAAATCCGGTTGTCACGTGTACAAACCACTAATGAAAATACATAATTCGAAAGATAAACACAAGTCTTAAATGTGTTTGCTTTCCAAATAGAACAAAACATGATAAAAGGAAAAGAGGGATTGCTGAGATGACAAGCAGCTACCTCTCAAGTCCTTCAACGAGCCTCAAATGTCAGGAGAAGAAGAAGAAGAAGAAGATCACATAGGTCCAGGCTCGAAACCTACATAAGTGTAGAAGCAAGGGGTGAATATCAACAATATGGTGCCCATAAAGCAACCTAATAAACAAAACATCTAGTTAGAAATCAAATACCCCTTACACTCCAATTGAACCTCGTCAAACTACAACCTGCACAGAAATCAACCTAACCTAGCAATTCTACAGTACACGACTCACAAGGCTCAATATCCACAGTTCAATCTTCACAATTCAACAACCAAACAAATCAAATAAGTCAATCCCAATATCAAGTAGTTCGGCTACACACAACAAGTACATCAATCACACTTAACAAGTAAGTCATGCATAAGCATCAAATGCATCAAGCACAATAATCAATCTCTCGCTCGAACCATTTCCTATCGGCACAATATCACTAGTTGGAACCATTTCTCATCGGCTTTATATCAAATCACTAGCCGAAACCATTTCTCATCAGCTTTATATCAAATCACTAGCCAGATCCATTTCCCATTGGCTTTATATCAAATCACTAGCCGAAAACATTTCTCATCGGCTTTATATCAAATCACTAGTTGGAACCATTTCTCATCGGCTTTATATATACTAGCCGAAAATGACCTCGGCATCACAACGTTCGCCGGTAAAGACATCGACATCATAAATCATCACATGTCTCATCACGGTGTCACAATCAATGGATACAAGAAATATCACACCACATGGAAGAGAACAATTCACACAATTCAAGTCCACATTCATGCTTTCAAGCATTTCATCAATCAATCAACAAGGGTCACAATAAGGCAAATCTCATCATCATCATGTTCATCACAAAATCTTTTTACATTTCAACCCATTTTTATTCATTTAGATGTAACAAGTGGACAATTAACCCTTCACCTCATTCTAATTACTCCCAACACACAAGCAATGATAGAAGTAAAAAAATTCTACTAGAATACAAAGTTTAGGAGATCATTTGCCTTAAATCAATCAATATTCACTTCAAGAGTTCAGTATTCCCCTTTCGAATCACTTTCAAAGCCACACAATCTATAATAATCAAGTATTCACAATCACTTTCCAAAAACAACAATACATATATCAATTCTCTTGAAAAGTGGGTCAATCAACACAAAATTTAATTTCAAAAATAAGGTTTGAATTCGCAATTTAATACTTGAAATCATTACACAAGGCTTTAAGAACTCATTAGGAAAAATCATTTCGAAAAAAGGACTTAAAATCAGTTCAAAATCTTCATTCTAGCTAAGAACTTGAGTTCTTGAAAAACCTCATCATTCACCGGTCAAAATCCCATATTTTGATGTTTAAATCCATAAATAATCAATGAGAAATGAAGGTTTGGTGTTATAAAAGCTTTCCCAAATAATTTAGCACAAAAAATTCTTTCATAAATCGCTACCAAGGGTTTTCCAAGCTCAACAATGAAAAATGGGGCTTAAACACCGAAATTTGCAGGTCAAAAACCCTCTCAAGTCTCGCAAAAGCGACCAGAGGTTCACTTAAGCGAACCCCGCTAAAAACTCGGCTCTCGCAAAAGCGAAGCCTCCTTCTCTTTTACAAAACTCGCTTAAGCGAAGGGACTCTCACTTCTGTGAAGCTCGCTTAAGCGACCAACCTTCGCAAAAGCGAGGCTTGTAGACCAGCAAAATATAGGCAACTCTTAAATCATCAAAAGCACCGTCGAGATTCTTTCGGAACTCCGTACACACAAACCAAATATGCAAATCAATTATATTCGACGTTCCGAACTCAATGGAACCATCAAAATACGAATATGAGGTTTCCTTGACCTGACATCCGTGAAAATCACAGAAAACTAACTCAGGCATAAAAGGACTAAAATTAAGCTCGGGGTCTTTGAAAAATCAATCAAGACCTCACCTGGGCCTAAAATCATCCCCTGAATTCAACATAATTCTCAAAATTCTGATCCGAGCTCCAAATGATGACCAAAGTCAATCCAAATGCTAAAATTTCACAATTTAGGACCTCGACACCTCAAAAAGACTTGAAATTTAAAACCGACAACTCTCACAGCTCAGATTCTACATTTCCGAACTGATGGAATCAATAGAATTTCATTCCAATACTCGAAACTCCAAAACACTCCAAAAATCACTTTCTTAACAACTTAACCTTTCAAACTCAAAACTTACCAAATTCTCAACTTTTAACTCAAAGTTCAAAATCAACTTTTCAAAACTCAATCATAGAAGACTCAGGGTCAATCATGAAAGGGCAAAACAGTAAATTCACAAAATTTTCCAAAAATGACCGATCGCACCATTACACATATGAATGGTAGTCCTAAAATCTACTACCCAATCATTATGATTGATACCTATTGCGAGAGCAATGCTATTTTCTACTCAAATTAGTAGAGCTTCTACCTTATGCTAAGTTGGCACATCCAGTGCTGTTACTTTGTGAACCAATGACAATAAATTGTACCTCCCTTCAAGTTAGACCTACCAAGCATGTGCAAAATTTGATTATATTGTTGTTGTTAGATACTCATACTTCTACTATAATCCATGTTTCTTGAGAAGCCATGTCATGATAATTCACTTAACTACATTGTGAATAGTGTGAAAATTTCCTTTCTCATTTTGATAATTTACTTTATAAGAATAGTTTTTATTGTAATAGTTCTCCCTCTCCCTCCTCTCAAAGTTCAGAGAGTAGCCAACCAATCAATAACATATTGCCTTGGTGTGACCTTTGCATTTTCAGTGGTCACAAAACTTGCCATAGACATAGGGTGATTATGATTTAGCTTCTTTGGCAATTCATTATCGACATTTGCCATGGCTATTCTTCACCAATTTCACCTTGAAAATCAAAATCACAAGTAGGACTACAAGAACAATCACCTCAGTGATTGAAAAGCTATGATACTATGTAAAAATTAGATCTTGAACCTAACTCGCGTTTCAAAAGTTAGCTAAAAAACAAGATGATTGTCCAAGCCTTATAAGTTAATTAATCACTAATATGCGACTTTTTTCATTCTTTACCATTTTTTTTTATTTCTAGCCTTACTAGTATTAAAAAATTAAATAAATAGTTATGGTTAAATTTAAAGTTTCAACTATTAAATAAAATTAATTTACTAAAATATACTCTCAATAAAAAATTTTAAATAAAGATTATGCTAAGTTAACATGAGTCAAGTAATATGAAACAAAAGAGTACAACTATCTACAAATGCGAGAACTGATGAGCTCGTAAGGACGACTCGGTTGAATAACTAATTCTATGTATTTTTTAGAGTTAATATCTTAAAATATCACTGAACTATGATAAATTATTTAATAAAGTTATTGAACTTTGTTTTGTATCAATAAAATTACTCAACTTAAATTTTTTATCTTCAAAAATCACTCAATTACATTTATCATTAAAATACATTTGACATAACAAATTAAATCGTGAAAATACATTTGACACAAATTAAATTATTTTTTATGAAATTTATTTATTTTTATACGGACCCCCCCCCCCCCCCCCCCCTTTTTCAGTATGAACAAATCGAGCTAATCGAACATTTTTTCCAAACAAATTCAACCTCAATCGACGTCTTATTCAAATATAAGGAATGACCAAGATCCAGGATTCTTTGCTAACATAATTACTACTTCACTTCTCTTTGCCTTAACACAAGCCGACTTGTTATCTTCTATACTATTTATTAATTTTATGTTCTAAAATTTGTTTATGTGACTGTCTTTACTCCCAAATCCTAATCAAACATGAAAAATGTAACTATTATCAGAATATAAAAAAAATAGATTTTATAATTTATTGATTAGTGTAGTCCATAATTATATGACATTAAAAAAATAATTTAGTTTGTCATGTCAAATATATTTTAAAGATAAATGTAGTTGAGTGATTTTTGAAGATAAAAACCTAAAGTTGAGTGATTTTATTGATACAAAGTAAAGTTCAATGACTTTATTAGATAATTTCTCATCAGTGACCTTTTAAGATATTAACTCTATTTTTTATGAATCCGTTTAAGTATATAATAACGACATATATTAGGAATAATTTATTTTATTTTCATAACATAAATTTTCAATAATAAAATATTTTAAATTATAAATAATAGTACTTCCTCCATTTTAATTTATTTTTTAGAAATAATCCTTTCTTTTCTTGCAACTGTATAATTCAACTTTTAACATGTCATATTTTAGATTATAAAATTAGATAATATTTTAATATATTTTAAATTTAATATCATAAATTTTCTTCTTTTTATTTTTAAATTTTTTTGTTATGTTAAGTCAAAATCAAATAAATTAATTGACAAGAAAGAGTTGCTTGGATGGTAAGCACTCCCTCCCCACAAATAAGTTTACAAGAAATTGTGACTTCGAGTCACCAAAAAAGCAAAAAAGTAGAAGCTTCTTGGGGGAAGAGTGAAAAAAAATAAAGAGAAAAATATTGGAAACATATATAAACTTGACGTAAATTATTAATTTCATCTTCGAACTATCAACAACCTTAAAAATATTCCTTTACTCGACTAACCGAACTTAAATTCACCCCCGATCATAGTCCTACAAGAATTTGAGACCACTTACTATGTCATGTGGTAGATCAAAGGTGAATCAAGGTATACCTAAGTTTAGTTAGTGAGGTAAAGAGGTATATTTTTAAGGCTATCAATAATATGAGAATAAAATTAATAATTTACATCAAATTCAAAAATATTTTCAATACTTTTAAAAAAAATATAGTATAAGAATAATAATTAAAAGTTAAAAAAGGGAAGTAAATATAATAATTTATAATGAAAGGAAGGAGTAGTAACAAAGCAATAGGGGTAGTAAAAAAAATAATCCAAAAGTGGGATAGTGAATCATGGTTGTAAGTGAGTTTTTGGGTGAGTAAGCTGACAAAATAAAGCAGTCATTTGCAGACTGTGAGTGCCTTACTTCTTCTTCTTCTTCAGCTTTTAACCACTTTCTCATTTATTCATCTCTGCAAATCACTCAGCGTGTGTATAAAAGTCAGTACTCAAAAAGCAAAAAACAAAACAACTTAAATTAAAACAGCTACCCACTCTTCTTCAATATGCAATGAAAAGAATTAGTTTTTTTATAAATAAAGCATGTTTTTAAAAAGGCATAATACATATATTGGACCTTAAATTTGGCTTCAAATTTTAACTTTGACCTCCAACTTTCATAGTGCACAAACAAGCACTTTAACCATCCAACCTTTTAATAAATAAACACGCGATTTTTGGAGCCAAGAGCGTGAAATGCAAACGCTGCCACGTGTATTAGTGAGCCACTCAATGACTGCCAACTAATTAAACACTTTACACGTGCATTTTTGAACTAAAAAAAAAAAATTAATTAATTAAGGGTAGAGTTGTCATTTCAGCATTTTTTTTTACTGTTGTAGGCCTCAAAAATCACTCCTAACTCGCGCAAAAAACGTGCACATCACGCATTTTGCCAGGTAAAACACGCGTGTTTATTTATTAAAAGGTTGGATAGTTAAAGTGTCTGTTTGTGCACTATGAAAGTTGGAGGTCAAAGTTAAAATTTGAAGCCAAGTTTAAGGTCCAATATATGTATCATCCCTTTTAAAAATGAAATGAAAATTTCAACATAACATTATTTTTAAATATTTAAAAAATTATTCTTTTTAATCGAAATTAATGAAAAGATAGTAATAAATAAAATGGATAATTTCAGAGATCTTCCATGAGGTTTTGTTCTATAACACTCACATCTACTGTGATTTACGATATTATATATATTACCTTTATTTTGATTTTTTTTAATCATTCTTTAAATTATTTAAAATAAATTTAAATTAATTATAATTTGACAAATTTATTCCTCTTTATATTAATATATACTATTAAAATGATTTATTTAATAAGTATTTTTAAAATAAATCAATATAAAGAAATAAGTATCCTTGTTTAGTAAAATAAACACGTATATATATATATATATATAAAGAATGGCTACAGAAAATTAAAATAAGAAGTTATGCATAATATCATAAAGAAAGAGGAGTGTTATAAAGTAAAAAGAGAAAATGATCAAAATGGTCATTCATGTATAGGGGTTACTTTATTTTGGTTCTTAATATATTCTAGGTGATTGAAGTAGTCCTTCATGTGTGACAAAATGTGTTCAATTTGATCCTTTACCCTAAATTTAACAAATTTATCCCAAAAAATGTTAAATATAACGATGGGCCCCACATAACTTACAAATCTACTATTTTCTCTTCTTAATTTATTACTTCAAAATCTAACACTATTTTATCAAGAACAAATTCAATACCAGTCATATTAGCATTTACAATCACAAGACGGAACCAAGCACAACATAGCATAACTTCACACAAAGAAGAACCCAAACTCACACACTGAATCTTGTCATGTTCATCAATCGCAGAGCCACATCAAGAATGAATCCACAAGTTACATAGCTACTTCAATCAGAAATATCAAAAAATAAATCTAGTAGAACCCACTTATCAACAACCAAACAAGGATAATACCAAAAATTCACAACAATAGCCCCAATAACATGAAATTCAAGAACCCCAATTCTCAAAGTAAAACTTGTTCTAGATTACCCACCAAAAATCCCCACCATCCCACACGTTGACCTTTCTGGAGAATTAATCACTCCAAACAAAAAATAAAATAAAATAAACAATAACCAAAAGAGGATTATTATAACCAAAGGAAAGAAATATCAATAGATTAACAAAAGCAATCATGTGTGATTTGTATGGTTAGATGTTAGAGAAAATGACGTTAGAATTCATGAAACTCTTTCTTTGAGCTAATAAAGATGGTAAAAATGGTGGATTTTGTAAGTTATGTGGCCCCCACAGTTATATTTAACAGTTTTTTGGGGGTAAATTGTTAAGTTTAGGATAAAAGACTAAATTGAACACATTTTATTATACATGAAGGACTATTTCAATCACCTAAAATATATTAAGGACCAAAATAAAATAACTTCAATAGATCAAGGACCATTTTGATCATTTCCTCAAAGTAAAAACTGAAGGATACCTCTGAAATTATCCCTAAATAAAATGAAATAAAGGAAGTAATTCATGTACGCTGGCATCAGTAGTATGAATTTTAACTTATTGTAACTTGCACCCTCTTTCAATTTATTTGATATATTTTATCTTGATATGAAGCTTTAAAAAATTAAAAAGATTTTTAAAATTAATGTTTTTAAATTAAAGATTCAAAATGTCTTTTAATTTTGTGATCTTAAACTGTCATGTGAAAACTTAAAATAATTATTAAAAAAAAACTGTTAAAATAAGAAACAATAATTTTTTTAAAATAGACTAAAAAAATAAATCAAATAAATTGAAACATAATGAATAACTAACTTTACTTTTCTAATTTAATAATATGATGTTTTATTAATCTTTATACTACTGTCAAATTCAAATATTTATTTTGATCACTAATATGTGTGAGTGCCTATCTTATTATAAAATATATCTTATTATTTTAAGGTTAAAGATAGGGAATCAATTTTTGTGGTGAATTTTCTTTGTATGTGATGATAATATAGTATAGTGTGGTCTAGTCATTACTCATCTCATTGCTCAGTGCACAGAGATTGATCAGAAATTAGACAGAGCCCTTTTGCCACAGTGCTCTCTGTCCTACTTTGACTGGCACCTACTTCTCCTTTGGTTCCATTCCCCATATCCATAACATCTTGGGTTTTCGATATTTCATGTTTATATTAAAATTTGATTAAATTTATATTAACGTCAAAAAGTTTTACGGTAAAATCCCTCTAACAAAGGTTGTATCTAAGAATTCAAGACATCAAATATTGTATTTGATTATTATTTCATACAAATATATAATTAACTTGTGCTCCAAATATATTTTTAGAGTTCAACCAAAATGCAACTATCTAAGGTGTTTTTAGAAAAATAACACAAAATATGAGATGAGTGATAACAATAAAATACTCAATAAAAAATAATAATAAAATCGTATAAAATAAATATTGCAAATTGATAAGTCATAGTGAAAATGATCAGGATTTAAAAATAATAAATCATGCTAAAATAAGTCTAATAAGTATTAATTATATGATTAAAATTAAAATTATGTTATTATTTTAAATGTCTAAACCAATGTAAAATTAAAGAACAAATATTCAACATTATTATCATTCTAATGTTGAATTAATTTATTTTGTTAGCATTAATGGACTATAACCTTTATTGGATCATTCAAAATTTTAAGAGACGATTTGACATTGTTGTTGGAAGGTCAATTTTTTCTTTTTTTTTACGAAAAAAAACTTCTTTTGAAAAAAATTAGTGTTTGGCAAATTCTCAAAACTGCTTTAAGTGGAAACAAAAACAGTTTTTCTGTTGTTGGGAAGAAACTAAAAATTTATGCTTTTTTAAAAAAGCGCAGAAGCAGAAAATTATTTTCTTGAAGACTAAAATATCCCTCTCATATATACATATTTACCAATATATCTCTTGTTAATTTATTAGCATATCTCATAAGTTTGGTTAAGTTTCATTCAAATTTTATTATTTTTTATTTTTATATAATAATTTTAAAATTTTATTTTATGTTTATATATTATTATTATTTAATATATTATTTTACATTTTATTTTACATAATCATAAATAAATGTAACAACAACATTTTTTTAGTATTAAAGATATGACAGACTTTATTTATTTTTGTGGTGAATTTTTCGTATATAGGTTAATTTGTGGAATGATTTTTAAATTTATTTTTCTTGATATTTTGAATTATATTTAAGTCATCATGTTAATATTATATTTATATATATATATATATATTTATTTATGTATAATATTGATTGAAAATTTGAATATGTATATTTTAATATAATTAAAATACAATTTTAAATAAAAAATTTCTAATAGATATTTAAAATAACTCTATAAAATAATCTTAATATTAAAAGTACATTGAAACTTAACATTTTTCATAATTTGACTCTCAAAAGTACTTTTAAAAAAAGATAAGTCAAACACGATTTGCTTATCAAAATCACTTTTTAGATTATTAGCCAAACGCAAATTGTTTTTTTTTTTTTTCAAATGCACTTTTTAAAAAAGCCATTTTAAAAAGTGTTTCTAGAAAAAAAAAACACTTTTTAGCAGTAATGTCAAACAAACTCTAAGTCCCAAAAAACTCGAAAAAATATGTCAAAAGATAAAAAATTATGAAAACGTATAAGTAATATTTAGAAATTACATCAAAGTAAATGCTTTTATGTATAAAATAAATTTTAAAAATTATATATATAATGTCGGATTTGATTTGGTATTGGATTGACTTTTTTTAGTTGAAACCAAATCAACCCAAGTATAGTCGGGTTTTCTTTTCCAATACCAAATCATTAGTCGAGTTTTTTTCCGATTTAATTCGATTTACTATTTGATTCGATTTTCGCTTCGATTTTATACACCCCTACCAAATATTATCGACCAAATCAAACCAATTTAATTTGATTTGAATTAATTTTTATTCAAATCGTAAACACCATGATTATATATTTCCCCTTTGTGTAATATATATCAGAGTAAAAGAGTATTTGCACATGTTCTATTTGAGCTTAAATGTTGGGTGGACTTAATTCATGTTTTAGATTCTTGTCCTGTTATCTTGTAGCTAAATTGAATGATATTCAAACTCTTAAACCCTGAATTAATACTGTAGGGCCACACACAGATTTTGATGATCAGAATCGGATACCAAAACACCATTCTTTTAGGATTTCACTAGTAGAAAATAAAAAATTAATGATAAATTTTATAAGAATTTTTTTTATGTATATCTCATTTAGCTAAGAAGTAGCAATAAATTATAAGAAAATTCAATTAGTTAAGAGTGTTTTAGCGATATATTAGTTAGAGATTACCGATAAATCATAGTTAATTGCTTCTTTTTTTTTTGTAACGATCCAAAAATAGACGTGATGACACTTGTTAATCCTATCAAGACAAGTCAGCCTTAACATAACGATACGAAAGAAATGTAGAAGTAAAACAAGAATAACATAAGATGGAAAACTTATTCATTTTAATATAACTCCAAAATCTGATGACTACCATGTGTACAAACCATTTGCGGAATTGAAAAATATTTACAAGTCTCACTAATATCTTTGTTTCTCAAATAAAACAAAACATAAAAGGGACAAAGGACGAATATACCCCCGAACTTTCGAAAATGGTATGTCAATACCTTTCGTCATACTTTTCGGACATCAAAGCCCTTGCCGTCCAATAATCGGTGCACATTTGCCCCTCCCACTAACGGAACACTCATTGTGTACACATGACGTAATCCTACATCACGACCCGAATTGACTAATTTTTTAACCTAAATTTTAAAACTCATCCATAACCCATTTAACCGACCCAATTTACCCACAAATAAACTCTCTAAATTCCTAAAGAAAAAGCGCCTAAAATTTTGGCTTAATTCATCATTTCTTCATCCAAATCTGCAACTGTTCAATGAAAATGATAGAGCACAAGTCATACTTCTAAAACAAACAAACCCTAACAATGGAGTCTATAGAGAACGAGTAAAATCTGCAAACGGAAGGGGAAGGGGAAGAAGAAAAATGAAAAACCCATGAATGTAAAAGTAATTTAAAGATTCAAACACCCAATTCAGATTAATTTCTTCATTTCTTCGCTTTCTTTGTCGGAGACTTAATAGTTTTCGGCTTCTTCCCAACTTTCTTCGCCGGAGTTTTCTCCACTTTAGCAACTGCAGATTTCTTCACCACTTTGCTTTAGCCGGAGTAGTCACCGTCTTCTTCGCTTTCTTTGTTGGTGTTGCTGCTGCTGCTGCGGATTTGGCCTTCTTCACTACAACCTTGTTCTTCGGGGTTGTTGCTTTCGGCTATGCGGCAGCAACCTTCTTCCCAATCGGTGCCGGTGCCTTCCTTTGGTTTCACGACGGCGGCGGGTTTCACAAAAAGAGATTTTTAGATAGGTTAGTATTAGTGTGAGTAATGAGTGTATTGGGTGAGTTAAACGGGTCGTTGGGTGGATATTTGAATTTTGGGTTAAAAAATTATTCAATCTGGGTCATGATGTAGGATTACGCCACGTGTACACAATCAGTGTTCCGTTAGTGGGAGGGACAAATGTGCACCGATTATTGGACGGCAAGGGCTTTGATGTCCGAAAAGTATGACGAAGGGTATTGACATACCATTTTCGAAAGTTCGGGGGTATATTTGTCCTTTTTCCCAACATAAAATAATGGTTATTTCTATCCAAGTAAATCACACCTTTTAACTACATAAGACACTATATTATTAAATATAAAAAATATTTTTCCTTAGATATCAAACATAACAATTTGGGTTTGGTATTGATGTGTGATCCCAAAAATTAAATAAAATAAAATAAAATTAGTGAAGTTTGATGGAATTATTTTTGTAAAATTTACATAAATTCATAGTGTTAAGAGTTAATTACATATATTTATTTCTATTTTTTTTAAAATTACAAAAATTCCTTAAATTTATAGGATATCAAATACATCAGGAAAACCTGTGGACATACATAGCCCAAGGATTGCGAATGATACATTACATAATGGGAGGGTTGTATCCGAGAAGGGATATGGATGTGTGAGAGAGGAGATTTTTGCAACTTTTTAAAATGGTAATTTTTTTTAGAGATTATGATAAAATAAGAGATGTATTTATGTAATTTTCCCTGTGTTGATATTGAGTTTGAAATTGCAAATCAAACTGAAAAGTTGATTCATTGCTCAGTGAACTGAGATTATCACTGCTCTCCAAAATCATATTTGAAATAGCTTATCAGAGATTATGTGTCTCTAAAGGAGCTTGAAGCTTAAGTTTTAAATTGATTTATCACAAACAAATTTTATTTTAATTAAGTGGATGATATCTCAAAAGAACTCGAACGTCAAGATAAGTTTGAATTAAAATTTAATCTAGTTTTGGACCAAATTCAACCTTATTTCGTTGAAGTTCGAAGTTTCAATCAAATTGTACCAAATATGTATTATATTAAAATCATATTATAATTATATGATGAGTTTCTATTTAAAAATGTTTTTAAAATTTGCATGTGCGTTGTAGTTCTATTAAATTAGTACCAATACTTTAGAAAGTTATACAATTTTTGTGTACGAAATTGTGATCGATAAGCCATGAGCAAGGTATACAAACTTCATACCGATTTAATACTTTTTCATACCTGAAAAATATGAGCAAAATTCTAAGTATTGAACGAGATATACATTTCATATATAAAAAATATGAATAATTTTAAGCTTAAGTGAAATATATTTTGTAAAAACTCCTGATAAATTTTGAAAATTGGAACTCGTCACTTCTCCTAATTATGTTTCTAATTATGCACTCACATTTCAAAAATTGTCTGCAAAATTAATATTATTTTTGTTTTTTTAGGATAATAATATCAAACAATTATCAGTATTTTTTCTTGAAAAATACAAAATACTCGAGGTCATCTCAACTTGTCTAGGGCCTAAAGCCAGATTTCATGAAGAGATCTTATTCTCTTAGTTAATATATATAAATTGAATAATTATAATACATTTTTTATAATCCTACAAATGAGATTTGAAGAGGTAGGATATACATGGACATCATGAAGTAAGAATGTAAACAATATAAATTTTCAATGAAAAATATATAATATAAAATTAGAATAATAAAATCACACTCAAAATTTGAAAAATTTATATAATGATATTGAAATAGTGTTGAGCTAAATTTGCTAAGTTGATATAATAATATTAAAATAGTGTTGATTAATTTTAGTGCTTAAATTGAAAAAGACACCAAAAAAACAAATTTGATATGTTTATAAACATACAACAATAGATTTTGCATAATGTACAAGGTTTGACCATTTGAGAGACTTTTGAATATTCAATAAATGAGAATTAAAAAAAAAGTAAAATACAAGAATAATAATGTTTGATCATGATAGTTGTCCGAAAATTCATGAGACAACAAAATAGATAGACATATAAGAAGGGATTATACAATAAACTAAACATTATTCTACTTCTCAATGATACAAACTATTGCTTTAGTAGCCTTATAATCAAAACGGACCGTGTAAATACCACCAACGCCTTTTTTTTTTTTTTTCATCTTTCCTAATTGACAGTCAAGTAACAAACAACTAGGTTCATTTATCAAGTTACGAATTCCATCATGATTATATATAATTGTTTTTTCAAAGTAAGTATTTGATAGAGTGATATAAAAATCATTCTACCAATATAGAATTCATTACTTAATCTTACTTTGTAATTATATTATACCCTTTTCATGAATAAGGAAAAAAGAAAACAGAATTGTGAGCTATCATATAGCTTGGTGAACATTCAAATCTTTTAAAAGAGATTTAGACAACACAAGGGCCAACTTCCCTAGTGTCCCTAAAGTTGAAATGTTTCTTAGAGGTCAGCATCTCATGTCCCTAACAACTTTAAAACCTTAGTGGCTCTATGTCAGTAGTCATATATATAAAAAAGTTATTACTTACTAACTTTAAGATTCTTATTTAAGTCAGAAACATATGCATGTGCACATAAACTTATTAATTGCAATAAAATTTCCACTTCCTAATTTAAAAAGAGAAGAAAAACCATATACTATAATGCATGAGATAACAAAAGAATCCAAGTCGTTGAAAGCAACAGCAAAAAAAGGCAAAAAGGAGATATTGAACACGTCATATAGAGTGGTAAAAACATAACAACATGTGGCAAAATGGCAGAAAAACCTGACCATTCATAACAAAACAAAACAAAACAAATACTATAGTAGAGCAGTGATCAGTGAGTAGTAATAATAATATTAGGAGCAGCAGGGGAAAGGGAGGGGAAGGAATACAATGCTGCTTGCTGACAAACCCAAATACCATGTGAATGCTCAGTTAGCTTGCCAGGCACCACATACATCTAATTCAAAGTACTACTAATACTACTACAACAACACAACACTTGCATAAATAATAAATAAAAACTTCTCTTAATGAACACATGTATATCAAAAAGCTAACATCAGCCCCACCACCATTGTAACAAGTACTAGTACTCTTATGGCTCTTTCTGATTCTCAAATCTCATTTCTCTGCAAAAATAAATACCAACTATTATGGTCAAAACAGAGTTTTTTTTTTTTTTTTTTTTTTGTCAATGATGAAATTAAGAGTCAAGTAATTTACCATTAGTAGTGATGAACAAGTCTTGTGAGGGATTTGGTATTGAAATTGAGAGTTGAGTTTTGGAAAGGCCTGAAAATTTGTCATCAGAATCAAGCCATGAATGTTTGTTGTCTTTGGGTGGCCATTCATCAAAGAAATGATGCATTACTTTCTTAGGCTGGTGATCTTCTTTCTCGACATCGTTATGATAATAATAATTTTGTCTTGAAGATTCATTGAGGCTTTGAAGTTGTAAGTACGAATGTGCTGTACTCTGTGAAGGTGAATAAGTTGTCCTCTGTTTCATTGGTGAAGAACTCATTGTAAGTGGTGACAATTGCCAAGTATCACTCTCTAGTGAATTAGATCCACAAGTACTTGTCATTGTCCCTGATGCCTCTGAGAAGAAAACATGCTCACCTACTTCCTCTTTCATTCCGTTCCTGCTTAATCAAAATAGAAAATTTTAATACCAACATATATATATATATATATATATACGGAATAACAGAAGACGATAGAAATTAAAATTAAACCTGGAATAAGCAGGAGGAGATTCGAAAAGGAATTTAGGGGTATGGTCTTGAGGGGGTCTATAAAGAAAAGGATAGTTATGGTGGGGTTCATGAGTTGATGATGAAGAAGTAGTTAAATAAGAGAAAGAAGTGGGGCTACAAGTGTTTGTGTTTTTGTTGATTGATGAGATGGGAATTGCTGTAGGAGGTATTATAGGTCTTGTTGTTGTTGATGATGTGTTGTTACTAGTCATAATTTCCACAGGCTTTCTTGAACGGTTTCTGCCTCTGTGCATGTGTCTCTCACAGTACTTAGAATCTGGATAAGCTTCTTTTGAACACCTCCACTTCTTTCCATCTGTTCTTCTGCACCTCCCTGGCTCTGGATCAATTTTCTTCCCAAATCCCATCTGAAAACAGTTCCATCCAACTGCACCAAAAACATAATCTCAAAACAACATAAATACTAGTATAATGAAATGAAGGATAGCAGATAGAGCAAAGAATTAGTATTACTGTGGTGTGGTTGGTGAATGATGAGCTTTGAGGAAAGAGAAGAATCCAAGCTCCTTCTAATGGTATAGAGAAGATCAGCAGGAACAGGCATTCCAGAGACCATGTACTTGTAAATAAGAGCTTGATGTTCAAGTTCTTGCCACTGATTTGCTGTGAAAGGAAACCTAATTCTTCCTGTACTACTCATCATGGATCACAAGTTTTTCTTTTCTTTTTGACAAAGAGAGCAAGTGAATGAAAGAAAGAAAGAAAGTACTTGAGCTCTTTCAACAAGAGGAATACACTAGTAGTATGCAATGTATTTATTTATTTTTAATGGACCATTTGAGTTGCAGAATCTTCTGTACATGGATAAAACTAATGGTTCTGATCATAATATTTCTCTCTCACCAGAGACGGAATTAGATGGTCAAGTATAGAGCTGTCAAAATGGGTTGATCCAATTTAATTCAATCCAACTCTAATGTGCTAGAGAGTTAAATTGATTGGGACGGGCTGATCCTTTTAATTAAAGGGCCTATAAAATAGCAGCCTAATTTAGTTTTAAGCGGGTCACGAGTTGGGACGGGTTGGCCCTTCAATAAAAAAACGGACAACATTTTCCTCTTAGAAAGGATACGAACGTTGATGTCCAATGAACATGACATTAATACATACATAAATTCATTCATGAATTACACATACTTCAGTGAATATTTACAAAACAAATACATAATGGCCAAGATACAACATTCATAAGATTCATCCGAGCAAAAAAACATTAGATGATCACTATTTTCATAAACAAGACAATAAAAGAAAAGTGAAAAACTAGGCATAAAAACAAATGTGAAAAAGATCAAAGATTCATAGTTATGATGGAGTAATGGACTTGAGCTAATAAGAAAATTTAGTGGACTAATGACCTTAAAGTGTAAAAGATATGTAAAAAATATAGTCTTGATTTTATATTGATACTCTAAAAATATTTATTAACAAAATCTTAACAAGTAAAACACTACTTAAAATATATATAATAAATATTTTAAAAATTTACAGCCTGCGGGCTGGCCTCTGAGGCTTGCGGGTTGGCCCTACGAGGTCAACGGGCCAAATGAGGCTGGGCTAAAAAATCTTGTTCCTAAATGGGCTGAAAAAATTAACCCCAACCCCATTTAATTCAAGGGTTGGGTTGGGTTGGATCGACCTAGCAGGCCAAACCCATTTTGACAGCTCTAGTCAAATACAACTTCTTTTTTTGATCAAATTCAATAATTTTTGCTTATATTTCAAAACTTATTAAATAATTTAAAAGTTATAAAATTAAAATTCTGACTCCGTTTACAACATTACATACATACACAGACTGGGGGCACTCTGAACAGTGTACTGAGCAAAAATATTATGACTGAGGGCCAAGGTCTGTTGTATCTGCACTGCAACTATTCTGCCTTTATGGCAGCTATTGTCTCTGACAACACATACGGAAATCCATAAACTAAAGGTTCCCTTTAAACAAATCACTAATTATTATTACTTTATTTATTTCTCTTAGCTTATCAGAATCAGAGTTGGTGTTTGTTCTGATACCATATACCTGCTGTCTCAGTGACCAGTGCCTGGTAGATAGATCATGAGAAGATTGTACGGTGTATAACTTTTACTGCAATACTCCTCTTACCAAAACCCCCCTTACCTTTTACTTTTCATCTCTGTTACTTTAACCAGTTACTTACCCCACTCACATTCACTCCACTTACAATTTCACCTTTACTTCTCTTCCTAGTTATCCCACCTTTTCCCTGTTCCTTCTTCCTTTCTTGGATTAGTGGCTGGGGTAAACGGATTATTATAATCATATTTTTAATATAATAAAAAATAAGCTTAAGAAAATGATTTTTTGGTTATTAAGATTTAGCTTGAAATCAAGTATTATATTTTGGAAAAACTACATAAATGGGTCATTAAACCCAAAATAATTATAAGTTTATCTCTAAACCCAAAGTAATTCCTAAAATATCCATTCTCTTCTAAATAATTACAGTCCATACTCTCATTCATTAAGGCTGATAATTTTTGTTTAACTGATACTAAATTAGTATCATATACTGTATTGATATCATTAAGGCTGGTAATTTCACTTAACTGATATATATATCATTAATACTGATAATTTCACTTAACTAATATATATATTTATTTATTTATGGCATCATTAAGGTTTCTTGTCAAATTACTCATTAGTCAATGATACTATAAGAATATATATATATATATATATATATATATATATATATATATATATATATATATATATATTTTATGGTATCATTAATGTTTCTTGTTTAGAAATTACCTAGTAATTACACTGACATGTTTGTTTGCCACACTATAATTACACCTGTAATTACACATGTATTGTTTGGTTGCACAAGTGTAATCATAAGATTATATTGAATTTTAAAAATAAAAATTTAAATTAGACAAATAAGAGTCTTTACAAATGATATTAAATTAAATATTTAAGATATATATTGTCTTTTGAAAATATATTAACTAATAAACATATGTTCTTGATTAATATTATAAAAAATAATTGATTTATATTTTTCAATTTAGTATATTTTAATTAAATTAATCATAAAAGCTAAAAGTACAAAACTTCTATGAAAATCATGAAATGCATGTTTGACAAAAAGATTAATATTATAAATATAATGTCATAAAATTATAAAACATTTGACAAAAAGATACTATCAAGTATAAATTTTAAAAAAAAAACAGCTTACAATGTAAAAAAATCGAGTCAATACTCCTAAAGCAAATGAAATTGAAAATATAACATAAGTACTAAATTCAAAACAAAAAAATATTAACATAACTCTTATGTCAAATTCCAACATAACATACATAAAAATTATTTAAAAGTAAAGGAAAACGTAAGTCCTTGCCTTTATTCAACAATCAATTCTACTTTAATTTAAAAATTAGAATACTAACAAAATTATACTAATGATTTCCTTTTAGATAATACGAAAAATTGCATGGAATCACTTAAAGTAAATGTTGAAAATAAGAAGGAAATGAAATATATATAATATATAAACAACATTTTTAGAAAATATTAGAATAATAATAAAAATACATTAAAACAAAAAAAAATCAGAAATAAAAGGAAGAAATTAAAAAGTAATCAACTTGTAATTACACCATGTAATTACCAGCAATTCACAATCTAAGTGTAGAAGAAATGTATTTGAGAAGGTTTAAATAATTATATATTTTTTTCGACCTTTGATGGCTTTTAATATAGGCTTATTTGAACTAACTATTTGAGATCTTTGACAAAGATGACAACCCAAAGAAATGGATCCTTGAAAAAATGAATTGATCCATTTTCAAGAATAAGGAGACAACTTTCCTATTTGTAAAACCGCTAAATGTCTCATTAATATATCTGTCAATTTTTTTGGTTTTGTCATACCCTAAACTTAAGTGGTGCAATTGGCATCGAATGCCAAACTTTAGGCGTGAGTCGATCTCGCTGAACAGTTTACAAATGACGCTTAGTAGCCACACAAAGTAAAGTAGATAAATAAGAATACATAGACTTAAAAATAAACTCTTGCGGAGTAAGTCCCCGTCAACAACTTTACAAAGAAAATAAATATTCCTAATTAACAGTTTATATTAAATCATAAATAACTAGCACAAAAATCTGTTTGGGTCGTCGAGATCATCATGGTATGTAAGAAAGCATTAACACTATATAGATCATCAAAGTCGCCATGATGTCTACTCATAAGTTGAAAACATGTATGTATATAACAAATACCTCAAATAACTATCAAATTTTAGCCAACCAACAAACAAAGCCAACCTGACCAACAATGTGGTTAGACAATCCAACTCACTAGTCTACAAGCCTCGAATACAATATTTGGACAGACAATGTCACTCCCCGAGCCTACACCCTGGGAGAGACTAGCACTCGAAGACTATTGCTGGCCCCAAGCGAACCCTTGGCTTGACTTACTTAACTCAGCGGAAGACAATATTCATATCTTTAATGATCAATGAACTTAACTGAACTGAATAAAGAAATAACTGAGAATGTTTTAAAGAATAAACATTCAACTTGGCCAAAAGTGGCAACCCAAGTCTTAACAATAAGAAAAGATAATGAAAAGACTCAAAGGACTAACATCTGACTGTCTATGAAGCCTCTAAAACAACTGAGATGGATGTTGGGACAACCCCCACAACATTCTAATGAACTAACTAGAAAGCAATAAAATGGAGTCCTCTGGAATGCAAAGAGGCTCATCGACTGACTCTGAACTGCTCAATGGATCAACGGTGCGCTGGAATGCTGATCCTAGTTACCTGTGTCTACATCATAATAAGATGCAGGCCAACTGACATCAGTACATTGAATGTACGAGTATACGAGTTGGAATGCTAACAAACATAGGCTTGAAAGGGAACCTGAAAGAAACACTTACCTTGACTCTTCTCAACTCATGAATACTTAACTGAACGCATTTCAATATAAAGCAGTTTAAACAAGTGCAGTATAAAGAAAAGCTGTTTAAAAACATGATGCCAACTCTGTGTATGAACAAGGATACAACATAACTCTGAAATGTATGTAAAATACAATAAACTGATGTATATAAAAATACAATAACTTCTGTGGGAGTTTCTCTAACCGGCAACCATCACATAAGAGCTATAGAGATGATACAACGATCTACCTCACGCTACCAGCACATCTTATACCCGGCCAAAGGTATAGAACCTGAACTGCCTAATGGATCCACTAGTCTATTACGAAAAGGATTCATCTAAAAAGTATGACCCTTTTCTACCCATGGTGGCTACATGGTTCTATGGTGACGTGAGTTATCTAAACTCATGCTCGTCCCCAATTCGGTGCTCAATACTACTCCTAAAATATACTAGCTATTATGTTTTAAAAACATACTTCTTCTGTGATTTGAGATTAGTGCTCAAAAACTTAGCTCAAAGGCTATCTTGGAAATCAAAGTTTCCCCTCTAGCTTCATTTAGAAAGCTATTACTTTTTCTGAAAACTAGCCCGAATACTCTTTGGAAATCTCAGTTTCTACTCTTATTTAAATGTGAAAACATTTTAAATCTCTTTGGAAATACATAGTCCCCATATACTTCTTTGAAGAAAAGAATTTCAACTTTACATCCTTACTGAACTCGAAACTTAAGTCTTAAAACAAAGTTAAAACATTTGTGAAAGACTTTTGAAAAACTTTAAGAACTCATCTTAACTTGACTCTTGACTTCTCTTGACTTTGACTTTAACTACTCTTGACTTGACTCTTAACTGATCCTTGAATTGAATTATGGATTCAAGGATTAAGATTTGTGACTGGAAAGATCTCATGATGTTTAAGAATGATTTTAGATAGTTAAACATGAGAAAAAACCAAAAATCAATATTGCGACGCTTCTCTCAGTGTTCCAAATCCCTAGCACAATGCATATGTCCCCTCTTAGTTCAAGAGTTTAATGAAGTATGAATCCAATAAAATGAAAAACACTCGACAGGCATATAAGTAGGATATAAATCATTCTAACAAATACAAACACCATGAAAAAATTAATAAACTTGCCCATAAATTATAGATCTCTTGAAGACTATAAACACCCGAATAAATATTTTATAAATTAAGAGAGAATATATCTTAAAACATAAATGTGGGTAAAATATTTTTTTTAAAAACCCTTCTTAATTAATGTTTTTTAAAGGGGCATGCAAAAGAAAAACACCACAGATAATTTGAGACGGAGGAAGTATGAAAAGTATTATACAAATTACCCCTTAATAGGAAACAAGACATTTGACATTTTAGTAAAATATATCCATTTGTAAGAAAAAATGGATCTTGGGCAAAACTCAACCCCAAAAACTAGTTGATGAGGCGAAGATTGTGCAAGATCCTATAAGAAAAAACCAATTCCACATCCTACAACCGGTGTGGGACACTTAGCAATAGACAAGTTTATTAAAATGTACTTAAAGAATGATTTATTTCCTAGATGCAATTGTGATGAATGTTCTATTTTCCCAGTTATAAGCGTATTGATTTTTTTCAATTTTCAAGTAATGCTCTTCTTTAACCTTTATTAATTTAGAAGAATTAGAGATTATCAACAGAAACTGTTTTCCAAGTCCGCCTTAGTTCCTCAGCGTGCACTTCATGTTTCATTGACACAAAACTTGTCATTTCTTTACTAATTTATATTTTCATTAATTAACAGATTGACTGACTTTAGTAATCTAGCTAGGCTTAGAAAAAATGCAGTTACTGCCTCTACTTCCTTTATTCCCAAATCTTCATGATCTTTCCAAGCGCACAAAAAGCTATGAGGCTTGTTGATCCTTGTCCAAATGATGTTAACGTTTCTTTACAGCTATCAAAATGATTGAAGGTGAATATTCGCTCAGTGAAACGATAGAAGAAAGATGAGGTTGATAGCTTGGGAATTAAGCATTGTACGCATCAAAGACACAAATGTTTCAGAGTCGTGCAGATGATGCACGAGGAGAGACAATGAGTTTAAGGCGGCCGTTAGCTTGGAGGGAGAGTAAGAAACTGAATGAAACGTATTACAGTATAAAAAAACTCTCCAAATTATGCTTGCAAGAAATGGAGGAGGAAAAAATTGGAAAAGCTTAATTCCGATTATTATGAGAATGGATATGGAGATTGCTGGCTTATTAAACAGAATGGAAACAGACAAAAAACTACAAGTGTAGCTTAGTCTCTTCCTTGCCAATTTCTTCAGTAATCGTCACAATTACTTATTAGTTTAGCTTGTTGCAAGTTTTTTAATAGTAAATGATTGGTGAACTATTGTAAGTCTTTGAAATACCTTCAAGTTACAATGTTTGGTTCATTTAAATTTTCCATATAAAACTTAGCACTATATGGGTGGAGTCAATGCATGTGTTCATCTTTTTTAGTGTGAGAGTTGTTTTGGATTCCGGAGCTATAAATTGTAGAACCATTGTGTGTGAATATGGAATTATTCCTTGTGTGAGGGCATTTGAGTACCTTTGTTGAGCTTGAACTTGCATTTGAAGCAAGTATTGTGAACTTGAGAATCTTTGGTAATGGTGAGTCACAACTTGAATCTTTGAGTGCACAATTAATCTTTGCATGAGTAAGTTGAGTCTTTTTGTGTGCATTCATTGTTGAGTCTTGTGTAGCACTATTTGAGACATCCTTTTTGAACTACTGAACTTGAGTTTTACTTGAGGACAAGCAAAAGTTTAAGTTAGGAGTGTTGATGAGTCCACGATTTGGACTCATTTAGGGCTTTATTTGGATAGATTTTGTGTCCTCAAATGCTTATTTTGTGCCAATAAATGATGTAAAATCCTTGATTTCCAGGTATTTGGATTGAGGAACAAAGAATGGACACTAACGAGCAAAAAGGAACAAGGCAACTGAAAGAACGAAGAAAAGAAGGCCTGGTGATCGCCTAATCCATTGGGCGAGTCACCAAGTGGCTATTACCTCGCCTAAAGTTCTAGTGTGCCAAACCATGAAGGAGAAAATCAAGTGGGCGATAGAATAGAGAAATCGTCGTGTCGTCGAGTGATTCTATGAAGCAGTGTTAGATCGCCCAAAGTTACAGAACATGATGATGATGAAGGCCAAAGCAAAAAGGCGATAGAACTGACCAAAGGGCGAATAGCTGAGTTGATCTGCGATCCCGACTTATTGCGCCGAATGGTCCTTCGCATCAAACTTTTAGCGACTATAAATACATTTTCAAATATTATGTTTAGGAGCTTTAATCATTACCAAGTATCTTATTTTTGAACTCTGAGTATTGAGACAAACTTTTCCTTAGCTTTGAAGATTTGAAGTTTTCCATATTTTGAGAAATTGAAATTGGGTATTGAAGATTCTTTAATTTGGACCTTTGTAAAGACGAAATTAATCTTACCCAAATGATGGAAACACAATTTGGTAATGATTTCTATATTTTTATGATGTCTAGCTAAAATCACAATTCTTGGGGTGTGATTATGTGGTTATAGGTTGATTTAGCTTGTGGGTATTGCTAATTGTTAGTTTAAATATTGTTTAAAAGTGATTTCAATCACTCATTGTGGTTCAATTTAAAAGGTTGTATTTGCAAATGCAACTCTACCTTCGTGTTTTTGACTTGCTCGAGAGAGAGGTTTTAAAACCAAGATTATTGAATTGATGGTCTGTGTGTATTGGGTTGTCATGGGTTCAGCTCGAGAGAGTGAATCCTAGACCCTTTTCCACACATTCAACTCGAGAGAGTGAATGGACTAAAGCGTAGGTTGTTCTTATTTGCATGCTTGTTGATGTTCGAGAGAAACTGACTTGATTCGGGGTAAATTGTTCGAGAGAAAGTTTATCCCCACTAAAGTCTAGCGTATTCACTGATTTACAGCTATTTACTAAAAATTACAATCAGCCACATGTCTACCTTAGCCTATAATTTAATCACATCCCAAGAATCCGTCTCAATATTATTATTTTTGTGTTATTTGATGTTGCTGTAGTTGATAATTACAATTTTAAAAAAACCCTATTATTTGACATTTGTGTCACCCCTTAATTTGAACTATGTGTTTATTCGATAATGTCTATTCCTATGACTGATTCAAACTTATTCGCGCTTGACTACTGAATCTTGACCACACACCGCTCTCTATGGGAATGATCCCAACCCAATTGGTTGGGTTATGTATTGACTAACGATCGTTGACTCTTAGAACTGGATTAAGTGTCTTTGATAGCGTTATTCGATCAATAATATGGTAATTGAGTCAGATAGTGTTGAGTTCTTGGAACACATTTATCTGTACAAAACTGAATATGAGTCAACAAGTGAAAGATCTAAACGATCACCGGAAGAATCAATGGAAAATACACTACATAACGAGGATCCTAGGCGTAGTAATTGTCAACGGAAATATACTTCTTTCAGACCATATTTTGTGGTCCTTATGCTTGAAAATGAACCTCAAACATTTAAAGCAGCGATGTCTTCATCTGAGTCAACATTTTTGAAAGAAGGACTTAATAGTGAGGGTGAATCACTTTTAAATAACCATACTTGGGAATTGGTTGATCTTCCTCCGGAAAATAAACCTTTAGGATCAAAATGAATTTTTAAAAGGAAAATAAAAGCTTATGGAACTATAGGCTAGATTTGTAGTCAAATGATACTGACAAAATGAAGGTCTCGATTACTTTGATGCATACTCTCCAATGACAATGATAACATCTATTAAGATGTTAATAGCACTAAAAGTCGTGCATGACCTTCAAAACCATTAAATAGATGTTAAGACAACCTTCTTAAATGGAGAGTTGGAGGAAGAAATTCACATGGAACAATCTAGGGGTTTGTAGTTCTTGATAAAGAAGAGAAAGTGTGCAAACTTGTTAAGTCACTTTATGGGCTCAAACAAGTACCCAAACAATGGCATGCTAAATTTGACCAAACAATGTTGACAAATGGATTCAAGATTAACAAGTGTGATAAATGTGTCTACATTAAAAACATTCTGAATCATGAAGTCATTGTTTGTTTGTATGTTGATGACATGTTAATAATGAGTAAAGATATTAACGATATAAATGCTAATAAGTGCATGTTGTCCAGCAAGTTCGATATGAAGGACTTGGGAGCTGCTGATTTGATCTTAGGGATCAGAATTCACAAAACTTCACAAGGACTAGCATTATCTCAATCTCATTATATTGAAAGAGTATTGGACAAGTTCAAGTACTTGAATTTCAACGATGTCAAAACTCCAATTGATATAAGTTTTACATTTCAAAAGAATGAAGTTGAAAGTGTCTCTCAATTGAACTGTGCCAGAGTGTTGGGAAGTTTCATGTATATTATGAATTGTACGCGACCAGATATAACATGTGTTGTTAGGAAGCTAAGTCGGTTCACTAGTAATCCTAATCAAACTCACTGGATGGCAATGAAACGTGTGTTGGGGTATTTGAAACATACACAACATTATGCCATGCATTATAATAAAAATATTGACGTAATTGAAAGATATAGTGATGCAAATTGTATCACCAGTCAAAATCCACAAGTGTGTATGTGCTTACACATGGTGGAAGAGCAGTCTCTTGGAAATCATCTAAACAGACATGTATCACTCGCTCTACAATTGAATCTGAATTTATTGCCTTAGATAAGGTCGATAAAGAAGTTGAATGGCTCCGTCATTTCTTAGAGGATATTTCATTTTGGCCCAAACCTGTGGGACCTATATGCATACATTGGGGTGGTCAATCAACAATAGGTAGGGTAAAGAGCGTCATGTACAATGAAAAATCTCGTCATATACAACAGAGACATAATACTATAAGACAACTGCTCTATAGTGGAATTATCACAATTGACTACGTAAAGTCAAGAGATAATGTGTCAGATTCACTAACAAAAGGCCTAGTGAGAGAGGCAGTTGAAAGATCATCTAAGGAAATGGGTTTACGGCTTAGGACAAGTCATCATGACGGTAATTCTACCTAGCAGACTAGAGATCCCACGAGGTTCAAGGAGAAAACAAAGTTGTGACTGACGGTTCAACATTGTCAATCAACTCAATCCATTCTCACGATGAAGACAATGTTCAGGAACAAGGTTAAAACATTAAGCCTTGTTAACAGGTTGATAAAGCTTAAAGTTTTTAATGATTTGCTAAGTTTGGCAGATTTGACCAAATAGAGCATCTACTCTATGACACAGTTAGAAATCACCTATGTAAGTATGAAGTGTAAGTCGCTTCAAAGAGAATTATTGTAAAAATCCTATTCTCTATACACCATGAAACCAAGAGGTGTCCATGGTTGAAACGAATACAACCATAAGAACCATAAACGGTAAAGAGTTAATCGTATGACATATGGTTGTCTAGGTATACACCAAAGCTCAACGGTTCAAAGATATCACATCTATCGATTGATCGAGTATATCCGACATATGTTCACTGTGGAAAGTTCAACGGGAAACCTACTTATCCAGATGCAATTGATCCTTGCTTGTAAAGCACACACTCGTTCGTGCATTTTTTAAGTTATAACCATTCCCCATTCATGTGGGGGATTATTGGGTATATAGTAAGAATTAATGGGAAATGAAGGGAAGATTTCTCTTATGTTTTAGTAAAAGGCATTTCTCCCTCATTGGTGGTGGAAAGAAAAGTTAAAGTTCTTAAATAAGAGAAACACTTCTACTAGTTGTTAAAGGGGCCGAAAAGAGGGACCCCCTCGAGCCGTCGTCGTCGTCGCTCGACTCGGCTTTGACTTTGGCTTTGGCTTTGGAAAATGATCAAACAAGAGATTTTGGAAAAAGTTTGTTTTAATTATTTATTTATTTAATTAAATTAAATGGCCGAGACATCTTTAATTATTTAAATAATTAGCCAAAACGACCCAACCCAACTCGGATTCGCGCAATCCGAGTTTAAAACGTCTTTTCCATTTTATTTGAATTTCTCACCGTTAGAAATGACTGTTTTGAAAGGTTGTAACTTTCAGGAACAACCATGACCGTTCTGGAAGGTTGAAAACTTTCATGAATGGTTGTGTGGTTTCTGAAAGGTGGCAACCTTTCGGAACCAATGCTTCTTGGCTATAAATACATGTGATTCCTCAGACTTTTTACTTACGAAAATTTCTGAACTTCTTCTTCTTCTTCTGCACAAATTCATTATTCATGTACTTTAATGTCGGTGCCTCGCTAACACCATTGTTTTGGGTATCAATATACTGGTGAATAGAATCGTTCTATCCTGGGAGGATCTATTCCAATTCAAACCTCGGATACTACAGGACAATAATTTTCTTAATTAAGGGGTCACTGTGCATTCAGTGAGTTCAATTTTTTTTTCCTTTCCGTTTCATACGATTGTTACAGATTCTGGTATGTTTTACAGTCATTAATTTTTGTTCTTCGCTACATGATTTAAACTTTGAAATTTACTGTTTCTGCAAAGTTTTGTTTTCATTAGTATTGGTTTAAATACAGATTGAATAAGAACTACTCCACCAACTCCTCAAAAGTTGGGATAAATAAAAAAAAAAATAGGTCAATCTCAATAGGTTCTTCAAGATCATCAAACAATTATATATTGACATACTAGTTATTAACCTATTTGAGAGACATATCAAAATGCAAAGTTGATGATCGTGCATATCCACCTTCTAAAGTGACATTTCACCTTGTACGTGATAATCTTGGATTTTTAAGTGAGGTAAGTCGACCACATCTATCCAGGTTGGTGGATGAGTGTTATTTATATATTACTTCATTTTAGCTTCAGAACTATATTTTAGAGTTTTACGTAAAATTTCATGTTCTCGTTTGTTGCTAGGTATAACACTTGGTGGCTTTTATAGATTTTATGATATATTTTTTACTCTAAATTGTGATAATTAAGAACTAATTTTTCTATTGGATAATGTCTTTATGCATCTATCATGACTCAAAAATTTAGATTGTGACATAAATAATCGATTTTACTATTACATATTGGAATTCCCTCATAACCATCACAAATTTGGGTCATCACAAATATAATATATTTTTACTATATTTATTGCGATCATGCTAGATGAATTGATCGGATCTCACATTTACTCGTATTTGTAGGTGTCTTGTTAAATGAGCAACTTTCACATATAGCAAACATAAAAAATCATGTTTGTATGTTATAGCTATAGTTTGCATAATTGCGCTTCATAACAAATTTTATGTTTGCTATGGAGCTTTTGATTTGTATAATTCGCTACAAACATCCAAATTTATACAAATTGTTCAGTTTTGTATAAATTCATTTATACATTGTAATTTGTATAATAAGATCTGTATTTGTATAATTATAAATGTATAGGACGAAAATATATGTATTTGTATTTGTATGTATACTTTTCTCTCGCTTTATACAAACACAAACGCATTTTATACCGAAACATATAAAATGGCTAATTGTATATCGAAAATGGCTAATTGTATACCGAATCAGATGGCAAAAAAAATGAGAATATTTGCTGCGAATTACAATTAAAATAAACTATAGCTATAACATTTAATTTGAATTAATAGTTTGTTATTTCATACAATTTTTCCTTGTTAAATCGCCTAGTTGGGTGATCAAGAATAAATGTAGATATAAAAAGGGAAAAGGGTCTGATATAGCCCTCAACTTTGTCATTTAGAGCTGATATACCTCTTGTTATGAAAGTAGTTCATATATACTCTTGTTATTAAACAAATAACTCACATATACCCTTTTCCTCTAACGAAAGTGAAAAAATTAATTTTAATTTCTTTTTAAAAAAATATAATTCATATGAGTATATTTAATCCTCCTCACACGTATTTTTTTGACTTTTTTTTTTTATTTCAATGACTAATTTAAATGTATTATTTTGATAGTCAAATTTATTTGTGTTTCACTAATTTTCTTGTAAATTTTATTATAGATGACCAATTTTTTTTTCAAATACAAAAACTAAACTACAATATAGGCGAAAAAATAGTTTTAAATTATAATTAGCCACAAAATAATCAGTTTTTTTTTCTTCTTTACATTAAAGAATGAAAGAAAAAAATAAAATAAGAATAAATAACTCAAATAATGATAATCAAAGAAGTCAAAAAACAATTTATGTATGAAAAAGATTAAAATATACCTTGAGCTTTGCTAGAAGGATCATATATACCCCTACATGAATTTTTTTTAAAGATTAAAGTTAAAAATATATTTTAAAACTATTTTTTTTCACTTCCGTTAAATGAAGGGAATATGTGAGTTCATTTTGTAACGGTAGGGGTATATGTGAGCCGTTTGTATAATGGTAAGGGTATATATGAGTCATTTTATGACGAGGGGCATATCAGCTTCAAATGACAAAGTTGAGGGGTATATCAGACCATTCTCCCATATAAAAATAATATTATACAATTACAGCCAAACGAGGTTTTAGGCAAAGGGATCTCATGTCTCCCAACCTATTTATATTATTCATGGAATATCTAAATAGATGTCTAGTTATGCCACCTTTTTTCTAAAAAGGATTATAGTAATTCTGGTTTGACACTATTTGGAATGACTCTCTCATATTGAAAAATCTTCACTTCAGACTGGTGAATTTGGTAAAGGAAAGTTTTCTCTCTGCTTTAAACGTCTTTTTCCCGCCTGTTCAACACTTTACAGGAAGATCCAAATTTCAATTACCATCCAAGAGGCCAAAAGATGGTAATAACCCATCTAAGTTTTGCTGATGACTTGTTAATGTTTAGGAGGTGTGATTTAAAATTTTGTTTCAACTGAAAACTACTTTTATGTACTAGAGTTAGAAAAAAAATATATTGTTCAAGTATATGAACTCTCTATAGGTGTGATAATCTAAAATTTTTGTAGGCTTTCGGATTTTATTTTAAAGAAGTTATCAAGTTTGATAAGTTCTGACTTTGTAATGATTTGCCCAGATGGTTAATAAAAGTTATGTTAATTGCAAAAAAATATATATTAGTGAAATTTATGTTATATCTACTAATAAGTAGAAATTATCTTATTCACAATAACATTTAATTCTGGTAAAAAAAAATATTGTTCAAGTATATGAGCTCTCTATAGGTGTGATAATCTAAATTTTGTAGGCTTTGGGATTTTATTTTAAAGAAGTTATCAAGTTTGATAAGTTCTGACTTTGTAATTATTTTCCCAGATGATTAATAAAAGTTATGTTAATTGCAAAAAAATATATATAAGTAAAATTTATGTTATATCTACTAATAAGTAGAAATTATCTTATTCACAATAACATTTAATTCTTGTAAAATTAATATCCAATTGATCTAAAAAGCCTAGGTGAAAATTTAAAAAACTTAAATTTAATATTCAGTCAAAATAATTATTTACTTTCCTTTCTTATCAATAAATTAAATCTAAGAAATCTCTTGGGGTATAACTAAATTCAAGATTTTTTTTATTACTAGGTAAATAATTAATAAATTCAAGATTACTTGTTAAGTGAGGAAAAATGTAGGTGTATATAAACACAAGTGAAGAAAGCAAAAACAAAAATAAAAAGTAATGGCTTCAAAATCATGTTTAGAAATAGCTTTTATATTTGGCCTTGTTCTTGTGTGCACTAATGCTGAGGGAAAGGTCTTCAATGTCCTTTCATATGGTGCTAAAGCAGATGGAGTGACAGATAATAGTAAGGTCAGAATTGTCATTTTACTTTTTTTAATGTGTCTTTTGTTATTATCGTATGAGTAAGATCTACATATAAGTTCACGCAAAAACTCATTCCATTTCTTTTTTTTACTTGTCCCTGTTGTTGATTTGATACTCTTCGAGAAATTATTCCTTTTGGTCAATTTTACTTTATTATATTTTGAATAACTCCTAATAAAACATTAACTACAAGAATAATTTGTACTTCTTTAAAAGTTGAAAAAGTACAAAAAAAAAAAAAAAAGTCAAAAGTCAAATATTGAAAATTTCTAATTTATGACTTTTGACTTTTAACTTTAAAGAAGACAATCCAAACACCCTTAAGTCTACTTTTATTTATTATTTGTTTATATATTATGGAAGGCATTTTTAAAAGCTTGGGCGGATGCATGCAAATGGAATGGACAAGCCAAATTGATGATACCTTTAGGTGTATACATGGTAAATGTTGTAAATTTTATTGGCCCATGCGAAAAATCGACTTTGACCTTCCAAATCAAAGGAATTATTAAAGCTCCAAAGGATCCAAAATCATTTTGCAATTCGTCTTGGATTTCTTTTCAATATATCAATGACTTAAAAATTAAAGGAGGTGGAACGTTAGATGGACAAGGATCTTTTACTTGGGGAAAGCATCAATGTTCATCAATGGTATGTTTTTATAATTTTTATTTTTGTGATTATAATATAAAGTTAAACAATTAAACACTATTTCTAATGTTTGAATCAGACACTTGGATTCAATTTTGTCAATAATACGGTTGTGCGTGACATACATTCAATCAATAGCAAGAACATACATTTCAAGGTCTTTGCTTGTGAAGACATGACATTTAGTCATGTTAACATAACAGCACCACGCGATAGCCCTAACACTGACGGAATTCACATTAGCCACTCCACCAACATTCATGTATTGGATTCTTACATTGGCACTGGAGATGATTGTATAGCTATGATCGCTGGAAGCAATAATATCAACATTTCAGGAGTCACTTGTGGCCCTGGCCATGGAATAAGCATCGGTAGCTTAGGGAATTTGCCAAATGAAGTTGTTAAGGACATACATGTCAAAAATTGCACTCTTATCGCTACTCAAAATGGGTTGAGAATTAAGACTTGGGCATCATCGAATGTTGGTAACATTACCAATATAACTTTTGAAGATATTATCATGGAAAAGGTTCGAAATCCTATATTTATTGACCAACATTATTGCCCAATACATCATTGCAGCAAACAGGTACTTGCATTTCCCTCTTTTAATCATTAAACTTAATGCGTTAAAAAAAAATATTTTCTCATGATTGATTGCTATGTAGAAAATATCATCACAAAATGTGTTATAATCAATAATGTCTAAGTCTTAATTAGCATAAGTAATTAGTACTCCTTTTGTCTCAATTTACATGACTTTCTTTTCTTTTTAGTCAGTTCCAAAAAGAATGACACATTTTTATGTTTATTTAGCCAAGTTCAGTACAAATCAAGGACGTGACATTCAATAACATAAGGGGAAGTTCAAGTTCGCAGAGAGCAGTTATTTTGGATTGCAGTGCATTATTTTCTTGCGAAAAAATCAACCTTATTGATATCAACTTAGCCTACCATGGCCGTCATGGACATGCGATTGCATTTTGCGCTCACGCCAAAGGGAAAGCCACCGGCAAGGAGTTGCCTCCAAGTTGTTTAAAGGAGTCTCTTAATTCATCAACTTAGTCATCTTAGATATATATGATTTGTCAGATTATATTAATTGATCAGACAGAAAATTCTTGTAATGACCATCATCATAGTCGTTTTGAATTTTTTGGGTTTGATCATTTATATAGCTTGTGACTTGTAGGAATGGATGACATGAATTTTGAAGTGATCATATGATATTTTTAATTTTAAAGTTTAGGAAATTTGACTAAAGTCAATATTCTAAGTTAATGAGGTCAAATCGAACTGTTATATATATATTGATCTCATCATACATAAAATGGACCATCAATAGCAAGGGCAATTTTATCTTTTGAAGAAAAATATGCCTCCAATCTACAAGTTCTCATCCTAAGAAATTCATCTTGTTCAATATCTAGATCTTTGTTGTTCACATGCAAAATTTCTTTTTAGGCAAAATACACAAATGGCTTCTACCCCTAAAACATGGAGCTAGCAAGCCATAGAACTTCAATTCATATTTAGTAGCCAAAATGTATGTATTTATTTATTAAAATTTTAATTTGTTTTAATATTTGCTATTTCTTTAATGTGAAATGCACCATTTCCGGATATATATTATATACTTTATATGTAAAAAAAAATTATACAACGTATACACACAATACCCATTATATAAAATTTTATCAACTTCTTATATACACTATATATTAGTATACTTTTCATATAAACTTTATATTCACTTTTCATACAATATATATATATATACATTTTATGATAATTTGCTAAGTTTCATAATGGCATAAGTAAAATTAATCTCATCGTATATTGAGGGATAAACTTACCTAATAAATGAAAGTAAAGGACTTTTTTACTTACTTGTTTATTTTGTCCAAACACATACTTATAAATCTAGTTTTAGAGTGTCCAAAAACAGTGGAGAATTTGAGTAGCCAAAATTTTGTTAAGTAGGGTCTTTGTTTGTCTTTATTTAAGTTTCTCTGAGTGGGTTCTATTGAAGGGTGGGTACAAAGTGTTTTGTACAGTTCCGACATACATACGGCTGAGTTGTTGTGTCATTTTGGGTTTAGTAAATGATCATAATGTCCCTACTACCAACTTTAATTGAACCAAAAAGAAAAAAATATATAGTTTGATTCTTTACTAACACTCTAATTTACTAAAAAAATGAAAACTCTATCTTCATTCACTCTATTTTTTATTATTATAAAAATAACCTTATTTAAATCATATTTTATGTTTTTATATAAAATATATTCAAACAATCAAATAGTATTTGTAGCAACTATAACCATCAAAATTACCTCTTTGAACTAGTATATATATCTAGTTTCTCAAATTTTGAACCCCTTAAAAAAAAAAAAAAAACATTGGGCTCCGCCACACTGACAAGTTAGACTTTATGTAGTATTCTCCAAATTGCACTTTACTTAAGAGAGGTTAAGTCGTAACATTTTACATGATCCCAAAGACTGACAAACACACACACATGCATAAGAGAGTCGTATTTTGATGCTCATAATGAGGTGAAAGCACAAGTAATATTAGTTGGCAAAACAGTACATAAGAAAAAACATTCAATATTTCACATGGACTCCAAAAGGCATCTATCTAACAGCGTTAAGACTGCTCTGACACATTAATGTTACTGAGAATTGACTCTTTTTTTCCCGTTATTAACATTGTCATGTCAGCATCCTTTAACATGTATGTCTGGAGAACCTAATACTTTCGATCTAACTATATGCCTCTTGTTATACTTTCGATTCAAATGTTTGTATTTTAAGGGAGTACAGGACATGTGGCAAACTTAGTAGGCGTTTGGATATAGCTGTTGTGTTTTCACTATAAGATTTGACAACATGCAAAAAAAATACAAGAAAATGGAACTCAGAACAGTATATATATTTCAACTTTAGCTAGAAGTTCACTTGCTGTACAAAAGTCTATGATTCTATCCTACATTTCTTTATGTTCTCCATTGCATTACTACTTGCCATGCCTAAGTTGAACAATCGAGAAAAGTTTTTTTGGAAAAGGGAAAAAAAGTTAGAAACCAGTACCAAGTGATTTCTTCTATGAATTGTGATACATAACTTACCCTTACATTAGACTTTGAGCAATAAACTATAAGCTACAAATACAGGAACTTGCGTTCTGCTATTACATCATGAACTGGTTCGTTGCATGGCGGCTCTATTCCTTTTGGAAGAAAGAGAGTACAAAATCTGTATTTACAGAGAAGAGCTGTGTGTCCAGGAAAAGCTGTTTCACCAAGAGCAACAAGTAATAGATTAGCATGCTCTTCACGAGGAAAACCAAAGTGATGGCTTTACCATAAAATGAAGGATAACATTCTAACACATAACATATAATCTAAAATGGACTTGCATCACATCAATTGATGCCCTAAATAACAATACAAAATGCGTGCATAGCTTCTGTAAGTGCAGATTCAGTTTTGCAAGAAAACCGTTAAGATGAACAGGTCCACCTCACAGATCATTTTGCAAAGCACAGTAATGACATTAGCAGGGTGCAGTATAGTGAAGCTATTTGGTTTTTAGATAACAACTGAAAAAAGTGTGGAAGCTTAAGCACACACCTTCATAAAGGGCCGATCTCGACTAGGGAAAGACTCGATAAAGCTTTCCTTCAAGAGCAGAGATACCTAATAACCAAAGGACAGAATAAAGAATTCTGAGTTAAGAGATAAGTCTCTTTACCAATCAGTGTAAGAATGAAACATAAGGATTTCTTCATAAAAGCTGCTGATGATGTTTGTCAAAATGTAAATATAGTTACAGGAAAAAGAAAAAGAACTAAAACTAGTATAACATCTAAGCAAGTAAAGCATAAGAGCTCACATTGAATGAGGACTCAGATTTCAATAATGCAAAACTTCATAAAAACTGACGCTTATATCCATCACCAGGAGGAGCAGAAAAAGAGTGATGTAAGATAAATTACCTTTAACAATCTGAAACTATGTAACACTGACACGTGCAAATTTTACCTTCAAAGTGTTTATGATAAAGCTCTACTATCATTAAACCGCTGTCTCAAGGTTAGCATACTCTGGTGTAAGTTTTCATGTATATGAAGACAGATCCAGAAAAGGTTTTCCTCAAATATTGGTATTCATGTAATACCACTTATGCACATAAAGAAACTGAGAAAAAATAATTCTGAAATAGTGCCAGTTTTCAGTACATTTGAAGCATTCAGAGTGATAAATTCTGAAGATAGGAGCTTGAACTTCAACAGGAACAAGCTTTACTGCATATGAATTGTGAATTCATTTTACAAACATACGAAGTTTCTAAAAGCTACAGATGTCACCAGCAGCTCCAAATAATCTACTATCATCATCATCTACTTTTCTTTGGGTGGAAACACAAATGGATGTTTGCTAGTAAATTGCTCTTTCTTCAAGTTCAGGTCTTAGTGTGTACAATTGCTCAAATATCAAATACTGTTTCAAACTTCTGTATTGGATAAACCATACATACAGTTTGCAGCAGGCTAAGCATACCAATTTCAATGATTCCCCATTTGGAACAGGTTATGCCAAAGAGTCTAGACAACATCTGATTCTGAATAATTTAAGTAACAAATACCTTCCGAAAGTGATGCATGTACAGTCAACTTTGCAAGGCTTTTTCACACAAGTAGTCAGCCAAATCAAATGCTCCAAGGAGAAGCTACAAACCTTATCATCATTCGATTGGACATTAGTAATTGTGTGTGAACGAAGGTTCGAGCAAAGTGTATCCAGGTACGACCGCAACACTCCCAGGAAAGACTTTGCAGCTTCAACCTAAACATAATGTCATGGTTAAGCAGTAATAAAGACTGACTGGATAGCTAGAGTAATACAACATACTGTAAAGATATTACATTGAACCATTACTTTCTGGGTGCATTAGCATTCTAAACCATTATTTTCTGGGTGAATTAGCATTCCTTAGTATTAGCATTCTAAGGTAGAAGAGCCAGTGACCAAAATGACAAAGGTAGCTATATGAAATCTGTGATACCAAAGTTGCAAGAGAACTACAAAGAAGTGTAACGAGAGACATGCTTGGACAGTCACATTCTTTTTTATCATTTGTTAAGTGTTCTGCAAATGGAAAAAGAACTTTTTCTTTGAAAAATACCCTGAAACCACTTTTTCAGAGAACTGTTTTGAAAAAAACTTAAACAAACACATTTTTGAAATTTCATTTGCGAGATCTCAAAAAGAATATGCACAAACACCACCTGAAATTGTCAACCATCCCATCTGTTTTTTGAACTCAACCAAAAGATCATATATACATAAGAGGCACAAAGTAAATGCTCTGTAGGGAAGCTGAAGGAAACAAAGAAAGCACCAGCAAAATGTCTTCAATAAACTCCAATAGCTACTCTATACACAGCTTACATTTTAAATAGCTTCCTATAAAAGAACAAGTATTCAGGTATGCAATTACAAATGAAATGTACAACGTCTCAACATTTAACCAATCTAATCATTTCTACCAATTCACAATTCAATTAGCAAGATGGTCCACTGGTGGAGCTATGACTTCATTGGGATTACATACTTCGCAAACAGTTTCACAACTACTAGGCTGTTTCTGATAACAATTCATACTCCCTCTACCCATGCAGGATACCCACCTTCTAAAAGAACACGGATAATCGCAAGCTCGCCTTTAGTATGGTACCTTTTTTACCCCATAAGAGGAACCCAATTTACACTTCCCCCATCCTGGTTAATCATTTTTGGGTGCTGGGTCAAAAGGAGAAACAATAAGCTATGAAGACAAAATGAGCATCTCCAGAAGGGATAAGCGTTAAAATGGTCAAATAAGTGATTATCCATTCAGAAGGAAAGGAATATGAGCATTTGCAAAGGGATAGAGCTTAGAACAGTAAGATAGTGATTAAACACTCAGAAGGAAAGGAAAATTGAGAATCCGTGTAACAAGGAGAGGACAACATACTTGCACCCAATGGTCTGGCATAGTGGTCAATAAAGTGGAAGGACAACCACGAGGTCTCAGGTTCAAACCCCCGGAAGTAAAAAACACTACATGATTTCTTCCCATCTGCCTAAGCTTTGGTAGGCAGAGAGATATTAGGTACCCAGTATAATAGTTGAGATGCGTGCAAGCTGGCCTGAACACCACCATCATCAAACCAAAAAAAGAAGAGGACAACATACTAAGGTTGAGTTCTAGTTCGTGAGGCTCCTAAAAAGGATGGACTAGACCTCACAGCATTTAACTTAATCTACTTCTCTAATTCCAACTGCAGACATAATTAGATTGATTTGTCCTCCTTTTTTTTTTTTTTTTGTGAGATTGATTTTTCCTACTAGATCTTCTTTTTTCTTTTGCTTCTTGATGATACTATTAACTAGACTCTTAACAAACTCAAGGACTATAATCAAACGCCAAATTAGAAAAGCTTCATCCATGCTATTTCCAGGAAAACAAGTAAATCTGTCAACTTAGTTGGACGCAACGAACTACGTTAGATGAGTCAAAAATAAATCAGGGTTGCCCCTGTGACAAGGACAAATGAAGGAATGGAAGGGGATCAATGAGACGTTCGGCAATACCTGAACATCTGTGCACTCATAAACAGGCCTCTTCCTTGCCAGATAACTTTCTCCCACCAGCTGTGCATGGTAAGGACTTAAACGAGAGTATAACTCCTTTTGCTGCGGAAGTTGCGGTAAAGTAGGTGACTTCACCTGATTTTCAATGTAATACACAGGAAAAAGTACCCCTCTTAGAAAACTTCATAACAAGCAACAGAAAAATTCACATCATCTATGCAGTACTCAGTAATGAAGTTTTGATAAACAAAAACTAAGAAGACAGTCTGCTGGAGAGTTGTGCAAACGGTTACTTTCAGCTCATGCAATAGAAATAACCCGCTCACAAACCTGGTTCTTGTTTGCATCTACAAGGATGGCATTTGTTAACTTTGACTGAACCTCAGAGGTCTTATTCTTCACACCTACCTACTCAAAGGTAAGAAGAAAAAGAAAGAGCAAAATATAAGTTAAATCACCCGAAATGGCCCCTTGAGACCTAACAATTATTCATCGAGACTAATACTTCACATCATCATAGAAAGCACTCAAACAGGACAAACAATTTGATTAATTTGCAACACAAAATCCCAGGAAGAAGAAATACGTTTTGTGAATTTGAAGGAACCAATACATTCTTGCACAAATGAGATCAGCAAAATACAGTATAAAAACATACAGAACGATTTCCCAATAATGCAAGATATCTAAGAGAAAAGCTGGCAAAATGGTATCATGGCACATGATATAACAAGAAGTCAAGAAAACATTCATCACTGACGACGAGAGCATCTACAAACTCATCAACTTTCAGTCTAAATGAAACAAACCCCTCATTCAAGTACTCCAATTGTTTCAAGAATAGCCTCATCTAACTTCCAACAAAACCTCTTTGCTTATACATTTCTTTGGGAGCCAATTATGAAAGACAGAAAATTCTAAGACATGGATATACTCACTATATAGGGAACAGGTGCATCCAGAAAATCCAGCATGTCATTAGGCAAAACCTGACAATTTACTCGTCAAGAAAGTCGGAAAAATCAGAAATGCAATAGATCTATTACCTAAGGAAAACATTCATTGTCAACTGAAAGTTACCGGCATCAACAAGCTTTGCCACTGATAAGGACGAATCAAAGGGATAATAGACAAAATGCACGCAGACAATATTCCCTGCAATTAAGTAACTAAAAATTAGATTCTGCATCAAATTTTAGGGCTTTCAAAAATACCAGCTTTAAAAACCATGTGAATACTAAGGGCATTTGGATCTAGCAAGAAGTCTTCACCTCACATATAACTTGTATGGGGAAGATAAAATCAATCTTTGCAACAATAAAGTATGCTGCCTAGGAAGAACAGACTAATCAAGAAAGCATTCAGTATGTGAAATCAAAACAGCACTCCTATCATGGCAAACCTAACTAAATCTATAGTTCTATACGGCAGAAAAGATGCTGCAAACTGATACTTACCAAATTTGAACAAACCACTACAATTTGCTTCTCCAGTAAAGCTCCCGCAAACAGTGTCAGCACCTATAAAATGCGAGTAGGATAGTGTCAAAAGAATTTGACAAGCATGTTAAAACCAGTGCTTGCTAGCCCACTGGTCAAGTGTGTTTACCAATAAAAGACAACATTACAACAATAAGAACCACAACAACAAACCTACTGTAATCCCACAAGTGAGGTCCGGGGAGTTCATAGAAAACATTGAGAGATTAAATGGACTCAAGTAGACAACTAGATATAGGAGGCAGAATGAATTGATTATTCCAATACTCAGAGCGAAATACGCTGGCGATAATTAGGAAAATCAAAACTTCGTGGAGCTTGAGCAATTCTCCAAAATCAAAAAATAAACTCATCCCCTGTTCTGTTAGTAAGAAATATGTTTTCCCTTAACCTTCTTTTTCCATTTTAAGCAATCAATACAGTAATGTGGAGTCATCCACAAGAGGTTTGCTTCCATAGAAGCTTAGAAATAGGACAATCTTAATACAAATGATTAATTTAAAGGACAGAAAAGAAATCTATCATGCCATAAAAAAAAAATTAGTCAGTTCAACATTTTAACATGTTGAGCACTATTTCAATAATATTCTGGTAAATTCGTGTTTGTGCTGCAAGCCAGAATTCTGTAGTGGTTTCCCACTTCAAACCCATTACATTAAGTCAAAGATTACAGTAGGGCATATACGTTCCTGTCTACAAGTATGAAATCAATGCCCACATTTTTCTCTTTAAATCAGAAAGTCCCCATTCAATGACAAAAGTTAATGAGGATGACATTAACCAATCTGGCATTGCACTTCTCTATAAAAATTTGGTGACAGAGGCCATCATTTCTGACAAAGGTCAAAAAGCTTTATACTAGTCTCGAAACACTTGTCACTTATTATAGTCAAGTAGCAAATTAGTAAATCAAATTGAACAGTTATATTTAGGTTGTATAGATGCCCAGTATCACCACGCACATGCTCAAGCCGCAATGAGCCACATAAGCATGCAACAGCCCAAACTGACAATGCAGTCGCTTCCTCTTCCACCATGAGTGCATTGTGAGCCTGTATAGCGGAAACCAAATTAACATAAGCTGATAATGCATAGGAAACTAACTATTGGAAGGTGTAGCTAGCTAGATAAACCATTTCTAAACCATAAAGCATGGCATCTCTCAGCCCACCCCCTCTACTTCACTCTTCAATGATGAATATAATAAAACCAGGAATCGCCAAAAAAAGAATGTACCTCTGCTAATTCCAAACTTGTACGGCATGATTTTAAGTCAATTGTTGATCCAGCAACGTGCAAAAGTGCTTCATCGGGTCTATAATATTCTAAAGGATGAAGGTGATCCAGGGGATGGAACTTAATTGTTGATCCCCTTGAAGGACATTTTAGCTGGTAATATTCACATAGTATCTGCAAGGATCCACGATTATTCACCTGGAAGGTGAAGGAGAACGATGAGGTCAGATAAGACCTAGATAACCCACTAATGACAAGCCATAACTTGAAAATTTTAACTGGGTAAGTGTCAAATAAAACCTTTGCCCATTCAACTATATCACTATGCTGGCTTAAATCATCTTGACCAGAAAAGGATGCTTCCTCAGTTTCGGTTTCATCAAAATCACTTCTAAAATGTCTATCTTCACTAGGAGAGTCCTGGAAGCTGTATCCAAAAATAAAAGCACTTCATAGAGGTGGGATTTGCCGATAATAAATACCAACTTCCAGTAAGATGTTCTCTCAATAATTTGGACACAAACAGATATAGCGCAGAGCAAAAGGGTCACAAATTTATGAGACAGATCGGAAAGAAAAAATGTACTAAAAGCCAAATAGGAAGTAATATACCTAGAGGAAGATTCAGAACTTTCGCACTGATGATATCTTAGAAGTGGCAAAACAGCATTTGGTACACCCTTTTCTACCAGCTGTTTGTTATCATCAGTGGAATTATCAAAAGCTTCAGGGACTTGCCTTCCAAATATAAATTCTTTATTGGCAAAATCTATATCATTATCAACCATACATGCCTTGTTATCACTTCCATCCTTCTTTGGGAGAACTTCCCCTTCTGCAACTCTATACTCCAGCTGAGACTTGCCACCCACGGTTCCACTAATTACAGAATCAGCAGTACTTGGTTGGGGACTTTCTACAGTGCCATTCAGGACGTACTTAGCTGTTTCTTCCAATATGCTGGAAGGATTTTCTTCCAAAATTTCTTCCTCATCATCAATCACAAGTGAATCAAAATCAAGATCACCAACTAGCTTTGTTAACCGCTCCAACCTTTCTTCGGTGAAAATGCTAGAAAAAGGACAAATAACAAACAGTGTCTCAGTAGGCACTAGCAACAGAGAAATAACAACAATGACTTGCAAAGAATCTTCCAAAGTTCAACCATACATTTACCAACTCTGCACATATATAGAGTATAGACTAGGAATAGCAAGCACCGGAAGCTGGTATACTGCTTCTTCTTGCTCATGATCATTACTACAAGCAAATGTTAATGTACAAGCACCTAAGCATACTTCCTTAATAGACTTTCTCAAGATGTCTCTTTTATTAAGTTCTCAAAACAATGGCCAAACTCCAAAGAGCTGAAATCTACTAATGGTATCATGCTTCTGATTCCTTTAAGTATCTAAGTAAGAAGGACCCCGGTGCACCAAGCTCCCACTATGAATGGGGTCCGGGCAAAGGCCGGACCACAAGGGTCTATTGTACGCAGCCTTACCCTACATTTCTCCAAGTATCTAAGTAGCCAAACTACATACTATTGAGCTATTTAAGATGTTGCTCAAATGTTTGATGCAGCAAAGCCTAATTCCTAGATGAATTTCAGCTGAAAAATTAGCCAACATTTCATTCTGCTTCAAGGTCACCTTACTCTCCCTAGGCTCGTTGATTATCTGAATATTGATCATCTGTGTACATGCTGGCAACCTCTAATAAATAACCCAAGAAATGAAAAGGATATGAAGTTCATCATTTCTTTTAGAAAGGTGATAGGAAGTTCATCATATGCGCAAGAGAAACTATGCAAGGTATCAACAAACTCAGTAGCCATCCCATTGTTAACAGAAACATTGATCTTGCCTATATTGCAAGGGACAAGTGGGGGTCGGGACTTTCTTCAGAACAACACTATCAATAGAATAGGTCTCTCAAGGAAACCACACAATAAAAGTATCCAGGTAATTGAACACTACGGAGCTATTGTTCAACAAGATTCCCTAAATTAGGCCCATCAAGTTTTAACAACAACAAAAAGATCTGGACAATATAGCAAATTCGCCAGAAGAGAAACGAACCTATGTAATACACCAAAGTGAAGATCAAAAAATGGAAGTCTGGAAAGAATGCAATAACAGCGGCGTGTTGTTAAAATTTGGCGGCAAATACCCAAGCTGGTATGTTGCCCATCTGAAATCATGGAAAGCAATCCAGAGGGTTTCTGAACCATTTCCTCAACTAAAACACAGCAACCGTATAGAGTTGAATTATCAGCAACCTATATCAAGAAACTTAAGTTAAAATACATACTCCAACTGGTCAGCACCAACTCCTTCATCTAATTGCTCCTATCTTTTACATTAGGATGAGAAAAGCGGCAGAAAAAGACTGTTAATAAAACCAAAGCTGCACATCTTTGTTTCCTTTTAGTAAGTTACTTGATGTTATCAATCAAAAAAAGAGTTACTTAATGTTGGTGATAAATATATAGGCTACACCTGATAGTGCAAGGCACTTTTTACATTGTATTTTCAAGTACGTTGCATATTCTCATTGCATATACCTACAGCTTACATGAATGTATTTAACAATAAAAAGGAACTGCTAAAACCGAAATAATCAAAAAATTGTGTAATTTAATAACGTTGTTGTAGATAGAAAATGAAATCTAAAATTGTTCCGTGTGCAAATTAATGTTATGCTCAATAACAAAAGAAAACCAATTAGAAATTGACTGGTCAGAGATGTGAAGGGTCATATGATGCAGTGTTGTAAAAAGCGCAAAAAAGCGCGCTTAAAGCGAGAAGCGAGGCGAGGCGAGGCCCTTGCGCTTTTATTTCGTGAAGCGAGGCGACATTGAAAAGGCGCTCGCTTCTACTGTAGAAGCGAGAAGCGCAGAAAAGCAAAAGCGTAAAAAAAGCGCGCTTAATTTGAAAAAGCGCAAATTAGGGTTTTTTTTTTTTTTTTTTTTGACAAGGTAACAGTTTAGGGTTTCTTTTTTTAAAATTGTAAGTTTTTTTTTTTTTTTTAATTGCTGAAATCCTTATGCGACTTAATATACTCTTTGCGACTTCAAATTCTTTTTTGGACTGCTCTTTTCCTTCTTCTTCTCTGCTGCATGAGTTCTCCTTCTTCTTCTCTGCTGCATGAGTTCTCCTTCTTCTTCTCTGCTGCGACTGCTCTTCTCCTTCTTCTTCTCTGCTGCGTAAGTTTTCTTCTTCTCTTCTTCTTTGCAACTGATCTGCGATTTTTTTTCTATTTTTGGTTGCTGCCAGGTTGCCACTGCTGTAAGTTCTCTTCTTCTTCTTCTTCTTCTTCTTCTCCTCCTCTCTTCTTCTCTTTGAGGCTGCTGCTACTGCTTTTTTTTTTTTGGTTGCTGCTGGGTGTTATCTATATTTTTATTGCTGCATTTTTTTTTTCCAATTTCTGTTTGCTGCTCTGTTTTTCAATCTCTATTACTGACCTGCTTTTTTTTTCAATTAATATTACTGCTCTGTTTTTTCCAATTCTTTTGCTGCTCTGTTTTCTTTCCACTTGAAGAGTTTGAGGATCTTGTTGAAGAATAGGAGTTTGATTCTTTTGTGATTTAATTATGTTTTTGATTTTTTGCTTTATATGTTATGACTTATGAGTATTATTGACTATCTATTTACTTTTAATCTAAGAATATATTACCTCTATTCAGTTATTTAATATTTTTTTATTTTTATACTAAATATCGCTTTACTTAAAAAAAGCGCGCGCTTCGCTTCTCGCTTCTCGCTTCTGTGAAGCGAGCCCTCGTCGCTTTTTTCCGCTTCTCGCTTCCCAAAACACTGATATGATGTTATAATGCATGGCAGATATCGCATACATGGAAACAGAATGTAAAACGGGATACCTGAAGCCGGAACACAAAGGACAGATCATTTTGTTTAAGGTGTTCCTGGAAAAGTAGCAGCACATTAACACGTATATCTGAATACAGTAGACATTGTGTTACACCACAACCAAATTTACACATCAAAACACAGAAGTTAGGTTGATAATTATCAGATTGATGACAAAAGACTTACAAATATATAATTGTATTTCTAATGGAGAATAAACAACGGGACAAAAAAGTAATTTCTTTAATGTTATTATGTTATTCTCTTGGTATGGAAAGAAAACTTTTTAAACAGGCAATACACTTCTCTAGCTCAGGAAACCATTGGAGTTATATGTTCATCTAAGGGTTTTTTTTTGGGAGGCGGGACAGTTACTTGATAACATAGGCAAAAAAAGGGGGAATCGTCCAGGATGTCATAGATGAAGTTACTAATAGTTGAAAATACACCAAATACCAGATAATAAAGTATGTCTTCATTAATTTTCATATCCTTGTGTCTAGAAGAAGCCTAAATCTGATCCAAGAACAGAACACACAGAAATTTGGCCAATTAATGGAACCGAGAAGATATAGCTTCTTCTGGTTCAGAATAGGCACTGCAAAGACACATATATGCTTAAAAAGAGTTTCTGGAAAAATATCCTTGCACCTGCATAAAGCCTTCAGTTGTTCCTCTATGAATATCTAATTGTCAAATAATATATTAAGCCACTTCTTTTTGTTTGAGAGTGTATTTTAATCAGCTTCTTCTTGGAAGTAAGCTTCTCAACAGTTTGGCTTTTCTTAATGGAGTTTGATTGCAATTATCAATTCGGAGGTCATTATAGAAAGGAAGCATCACTACCTGACCTAGAAGTATTTCGTTTAACTCACTCATTGATGGAGTTCTCTCAACAGCATGAACCTGTAGCAAGATGCACCATTTTTGAACCATCAGAAAAGATCCACTGCAAGTATGGCTGAATAAAGAATGTAGAGATGCAATAGGAGAGACAGTATTTGTTTAGCCTGGCCTAAAATACATTCCAAGTTCAAGCTATAAATAATTGTATCTTTGTTTTCTCTTGATACAGAAAGGAGAATGCCTCACTAAGTTGCTTGTATCTTAAATCAACTAGTCCTTTTGTTTATGTTTCTTTTTCTTACCTAAGGTAGGAACAGGTAAATGTAAATTGTGAGATGCATGATCCATCACCTATAATATTTTGTATGCTTCAAACCAAAAGTTTGTTGCTTTCTACATCTAACTCTTTACAGAAGTTCACCAAGTGAATCACATCTGAAGCTTGAAATACTTCAAAATGTATCTCCCCGATATCTCAACATTGCATGTCAAATAAAGGTAAAAGGGGGGTTGATAGGGATAACCCAACCTCTACTCCTGCTGGAAAGCAAAATGAGAGAAGATCCTTGTATTTCAGTGGTAGTGGTTTCTCTGGAGGGTAAACAAACAAGACCTGAAACCCAAAGAAGTAACAACACCTTATAGTCCATAAAAATTATACAATTCTAACTCCGTGCAAATTAAACCCTACAAGAAACAACACCTGAGGCTCAAGGTTAGGTTCCACGCGTGATTGACTTTGACCACCAAGTGCGCTTCTAAATCTCCCTGGACCATCTAGCTTTCTTGAAAAATAAAGCCTTTGAAGTGCTTGAATATCACAGTTAGGATGGAGTCCAACCACCACCATGCTCTCAAAAAGCCTTGATGGCTCTTTCCAAACTCTATGATCCTACAAGCTTACAGAGTATAATTATCTAACAAAACCAAAAGAACTCTGCCCTCATAGTATAAATTGAGAAGTATATTTAACCATCAAATCCAGGAGTTTAATTTCTATCATTCACCATCATCAATACTTCAAGCTGGATTAGTAATTAATTGAGAAAAAATATAGAAACGAAGTAGTATTTGAAGCAACTGCTATTAAAACCAGAATTAGATCTTGAGGGGGACTTTAAATGGATAATATAATTTCCTGCATTTTAGCATACAGCAGAAAGCTCTAGGGTTGGTCATATAGCATACCAGGGATTGCAACTGAAACCTAGCCCACTGACGCTTTTGGCTAGTTAATATTTCCGGGTTGTAGGCTCCACTTTTAACTTCAGGGGGACTGGAGAAGCCTTTCATTAATCTAGTTACTTGACGCTGAAATTTCTGAAGCTGACTACCATTATCATCTTTAGATGAATATACCACAGAAGGTCGTGGCGACCTAACGGCAGCTGCAGCAGCAGCAACAGCTCTTGCAACATCTTCCGTTGTTTGAAAAAAGGATGCACCCCAACTAGGACTACCTGATTCTTCAATATTCTCCATCTTCTCTCTTCTACAAATAAAAGCAAAAACTAAACTCAGAGGATGTGATTTCAATAACAAAAACTAAAGAACGCCTGCATTTTGGTGCAGATTATGTGTTAGTGCACACTACACCGAAAACCAACTAACGTAACAACCCAAACAGTGTAAGTTAGTCCTTACTACATAACCCATTTCAAGTTTCACCAACATTCACAGTTTTTTTTTCTTTTTTTCATTTTGATAAGTAAGGTGAAGAATTGTCCACTTTTTAAAAGAAACTAGAAGTCCATGCTAAAAATTTACTGAAGAAGCAAGCATTTGAAAAATAAATGAGCAGTATGATATCCTTTATCATTCCTTCCAACTAAAATATAGCTATCCATCCTCAAAAACAATGGCAAATCATTTACAAATACTTTGTAGCAACTCAGCAGTCAAAAAGTATATTCCTTTACAAAAAGAACATCTCTATCATAGTATAGATCATAACAGTTCCCATCAGGACTAATCACAAACTACTTTAGACCAGTGCTCTTCCACTCTCAAGTATCAAATCCTTACAACAATTTATTATACGTATATCTAAGCTGAAAAAGACACATAAAGTTGGCCACTTCTGTGAACTAACTTCTTAGTTAAGATGCTAAAGATCACAAATTTTCACCAATAGCCACTAAATTTCAACATATAAAACCCCATAAACATAACCAAATCTTTTAACAACCCATGAGAAAAAAATACCAAAAAAGGACACAAGACGTCAAACATCAGATAGATCATAATCAAGAGATACCCACATGAAATAATCTCAAGAAAATGAAAAATAAATAGAAAAAATCTCACCTTTAAATTAATCGTCAAATTAGGAAAAGTCAAGAGAAAGAGTGAAATCAAATGTTTTTAGGTTTCTATCAGATAAAGGAAATAGAGATTTAGAGAGATGAAAAAGGAGTTCAATCAAGCAGCCATGACCCAAAACAGAGAGTATTATAATTCTTGATGTTCAGATTCTGTGGAAAAGGAAGAAACCCCCAAAGAGAAAAGGTGCAACAAAGACAGAAGCATGTAATAATTAATATGTTTAATTAAGAGTTAGAACACAAATTAAATTTTACTTTTAAAAAAAAATAAAAATCATCAGGTGTCCCATATTCATATATTGAAATGCGATTACATTAAAATTTACGCTGAAAAATTTCATATTGAGATAAAGCGTTGTCTAACAAAGCGACTCAGACTTAAATCGAGATCTCTAATTAAGAATTGATCAACACAAATTAATTATACTCCTAAATAGCATTTCTTTAATTTATTAAGAATTTTCTGAGGAAAATACTAAGATTATACTTTATTGGCAAAAAAAAGAAAAGTGAACCCTCGTGTATGACGAAATGATATAACGACATGAGGACCATCGTTTTTTGTTTAGGCACTATTAGTTTAGTAGATATTGATTAGATTTAATTATTTTGTATTGTCGACTTTTGGTCTTTTTCGACACACTAATAATTTCTTTTTTTTCTTTTTATTTTTTTGGGGAGGAGGTGGGGGCCTAGGGGGTTGGTGGGGGCTTAGAATTATTTGACTTTGGGGATATCTAATTCTGTACAAGAATCTTATCTTTTAAGTTGTTTTCACTTTATATGTTCCCAAGTGAAGTTATAATAAGTTTATTTTTATAAATTTTGCACTGCACGGAAGATTGGGCGATTAAATCGAAAAACCAAATAAAATTAAATTGAAGTTTAATTTGGATTGGTTTTTAGTTTGATTTTGAATTAATAATTTACTTTGTTTGATTTTTTGGTTTGATTTCGAATTTACAAAAAAAAAACGAATTATTATTGTTAATATACTTTCTAATATAAATCATAAGTAAAACTTAAAACACAATACTTATTTCAAATTGAAAATATAAATTTGATCATGTTATTAAATATTAACATAACCAAAAAAGCCAAATCAAATAGAGAAAAATCAAACCAAACCAAAGTTATTTTGGTTCAGATTGAGTTAGACTTTTTCAAATTCAAATTGAATAGTACAAAACCAAACCGAATGCACACCCCTACATGGGGGGTGGGGTGGGGGATGAAATTTTATTTTTTGAGGGAAAACTGTCTTATTATATAAATTTTATTTATATTTTTAAATAATTATGTATCTTTATCATTAATTAAGAATTTTCTATCATATATTGAGGAAGATACACCTAAATACATGTATTTTTTAATCAGATATACTAAAATAAAGAGAGATGCGAGTGAGATGGGGAGGGAGATGGTCATTTTTCTCATATACATGTGAATCACACTAGATACACGCATGTATATGTAGCTGATGTGATTCACATGTAGTTGGGATATCAGATATATAGGAGAGTGGCGAGCGAGATTTGTTTATGTATCTCATATACATATGAATCCACTTAGATACACTATATCTATAACAAATTACACGCAGTTTTGACTCATATATCATAAGATATATGTAGTTGGACATATCTGGACGCACCAAAATCATTCGTAACATTATAAACTAGAGTATATATAAATAATTAGATCCTAATTTCCTTATCATTGATCTCACAAATGGACATATGCTTTAATTTACTAAAAAGAATCGTTTTTTACAAGCCAGAAAAAAACATCTTTATAACCAAAAATAAATAAAAACTTTAGTACTGCCCCATTTGAAAATTTGTTTGAAATTCTCTCTTTTATTAGGTTATTACATATACATAAGTTATGTGTGTGATTTTGGAAATAACTAATTTTTAGATATGTGTATTGAGTTATGTGCGAGCATATCTAACGAAATACATAATTTATATAGAAAATTTATATAATAATATATTTAGTATAATTTAATAAGTGAGGTATAGAAAATATTGAGTGTTACACAAATTTTGTTTTTATCTCGTAAAAATAAAAGGTTATATTTTATAAATCCTCAATAAATATAAAAGGAAAGCGTTATATTATAGATATAAGATATGTATATTGTGTTTTAAGCATCAACATAAAGTCTTGACTTGAAACTCTTCAAATCAACTTAAACGAGCTCAATTTTTTATTTTTTTAATAATAAGCTTGATTTCGATATATGATTTAAATAATATTTTAAGTAAATTATATATGAAGGAATATAGAGCAAGTTTTATATAATTAATTAATATGGATTGACGCATGGTGACTTGTGGGGTGTGTTGGGGTTTGTGTGGGGGAGGGAATTATTGGGGAGATTATTGGATATTGTCTGAAACGAGAGAAGGCCCAAAATAGTCCCTCATCTTTGGGTTAAGACTCAAAGTCATCCTTGAGTTTTTACATGGAGCATTAATAGTCCATTTTGTTTGTAATATTGGTGCAATTTTGGTTTTCCCCTAAACTTTTGTCTATTTTTTAATATTAATTTTGTTCATAATTTTATGTAAGGAATGTTCCATCGTCTTTTTATATATTTAGTAGAAATAATAACTCTATGTGAGAGAAGGTAAAAAGAAGAACATCGTGTTCTGTTCATCAGTATAAATATTACTGCAGCTAAACTAAGAACATTTTAACATATTACGTTGTAAGAAAAGAAAAAATTGTACTATTGTACATGAAATCATCGCGATGAACCTCTCGACTTTACCTGCAATACGATTTCTACTAAACAAAATAAAGTGTTTTTTCTTCTCACAATCTCCCAAATGGAGTTATTATTTCTACTGAATATACAAAATGACGATTAAACATTCCATACATAAATTATGAATAAAAATCAATGTTAAAAAATAGGCAAAATTTTGAAGGACCAAAAGTGCACCAATATTGCAAACATAAGGACTATTAATGCTCCATGTGAAAATTCAAGGATGATTTTGAGTCTTAACCGAAAGATGAGAGACTATTTTGGGACTTTCCTCGTCTGAAACATATAAAGATGAACCATCTATTCTAGAGTCTCTTTCGATAAGCTCATTATTTTTCGCTTATAAATTAAAAGTGATAAATTAGAAATTTTAATTTATTATTTTTGACTTGTTTTTATTTTTTAAAAATTTAAAAGTTAGTGCTTAAAGTGATAACTATTTTTCTTAGAAATATTCAAAACTTAAAGTTTCACTTACCTCATAGTCAAACTTGATCTAAAGTCGTTTCTTCACCTTCCTTGTGATCTTCCATCCAAGGACTCCTAATCTATTCATACTATACATTATCAAAACAATTATACACATCGTAGAAAATCCTATATTTCTAGGCAAAATACAATGTCAAAATTAATAAAAAGTCAAATCTCTGTCAAATTAGTCAAATTCTGAAATAATTGTAGAGCTAATTTGTAATCAAGTTTAATTTTGAGCTTCTTACATAATTGTACATGTGACAACACAAATTCCAATAAAAATGACTGCGTGTATATGTAATGTATCGATATCAATATTATATAAATAGTGTATAACTTTGTATATATGGTGTATAATCATTTATCAGAGATGTATATACATTTATATACGTTGTTTATACAATATTTATACATTATAACAATTCAATTTTCTCAACACGCTAATTTTTTATAATTCCGACTAAATCAAATCTCATCTAAATAGTCTCAAATTTTAAATATGATTTTCTCTCAAAATGATTCATCTCATCCTAATGGACAGTTTATCACTCTTTTCTCATTTTCTAACAGATTACTAAAATGATATATTTGCATTCTATATATAGTTGCTAGATTAATGGTGGTCTAGCAAATGGTTGAAATTTTTTCGTTTATTAATTGTTTGAAGAACTTTAAAGACAAGATTAAAAAACAATGGAATATATGATGTAAATTTTTGACTTTTTTTCGTTTATTAATTGTTTGAAGAACTTTAAAGACAAGATTAAAAAACAATGGAATATATGATGTAAATTCTTGACCCCCCCCCCCCCCCCCCCCAATTTGTGTAATAAATGATAATTGAGTTATTTTAAATAAGAAATTTGACTCAATGCATATTTTGTCAAAAAAGTTTCCTATAAATTTTACTTAGAATTTCTAGGCCAAATAATTAATTTTCCAAGTTAAGAGCTATGTCTAAATATCCAATTTTAGATGCATAATTCTATATATGGTTCAAATCTAATCAATATTAAGTAGAATCATAAATGGATGTTAGGAAAATATTTTTGTGCTAGGAAGCATTCCTGTAACACATCACAATCGTGATAAATGCATCGCGTTCACGAATGCTTATTCTAGTTCATCGTGATTGTGGCCTAGTGTCCCACAATCATGATACATCAAATAACAACAAAAAACTGCAACTCTATTTTGGGTTTGATTTGTTCTGAATCACCCGCGAGCCTTTGGGTCTCACTCTAAACCCTACCAACAAGTCCCAAAGCATAATACATAACAACCGAAAAAAATTAAAGTGAGAGAGGCACAACTATGATTTGGCATAAGATGGATTATTTTTTAATTAAAAAAATGTGTGGATCCTACCTCTTTCATTGCCTCTCTCCTACAATCTTACTTTTTAACCCCAAGCCCTCTTTTTCCCCTTTGTTTCCTATCAACCTTTTCTATTTCTCATTTTTGAAAGTCTTCGTTCAATTTACTTCGTTCAATTAATTGATTAGTTTTTTCAATTGTGAATGTTATTTATTCAATGGAGTACCTTTTATCATTTACATATTTATTTTATTTGATAATTGATATGCATATTATTTTTAATTTTTTTATTATATCAAAAATATGAGAAGGAAAAATGAAAGAGGAAATTATTAGTGGATGATAAAATTTTCACTCATGAGATAAATGCCTAGGTAGTCAATCAACTAAGCTATTAAAATCTCTCATTTGATACATGCATATATGTTTTATTAATCGATTTTTCACTTAGCAAATCAAATTATTTATCATTTTTTATACTAACAAAGTATAAATATTTGGTTAATAAATCAATTTTTATATTATAACAAAGTAGATTATAATAAATATTTGTATATAAAAAAATTTAAATTTATTTTCGCACTATAGTTAATACTTTTTTATATGATTATTCACCATAAACTAGATCAGATCTAATTATATGAAATAGTATAGCATTTACATCATATTTCAAAAAAGTTAAATTTATATTTATTGTAATATTCTTCAAATCAAACTCAAAAAATGAGAAAATCAAAAAATAAGATTTTATTTTTGATTTATAATATTATAAAAATTGATTAAATAATTGATTTTATTAGTACTAAAAATAACCAATGAAACGTATATACATGTACCAATGGAGAATTTTAATAGTAGCTTAGTTGATCGGCTATCTAAACATTTATCTCCTAGGTGAAAATTTTATCCTCCATCTTGTAATTTTCTCTTTCATTTTTTCTTCTCATATTCTTGATAAAATAATTTTTAATTATTTTAAAATACCTATCAATTATCATAATGAGAAGATAAATATGTTATAAATAATAAAAAAAATTGGGTAAATAAAATTCACAGTTGATAAAATTGATCAGAAAATTAAACAGATAATTTAAAAAATAAAACATGCAAAGAAAGAAATGGAAAAAAGTAGAGTTGACTGCTAAGGGGGGTAAAAAGGCAGGAGAGGGACAATCTAATAGGAGTAGATAGGACCCACATATTTTTTTATTAAAAATTAATTCCTCATACACAACACATATCTATGTCTCTCACCCCATAAAGATTTTCCATAACAACCTATAAATGTTCCAAATATATATGATCTGGATCATGAATATCAGAACAAGGGGTAACATTGTTAATAAAAAAAAACATATTGAGTTGACGCAAACATCAAGTTCATGTATACATTTACTAAATTTGCACCCATTTCATTAACTATCTAAAATTTTTGTTGTATCTATATCATCGTAATGATAGTTAATAACAAATTTCTCCAAAATAGGAAGGACTTTAAGATGTGAAAATCAATAAATAGACATTGTACCTACTCCAAATATGAATCATTTCATATTTTCCTCTTTGGTTTGATAACCACTTAGGCCGGCCAAACACCTAGTCTTCTGGATGCCCATCATTTTCTTCTATTTGAAGTTCTATAATGCCTTTGAATGAATTTGTCAATTATGTTGATTATTATGAGATGTACTCATTTGGTAAAATATGTTTTAATTGGACCACCATATATATATATATATATATATATATATATATGTTATTTCTTACCATGTAGATGTTAGTTTACTGTATCTTTCTTTGAAATCTCAAGCAACATATGGGGCCTAACGTGAATCTATATTATTTTTTGTTATTACTATACAAAAGACTCATGTGTTGGTCAATATGTGTGCTTGTAGAAATTAAATTCATTTGAAGGGTATTTTTGTTATTTTAGATGAAATATTTTGCACTTTTCAAATTCCACCCTATGAGTCACAATCTAAAGGCTTTAGTAGTCACTGCAACTCATGCACCATAACTTCCATTTCAATATAGAAAAGTTCCATTTCTAATAAATAGAATATAATATAATATAATATAATATTTATTTTTATTTTTATTTGACCTCGAATTTAAGAAAATAAAATAAATATAACTAGATAACGTGACTAAAGATGATGGTAGAAGCAGACATCTCTTCGTCGATATATATACGTGCAAACTACTTAACTATTAAGCGGGCGAAGTGGCTTTTATGGCATGGACTGCGCCTTGCTTCGTTTGATAGTGTGACATAACTTGTAATCCAATCAGGCAATCACATGCCACTCTAAAGCCTAAAAAATTGTACACTTTAAGTAAGGTGTACAATTTATTTATTTTTTAAAAAAAGAGCAAGGATTGTTCCTGGCCTCTTTGCCTCTTTACTTCAAACAAAGAACGTGCCCCCCATTAAATAAATACTATACTATTTGACCTTCACTATTTTTTTAAAAAAATTGACCTATTAGGTTCTTCCGCTTTTATAAAAAGTCCAATAATACCTAATATTTGAGTTGTGGGGAAGATCCTAATGCACTTACATGATCGAATATCTCAAAAATAAGAACATCGAAAATAAAGCATTAATAAAGAGAGTCGAAGCCTAGTAAAACATATCCCTCTAACTTCCTAAAGCCTAGTCGAAGCCTAGTAAAGAATATCTCAAAAATGAAAACACCAAAAAGCAACTCCATAGATGTTTTTGCCGAATCTAATAATTTTTATTTAAATAATATATTTATATTAAAATTCTATCATTAGATATAAAAGTCAAATGTTAGTACTTAAAATTATTGTTCTAAAATTTATATCATTAAAATAGCTCTGCTTTTGGATTAAGAACCGATTTCTTGTGGACAAATGTACAACTACGTTAGGACTATCCTAAGAGACCAATCTAGATAAAACGTATGTTAATGTTTTTAATGACATAAAAAGTCACATTAATATACAATAAGCAATCGAAAAATTGCGGTGAAAGTTAAATTATAAATGCAAGAAAACAAGCTTAAAATTGACAAGAAAAAGAGAATTAGGAGAGTAAGTGCATATTTGAATTGGTTTAAAAGTTGATCAAATCTATTTTAAAGTCATTTTTAACTTTTGAGAGTGTTTGACAAAGTTAAAAAAAATATAACTTAAAATATGTTTAAAATGACTTTAAAAAAATTAAAAATTAAAAGTAGGTAGATCCCTACTTTTTCATTTTTTAACTTATAAACTTTAGTTTGACTTATTAAAAACTACTTTTTTTAGGTTAAGCCAAACGGTCTCTAAAGCATTGGCCACTTCGGCATGAGCAAAAGTAAATATTCGTTTATCATTTTTCTTTTTGTGCAATAAAAGAAAACATTGTTTTAAAGGCAAAATGTTATTGAAGATTATTATTTATCGTATTAAATATAAACTTTCATGTTTTACAATTTTAATATTTAAAAAAAAAAAAGTTGAAATTAATGATATTAATGAATATCAAAATTTGTAGGGAATATCTTGTTCTTATCAAATTTGGAGAATAGTTTTCTAAAATTGGTTGACTTAACTATGGTTATGATATTTGTTAATATAATATAATCTTGACCTTTAATTTAAATTTTAAATAAGTCACATGTCTTTCATCTAGACGTGTACTTGACGAAATGAAGAAAAAAGTGTAATGAAGGGGAGCCAAACCCGTGGCATACTGTCATCTACTCTCTTTGAATTTTCATGTAATTTTCTAGAAGAAGCAACATGTACAAGTAATAAAGTACTCAAAGAGTCGGACGTAGAAGTCACATGGACTTGTGATTAACTTCTTACTAAATTAAATTAGTTTTAATTATTTATTCGAGCTTTCAAATATCAAAATTCAAAATGGTTGATGATGATACTACTTATTATACTAAAGCAAAAAAGTAAGAAGAGTAAACATGCAAAGGTTGTTCACAAAGAAGATATAATTTAGGCCTATGTTGTTTACGTAATTCCATCAAATCAAATTACTGATGTTACACATGTTTAAAGTATCTACAAATTTTTTGAATCACACCGTCACGGTCTTTCGAGTCATATAACCACCTACCCAGATGGCCCTCACATATATCATTAAGCGTTGATATGGTAAACTGATTCGACTGCATTAATTTCTATATTTTTTTTATATTTGACCCAAGTAGGGAAAACTTGGTAAGTCTCCATCCTAGAAACTTGGGAGAGTTGGCAAAATAGTCGCCTTAAAGACTTAATGTGACATTAAAACACAAGTCTTGAATAATTTTGTGGTATACCCACTATTAATGGCATCATCCACATGCCCTAATTGGCACATACAAAAGACCTCACTAAGTTTTCATATCTCCACTTTGGTTCCCCCTCTTTTTCAACTAATTTGGAATAATATATATCTATTTGCATTTGTTAAGAATTATATTAGAAAAAAAAAAAAAAAAAACCAAACAGGAAAGAAGAGCAGCTCGTTTTTGGTGCTGTCAAACTGCCGATTCCGGCGAGTTTTCCGGCCAAAATAAATATTAAGCGGGCGAAGTGGCTTTTATGGCATGAACTGCGCCTTGCTTGTAATCCAATCACATGCCACTCTAAAGCCTCAAAAATTGTATACTTTAAGTAAGGTGTACAATTTTTTTTTAAAAAGAGCAAGGATTGTTCCTGGCCTCTTTGCCTCTTTACTTCAAACAAAGAACATGCCCCCCATTAAATAAATACTATACTATTTGACTTTCACTATTTTTTTTTATAATATGAAAATTGACCTATTAGACTCTTCCGCTTTTATAAAAAGTCAAATAAATCCTAATATTTGAGTTGTGGGGAAGATCCTAATGCACTTACATGATCGAATATCTCAAAAATAAGAACATCGAAAATGAAGCATTAATAAAGAGAGTCGAAACCTAGTAAAAGATATCATTCTAACTTCCTAAAGCCTAGTCGAAAACTAGTAAAGAATATCTCAAAAATGAGAACACCAAAAAGCAACTCCATAGTATTTTTATGAAAAATATATTTATATTAAAAAATTTATCATTAGATAAAAAAGTCAAACGTTAGTACTTAAAATTATTGTTCTAAAATTTATATAATTCATAGCTCTGCTTTTGGATTAAGAACCGATTTCTTGTGGACAAATGTAAGCGACCTATATAGATAAAACGTGCGTTAAAAGTTTTTAATGACATAGTAAGTCACGTTACTATACAATAGGCGATCAAAATATTGCGGTGAAAGTTAAATCATAAAGGCAAAAAAACAAGCTTAAAATTGACAAGAAAAGGAGAAGGAGAGTAAGAGCATGTTTGGATGGATTTAAAAGTTGGTCAAACCTATTTTAAAGTTATTTTTAGCTTTTGAGAATGTTTGACAAAGTTAAAAAAATATAACTTAAAATATGTTTAAAATGACTTTAAAAAAATTAAAAATTAAAAGTAGGTAGACCCTTACTTTTCATTTTTTAACTTATAAACTTTAGTTTGTCTTATTAAAAACTACTTTTTAGGTCAAGCCAAACGGTCTCTAAAGCATTGGCCACTTCAGCATGAGCAAAAGTAAATATTCGTTAAACTTTTTTCTTTTTGTGCAATAAAAGAAAACATTGTTTTAAAGGTAAAATGTTTTTGAAGATTATTATTTATCGTATTAAATATAAACTTTCATGTTTTACAATTTTAATATTCAACTAAAAAAAAGTTGAAATTAATGATCACTACTGGAAATTGGGCCTACGGCAACGATATTTATAGCAACGGTTGTTAAACTGTTGCCATAGTATAGGTATAGCAACGGTTTGATGTGTTGCATAAGGTTCATGACGCTATTAACACATATTATGTACCAAATCGTTGCAATTACATAAAAAAACGTTGCAATAGATTTGGTATTGCAACGACTTTGTGCAACCGTTGCAATAGAATATTTGTGGCAACGGTTTATTTTGCAATTGCTAAGTTTTGATTTCCCTCCTCAATTTTCCCTAGTTTCACTAAACCGCCAAAATATATATACCTTCAGTTTTCTTAAACTTCTAATTTTTCTTATTTTCCCAAAAATAATAAAACATGAGAGTTTTGTATATTGCTAGTGCCCTAAAATCTTTGGAAAATCATAAAAACACACCCAAAATTGTAGGGCTTAAAATCGCAGTCTCAAAATTGCTTCTTCGGTTCAAAATCGCATCTTCGGTGAAGTTATTTTTGTGTCCAGAAAAATTAATTCTTTGGTTGAAATTGCGTTTAAGTTTCTTCTAGTTTACGTGTATTCACTCCTGCAAAAGAGATAAGTTGTGTCTGTGTTCACACGACTAGTAGAGCTCTGAAATTGCTGCTTCATACAGTACTAAACTTCATAAAGCCCTAATTTAAGGGGTTTTTTTTCTCATGTCTATTTTTTATGTTCTTCCTCACTGAACTGTGAAGTCATTTGGGTTGATTCTTTGATGGGTAGATTTTGAAAATATGTGGAGAAAGAAATCGATGCCAGCAGCTGAAGGAAGAATCTGTAGTTTGATACTGTTGTGGTATGGTCTTTTGATTTCTTCATAATTCTTCAAATTATTGAGTTTATGGATATTTGTGATTGTCTAATTAGCATATATTTTTGTGATTTGTATCTACAAATTCTATTGTACACTTTTTTTAAGTTTTACCACATATCTAAGACTTTGAAATCTTTTGTTGTCATGAGAAAAATACGCTCACCAACCTTTGATTTTGTTTGATTTTGGAGATTTTTTGGACTTTTGGGTGGCAATGTTTGATTGTGCGCATTCAGATCCAAGTTCTTGAACATACATGGCCAAAGAGGCACACTTCTACACCCTTAATTTTCTGAAATAACAATAAGGATGCAACTTATTAGACTTAGACTTAATAGAAACCAATACTCTTCAAAGCTAGTAGAATGGAGGGCTTAATTATTCTACTACTTTCCTTAAACATCTCACATGCTATTCTCTACATTACACCTTATTTTACCATCTCAAACTAAAGTGTTGAACTGTCCCCTTAATGTATCCAATTGTTAAAATGAGAAGTAATTAGAAATAAAAGCACCCAGAATTTTCTCAAGTAAAGCAACAGATCCGTAGACTTTAATGTAAGAGCTACTGATTCCACTAAAGATATCCTGCTCCATGTCCAAGAAATCTCTATATTTGTGTGGCTTCCATTTAGATTTTTCTATTTTTTTTTAATACGGACAAGGATTTAAAACTTATCCTTCTTCTGCAACTCATATTTACATTGTTTTAATTGTTAATTCTAATTTCTAAGTTGATTTCTAGAAGCAATTACTTCATATTCCTTTATACAAGGCATTTTATGGTTCTTGTTTTTCATTGTCATTCCATATACTTCTAATATAAAGAAGAGATGATGGTAGAGAGGGTTGAAGAATCTTTTCGCGGGGTCATGATAACTGTTGTCATAGACTCACACTAAAAAATATATAAGCTATTGAAACTGTTATTTTTTCAATTAGTGGTTAGGTCTTAAAATTTCATGATTGATGCCATTTTGTTGATGCTGCTTTACACGAGAGTTTCGTTTCCTATCCGGGATGACTACCTAATGTGAGTTCACTTCACAAACTTGACTTAACTGATAATTTTAACATTATTTGTCCATCAAAAGTCCATGTTCATGTAGCTCTTTCTATGGACACTTGAGCTGGGGTTGATTAGCCTGAACATGCTCTAGAAATAAAACAATCTGAAGTGAACTAGATTAATACTTTTAATTTTACTTGGGTTTTCAAGATGAGAAGCTTGCATGTTTGATGTATCTCATTGAGTTTACAATCTGATTAGCGATTTTGTTCACAATTCAGGTTACTGTATTCTATTAGTGGTAGTCCCAATATCAATAGATTTCATAGTTTTCTTTTTCAAGCTAAGAAGTTGACCTGTATGATGAATCTTACACTGATCTTTTGTGGACATAGTTCCTCCATTGGTAGACATAGGAAACACTTGATGCCTTGTCAAGTAAGAACTTCGTTGTGGCTACTGGAACAAGAAAACCTTGCCGAGTATATAAGGACTCACATGAAGATGCAACTGCTAAAATAGTATAAAATCTTCTAATTCTATTTTTATCGAGATCAATTTTTTTGTTTTTAAACATCTGATCAGTTCAATTTAATTGAACTCTCTTAACTTTAACCGGATTTGTAGATTGAAATGGAGGGAATATAAACTCAAGAAAGTGGAGATGGTAGTGATGCATTTACAATAGTTATGGGATGCGATCATCCATGTCGAGTAGTATTATATGGAAGTTGAGTAACTAAGACTCTTGAAACAGAAACAGGGAAATTTTTGTCCCTCTTCAAATACTGTTAATCATGAAATGATGTAGATAAAATCAAGGAAATTGAAGAGAGGATGCAACAAAGAATGCAAGAAAACTTCAATGCACAAAAAGATACCATGGAACGAGATGTTACAATGAACATCATTGCACAGCTTTAGCATCTAAATCTAGGATTAACACTTGATTCTACCATGCTAAGATTCAATGTTCGTTCGCCAGGAGACGAGCCTGTTCTTCAACTAATCAATCATCTATCTGTTCGTAATAACACTCGAGGTCAGTACTACTACTATTACTGCTCTTCTTCTTCTTTTGCCAATATTTTCTTCATTATCCGTTCAAGATTTTTTCGTTATTCTACTCTATCTCAAGAAACTGAGTGATCATGATTCATGATTCATGCACGCCATCTATTTGAATTTATTTTCTTGTCTAAAGTTGGTGAAATCTTCTGTTTTTTGGTTGTACGCCATCATGGTTCTCTTATGTTGGTTGCTTATTGCTTGTTGGAATTGCGAATCAATAGTTGCTTGTTGAATATGTAGTTGTTGATTGTATCACTATATTTTATTTACTGTTTCATCTACTTCTCTCTCACTCTCATGTATGTCTTCTAGGATGAGATAATGCAGATTTTATTTTGTCCAGATAAGGAGTTTAGTCATGTTATTTGTTGCAAGGACGAGACTTTATATGACTTATTTAGAATTAATCACTCTGCTTTAATGGTGTATTTAAGATAAAGATCTCTAAGTTATATCTGAATCAGAGAGTTATCACTCTGCTTGATGTACTCTGAAATCTGATGCTCAAATCCTCCGCATTTCATTTCCATCAAAGGGTCATTTCCTTTTCCATTAAACTTTTTCACCAATAATTGATTGTCTGAGGTTAACCACTTTAACCCTTCACCTACCTCAGAGCTCTGGCGATTAGAGCTCTTGTTTTCTTTCGGCGATGGTGAAGCATGTGACTAGTAGTCAACTGATAATCAATTGATTGAGTTGTTGATTTGTAAGCCAACACTTATCTTCATTTTTCTCAAAAATAGAACTTTAACCCATTTGGAGTTGTTACAATTGTACTCATATGAAGCTCAAAATTGTCATTCTATGGTCAGTCACATAATATGTACCCATAAAATTGTACTCATATGAAATTCAGACTATATTTGCATTATGAATGCACAATTTTCAGCTTTGAAATTGTGTATATTTGCATTATGAATCAACTTAGGAATAAGGGAAAGGGCGAAACAAAGTATGGTGGTGGGGTTGTGGGACTTTTGGAATTGAATTTTATATACATTACCTGAATTTTGTATATCCTACATAACTATTGAAGAAGTTTAGTTTATTGTCTTTACATGAGACAAACAACAAAAAATCAATTATAGATTTGAGATCTGTCTTTGTGTGGTGTAAGTCTTTTTGTAGTCTGCTACAAACAGATTACTGTGAATTAACGGTGATTAGGGATGTCTTCGTTTGGTGCCAATTGATGTATGTCTTTGTGTGATGTATTATGCTACAAACAGATCAACAACTTATTGTTGTGATTTATTAACACTATTAGTACAATCTAATATATTCTAATAGAGGTTAAAGAAAAGAGTATGAAAATTGGGATGGCTTTTACTTACCTGATGCAAAGTGTAGTTGATTTTCTTTATTTTTTTTTAGGAAGTAGTTAAGCTGAAAATTGGTATGGTAATAGTTTGCTTGTTTTTTTGGGTATGAATAACTATTAGTGACAGTTAGTCTCCTGGACAGTATTTTTGTTAGTCACATGTTAGTTTCTCTTGATTTTTATAATATTTTTATGTTTTTAAAATTTATTATGTTGGTATTGGACAGAGCATAAAAAAAACTGGGGAAAACAAACTGACACTTAAATGGGGCAGGACAGGGTTTAGCGGGGTCTTATTGATATATTTGTGCATTCTATGACATTATTTATCCTCTTTTGTAGGTGTTGAAAATGAAGGGAAGAAGATAGCAGTGAAGACAAACTTGACCTTACTTAAAGAAGAATTTTGAATTGTTGATAGTTTAAATATTCATTTCGCTATAAATAATTTTTTGTTTCTTTTCGTAACTCTTTAATCATGTAAAACATAACTACTCATTTGGGTTTAAACATTTAGCATTTAGGGATGTATTATTACAATAGCTTTTGCTGGAGATTTGAATTTATGAATGTATATGAAAAATTTTGGATGGACAAATTATATATATTTTTTTTATTATGATTTATTAAAGATTGCTATTTCATCTACACCGTAGCAATAGGTATGAAAAACTGTTGCAATAGGTAATGCAAAAAATTCCCATAGAAAATGTAACCGCCACAATAGATGATAATAACCGTTGCCATAGATCATATAATTACTGTGCAATAAATTCTATGGCGACGGTTTTAAACCGTTGTACCTACAAACTATTTCCGTTGCAACAGAAGGAAGAATAACCGTTGCCATAGATGGCCCTATGGCAACACATTTTGACAACTGCTGCACCAACCGTTGCCATAGCTCTATGGCTACGCGAGCTGATGTAACGCATGTGTAACCGTTGCGATAGATCTATGGCAACGATTGTCCTATCTATTGCAACGGTTTTTGATGCGTTGCCGTAGGCCTATTTTCTAGTAGTGGATATTAATGAATATCAAAATTTGTAGGGAATATTTTGTTCTCCATCATGTCAGTGTAGTAAATTTCTACACCATCATGTAATTTTAATTTCTCCCTAATCTTTTTTAAGAAATATAAAATTAAAATTAACTTTTTTTTCTCTCTCTCCTAGAAATTAAAATCCTGTCTTTATCCCTCTAAAATAGCTGATATTCAGCGGCAGTTACTCCTTCTTATACGCATTTGACCTACTTCCTCTTTATGCTTTTTTTTTCAATCTGCATATCACATTTGACCTACTTCCTCTTTATGTTTTCTTCCGATCTGCATATCTTGATATTCCAATTTTGTTTGTTTATTCGTACTCATGGAGGGTTATGATTTTGTTTTTATTTTATCATTTTTCACTCTAATTAACTAATGGTTATTTTATTGATTAGTATAAAGAAAGCATTTGCAGGTGAATTTGCAGAATCAAAGTGTCAAATTCAATAACCTATTTTGCTATGTGAGTACAGTAGATCTATGTTAGTGAAACTATTCTCTCTTTATTAATAATTTAATTTTAGAATTATTATGTGATTAATGTGTCTTATTTGCACAATCAATTTACTCTAATAGAATTTCATTGTTTATGAGTAATTCATTCAATCTTCCTATAGATGATGGTGCTCTTCATACCATTTATGTGGGCATAATTTATCAATACCCTGATCTAACAATAGATGGGAAGAGAAAATAGAATTAAGTTACTAATCCTATTTCTCTGTAATGCTTTCAACTTTAAGAGACATAATTTACCTAAATTATTTTTGGACAGATTGATCATATTCTGAATTAATTTTATTGTTATGAATGAGTTACTGATTCTCTTTCTGTAAATTTTCACGTAAGGAGTCTATTGAGTTTTGTTTTTTGGTTGGTTGGTGGCTCATGGAACATGATTTATCGATGCTCATGGAGCATATTTTTTCATCATCCCCGAGTGGCGTCAGAACACCAACAAGCTCCTCGAAAAGCCTTGCAGAAATACTTGCATTTGTGAACCCCTTTAGTTCTCAATATTGGGAATAATTGTGTTCTGTTCCACAGTGAGTTGAGCTCTCATGAACCATACTAATCAGCCAAATGAGCTAAGATCATTCATGTCGTCTGCTTTGACACGACTAGCAGGGATATGAAGATCAATAAAGCTATAGTCGTTCTGCTTCTGTATGCACGCCAAGGTAACCTCTTCTTTCCCATTGTTTCTGAACCAAGTCATCCGAAGATGCTCCTTCTAGCTCCTGCTGAGACATATTTCTATCTTCACAATGATCGATAACGATGCATATACAACTCCTCTTGTCCACCCCAAGCAACATATATACTATATGGGGTAAAAGGAATGGAAAATGCTTCGAAAAGAAAAGAGAGACGCTTTATAGTAAATGTATTTCACAATTTGTACTATTGTATGAAATTTAAGTTTCATTCTATGTATGACAAACTTGTTGGACTTGTTAGAATCTAAATTCTAATATAAGTTCAGATTCATGTATATCATTCTGATACTATTTATCAATAAAAATTTATCGAATAAGTGATTTTAATTATATTTATGATCTTTGACATATATATATCTCAAGTTTTACATCTTTGAAACTAAGCAATGAAGAGGAAACTCATAGACTCATGATGCTATTAACAGCTGGTTGGGGAGGAGGATGAGGTAAAAAGTTCAACCACATCTGGAGCATCATATAAGTTTGCATATCGTAAAGGAACAAGTTTTCTACACCACCAGAAAACTATTTGTATATAATTGTATTATGGCATAGCTAGTTTTTATTAAGGTTTTCGACAACACATGTTATAACATCAGCTATTTTTAGAGTAAAATTTGTTGATTTGTAGAGGAATCTTACATGTTACGCTCATTTTCGAATGATATAAAGTGCATCTATTTTCACACGTAACAAAAAATATAATTGATTTGACCCAAAAATAGAGGACAAACTGCAATACAAGCATATAATTTTATCCCATATACATGTCAAAATAAACAATGAAAGTACTATTCAAAAGTTAAAAAATTTCAAAGAAAACTAATAAACTAAAATCTAAATAACTGCTTCCTCTTATTTCCTATATTCTCAAAGCTCCAAATCCTTCATCTTCTTACTCACTAACTAGGATGGTGTTGCTGGAATGGAGTTGAAGCTGCTTTCATCAACTCCTGAAAGGAAGAGTTATAATTCATCAACACACACTTTAGCATGTACATAATATATAAACGATAGAATAAAAAATGAATAGTTCTTACCGTAAATGATGTGGCATAAGCACAATCAGTGTTCTCAATAAATCCTTGATAATATTCTGGATATCGTTGAAACTGCTGACAAATTAAATGATAAAATTTGAAAGAATTCTGTTAGTTGAAGAAGAAGGTATATGAAAAGTAAGCCAACTGACATAAGCTAGTATACAAAAAATTACCATTGAATGAGCCTCGTTAGATATTGTTGTACCATTCTGCTCGACTTCGACATTATAATTTGAACTGCACATAAAATGTTAGAAGTTATAACAACAATAACTCGCAATAGAAATAATATTTATTGTGTAAAGTGAAATTACCTTGTTTCCTTTCTCTTAAATTTCATACTTTTCGTTTGCCTTTTTTGCTTCTGAGAAGTAACTTTTTTGGTCTTTTGAGTAACTTCCAAAGCACCTTTCATTCTCAAAGATCTTGGACGCCCTTTAGTTGCCGCTACTGGAGGGTCAAGCAGAGTAGTATCTTGACTTTGTTCACATGATATTATTTCACAATATTTTTCACTACCTGGACCACCTGATACAACACAATCTTCCTCTGATTCATAAGGAAGTTCATCAAGTTCTTCACACAATCGCAATAATCTCTGATGTGCAAATTGATAATGTTTTTCAGACTTTGTAGCTCGTTCAGATAGCCCAATAGAATGTATCATAATGTTATTAAACCATAAGGTAGAAGATTTCAAATTTTTTGTTTCATTTGGTGGATCATTAGCTCTTTCTTTGGTTGCATTTCTACTCCATCGATCTAATAAATAATATGTCGGAAGTGAGTGAATCTGCTTCTTTATAAATACCATTAGTACATGTCTACATAGAATTCCCATGAACTCAAATTTGTGGCATGAACAAACAGCTCTTTTCAATGCAAGATCCAAACTAACGATGTATGTCGGCTTTTGTCGTTGAAGTTGATGCACTTTATAGATGTTTCTTCCGTCCTTAACCTCAATCTTTTCAGAGATAAATTTTTGAGATTGAATTAGTTCTTCTTGAAAAATCTGAAATATCTTTCTTGTATATTCCTTCGCCACTTCATCCTCCATAGGATACAAAGTTTTCAAGATAGGCCTTGAATGTTTTGTCTTGTAATCCTTCTCTCTTACTTTATCATATCTAGCGTCAATAGCCTTATCATATTGCACCACAAATATACTCATTGGAGTACTAGAATTCAAATAATCTTTAAAAAATTTGTTCATACTCTCACTTCTTTGACTTGTTGACATGCCTGCACAAAAAGTAGTACGCACATATGCTGGTATCCATTTTTCACGAATTGCATATATTCTCTGCAACCAACTATTTTCTCCTAAATTATACATCTCCATTATTTCTATCCACATTGTTTCAAATTCCTCAGGAGTGGTTGTACCATGAATACACCAACTAAACTTGCTACTAAAATCAACATACTGATGATAAACATGACTTAAATATTCTGGAATCTTCTTTGTTATGTGCCACATACAAAAATGGTGTTTAGTGTTAGGAAATACTGTTGCAACTGCATTTGTTATGGCAGAATCTTGATCTGTTATGATTGTATGAGGCGCAACTCCGAACATTGCCTCTTGCCAAGTACGAAGTAACCACTCAAAAGTGTCTTGAGTTTCATCCCAAAGTAGAGCACAACCAAACAAAATAGACTGATAATGATTGTTAACTCCAGTAAATGGAACAAAAGGCATCTTATATTTATTTGTCAGATATGTAGGATCAAAAACAACTACTTTCCCAAAATTCTTATAAGCAATCCTAGATCTAGCATCAACCCAAAAACAATTAGCTAAATGACCATCTACATCCATTTGAATTGCATAAAAGAAACCTGGATTTTCAGATTGACGCCTTTGGAAATATTGTAGCATTAATTGTGCATCTCCTTTTTCAAGATTTTTTTGTCTTCTAGTTTGCAAATAATTCTGGATATCTTGACTTGTTAAATTCAGTCGATCTATACCCCCAGCTTGATTCATCAACACTGATGCTATTTTACTTGGACGAACTCCAGAGTTATCAAGTAAATCAATAAGATTCTTTTGGGCATCAGATTTTTTTCTTTTTGATCGCAAGAATTTTTGACTATTTGGAGATGCAAGTTCATGATTGTGCTTAGCAACAAGCCTACAAACAACCCAATTACCTTCTTCTTTCTTTGACATATATAACAACACTTTGCATCCTTCTCTGGTTTCATCTCGTGGTTTATTACTTTCTAAATTTTTCTTTGAACGAAATCCTTGCTTTGAACAGACAAACTCTTGACCAATTATTGACTTATCTTTTCTTGACTTAGTCATACGACCTCGACGTACACTAAAACCGCTACGATGAGCATATTCGAGATAAAATTTAAATGAATCATCAAGTGACTGAAACTCCTTACCGATATAGGGGTCTCTCGAATTTCCAACTCCTATTTCGGAAACAATCTGTCTTGTTTCTTCCCTATCACTTTCTTCTAATGAAACTTCAACTTCTGTATGTTGCTCATCTAAATTTGAGTTTTCCATTGATGCTGCAAAATACATTTATGAATGTTAGATAACTTAAAATTATGAATATGTCTATTTATTATTCAACACTTCCTTTGGAAAATATATTCAGTAGTGGAAGTTAAACTAATAAAATTTCTTCCCAATAACTTGGTGTAGAACAGAAGAATTAGAGACGATATGACAATACTTTAAATGCAATATTCACCTCTCTCGACGCTATATTCACCTATTTTTGGTACATTGAATTATTTTGCTAATGAAGATTTGTTCAAAAGGAGTTTTTTCATGCTTATAAACAAGAAAATATAAGAAATTTGTTCTCGCGACATACCGTTGAGTAGAAGAAGCTTGTCAAGTTTTAGAATGTTTGAAGTTCTAAAAATTATTTCTTACTAGGTTCAGAAAGTATGATGTTTGAAGAATTACATGAGCGATGATCTTAAGGGAAAACCTACGATAAACCTAATTATTGTATTAATCTTGGAAAGAAAATAATTTAATTACGGAATTATATTTGGTTAGAATCCAAATAGGACTCAACTATTGATATTCTTCTTCTTCTCTTTTTAGTAAATGGTTGATATTATTTTCTTTTCTTTTTTATAATTATAATATTTTATTAAAGTAAGTTACCTGATGGTGTAGAAATTTACTACACTGACAGTGCACAAAACTTAATCTCTTTATGATTATGATAATTGTTAATATAATATAACCTTGACCTTTAAATTTCTAAAAGAACAAATAGCTTTCCAAAGCAGAGAAGAGACCCATGAAAATGAAGCACACTCTCAGAAAAGAGAGAGAGAGATACTATAACTAGCTAGGTTATCAAAATGTGCTAACTTATTATTTTGTAAACAAACACGTAATCCTATAAATTTAACTTTTGATTACGTATCAATTCCCCATTTATACAATTTAAACATACTAGGTAGTTCATACTCACTACCATAGTTGGTGATTATAACTAGGTTATCAGAATGTACTAACTTAAAACAATTTCCTAGAGATACTAATTTACTAGATGGTAGTCCCTCTTATTCATCTTTTAACATGGATTAATGGTGAATAATTAGTGATAGATGACAAGAATAATTACACCAAAAAAAATAATGATAAATAAATACCAACAGTATATATGAAGAGCTTAATTCAACTATATATGTGGTAAATTTTGTGATTCATAGTATTTCATTTTTAATAGTACTTTCTTTGTCCTTTGTCTCTTTTTACTTGTTCGTTTGGACAATTAAGAAAGGACAATTTTTATTTATTTATGTATTATACCTTTAATTAATTAATTTTGTAAAAGGTAGAACTTTTTGAAAATTTTATACTTTTAATTCATCCACTTCATAAATAAAGATAAAATAATAAATTTACTATATCAATTATTATTTTTCTTAATAGACGTGTCAATTCAAAAGTAGATGAATACCATTTAACATTAATCCAAAAGGGAAGTAAAGCATGCGTGCTTTTTGGGTAAAGCTTAATGATGAACTCAAGCTAACGAGAGCATATCGTGCAACAAAGAAAGCATAGAAATGCTTAATGAAATTATTAGATTCCTTTTAGTGAAAATCATGATTACTCGTTTCATTCGATAATAGTTATCTATTATATTATTTTGAGATTTTCAATAATATTTATGTATTTTATGAAATTAATAGATAATTTTATACTTAATTTCTAATTTATTCTTATCACTAATTATAATTATTTCTGTTACATTTTTCAAAATATTATATTTATTATATTTAAAAGATGATATGTATAATAAAATAACCCTTCTATTTATAGTTTCTTAAAGAAGGTGTAAAATCAACCATGAATAGATATTATTGGACAGTGATACAAAGGAAAGTAGTAGTAGACGACACTAAATTTCATTTAAAATTGTTCTAATTACTACTCCCTCCATTTCAAATTAATTAAATTGTTGAAGTATTTCACACCCTTTAAGAAAAGAAGATTAAGACATAAATTAGACATAACTTTCTATTTTTATCCTTATTAATTATTGTCAAATTTATGATTAAAATAACTAAATATTAATTAATAACTAATTTCAATACTAACTAATAAAAGATAAAATTGAAAGAACATTTTAAAAGTAATCTCAAAAATTAAAAAATTATATAAATTTAAAAACTAAAAAATATCTCAATAATTTAATTAATTTGAAATAAAAGAGTACTACTCGTAGGGGCAATTGTTATTCCACAAAGGGAAGTACAAGGGGAAATGTGAGTTTCAATTAAATATTTACAAAATCACAATCTCGTTATGCACAGTTCTACTTGCACTTCACGAGATATTAAAAATATGAGTTAACGATTAAAAAAATCATCATTTTTCCGTCTGAGTGTTATTTTTCAATTATTAGTTTTATTCTTCTATTTGAACTAAATATATTAAAATGAAAATCCTTTTAGCAAGAAAATTTGGTTAACATGATATTTTATCTATATTATTTTATCTTTTAAATATTTTTATCCTTTTAATTTTAATACTTTTTAACTAAAAAATAAAAAAATGATCAGTTTATTTTAAAATAAAAAAGATATTATAGTTTTTTAAAATTTCTGGTTAAATTTTCTGGCTATTTAGTATTACCCATATTAAAATACATCTCAAAGTTGATTAAATCAATTATTAATTGTTATGTTTTCTTATTTGAACTGTCGCTAGATAATGAATAATATTTAATAGTAAAAATAAAATAGTCACAAAATATAAATTATCTCTTAATTTTTTAAATTAAACAATTATTTTTAACATAATGAACAACTATTATTAAACAAACGGAGTACCAAATCACTTTATTTATTACTTGGAGTTTTAAAGTGGGATAATCACACACTTTCATACGGTGTTAGAGCTCTCAACTAAGCTCATGAAGCTTTTATGTCTCTCCATTTGACACGTCGAGCCACTCATGTCAGCGCTTTATAGGCCCACTTGTTAGCCTATTGAATCTAGTTTGCCACCTTCAATTTTATGGCATGCTCTTATTGAGTCTCATCTCTCTCTACTTATTAATAAAATAAAAAAGGTCAAATAAAATAATTATAATGATTTGAACTAAATAGATGAGCCAAATTTGTTAAGTTCAATTTCATCTCATCTTAGGTATCAAGTTTGGTGTCACATGTCAAATGATGTGGCATGCCAAGTCAAATAAAGAAGTAAATATGATCATGTGTCAAAATGACATGCCTACTTTGTAATATGCTACCTCACTTAAATCTGATTAGCCGAAGGGAAACCTCATCCTATCACAACTCCTCGTGGATCAAAGGCTGCAAATTTCTTTACAATCTATAGATTCAAAACTCAAGCAATCAAGTTAACGATCAAGATTAAGACCACCGGATTCAAGAATAAGCTCGAAATGAATTCAAGTAAAACTCAAGATCAATATAAAGTTCAAGTTCAATTTCATCGAAGATTCAAGAACAATCTCCAAGAGCCCTTGAATTTATATCTGAAAAGACGAATCGAAGGAATAATAGAGATTGTAACACTCATATTCAAAATCAATAAATACGATTGTTGCATTATTTTTTCAGTCTTGATTATTATTTTCCAAACTCAAATTTTATTAATTACAATTACGTTCAATCTAGCGTTAAGAAACATTAACATTTTGTCAATAGTTACGTATGGAGTGAGTTCAATTTTTCCAAAAGTCAAGTCTATCTACTCTTTTTGCCCCATGATCCATTTTAACAAGTATAATCAGAAGACGGGTCACGAACGGTTGCGAGGTAAATCCACATAAATTAATTTGATACAAAAAATAAAATTCAAAAGTTCTTTTCTTTTTTAAAGATTTAACACGATAGTTAGGACCATTTTGTTTTCTGCTAAACACACATTACACAACTTTAGACTAATCAAAACTAAAAAGTCCACTGAAAATGGAACACTTCTAGCTGGACTAGATTTTCAAGAAAACCAAAGTATATAACACCTAAAAAAGAAAAACAAAAAAGGTAAACATACATCAAACAACTTAGACTAATAAAAAATTAGATGTCATAGCAAAATCATTTCGCAGGAGCAATATTTTTTTGAACCTCAAACTATGGATTACGTTTTAAAGAAAATAATATTAAAAATACATTAGCTTATTAGAATTACGAAATGTAACGATAAAGGTGATCACATTCAAGTTTAGCTATGAGTTGTCTTTCAATGTACGTTTCATCGAAACAATTATTTATTTTAATTATATACAATATAACTTGAAGGTGATAATTTATTTATGTGTTGCAAAGTCTATTTTAATGGTACAGTAGGCAGCAGGCAGACCATTCTTATTCATTATTATTGTTTTGTATTTGTATATATCTTGTTATCTTATTGGGCTGGATCAATTGTGTCCATTTCTGGCTGCTAACTTATCCTTTAATTTGGCAGCACTTGTTCAACTTCTAATTTTGCGCTACTCTATAGGTCCATCAACAGATGATCCATAACCTTTTTGCAGAACTTTTGTACGTTTCTATCATTCAAACATACTTTTATTAACCGTTGAAAATTAGAGTATCTTGATTTTTACACTACTCGTATGTATATACACTCTTATAGTATCATTAACTAATGAGTAATTTTTGAACAAGAAACCTTAGCGATCATTTTTCTTCATCTTTCTCTGAGGCTTTCAAAGGATACATTGAGAGGTAGCTGCTTGTCATCCTGTGTAACACCTCAGATTTCAAAAGAACTAAAGAGAAGTTCATACGAGTCACCATCAGTTTCTAGTTTTGGGTCAACTTCAATCAATCATATCTTTTAGCATATAAAGAATTAGGTGGCCCATGGTCTATCAAATTGAATGTCTTTGAGTCCTCTTTCCAACACCGTCAAATTTGCTAAATTTCGAGCTCGGAGTAAAAAGTTATGCATGTTTGAGTGAAACCTCTCTATTTAAGAGATTTCATCCATTTTAGAAAAATGTATTTTGGTCTTTTCCTTTTCCCACTAGGCTTAGCACATTTTTTCTCACCCAATTAAGGGTCTAATCAGATGCTAAACCATTCTTTGTCGTTCCTAAACACTTGGAAAAATAAGAGAACAATTCAAGAGGAGAAAAAGCTAGGTTTTGAACGTTCGTCAAGATCCCGTCGATTTTCGCCAAGAACATTGTTCTTTTCAGGTATGTAAGGCTTCTCATAGTGATGGACTTGTTCGTCCTCACGCCATACATCTACTTTATCCATGAAATCGTTGTATTCAAAGATTTCTTGAGTAGATCTTGATTTTGTTCAATTCTTGAATAGTGAAAGTTGTGAATTCTTTTGTGTTGTTTATCTTTTGTAAAAGTTGTGTTTCCCAAAGGGATTGTGTTGAATTCCTCTTGTATTAGTGTTGGGTTTGAGAATCAAGAAGAGTTAGGAGAATTTACCCCATTTTAAATGAGTTAGGACCCTAAATTGAGAAGAAAAATTTGTCGGTTTTCTGGGTTAAAGGTTGGGGCGGCGCGCCACCCATAGCACCATGACTTTTGCTCTGTAGTTTGGGGCCTGGCTCCCCACGCTGGCCAGTGCTCCAGGGTCTCCTGGTCTTTTTTCTTTCTGTGCTTCATTCCGAACGTGTTCCTTTGAATCGTGACTACATTCTCTTCTTTGTATTAATTTGCTTCTAAAGTCTCCATTCATCCTTGAGAGACCCTACATGTCCTAATCACATGTCTTAATATACATTCCAAACTAATTAAAGTGAGTTTAGGAGGAAAGTTCAAGAGGTCTTTTGAGTCATTTTGAGGATTCTTTTGTAATCAACCATGATTTTGAACTAAGTCTCGAGAGAGTAAATATGAGTATTGAGTTTCCTATAATGTTATTGAGATCCTTGAGTTAATTCGTTCATGTCTATAATTCAGCATGAGTCCAATTAGTCGAGTATTTTTGAGATGAGTAGTATCATTGAGTTCTAAGTATTGAGTTTTCTATATTGTTATTGTAATCCTTGAGTTGATTCGTTTATATCCATATTTTATTTTGAGTTATACATCTTGAAAATCTTTTAAAGCCAATAATTGTGTATTAAACTGAGTTTTGAGGAAAGTTAAAGAGACATTTTGAATAAAGTTTAAGGAAACTAAGTATTTCCAAATTTATCATTTTTACATTGAGAAAAGAGAAACTTTGATTTCTAAAAAGAGTTTATGAGTTCAAAGATATTTCAAAGCAGTTACCTCTTTTAAAAGGATAATTTGAGCAATTATTTCAAACCAGAGAAAGAGAATGTTTTAACATTGAGCATGAATATATATTTATTGGGAGCAGTATTGAGCATCGATATGGGGATGAGCTTAAACAACTCACAATCCTCATAAACCATGTAGCCAACATGGGTAAATGATCGTACTTTTTAGACGACTCCTTATTGCTTTTAAGCATAGCTTAGTGAATCCACCTAGTTGAAGTGTTCTATACCCTGACAAGGTATAGGATAGTTTTGACAGCGTGGGCGAAACGTTGTATCATCACATATATCATCGTGATGGTTGTCGGTTAGAGAATCTCCCAAATAAGAGAAAAGAGTATTTTATTGTATCTTTATACATAATGGAGTTTATATCTTCTGTTTTATAATGCTTTCAACATTGCATCTCTTATTATTGGTTATGTATTGGAGTTGAGTTGAGGTGAGTATTTTTCTTAGTCTCAGTTCAATTATCTATGCTTTCAGTTCTCCTTACATGCTCGTACATTTAATGTACTGATGTCATTCAACCAACGTCTTAATATGATGCGGATACAGGTGTTCAGAGTCATCAACAACTATGGTGGTTTTGAAAATACAGAAGGAACTTTCCAAAATACATTGGTTAGTCCAGATCTACAACTATGGTGGTTTTGAAAAATCTTCTTCTTTCACTTTATCTCAGCCCCTTCAGCTTCTTTCCAGGTATGTGTCCAAGTCCATTTCCAAGATTTTGCAGCTACGAATCGAGCTCCCTGACGTTCTTGTTCCTCTCTTTGCAACGAGGTAGTCACCCTTGGTGGCGATTGACCGGAATACCAACGACCCCATCATCACTCAGATCCAACTCACTGGTGACTCAGGAGTTCTCAGTAAGCAATTTAATCTTTGTTGTGTTGTACTCCACCATGTCTTGTATCATGCCTTATTTTCCTTAATTGTTATTGTTGCAACTAGACGGAGAGATCATCAATTTTATCTTTGAATCCCTGTATGAATGTTATATTTTATTCATGTGTATGCTCTGTTCACTGATTCTTGATTGGCCTAGTTCAGGCCAAAACCTAATTTCGTGGATAAACTGTAGCTCTTCTATTTCAAAATCAATTTTGGGGATTTCTTGTTATATCGAGTTTCACGATAAATTATGGCTATAAATCTTTCGAAAAGCTTGGAATCAAGTTAGTTTTTCTGTGTTAGAGCCTTGAGGTATGTTTTTTTTTCCTTACAAAATAGTAGAAGGAATGCTTGAATTTTAGAATTTCTATCTTCTCGAATTTACATCGTTTTGGTTATATAGAATAATCACTCAAGAAATTCTGATTTGTATGTTGTGTTTTCATTTTGAATTGATGCAAAGAGAAACAATGAAAAAAATATTCATATGAAAATGGAATGGAAGACTATAACAGATTGACCTGCAATCTGCCTCTACTGAAATTGAGTTCATTTTCCAAAATTTTAATGAAACATTAGGTGACAGTACATTTATTTTGATTTGCTTGTTATATTTTGAACTAACATTAATATTTAATTTACTTTTATGTGTTTTTCATTTTAATAGATACGTATATGGCTGGTTATAGTGCATACCAATTGGATCCCGGTCCACTTGAACCATCAGTATTAACTCAACAACTTACCCATAGGTCACAGGATATATGGGATGGAAATGTTAATATGATTTTAAATATGAGGAGGTGTGATGGAAATTTTTGGGACCTCGTAAAGAAATATCCTATTCATCCACGAGTCTTAGAAGTAATTGAATTATCAGGATTATATGGTGTTTATAGATCAAATCGACCTAGTATTGATCGTAGCTTAATCACTTCACTAGTAGAGAGATGGCGTCCTGAGACTCATACGTTTCACTTTAGGACGGGTGAGGCGACAATCACCTTGCAAGATGTAGAAGTGTTGTATGGCTTACCTGTGAATGGTGATCCAGTACTTGGTGATGAGTCGATAAGGACCATAGGGGATTGGCAAAATATTTGTCAAAGATTGTTAGGTTTTATTCCACGTCCTCAAGACTTCAACCGTAGTAGCCTCAAAGTAACTGCACTTAATGCACATATGCTCGAGCAACTACAGTTACCTGACTTGGCAACACAAGATATGATCAATCAAATGGCTAGATGTTATATGTTTTGGATGATTGCTGGTATGATGATGGCAGATACATCTGGCAACTATTTAAAGCTTATGTTCCTTCATATGCTCGAGGATCTCAATGTAGTTAGCTCTTATAGTTGGGGTAGTGCAACCTTAGCGTGCTTGTATCGCTTTCTCTGTAAGGCCTCACAGAGTAACCAAAACGAGATAGCTGGATTTCTACCACTACTCTAGGTATACTTAATAACTACATCAATTATTTATAAATATTTCTTCTAGTTTATAATCTCATAATTATATATTTATATATTATGTTTAGATTTGGGCATAGGAGAGAGTTACTGTCCTCAAACCTCAGGTAATAGCACAAAAGGACACCGAAAATAATTTTCTTGTTGGTTTACCTAGGGGTCCACGTGCTACTAGATGGTTTGCACATTTTAGTTGGACTGATACCACTAAGCATGTGTTGAAAGTTTTAGGGATGCACTTGATTCTATGACAGAGGATCAGGTATGATGGTATACATATTTTTTTAATTTTTTTTATGTATATATTGTAGTTGAAACTCATTTCTTTTCTCTTTATGTAGTTTGTTTGGGAACCATATTCAGATGACTTAATTGAGAATCTTCCTGACTATTGTCGAATTGGACGAGACATATGGCGTGTTAGAGCTCCAACTTTTTGTTGGGATGTCGTCGAGGTTCACTTACCTAATCGAGTTATAAGACAATTTGGATTGAAACAAACGATACCAACTCCATTTCTATTTGATGCCACACATTTTCACCATGATCGTAGGGGCAGACCAAATACAAATTGGAAGTTGGAGCATGCACAATGGTTGCCTTTTTGGAACCAACGACTTCACTATACTTGTGATGCACTGTTCAATCGTGAACCACTTCGATATGATGACCTTTACCTTATTTGGTTCAGACGCATTACTCGTCTTGTTATCGGTAATCCTACTTAGTGTCCTTGACAACAAGAAAGTTATGTACCAAATTCAACAGCATATGAAACAATGGTATGTATTAGATTCCGTGTGTTTGTGATTTATCTTTTGAGGATATATCAATGGCAAGGTAAATATTACTTCTTCTCGAAAATTTTGACTTGGAAAATTGTTGCCTATGTTTTTTCTTAGAAAATATTATATAAGTGCTTCAAATTGATCTTTTTTTGAGCATCTGTTAGAAAAAAGAATCGAAAATGCTTGTTAGAAAATAAATTGATCTTTGTGTAGGTACGTCATATTCATTCCATGGTTGATAGAGCGAGAGCACTTGGTGATCGGCCATCAATGGAGGATTTATACATATTTCGTGCAATGGTCCGGAATGAAGGAGAAAATTGCTTGACATATGTGTACGAGGCTGATAGGCTTAATGTACAAGCCGATTATAGAAGAGATGAGGTACATGATGATCATTTACATTTCCCTGTTCGTAGGCGAGGAAAAGGTGGTGTTGCTGGTAGGATGACTCGTGCTGTTGAGAAAGGACGAGCGCCTATTGAAATTGACAAATCAGTCTCCGAAGATGATCATACAACTTCTGATATTGGTTCCATTTCAAGGGGCCAAACTCAGGATTTCACTCCTAGGGCATCAGGTATGACATATCAACCAACAAATATTGATTTTGTCCCATACACGACGTCACAAATATTAAGGAATCCAAGTCTTTCGTTACTTAAGAATGTATTTGGTGGTTCTCGGCCTCAACATTTTGAGAATGCCCCCAACTTTAATTCATCACCTGGGCTGCCAATGTCCATTGAGACCCCTGATGTTGTTAATCATTTAGAGGACTCCAACAATAATATAGAAAGTAATGAGTTGGATGATTCCAACGATGAAGTGGAGAATGCAAACGAATCTGGTGAACCATCAGTGAAGGAGAAGCTTACGATTTTTCCTAAGCGTTGTGGGACTGGTACTTTTAACATCTTTATATTATTTTTTGACATAAATGCTCCTCTTTTTAGTTGAATAATTGAAAATTACTCTTGCTTGTCAGGGAGTCACTATCTTCGCCAGCATGGCAAAAAGAAACAAGCAAAGAGAAACAAAGAACTGTAATTGAGAGGCTTCATTGTACTCATCCTCTCTCTCCTCTCTCTTCTCCCTTGGGTTTGCAGATCCATCTCTCTCCTCTTTTCCTTTGCTCTTTCTCGAAACACCGCAGGTACTATGCATTCTCTGTTTCTTATCTTCTTTTTGAATTATTTGGTTAGCCATTACTTGCAGGTACTATGCATTCTCTGTTTCACTGTAACTAAGATTGCTAATATCAAGAATGAATGCTACTTAGATCTTCATTAAACTTTTATAAGGTTGTCTTAATTTCTTTACTGTGTGAATTTTTTTTTCATTGTAGCTGTTAGAAGCAGTTGAAGAATAATATATTACATTTTATTTATGCTTTAACTAGTGATATATTCTCTTAAGTAAATCATTGTAGCTTTTATTTGCTGAGAACTGTTCAAGATTTATGGGTTTTGGGACATGTTCTACAGTGAGATATTTAGTTTGTCTCCTGAGTATTTCCATTATGCTGTAGACCTACTTTGGGTCCTGATTATATTCTTTGTTCCAGTATAATGATCTCCCCTGCGAGCTTGTGCAAAGCTATTTGGACGAAGTAAATGACAATAATTTCTGGCGTTGGATTTCAATTTTGGACTTTCTACTCGAGAGTTGTGTGTCCCGGCATTTATTGGACCATGAAGTATTGAAAGAGAAAGAAGTGAAAAATCATGTAAATCAATCTTGTATTAGTTGCGTGTCCAATTATATAATATCAAACATTTCGAGTTGTTTGAAGTATTAGCAATCTGAGCATTTCTAAGTTAAGTTTGTTTTTTCCTCTACATTTCTAAGTTTATGCAGTAGATAACTTTATGCACTAATATTTTTTCCTCTATTAGCAATCTGGAAATCTGTAAATCTGTAAATCTGGAAATTAACACTAATAATTTTTCCTCTATTAGCAATCTGAAAATCTGGAAATTAACACTAATAATTTTTCCTCTATTAGCAATCTAGAAATCTGGAAATTAACACTAATAATTTTTCCTCTATTAGCAATCTGGAAATCTGGAAATTAACACTAATAATTTTTCATCTATTAGCAATCTGAAAATTAACACTAATAATTTTTCCTCTATTAGCAATCTGGAAATGTGAAAATTAACATTAATAATTTTTCCTCTATTAGCAATCTGAAAATCTGGAAAAATTTATGCACTAATAACATAATTTCAAAAAGATTAATGATTATTTGAGTTACATTACAGTAGATAACTGAAAGGAAATTAACACAATTAGACATCAACCCATAACTATTCACTTAAATTTAATTACGATTGGGACATCGATGCCTATCATGTCCAGTCTGCCTACATAATCCACAATCTCGCTCATACACTGTAGAACCACGATCCATTTCATTAGGTATTCTAGTTGTCCTTGGACGATTAGGACGATGATAGAATTCATTACTTCTCATTGTAAAACTTGGAGATGACCAATATGCCTCATGACCAATAAGTGAGAATGACCCAGAATATGTTGCAACATAACTCTCTATTGTGAAATGCTCGCTAACAAAATTTCTAGCTAGCCCTCCCATTCTATCAGTTACCTTCATGACATGTGAACATGGGAAGTGCAAATTAACCCATTTTCCACAATCATATTTTCTTTCATTCAGTGAAACACAATGAGGATTACCACCAGTACCATCAACTTGTATAGATCTAACCTCGTATACCCCTGTGGGGATATTCCAATAAAAAACAAAGTGCCTTTTTGAACTTTCATAGTTCTTCTCCCACTTTATTTTGAACCTCCCAGTCCATAATTCATTTTGTTCTGCAAGTTGGTGCTCTATTTGAGACCTACGGGTATACCGTTCAATAGTTTGCTCCAATGAAAGTCTAACCATAGCAGTGACAGGCAAACCTTGTGCTTTTTTCAACACTCCATTGAACGACTCTGAAAAATTTGTTGTCAACACTCCCCATCTTTTTCCACCATCATGGCTAACAGTCCATTTGTCCAAGGGAATTTCCATGAGGTATTCATGTGCTTCGACATTTTCTTCTCTAATTTGCCACATCAAGGATTCAAACTTCCTTACTTGATGAGCTGAAGCAGCCCGCCCTCCACATCAATCTGATGAGGTCCTTGTTTGGAAATTTAGATTGAAAGTTGCTCTTCAGATGCCTTATGCAAAATCGATGGAAGGCTCGAGGCTCTTGAAATCGCCGTAACTCCTGCAAACTAGTCAAGATTCCTTTTGCCCTATCAGATATAACACATACATCTTGTCTACTTTTTATCACATGTGCACTCAAATTTCTAAAAAACCACTTCGATGCCTTTTTTGACTCTTTGTCTACAATAGCAAACGCTAAAGGAAGAATGTTATCATTTCCATCAATTCCAACAGCAATTAATAATTTGATCTCATACTTTCCATAAATATGAGTTCCATCTACTGAAATAACAGAGCGACATGTTTGGAATCCATCTATGCATGGCTTGAAAGCCCAAAATACAAATTTAAAAGTTTTTTACCTCTGATGAACTCATAGACTCTTCGTGTTTCCATTCCACAATTGTTCCATGGTTAAAGTGTTGAAAAGCTGCAAAAAATTTAGGTAGGTCACTAAATGATTTCTCAAAGTCACCATACACCAATTCAAATGCGCGTTGACGTCCAAGCCACGCTTTTCTGTATGTCACTTGATGACCAAATTTTTTATGAACCTTTGAAATGACATCTACCACAAAGTACTTAGGATTTTTTCTAATTTGATTTAGAAACAGTGATGCAATCAAATTGGTATTTAGATTGGCGTGACCACTAGAAAGCCCTTCAGTCTCACATCTATGACTTTCAACATATTTTCCTATCTTCCAAAGGTTATCTCCAACTTTTCGACCTCGAAGAAACCACAAGCAACCCAATAAACTATAAAACTTACATCTCACAACCCATAGACTCTTGGTAGATGTTACCACCTTGAACTCCTTATTTTTGTGCAAACTCCAAATCGTTACCGCCCGTTTCAACTTTTCTTTACTATAAAAAAACATACCTTTTTTCAAATCTTTTTTTGCTTCCTCAGACCAAATTGAACAATATTCCATCTCAGATTCACATGTAGACATGAAAATGTCTTCCTCATTCTCTAGTGTCCTGAAATAGAGTATGTCATGATTTTGTATTTCAGACACGCCTTGTTTATGATTATGAAGATTTACACCATTCTGAGAAAAATCTCTAATATCATCGATATCTTCATCAGGTTCACTTTCATCACCATATTTTGGAGGTTCATCTTTGTAACAACTTGTATTATGCGTATGCTAGTTCTATTCACGTGATACTTGACATAGCCTTATAGTATAGGTGAGGGACCGTGCTTCTTATATGATTAGTGTTGGTTTAAACTAGCTAGCTCGCAAGGTGATGTAACACCTTGCACGTTTCAGCATGTGTACTACAAGTTAGCTCCGACAGAAGTATTTAAACTAGAGGTAGTAAAGTGGTAATTGGGCCAAATGCACTACCACTTACTTGTATTAATTTGGCCCAAGTTGAGTAGAAGGATAAGGGAAAAATGGACAGCCAAGACCCAATAGTCTTAAGTCCAAAAAGGCCCAAGTGAAAAGTCCAAATAGGTGGACCACCTACTTGCATTAATTATGGCCCAAATTGACATGAATAGAGGGATAATTATGAGTAGAGCCCAACAAGTGTTGAAGTTCCCAAAAGTCCAAGTTAAAAGGCCAAGTAGGTGGGTCACCTACTTGACAATATATGGCCAAAATTAGTCAAGAAATTCGGCCATTACACCTCTTTTTTAAAGGGATAAAGATCAGATCTTTTGCTTCATTTTTAACTTGCAAAATTTTCAGATTTCTTAAGTTTCTCTCTTGGTCTCTCTTGGCTTCAATTAGCAGCCCTAGAAAACCTTGGTTCCTTGAGTATTGCCCCATTTTCAAGTAAAAGTTTGAAGGAGAGTTTCAGTTCTTGGAGTACAACTTTAGAGGATAAATTCCTAGAAACTAAGGTAAGACTATTGCCCATTTTTTCCTCTCTTTAAATACAGATTTGGGGTGGAGAATTTTGTATATATTTATCAAGAACTAATGGATGGTGATAAATCTTTGAGTTAATATTTTCCTATTATGCTGAAAGATTTTTAGGGATTGATAGTGTCTGCCTTATGTATATTGTTGTTGGGGGCTGTTCGGGTATCTTGGAAAAGGATGTATGAAGTTGTATTAATGTATAGAAGAAGGGTGTGGTGGTTCACCATTGGTGCAAGGGTTGTATGGGCCTACTTTCCGTCAAGTGTTAACTACTGTTTTTAGGGCCTTGATTAGCTGCTGACATTAGCTTAATTGTGACTTATATTGTAGATTAGCATCCAAGAAGGGAGGTTGAATTGTGACAAAGTGGTATCAGAGCAGGTCATCCTAGGGAGTCTACAAAGCCGTGTCTATGTAGAGTCTTGCTTATGGATGTGTTGTGCACCACATTTATAAACATGAGGCTACGGGACATGTAGGAGTTGTCTCTTATCTTTCATTTCTTAGATCGTGCGATAGAACCAATGTTGTGGTGAATAGTACCTAATTTCTGAATTGTTTTATTATAGGGAAGATGCCAGCTACGAGAAGGAGTAAAAGTACAGGTAAGCGAGTGGATGTGGCTGCCCAAGAAGGGACCAGCCAACCACCACCTAGTCAAGCTATTCAAGGTGAAGCTTAAGATGAGTCTCTATCACAGACTTCCCCGACCCCTCCATCGCCAGAAGAACTAAGGGGGAAGCTGCACCTCAAGAACCCCCTATTAATGCTACCGAGCAAGATTTAAGGAATGCAGTCCAATTGTTGACTCGTATAGTTGCTGGCCACGGCCAAAGGCAAGAAGGTCCAATTGAGGGTATTAGTAGTGTAGATAGAGCGGCTGGCACGCGAATACGTGATTTCCTTAATTTGGACCCTCCATCATTCACCGGGACAGATCCTAATGAAGATCCACAAGACTTTATAGATCAGATCCAACGCACTTTCGATGTTATGCATGTAAGTGGTAAAGAAGCGCTCGAGCTAGCAGCATATAGATTAAAAGGTGTGGCATTATTGTGGTATGAAGCTTGGAAGCAATCCAGGGGAACAGATGCACCTTCAGCTATATGGAAAGAGTTCAAAAAGGCATTCCTTGACCATTACCTGCCATTGGAGATCCGAGAGGCCCGTGCGGATCAGTTCTTAAATCTCCACCAAGGAAATATGAGCGTGAGAGAGTACAGTCTCAAATCTAATTCCTTGGCCAGGTATGCTCCTAATGTAGTTGCTACTATGGGGGATAAAGTTAATCGATATGTGGATAAATTAGATTCATATCTGGTTAGAGACTGTACAATTGCTTCATTGAATAAAGATATGGATATAGCAAGGATGCAAGCTTTTGCGCAAAAGTTAGAGGATCAAAGGCAAAGAAGAAGGACACAAGAGTCAGAAATAGGGCATTCTAAGAGGGTCAGATCTATGGGGCAGTTTACACCATCCCAAGGTGAGTTTAGGCCTAGGTTCTTTAACAGACCGCCTAGGCCATCATCTTCCTACTCTACAGCTAGTACCCCATCTCAATTTCAAGGGTCTAGGGGCAATCAATTTGGGCAAAGAAGTGAAAGTCAAGGTTCACAAACAACGGGATACCAAGAGCAAGGAAGTATGAGCCAATCAAGACCTCCTCGAGAGTTTTGTAAACAATGTGGAAGGAATCATTTAGGTGCATGTCGATTTGGGACAAATGCTTGTTTTTGGTGTGGTACACCAGGTCATATGATGAGAAATTGCCCTCATAGAAGTGTGGGTGGTGTGGCACAACCTACTAGGTCAGTTGTTGCATCCTCGTCATCAGCACCTTCTTTAGGTAGAGGACAGATGCCTACTGGTCGTGGGAGAGGAGCTAGGGGAGCAGCTAGTTCTAGTGGAGTTCAGAATCGCACATATGCTTTCGAGGATCGACAAAATTTGGAAGCCTCGCCGGAAGTGGTTACAGGTACATTGTCCATCTTTTCACATATTGTATATGTATTAATTGATCCGGGGTCTACACTATCATATGTTACTCCATTGATTGCTGAAAAGTTCAAAAGAATACCAGAATTATTAGTGAAGCCATTTGAGGTGTCTACACCGATTGGTGACTCCATTATAGCTAGAAGGGTTTATCGTAATTGCATTGTAACTGTTTGTGATCGTGATACGTTGGCTGACCTTGTTAAGCTAGAAATGGTGGATTTTGATGTTATAATGGGTATGGATTGGTTAGCTTCTTGTTATGCCACAGTAGATTGCCGAACGAAGACGCTGCATTTCATGCTGCAGGCACATGTACTCTCGCTAGTAGACCTCCTCAGTAGGAGCATACGACACTCAACTACTTTTGGTGAGCTCCAGGTTGCTTCGGAGCTTTACTGAGCCCTTGGTAGACTCATTTTGGTATTGTATCGTAGCTAGGGGTAAGACGGGGTCTGTCCCGACCTACTCTAAGGGTTTCTATCTTTTAGAGGCTTTGTAGACTTATGTATATGGTTCAGTTGCATCTTAACCAGTTGTGGCCTCAATGGCCAAGTCTTGTATATAAGTTTTGGGTCTACTTATATCGGTTCATATCATTGTGTCCCTTGCGAACTTGTCACAAAATTTTCATAGTTACATGCATAGTAAGCACATGTCACATGTTGGTTCTCTCGGGCCGTTAGGGCATCGAGTGCCTGTCCGTCTTAATGGGATTTGAGGCGTGACAATCTTCCTCCAAACTTTCATCACTAATTTCAGCATTTACATCATTATATAGATCAACATTGGTCTCATTATCTCTTTAAAAAAATATTAGTTAAATTCTAGAAAAATTATAAATATAGAAGCTTGTTTTAAAGCGATAATGTATACTCTAAAAGGTTATTTCTTCTATCAATAAGAGATAATTTATGTATACTGACAATAAAATTATCTTATTAAATTGTTACACTAAAATTCAGTAAAATATAGATTTGTTGTTTTACCTGGCCTCATAATCTCTGTGACTATTATCAATATGCATTTGACTACTTGACCTTTCACCAAATGATCGATGACCATGCATCGACAATTGTTGGAATGGTGGTTGAACAACTGGTTCTACAAAATGAGGTTGATTGGCCGTGGTAAAGCCATAACTTGAAATACAACATTTTGATCTGTTGATTTGGACTTTACATACATCTCCAAGACATTTATATCAATCTTATCCGCAAATTTTTGAGGTATGAAAAGGAATTGTAACAAAGATTGGTCATTCTCAATTTTAAACTCAATGAACCTTGTATTGTTACCTTGAATTGAACATGGATATTTTCCAGAAATATCCATATGAATATTTTCACTATTTGTTCCCATTTTCTCATGCAACAATCCAACCAATTCAACATAGTTAGTTGAGGTAGACATACTAATAATCATTCTAGCACATTCAGTATACCTAAATCCGTTCATATCCGTAATTATTTCGCCACCCAATACAAAGCAACCATCACATTATGTTCAAAGCTCGTCATCTTTATCCTACACATAAAAATAAGATATGTTTTAAAAATAATATTAATAAATTAGAAAAATAATTTTAAAGCTATAGTAAGAACTTAACATAATATGATAAATTTGACTTATTTAATTCATACCTGATGAAGTTTTGTGAATATTATTTTAACAATGGGCAACACAAGTGAAAGTTTTGATGAATATTGTTGGAATATGCAAAAAATTCCTTACAACAACATTTATTTTATAATCACATGTGTTGTAACTAACAGTCACGTTTTTAAGGTAAAACGTTACTCATAGTAGCGTTTTACAGCTAAATTTGCAGGATTCGATTCTAAATTTGCAGGAGTCGAAGGCCAGTGATTGGATTCTTTAGAAACGTTACTCGCAGTAACGTTTTAGGTGTAAAACGTTACTATGAGTAACATTTTAAATTTGCAGGATTTCATTCTGAATTTACAAGATTGGATGTGATTGGATTCTCAATAAACGTTATTGTGAGTAACGTTTTACACCTAAAACGTTACTCACAGTTACGTTTTAGGTGTAAAACGTTACTGTGAGTAGCGTTTTAAATTTGCACGATTTCATTCTGAATTTACAGGATTGGATGTGATTGGATTCTCAATAAACGTTATTGTGAGTAACGTTTTACACCTAAAACGTTACTCATAGTAACGTTTATTCATTTAACGTCATCAGACCCGTCAGCTTTTCTGTTTGTTGAATTTTTAAAATAAAAATAACCTAAAACGTTACAATGAAGTACGTTTATACTATTGTAAAAATTTTAAAAAGCGTATTAGTTTAGTGAATTAGTTTTAAAAATAGCATACTTTGGTCAAAATTTCCAGTAAACTCTTTATTAAAATACAAAGAATGCTACCTAACCATGATAACCTATTAGTAATAAAAAAAAACCATTTTTAATTTTTTGACAATTTTTAAAAAAATATTTATCTGGCATTAAATAGTAATATTTTTTTTCCTTGTAAAGTGATTTTTTCTCTCTATTTCCTAGACACATTTATGGAGTACTGTTCTTTTTTTCCTCTCTCCTTATTATTTGTCAACTGTTTTTGCCATCATCAGACCCAAAAAATGTTGCAAAAAAAAATAGGGAAACACTATTATATATATATATATATATATATATATATATATATATATATATATATAAAGTCACGTATTTTTAACTCCCCTCTTTTTCTCTTTAATCCCTTTTTTTCACCCTCTTTCAAGTTTAATGATTTCTATCCTTTTCTCTAAAGTATCTCCATTAGAGATCAAGTATAACAATAACTCTTCACAGTTACTAACTCAAATCACACCAATTTATATTTTTTTTGAGGATTTCTACATTTTTTTATCTTGTAGTTGGATGCAAATTTTTTTTACAAATATTTGTGTTTCATATTATATTTCAATTGGTAAGAGTTGTTTATCTCAAAAGAGAAGTTATGCAGAAACTGACGAAGATATGTAGACAATGACGAAAATTGCAAAAACAGTGTGAAACCCTTGTAGGAAATGGGTGAACTGAAAAACGACGATGAGTTTGTAAATTGTCAATTATAAGTATTAATGGATAATAATTTTGATTTTCAAGATTTTCTACCTACAATATTGATTTCAACACATGCTAATTAACTCCTCAGTATTCAAATCGAAGAAGTATTTAATTCTTATTTAATGTTAAACATGAATGTGTATACATTGAGGTAGAACTTTGTAACAGTCTAATGTGTACGTCTTCAAACTAAATGTATACACAATTGATATTATGTATATGCATACAGTTGAAAGTATGTATACAAACCTGATTTCATTTATCGAAATATTTTCGAAAGGTAATATATCTATACACATGAATAGTTGCAAATTATATTTATGTATACTAATAATGTATAATGTATACAAACAAAATATAAGTAATGTATGCATTATAGTGCGAGTGTACACTTGATTAAATGTATACTTAATCACATGTACATGTTCAATTGAATACATACTTATTTGCAGTAGATTTCAACATTCACCACATACTAAATGTATAAATAAACATATATTGGAAGCCTAGTACTAAGTATAGATTAAGCAAGTGGATACACAAACAAAATATGAAAATAAATTGTGTATGTATTATAGTGCAAACGTATATTTGTCAAATATATTTATCTGAATACACAAACAAAATATCCTTTGAAAGAAGAATAGTCATAATTAAATACTTTTGCTAATTTTAAGGTGAGAGATAGTTCTAAATAAACATTTACTAGTTTTAAGGAGAAACCGTTGAAAGTTTAAAGTAAAGATGGTAGAAATCATTTTTTATATTTTAAAGAAAAATAATTTGAAGAGAGATGGGTGTGAATAGGAATTTTCTTACCAATTTTTGTGCAAAATACACTACTATTAAATACCAATTCTTTTTAGATTTTTATTTGCTAAATATTTATTTGGCTAAAATATGTCAATTTAATCTAAGAGTTGTATATATGTGTCAATTCCTCCTTAAACCTATCTCAATAAGTCTACCTCCGAATTAATCCTACGATGCGATTCAAATTTAATAGAAACTCTAATGCGGACGTCTTATTATTACATAAGGATTACTGCAACTAAGCAATTAACCTTAGTAAAATCAAAACTCCCTACAAGATAGGGCACTTACAATAGCCACACATTTGAAATAAAGGGCCACCCTTCTTCTTCTTGTTTTTGTCAGAAGACTTTCAGATACCCTTTTTAGTTGTCAAATGTCTCTTTGTGGGTGAATATAAAATGTCTTTTTGTGCCATCCAAATTGTATTTTGTCCATCTTCTAATGGACCACACCACCATAGCTAGATATATTTTTCTCTCAAATCCTTAAATGAACGATCCTTCTTCTTTCACTACTTCTATGTAAAGTAGATATTTTTTTCCCTCAAACAAATGTAATTCTCGACATTAAAAAGGGGTAAAAATCAATTGTACACACTAAAAGGTTATCAATGTTATATATAGAAAATACAATCTTTATCTTTGAGAAATCATGTAGCACAAACGAAAATCAATGATTCAATAATAGAATGTGAAAAACATAAATTTTAGAAAATCATTGTTGTCTTTTGGCCATTGAAAGGGAACCATGCATGGTTTACTGGCAATCCCATCTCCAACTGAGACCACTCAACCGCTTTCACCCATTTGAAAATTCGCGTAAAAGTTGTTAATTCAACTTTCTAACAGACTTGTTAATAGTTCTCTTTTCTTTCTTTTTTTCCAACGACAAAGGAACTTATGGATATGGCATTTTTGGGTACTAAACCTATTTTCCATTACTCCATATGGCAATTACTCGCACATATATAATTAAGGGAGTCATTGAAAATCGACTAAAACATCAGAAGCAAGGACTATCCGAGCTAATGATAGAGACAAAAGAACACTTTCAAAATTAGACTTGCTATTAACGCCGGTTTATCAGTCGCTTTGGCTCTTGCCACTCAATTGACTACGTACTTTATAATGTATATATAAAATAAAACTGTGGATTATATCAAGCGAATTCCTTTTTTTAAATTTTAATACAAATAAAAATGTTAGTCAAAAGAAAAACATCAATATAATTTTCACCCAAATACTTAATTTCCTTATAGTAACTCCAAAAGTAATTGGGATATTTTTGTTGAGCTATTGGAATATCCAACAAACTCTCAAAAAAGAGATCTCTTGTATTCTTCTTTGCCAAAAAAAAATCCCAACTCACATGCAATTCACAGCCCAAAATATGTCGTTTCCTTCATACCCTAAAATCATGCACGTGAAACCCTCTGCATGCCTTATCTCTAACAACCAATCAGAATGAAGCAAAAATAACATCCATGCAAACTCAACCCCTATAAAAACCCTATCAAGATAACACACAACTCCTCATCAACAACCAAAAAAAAAAGAAAGTAAAATAATTTACAAAAAACACTCAAAAAATGTATTTTCAAGGCTTGTTCATCTTCTCCCTTCTCATCATCTCCTCCTCTCAAGCCGCGGTTCTCGATTTCTGTGTTGGTGACTTGTCCTTACCCGATGGTCCGGGGGGTTACGCTTGCAAGAAACCATCAAAAGTAACTAGTGATGACTTTGTGTTCTCAGGCTTAGCTGCTCCAGTAAAGCTAATCCCTCTCATTAAAGCCGCGGTGACTCCTGCTTTTGCTCCTCAATTTCCAGGACTCAATGGGCTTGGAATCTCAATGGCTAGGCTTGATTTAGCTATAGGTGGTGTTATCCCAATGCACACACACCCCGGAGCATCCGAGGTGCTTTATGTTGTCCAAGGAGAAATATGCGCTGGATTTATTTCTTCCTCGGACAACAAAGTATTCTTCAAAACCCTAAAACAAGGAGACATAATGGTTTTTCCACAAGGGTTATTGCATTTTCAGATAAATTCAGGGAAAACTTCAGCTTTGGCTATTGTTTCTTTCAGTAGCCCAACACCAGGGCTTCAAATTACTGACTTTGCTTTATTTGCTAATGATTTGCCTACTGAACTTGTGGCCGCCACCACGTTCCTTGATGCTGCTTTAATCAAGAAGTTGAAGGGTGTTCTTGGTGGAACCAACTAATTATTATGAATAACTTGCGCGTATCTTAATTATTTTGTTTGCTTTGTTAATTGCAATAATTGTTTCAATAAATTATGGTATTTTGTTTAGGTTTATTTTAGTTGTTGTTTTTTTTTATAAAAAAAAATCATGTATTTGATGTCTTGTTATGGAGTGTCAATTCCCAGAGTTGAATTTGGCCTTTAATTTTCTGGATTCTAGTTTTTTTTGTCATTTGTTTTGCAAGGTAAAAAAATCAGTTAAATGTAATTTAATTTCTTTAGTGGCAAAGTAAGTGCATGTAAATCACTAGTATGATAAGCATTAAGCGGGGTAATGGATAAAAATGGTACATTGGTATTTTTTTCGTTCTATTTCGAGAGTCAAACAATTTAATTTTGATGATAAATTTAAATTTTATCTTTTTAAAATAAAGGATATATAAAATGTTTGAATCTCCCAAAATTTAAAAAAGATCCAATATAAATTGAAACAGTGGGGCTGGGCCGGTAACTAATTAACCCACTATGTTACATTATAGTGAAGAAAAAAAAACTATGTTACACTACAGTAAACATATGTAATAGTGTAAAAAATAAATAAAAAACCTTTCACTGTCGAGAATGCATATAACTTAAATCCTTTCTCTAATCACTACTTAAAAAAAATAAACGTTAAAACCCAATAGTGTACTGTCGGAATTTTAAGTACTCCCTCCGTCCATTTTTATTGTCATGTTGCGTTTTTCAAAAGTCAATTTGACTAATTTTCAAAGTTAAATTATATTATATTAATTCGATATTTTAAATAAAAAAAATTAGATATTCAAAAATTATACGAAAAGTACTATAAATTTCATTTTTTTTACATATCAATATGATGAAAAAATACATCATAAAATGTTAGTCAAAGTTTTTATAGTTTGACTCTAAAAAAGAAAATTATGACAATTAAAAATGGACGAAAGTAATACAACTACATATAATAAGTATAAATTAAAAACAACAGAAATACTTTAGAAAAAAAACATGTGTTGTCAAGCGGTAGAAATAATGTTCAATATCATAGCAAATATTTTGTTCGCTTATCAAGTTGCTACATTTTTAATATATTTTTTAAATACCGACGGACGTCCCTCTATTTTAATTAAGGAAAATTAAAGGAACTTGATGGACGTCCCTTTAATATTACAAAATTAAAGGGCATTTTAATATATGCTATATATCTTTAATTCAAGATCATAAAATTCAAAAGTTTACTTTATTTTTATTTTTTAAAATCTTTTTTAATTTAAGATCACAAGATTTAAATGGTACATAAATAAAATGGGGTTGACGGATTAAAATTAAGCAAAGCTAATAGAGCGCCAAATTGAAAATTAGGGGCAAGTCAGAGAAGTTGTCTATATATTTGACCATAAGATAATACTCTCCTGTTTCAGTTTGTTTGTGGGTTGTGATTTGATTTCATGAAAATAAAGAAGATTTTTAATTTTATGGTGTTAAGTATGTCATTTAAATTAATTCTTCTAAACATTAAATCTATAAAACATTCCACCTGCATGAGTTAACTAATATATTTTCAAGAGTTTCACAATTGCACATAAAACTTCTCAAGGAAACATTAATGTTGATTACTAAGACACACAAAAAAAGATAGATGACGAATATATTGGGCTAAGTCGTTTGAAAAGTAACACTTAATATAATGATATTGTTTACTCTAGGTCAAATTATACTATTATTTCAAAAAAAAATTGAACAATTATAAATATAAATGAAGTTATATATGCAATTTTTTTTATCAACTTCCAATAGAAGATTTCATTTCCATACCTAACAAATTAAAGGTACAAGGTAATTTTGAGAAGCTATCTAAAACATTATCTTAATTAATGGATGTGTGTGGCAGAAAATAGTTTATGGCTCTAGCATATACAACTCGTTTGTTTCTTGCGGAAACTAGGATATTCTCTTTCTTATTATTAGGCAAGTAGTTAGTCTTTCTTCTTTTATTTTTGGGCACATGGTGTCGGAGTTCACATTAGAGTTCTAATTAAATTCGGATTGCGCACGACAGGGTTCATTTAGGTTGACACTCTAACAATATTTTCTCCATATTCAGGATTCGAATTTGAGATCTCTAATTAAGGATGAAATAATCTTACCACTACACCACTACTCATTTTGATCGTAATTAATTTTACTCCTTCACACATCTTGGTTGGGATGATCCGACCCGACTCATTAAAGAGTGGCCCACACCGGATTTGGTGCGATGTCTGGTCAACTTTAAGGTGCCTAGCATGGTTTTGGTGTTGGGCTTGGGGAGGGAAAATGGTGGTCAGCTGAGCTATTTGCTAATTAATGATCAAGTTTTATTTTTATTTTTTTGTTTACATAACTTATGAAAAGACAATTTCAATATTAACTATTTTTGGCATAAAAATATAGACGGAAAGATCTAAAATTTAAAATCTTATACCAATTTGTGAAGAATTAAATATTAGATGATTAGCATACGAAAATGAACGTCTTTATTTGAAAATTCAAAAAGAATTCCCAAACTTAAATTGATAACATTACATATTAAAAACCTAAAACAAACATGATTTTTCTAATTTCATAAACTTAAAAAACTAGAAACTCCATTAAAGCTCATGGCACGACTCAAAAATGGACGTGATGACACGTGTCTATTCCCACCAAGGCAAGTCAGCCTCAACCCAACGAAACGAAAGAAATGTGAAAAGCAAAACAAGAATAACATAAGAGCAAAAAACTTATTCATTCTAATATAACCGCAAAATCTGGTTATCACATGTACAAACTACTATATATAAAGTGCGAAATTAAAAGATAATTACAAGTCTTTATGTCTTTTTTTCTCAAATAGATCAAAGCATAAAATAAGTAACAAGAGGGTGTGCCGGGATGACAAGCAGTTACCTCTCAAAAGTCCTCTGAAAGCCTCAGATATAGAATAAGAAGGAGATCACACGGGTCCGGACTCAGAACATACACAAGTGTAGAAGCAAGGAGTGAGTACCACGGTACTCAACAAGCAACCTAATAAACAAGGCAAAACTAGCTAGAAAGCAAGTACTCCATTAATCCCAACTGAACCTCCTCAAACTATAACCTGCATAGAAATCAGCCCAACCTAACAGTTTCACAATATACAGTTCACAAGGCTAAACAATCACAGTTCAATAGTCACAGTTCAACAACCGACGAGTATCAAGTATGACAATCACAATTGTCAAGTAGATCAATCACAACTATCAAGTAGGTCAATCACAAGCATCAAATAGATCAATCTCAAGTGTCAAAATGCAACAACACACAATAGTTAAACTCTCGCCAGAACCATTATCCTTCGACTTTGTATCATATCTCTTGCCAAAATCATTTTCCTTCGACATAATATCACTAGTTGGAACCATTTCCATTTGGCTTTATATAACATCACTAGCCAAAACCATTTTTCTTCAACTTTATATCATATTACTTGTCGAAACCATTTTCCTTCGGCATATTTATCACATGTCTCATCACGATGTACAACAATCAATGCAAGAAAGCAATTTCATACTATAAGGAAAAGACAACAACTCATGCAGTTCAAATACACAATAATGTCATCAAAGCATTTCATGAATCAACATAATAGGGTCCGCAACAAGGCAATTCACAAAGTATTATAATCAACACGTTGCTTGTTCCATTAATCTCTTTTTTATTCATTAAGATTAATCAAGTGGAACAATGAACCCATCACCTCATTTTTATTACTCCCCCAACACATACAATGAAGGGAAATACATGGTTCTACTAATTTGATAAGATTTAAGAGATCACTTGCCTAAATTCAATAAATAAAAAAATTCAGGACTTGAGTCTTCTCCTTCTGAACAATGTCCAAAGCCACACAATCTAATTCAATCAAGTAATCACAGAAATAACAACACCCAATTCATACACTTTGAAAAATGGGTCAATCAACTAAAAAACTCAATTATGAAAATGAGGTTTGAATCCAAAAATATTTACTTGAAGATGTTACCCAAGGCATTTGGAACTCATTGGTGGAAACCATTTCTAAAAAAGAGTTAAAATCAGTTCACAATCACCATTTTAATTTAAAATCAAGTTCTTGAAAAATAATGTCATTTGCTGATCAAAATCCGAAGTTTTGATGTTAAAATCCATAAATAATCAAAGGAAATTGAAGTTTTAGGGTCACAAAAACTTACCCAAATGATTTAACACAAGAAATATCTTCAAAATCACCTTTAAGGGTTTTACAAAGCTCAAAATAGGGGAAAATGGGTAAAACCCTGAAAATGACAAGTTTAAAACCCTATATGAAGTCGCTTAAGTGAACCCCACAAAAATTGTGGGCTTTGCTTTCGCGATCCTCGCGATTGTGTAACGACCCGAACCGTCGTTACTTATGAAAGGCAAAACATCGTGAGTAACTGGGCCCCACTCTCTCGCCAGAGCGGGATGGTTCCGCTACGGCGGCAGCGCCCCAGTGGGATGGAAGCGCCAGAGCAGTATGGGCGGAGGCAAAACTTAATTATGCGAATTATTATTTTCTCTTTTTCCCCCTAAGTGCCAAAACGAGGCGAGGGTCACTCCAGAAATCCTCTAAAGGCTTCTCTAGGCTTGGCAAGGAAGGAGAAACATAGTTCTAACACAAGGTTGACGATAACTCACCAATTCCCGACCAAAATCCACCGTCTCATTATCCGAAAACCAGGAGTGGAGCTACAATCCCTTTGCAGCTGCTTGGCGCCCAGGTAGGCAAAGTTTACTTACTCGAGTAGTCGTAAATGCATGCTCACTGTGTAATATATTGCTAATTAACGGTAGAATTCATGTTTAGGCCTTCGAGCACAGAAAAGTGACAATTGTACATGTACTCCTAGTTGTTAAATAAGATGTGTACCATGGGAGGAAGCCTCATCCTGTGATCTAGGGGTAAGTAATGGTTCGACTTCCCGTTTGTGTTATATATGCTTGTTAATGGCTCCATTGTATGTTTGTATGTATAGGAATAGAGAAATATGAATCAAACCTAATGGAACGACTGAGTATGGACAATTACATGCCATGAAACTATTACTTGACTGTGTGACTATGTGAACTGTTCATTATGGGTGTGATTATGACTGTGATTGTGTTGACTGGACCGGGGTGTCACGTTCCGATACATACATTGGATCAAGTGTCATGTTCTGACACATAGATTGGACCAGATATCACATTCCAATACATATATATTGGATCGGGTGTCACGTTCCGACACATTAACAGTTTGGGTGTGGGTTCCATGAGAGAACCATTTGTGACCACTATATTCATATCTACCTGCTATTGAATTGGGGAATTGTATATTGTTCTTAAAATGATATTTGAATTATGTATCCTGTATATATATGTGTTTACCGTGTTGTAATTAATTGGTTATATCTCATTTACTGGAATTAACTGTGAATGATCATACCTAACCGATATGTGATATGTTAAGTGGAGACCGAGGGTCCAGGTGTTACTATCAGAGAGGTTGTCTGTGTTCTTAAAAATGAGAAGTGGAGTAGTGTTCATGATGCAAAAGTATTTAGGTCCTACCTTGGGCTGAAATTCGTATTCGAAATGATTAGCAAGCCTTGGTAGAGTATATTAGGTGGTTAAGGGCTGAAGAGTGGCGCAACAGAAGCGTGGGCATGTCGTGAGTGGTTGGCCAGGTTGGTAATGGTTGTATTCGGGAACTCCTTCATGAGATAGAATGGTTAATTTATGATCAAGAACAGAGCGAGGTAGGGTGTTGGAGACGAGGGTTAGAGTCAAGTGTACTAGTATGTTTAAGGTATTCGGAAAGGGTGAAGGCATGAGGATAAAGGTTGAGGGGGGTACTATCTTATTGCATGTTTCCTGCTAGTTGATTTCTTTATATTATGTGGTGGGTATCGGGTTGACAGATGGTGCCTACCAGTACGTGTGGTTTGTACTAATACTACTCTTGATATGCCTTTTTGGCATAGTCTGGTTGCATGGTCAATGATGTTTCATCGCTGAAGCGAAGACAATCTTCTTCCTTTCCTGTGGTGGGAGCTGTCATTAGTTACTGATTTTATACCTTATAATCTTAGAATGCTCTTGTACCTGTTTAGACTAGATCCCTGGGGTGTTAACTACTTTACAAGTTTAACTATGGATCGTTTGCAACACTTTATTATGTAAAGATCTCATAAATTTTCTTTTATCTCTAGTCTTCTTAATCTTCCGCATGTTTTAATAGTTTGGGAATCAAGGACTATCCTACTTAGGTGTTAGAGTAAGTGCCCGCACGGCGTGGTGGGTTGGGTAGTGATAGATTGCGAACCCTACCTACTAGTCAAGCCTTCGCTAATACAAATGTCGTGAGAGCAGAGGACCCTCACTATCGCGAAGAACACATACTCAGGCACCAACAAACTCAGCCAAATATCAAAACATCAAATGGATCCTCGAGATTCATTTGGAATCCCATACACACAAATCATGTATGAAAATTGACTAAACTCGATATTGTGAACTCAATGGAATCGCTGAAACATGGATCTAAGGTCTCATTGACCCGACATTTGTGAAAGTCACAAGAAATGAACATAATGCCTAAAAAGGACCTCTGAAAATTCAACGAAGATCTCACCTAGGCCTGAAATCATCAACCAAATCTAATGGAATTTTGACCCGAGTATCCGAACTCCGAATGTTGACCAAAGTCAACCCAAAGGCTAAAATTTCTCAAATTTCCAACTTAGGACCTCAAATCCTCAAAAAGAATCTGAAACTGACAATTCTCTTATATCAATTTCTACATATTGGAACTGGTGAAATCGACGAAATTTCATTCCGACACTCGAAACTCAAAAAGACACTGAAAACTACTTTCAAGCAACTTTAGTGTTTCAAACTCAAAACTTATAAAATTCACAACTTTTACTCAAAGCTTGAAACCAACTTTCAAAACTCAATAAAAAATGATTCGAGATCAATATCGACAGGGGTAAAATGATAATTTTACGAAAATATCTAAAAATGACCCATCGGGTCATTACAGTTCATATATAGGAATATGTTCTTCCTGTTTTTGGATTTGGCTGTTTACCCAATGTCTATTTTTCCAAACAATATATACAAGGTATTGTTAAGAATTTATCAACTTAATTATTTTACAATAGGAGACTTTTGGGGTACAAACATTGCACTAGATTGTTGTACAAAAAAATGTGTTGATTGTACTATAAAATAGTGGCCTATTTTATTAATGAATGAACACATGAATATCATTTTTTTAAAGTAAAAAACGTGTGAGTCTAACCATCTCTAAGAGAGATTTGAGTCTTAAACATAGTTTCTGTTAATTCTCTCTTCCCTTTGCTATTCCTTCCTTCTCTGCAATTCCTTTCGATCTCTTTCTTCTATTCTCTCATGCTCTCTTAACATATATTCTTTTGAAAATATTATTTTCTACGTTGAAGAAAGTTGAGTTATGGCTGCAACCCTAACTCCAAATCTGGTGGGTTGTACGTCAGTGATTGTTGAAAAATCAGGATTCAAAGGTGCACTTTGAGTTAGAAATTCAAATCTAATTGTGTGCTAAATTTCTGAGCTCAGTAGATGATCTTGGATCGAAAAAAGACATGCATATGCGTTTCTTCTTATTTAATTTGATAATTTTCTCCTTCCTTCATAATTTATTATTTTAATAAGTGTTATATTGTGCAAAATTATTCACCCAAGGTGTTTGATCATATGCCTTAAAAAGCTGAATAATCTTTTATATTATATTTTTTCTTAATAAGTGCTTTGCAACATACTCATCTACAAGATACATTATTTGATTTTAATGGATAATGTGTGTAATAATTTGATTTATATGTATGTGCTACTAATTCTTGTTAATGCTGGTGATTTTGAATTGATTTGTGCTTCTTCATCCCCTCTTTATATCTTTGTTTTAGTGATATAACCAATTGTTGTAAAAACATAGATGAAAAAATATAGTATCAATATAATAATATATGAATTAGGATAAATACTACTATAATAATATTCTTAATTAATAATACTTAAGTCGTGCTAGGCACTGTCCTAAGAAACTATTTCGGAAGTGTGAAATATTTTTCAAAATTAAACAAGTCTTCCCTAATTAATTAGAGGATACAAGAATCAACAAAATATAAATAATACAAAAGAAAGCAAGTCGAAAGAAGATATTAAGAATTGGCTAAGTATTACTCCTTTTCTAAGTTGTGCCACTACAACACTAAATCAACTAGTTTATATAGAGAGGAGCTTAGGCGGTGGAAGACATCTTCAAGGAAACAACTTGGGGACAAAGAAATTATCAACTTGGTGCCCAAGTTGATTACGCAAGTGCTGATGCACTTAGTAATTATTGGCATCCACGTCATTTAATATGACAGAAGAGCTAATATCATTAATGGGTTTAAAAGTTATTTTAATATATCCAACACCAATTTCATTTATGTTTCTTCATTTTTTCAATTCTCCTTTTACTGATTTAAAGATATAAATTTCCGCATATTGTGATTTATATATTATGCCCGTTTGATATCATTGCAGGTGTTGCCAATTCAACAAACTCTTTAAGATTGATAATTTTATGATTATGGAGCTGGTAGTATTTTACTGAAACTAGTTTAAGATATGTTCTTTGTCATACTTTCTACAAAGTTGTAGCAAGGTGCTTCTATTCCTGATATTTTTTTTTAACTTTGCTGCTTAGATTTTCATAATATATGTATTCATGCAGATGTTGGGTTAAAATTCTATGTTCAACAATTTATTTGACATTATTTTTACTTACAAATCAGTATTATAGAAAATTTTGTTGTATCAGAGCTCTAATTTTTATTTTGAGGCAGAGACTGAACTTTGTTCCTTTTAGGTTCGCCCAAGTTAGGGAACTTGCCACCTCCACAACTTCCACTCCAACTCGAACTAAAAAATATTTTCTTATCGTTATTCATGATATCTTCATCGGTGAGTAAACAATATGTCTGCATAATAGAATCTAAACTTTCATATTCTATTATTTTACTAAAAGAGGTCCTCTTGGTTCAAATTCTTCCTTAAGGAGGGGTCAAGAGATGATTTTATCTTTTGTAAAAAAATTATATATCTAACGTTCATATCATACAATTATGCTTTAGTAGATTACAATGTGTACTTTTCAGGTACATAATTCACCACAAATGATGTTCTTTTTACTTTTGGAAAAGTAATCTTCTTAAGAAAAAATTCGAGAAAGTTCAGTAAGTATTTCAATTTTTTCTTCCCTCTATCTTGTTTGTTTTGTTTGATCACTGTTGATGTTTTGTCCAACCCATTCATTAAAGCATGTTTATTGGAATGTAATAATATTTTTAGGTGTTCCAATTTTCTACATTATGATATGTTATTTTCTTTCAAGGGTAAAGATTTGCCTTCCTTTTGCACACAATATTTTTTTGGGATAAGGATCTGAAAAAATACTTCAACTTTGGCTGAAATTGCTGTTACGATACCAAACTTTATGGAGGACCTTTTACCCCCCTGCATTATTTAATAGTATATTTTAAAAGTATTTATGTGCCCACGTGGACACATTATTATTTAAAATGATGCAATATTTATGATGTCCACGTAGGCACATATATACCTTTAAAATACACTATTAAATAGTACAGGGGGTAAAAGGTACTATTAAATAGTACAGGGGGATAAAAGGTCATTTTCAAAGTTTGGTATGGTAACAACAATTCGGGCCAAAGTTGGAGTATTTTTCAAACCCTTATCCTTATTTTTTTTTATGAAATTCATGTCCAAACTATTAGAAGAATGATCCATTGTTTCTTACTCCCTCAATCTCAATTTATGTGACACATTTCGATCTTTGAGATTCAAACAAATCTATCTTTGACAGTAAATTTTTCTTATATCTTTTAAATAGTTTGAATTGTCACGACCCAAACCGTTGTGATTGGTATCCACACTAACCCTCCGGTGGGAGAACCATTACTACAACCCAAGCTAAACAACTTAAACAAAAACTAAGGCATTTAAAGATGCATAAACAGGTTTAAATGTCTAAGAAAAGAAGGATAGGGAGTTCCCATAAACTCCAACAAAAGTCTAACAAAACAAATGCAGAAATACTACCTAGAACCTGAAAGTCAATATACCAAAACTCCAACAAGAACCATAAGTCTAACAAGAAGGGGTACAACCCCAAACTAAAACAAGGAATCTAAAGCATTACTCTAAGTTCGAAAATGTGGACATCCACAAAAAGAGAACTCATAGCAGTCTGGAAGAACTGGCTCACCCTTGAATTCGATTGATTACTGATCTTCTAAGCGAGGTCTGTCAGTAGCCGCCTGAAGATGTCATGTACTCAACAAAGAAAGAGAAAGTGCAGTATCAGTACACAACCACAATGTACTGATAGGATCACGCGGCTATCCCAAAAGGCGAAACATATATAAGTCATTACAACTAAACATGCATACACCGAACATATACAATATCAATTATCACTTACGAACACCATACAATTTCACAATTTCAAGATATACAATTATGCCAATTCTAGTCCTCTCATGGAACCCATACCCAAACTGTTAGTGTACCGATACGTGGTACCCGATCCTCATTAGTATGCCAGATGTGACGGCCGATACGATATATGCGCTGAAACGTGGCACCCGATCCAAGTTAGTGTGTCAGAACGTAACACCCGATCCATTCAACAAGCCACAATCACAATCACAATCATAATGTACATTCTCATAATCATACAATCAAGTCATGATTCATGACATACAATTATTCAATAATATTTATTTACGATTAGTGTGATCAATAGTGCAACATTTAGATACATACATGCATCATAATGAAGTAATTACAAATACATATCACAGCAACATGAAATCACAACCATCACCTACCTCGAACAAAACTTGAATCCCCTAAGAAACTTGATTCTTCCCTTTCTCGATTATTTCCACCTTTTCTTGGTCTACAAACAATCATAATAAAGCGAGAATCAATCAACAGAACCTAATTGCCCGGATTATAACCAATAACACCAACCCTAGGCCAAACACTTGATCCATATACCCAGGTTAGGGTTTCCTCCACCATAAATTACAAATCAAACCCTCCCCCATCGATAATTACCCAAGAAACTAAGTTTTATGGATCGAAAAGTGGATTTGGGGAGTGAAAACCTTACCTTTAGCCTTACGAATGATGAAAAACTGTCAAGAAAACACCTAGGGTCGTTCCTTGGCTCTCAAAGTCGAAACTTGCAGAATAAAACATGTTTGAGGTTTATTTCCGACTTAAGTCGCGTCTGTCCCGCCACACCGGTCCTCACCCCGCTACAACGACCCCGCCCTGGTGGCAAAATCTCGCCTTAGCGGCTTACACATAAACAATGAGCAAATTTAAGAATTCCAAACCCCCATTTCACAGCACACCTTCATCCCATGACACTCAGAAAATAACCGTTCACGCTAAGAGCAGTTTCGGGAGTTCTACCCACCCGAATTCAATTTTATAAAGTCGTACGGGTTCCTCAATGTCTTAGTTATCTACTCATATGATCAAATTCATAATTAGATCTGTCAATTAACACAAGATTTCCCTAGACCTTACTGACTCCAATTTCGTCCAAATCTGGACTTGGTTGGGAAATTCCAAGTTACTACCAAAAAAAATTTTGGCCCAAAATTTTTCCTCGTTGCCTTTTCTATAACGACGGGAACAAGTCGTTACAATAGATACCAATTTACCCATCACTCGTCATCGAGTGACAAACTAGGAAAGACAGGCTAAAGTTTGAGTAGGGTAGTACCTGAATCGATGAACAACTGGGGATACTTGTCTCGCATGTCCTTCTCGGTTTCCCAAGTAGCTTCCTCAACTGGACGATGCTTCTATTGAACTTTCACAAACTTAATCTCCTTGGTCCTCAACTTTCAGACATCACGATCAGGAATTGCAATCGGATCATCCTCATACTGAAGGTCTTTGTCTAACACAACTGGGTCTCATCTTATGATGCAATCCCTGTCACCACGATATCTTTTCAACATGGGCATATGAAATACCGGATGAACTCCTGATAGGTTAGAAGGTAAAGTCAATTTATAAGCCACTGGCCCTACACAATCAAGAACCTCAAAGGGGACAATGTATCGTGGACTTAGCTTGCCCTTCTTGCCAAATCTCATCACCCCTTTCATAGGTGATACCTTAAGAAGAAATTTATCCCCAATCTAAAATGCCATGTCTCTTACCTTATGGTCTGAATACTTCTTTTGTCTACTTTGGGCTGCTAAAAGCTTAGCTTGAATACTCATCACTTTATCTTGAGCATCCTTACTAAATCAACCCCTAAGGTTTCACATCTCAAGCCTCAAATCATCCTATGGGTGATCTATATCCCCTCCTATAGAGTGCCTCAAACGGTGCCATATCTATGCTGGAGTGATAACTATTATTATAGGAGAACTCACACAATGGTAGGAACTTATCCCAATGCCCTCCAAAATCAATCACACATGCCCTCAACATGTCCTCTAACACTTGGATAGTCCTCTCTGACTGCCCATCCGTCTGCGGATGGAAAACTGTACTAAAGTGAGTTGTGTGCCCAATTCAACATGTAACTTCTTCCAAAACTTGGAGGTAAATTGTGTACCACGGTCTGAGATGATAAAAAGGGGCACCCCGTGCAACCTCACTATTTCTTTCACATAAACCTTATCCAATTGTTGAGCATTATAATCTATTCTACGGGAATAAAATGGGTTGACTTAGTCAATCAATCAACCACTATCCAAATAGAATCGAACTTTCCCAAGGTCTTGGGAACACCAACCACAAAATACATGGCTATTCTTTCCCACTTCCACTTCAGAATTGACATTCTCTGAAGCAACCCCACAGGCCTTTAATGCTCATATTTTACTTGTTGGCAATTTTGACACTTAACCACAAATTCCACTATATCCTTCTTCATGCCCGACCACCAATAAAGTTGTTTCAAATCTCGGTACATCTTGATCACACCCGGATGAATGGAATATTGCGAACCATGTGATTTTTTCAACAATTTCTGGATCAAGTCATCTACTTGAGGAAAACAAATCCTTCATTTAAAACTGAGCACCCCTTCCGCATGAAGAGTGGTATTTTGTGCCTTGCCCAACACTGTTTTATTTCTGAGCTCTTTCAAACTGTTTAGCCTTGATCTCCTCAATGAACGTGGCCCTAACCTCAATTCTAGCTAACACCCCACCTTTCTTTGAGATGCCCAACTGCATAAACTTAGATTCCAAAGTTAGGATTTCCTTAGCCAAAGGTCTCTTAGATACACTCAAGCAAGAATAACTACCCATACTCACCGTTTTTTGACTTAGTGCGTCCACCACTACATTAGCCTTACCCATATATGATATTGGATAGTCACATCATAATCTTTGAGTAATTCCATCCACCTTCACTGTCTTAAATTTAGATCATTTAAGTGAACACATGCTGCAGACTACGATGATCCGTAAACACCTCGCATTTCATACCATAAAGATAATGCCACCATATCTTAAGAGCAAACACTACCACTGACAACTCCAAATCATGCGTTGGATAATTCCTCTCATGCACCTTTAACTGCCGCGATGCATAAACTATGACATTTTTATCCTGCATCAACACTGCACCCAAACCAGAATGTGAAGCATCACAATAAACAATAAAATCTTTACCTTCCACCGGTAGTGCTAGAATAGGTGTTGTGGTAAAGAGAGTCTTAAGCTTTTGAAAGCTCTCCTCGCATTTTTCAGTCCATTCAAATGGTATCTCTTTTTTGGTCAAATTTGTCAAATACGCGGCAATAGAAGCAAAGTTCTTCACAAATCGTCAAGAGTAGCTAACCCCCATAAAACTCCTAGCTTCAATCACATAACTAGGTCGAACCCAATTCTTAACCGCTTCAATCTTTTGGGTATCTACCCTTTCTTTTGAAACTACATTCCCCAAAAATGCAACCGAAGTCAACCAAAATTCACACTTAGAAAATTTCGCATCTAACTTTTGTTTTCCAAGAACACCCAGAACAATACTAAGATGGTTGGCATGCTCTTCCTCACCTTTCAAATAAACCAAGATATCATCAATAAAGACTAAGAAATGAATCAAGAAATGGTTTGAACACATCATTCATCAAACTCATAAAAGCTACAGGCGCATTTGTCAACTCAAACGACATAACTAGAAACTCATAGTGCCCATAGCGGGTCCTAAATGCCGTCTTGGGCACATCCTCAAGCCTAATCTTTAACTAATGGTAGCCAGACCTTAAATCAATCTTAGAGAAAACTGATGCACCTTGCAACTGGTTACAAATATCATTTATCCGAGGCAATGGGTACTTGTTTCGAATGGTAACCTTATTTAATTGCGGGTAATCTATACACATCCTCATACTATCATCCTTTTTCTTAACAAACAAAACTGGAGCATCCCATGGTGAAGTAGTAGGATGGATAAAACCTTTATCAAGACGTTCTTGGATTTGAGCCTTAAGCTATCTTAATTCTACCGGAGCCATACGATACGGAGGGATGGAAATGGGAAGGGTACCATGTTCTAAATCAATACAGAAATCTATATCTCTATCTGGTGGCATACCTGGCAAATCAATAGGAAACACTTCCCTAAATTTTGGCATCATAGAGATGGACTCAATAGAGGGAGACTCAACCTCAGCATCCCGAATATGAGCCAAATAAGCCAAACAACCCTGCCTGACCAGTTTCCAAGCCCGAATGGAGGATATGATCTTAGCTAGCTTAGACTTGTACACCCCTTCCCACTCTAACTTTTCCCTTCCCGGAATTTCTAGAGTCACGAACTTAGTATTACAATTAAGCACATCATAATAGGGGGACAACCAAGTCATGCCTAAGATTATATCAAAGTCAGTCATATCCAAAATTACCAAATTAGCCCAAGTCTGAAAACCCATAAACAAAATAGGACAAGTACGATAGACATGGGTAACTATGACAGACTCTCCAACTGGGGTAGAAACATGGATGGGGGCATCAAGTATATCACAAATCATAGCAAATTCTGAGGCAAATCGCACGGACATAAAAGAATAAGTAGAACCCATATCAAATAACACATTAGCCATCCGGTCACATACAAGAATAGTACCTGTGATCACTTCATCAGACACTTTCGCCTCGGTCTTGCCAGGAAAGGCATAACACTGAGCCCTGTCATCTTGACGGGCGATTTTCCTACCTGGCTGCGTTGTACCTCTGCCTGCATCACCTTGTGGACGCCCTCGACCATTATTACCATTTCCTGCGGGTACCACTGCTCAGACTGCTATTGCGGGAAATCCAACATGCGCGGGAAGGGACAATCTTTCCTCATATGCCTAGGTTCTCCATAGTTATAACAAGTACAATCAAAAGATGGCATACTGCTCACCGAAGGTGCGACTCTCTAGCTATTCTGAATCAAATTTTGAGGTGGAGTTCTCGAGTAATTAGCTGTAGAAGCGGGCATAGCGGACTGAATTGGCCGGGAAGCAAGCGTCGGCCTCCCTTAGCATCTGGAGTAAGAACCCTGAAAGTTACCTAAATTCTTAGCTTTCTTAGCCAATGTCTTAGCCTAACTGACTTGCCTCACCCCATCCACTTTCTTCACAAAATTTGTTACCTGATTGAAGCCTTTTCCTGCAGAGGTCATATGAAAAGACAAAAACTGCAACTCAGAATTTAGTCCCTTCACAAATAGACGGATCCTCTCTTCCTCAATAGTTGCCAATTGCGTAGCATATCTACACAAAGCATGGAACTTAGTCTCATAAGCAACAACAGACATACCACCTTGCTCTAAAGTAATGAACTCATCTTCTTACAATCTCTCAAAGTTCGAGGTACATACTTCTCCAAGAACAGAACATGAAACTAGGTCCAAGTGAGTGGGGGTAAAGCTGAATATTTGCATTCCACATAAGCTCTCCACAACTGCTTAGCCTCACTCTAAAGTTGAAAAGTCACAAACTCTACTCCATGCTGATGGACAATTCCCAACTTATGAAGCCTCTCATAACAATCTAGGATGAACTCATAGGCGTCCTCACTCTCGGAACCATGGAACACAGGCAGTTTCAACTTCAAAAACTTAGTCAATATCTCATGTTCATTACCAGTCATTACGGAACCCAACAAAGGATGGAAAAAAGCATCAGTACCTAATGTTGCATCACCTCTTGGACTGGTAACGGTAACAGAGAGGTTGGTTGGGGGTTGCGTAGCTTGCACTGCTGGAGGGAGTCCAGGTTCAACCAATCCTTTCAGAAACGACATGATCTGCTGAGCTAACACTAGGTCCAAGGGAGGAATACATGTAGTCTAACCTACACCTCTTTCTTTTGTCAAACATCCTCATCATTCTCAACCACTACATTCTCATCTATCTCTTCATGGTGCGGAAGAGGATTCTCATTTCTGGGAGCATCCTCAACCAGAGCTCAACCTCTAGCAGGTGCTACCCTTCCATGACCTCTACCCCTTGATTTTCCTCTACCCCTACCTCGACCGAGACCTTTTGTTGCGGATTCCTTAGCTGGCACATTGACGGGAGCTATGGGCCTAACGTCGTTAAACCTAGTTTTAACCATCTGCAAACAGAAGAGTGAAGGAGATTAGATACCAATTTGGATCACCAGATACCAATTGGAACCAAGTTATAGCATGAAAGGAGACAAAAGAAAACATAGAGATTTTCTAAAGTCCTATAGCCTCTCGAAGAAAAGTACAAACGTCTCCATACCGTTCCACAAGACTCTACTAAATTTGTTTTGGTACATCGAGATCAACGAACCTAGGGATCTGATACCAACTTTGTCACGACCCAGACGGTCATGATTGGAACTCACACTAACCCTCTGGTGGGAGAACCATTACTACAACCCAAGCTAAACAATTTAAACAAAAACTAAGACATTTAAAGATACGGAAACGGGTTTAAATTTCTAAGAAAAGAAATATAGGGAGTTCCCATAAACTCCAACAAAAGTCTAACAAAACAAATGCAGAAATACTACCTAGAACCTGAAAGTCAATGTACCAAAACTTCAACAAGAACCATAAGTCAAACAAGAAGGGGTACATCCCAAAACTAACACAATGAATCTAAAACATTAGTCTAAGTCCGAAAATGTGGACATAAACAGAAAGAAAACTCATGGCAGCCCGAAACCACTGACTCACCCTTGAATTTGATTGATCAATGATCTTCTAAGCGAGGTCTGTCAGTAGCCGCCTGAAGATGCCCTGTACTCAATAAAGAAGAGAAAGTGCAGTATCAGTACACAACCACAATGTAGTGGTAGGATCACACGACTATCCCAAAAGGCGAAACATATATAAGTCATTACAACAATAATAAACATGCATACACCGAACATATACAATATCAATTATCACTTAAGAACAACATACAATTTCACAATCTCAAGCTATACAATTATGTCAAGTCATTGGTCCTCTTACGGAACCCATACCCAAATTGTTAGTGTACTAGTACGTGGCACTCGATCCAAGTTAGTGTGTCGAAACATAACACCCGATCCATTCAACAACCCACAATCACAGTATGCATTCTTATAATCATACAATCAAGTCATGATTCATGTCATACAATTATTCAATCATCCCCATTTATGATTAGTGTGATCAATAATGTAACATTCGCATACATACATGCATCATAATGAAGTAATTACAAATACATATGACACCAACATGAAATCACAACCATCACCTACCTCGAACAAAGCTTGAATCACCTAAGAAACATAATTCTTCCCTTTCGAATTCTTTTCGCGTGTTCTTAGTCTACAAACAATCATAATAAAGTGGGGATCAATCAACAAGACCTAATTACTCGGATTATAACCAATAACATCAATCCTAGGCCAAACCCTTGATCCTCATACCCAGGTTAGGGTTTCTTCCACCATAAATCACAGATCAAAACCCTCCCCCATCGATAATTACCCAAGAAACTAAGTTCTACGGATCGAAAAGTGGATTCGGGGAGTGAAAACCTTACCTTTAGCCCCACGAAAGGTGAAAAGCGTCAAGAAAATAACTGGGGTCGTTCCTTAGCACTCACAGTCAAAACTTGCAGAGTAAAACATTTTTGAGGTTTATTTCCGACTTAAGTTGCGTTTGTCCCACCACAGTGGTCCTCACCCCATTACAGCGGCCCCGCCCTGGCCGAAAAATCCCGCCTTAGCGGCTTGCACGGAAACAGTGAGTAAATTTAAGAATTTCAAACCCCCATTTCATAACACACCTTCATCCCACGACACTAAAAAAATATCCGTTCACGCTAAAATCAATTTTGGGAGCTCTACCCACCGAAATTTAATTATGTAAAGTCGTTCGAGTTTCTCAACGTCTTAGCTATCTACTCATATAATCAAATTCATAATTAGATTTCCCAATTTTTACCAGATTTCTCTAGACCTTACTGACTCCGATTTCGTCCAAACCTGGACTAGGTTGGGAAATTCTAAGTTACTACCAAAAAGTGTTCCGGCCCAAAAAATTTCCCCGTTGGCTTTTCTATAACGGTGGGAACAGGTCGTTACATGAATTGTCAATTATTGTGACTTATAATTTTTTTTTTTACATAGTTTACAAATATATAAATTTCATTTTAAAAAATCAGAATATTCCATGAGCAAAATATTCCCAATCAAACTTAAATGTTTTGACTCTCGAAAAATGAAATGTGTCACATAAATTGGGACAGAGAGAGTAGTAAATATGTACTTGATGTAAGACCAAAAATACATATTTCAAATCATTATTTGCTTCACATTTAGTATTTTTATTTGTCCTTTTTGAGCATGGATATGATGGATTGTGCTTAATATTTTATTTTATTTGTAGGATTAAATTGGGGTAAAGATGAAGAAGTTTGGAGTCAAAATGAATTAAAGATGGAAGATTATAAAAGGAAATCAAGCAGACAACTTAATGAATTAAATTAAATATTATATTAATATTTGTATATATATGGATAAAACGGCCAAAAATCAAAGAAGTGCAAATTGAAGTTGTCACGTCAAATTCTGAAGGTTGTTACAAGTGAAGTAGTTGGCGGCATACTATTTCACGCAGAACCCAATTACGTTTGGTTTTGGGCTCCTAATTTGTTTTGAAATCAATTATTTTATTTAGGATTTTCTACTTCTATTAATAGTTCATAATAATAATTATTAGAGGGGGGACACAATGTAGAAAATAACTTTTGAATATGAGTAGCCATGGAGGCCGAAGAATTTGGGTTTTACCTTTTCTTCTCTTTTATTAATTATTTTTACATGTTTTCTTTGAATGATTTGTTGTAATTGCTATATGTTTATATGGTGTTAAACTTCTCGTTCTAGGATTATGTTTGTCACGCCCTGTGCCTACACCCTGGGCGAGACTGACACTCGAGAACCATTGCTAGCTCCAAACGAATTTTTGGCCTGACTTACTACTCAGCGGAAGACTTTACTCAACAAAGATAAGTTCATGAAATAAACTAGAATGTTATAAAAGAAAACATTCAACTAGCCAATAAGGCAACTCAAGTCTTATAATCAAAACAATTGAAATATCAAGACTAATGAACTAATAACTATATGTCTATGAAGCCTCTAATACTAAGAGGGATGTCGAGACAAGATCCCTGATCATCCTAACAATTGAAATGATAAAGCAATAATAAAGGGATCCTCCATAAAGCAAGGAGGCTCACCAAATGACTCTGAAATGCTCAACTGGATCAACAAAGAGTTGGATATTGATCCTGGTTTCTTGTATCTGCATCATGAAAGATGCAGGTCAAATGGCGTCGGTACATGGAATGTACGAGCATGCAATGGGACTACTAAAACAAGACATAAGCTTGAAATGGAACTGAAGAAACTTACCATGTCTCAACTCAACTCATTTCAATATAAAACGGTAATAAGGATGCAATATAAAGAAAAGCTTTAAAACATGTAAATAACAACTCAGTGTATTGAAAAACACACAATAACTCAGTTTGTATATAAAAATATAAGTAACTCTGTGTATATAAGATTACAAAATATCTCTGTGGGAGTTTCTCTAACCAACAACCATCACTGTGAGCTATGTGATGATACAACGTCTTGTCTCACGCTGTCAGGGTTATCCTATACCTTGCCTGAAGTATAGAACCTAACTACTAAGTGGATCCAGTCTATGCTAAAAGCATTAAAGAATCATCTAAAAAGTTTGACCTTTTTCTACCCATGTTAGCTACACGGTTTATGGAGACTTTGAATTTTCTGAACTCAAGCTCGTCCCCATATCGGTGCTCAATACTACTACTAAAATATAACTAGCTCATATGTTTAAAAACATAACTCTTTTTGTGGTTTGAGATTATTACTCAAAAACTAGCTCAAAAGCTCTCTTGGAAATCGATATTTACTCCTTTGTTTAAATGTGAAAACATTTACTCCTTGGGAATACTTAGTTCCCATATAATCTTTTGAAAAAAAGAACTTCACTCTTACTCTTACTCAACTCAATGCTCAAGTCTTAAAACAAGTTTAAAGCAATTGTAAAAGACTTTTGAAATGACTCGAAGAACTCTCAAGACTTGACTCTTACCTCTACCTTAAATTTGAATTATGAATTCAAGGTTATGATTTGTGATAGGAAGGATGTTTGGGAGCAAGTCCGCGACGCAGAGATGCATTTTAATATTTGGTCGCAGAATAAATTTTGAGACAGTGGGGTCCGCAATCTCTCCACGATGCGGAGAGGAAAGTTCACTCTGAAGGAATAAGTCCGCAACGCGGACCTGGTACTTGTTTTCTGTCCGACTTTTTCCTTCTTCGTTTTCTAACCTCAATTTGCCTAAATTCGATTCTTTTTCTCAATTTCTCTTTAGATTCAGATAGCCAACAGTTGTACACAAGAATCTACTCATAAAATACTCTAAAATCGACATGATTTCCTCAAGAACTCAACAACCATCCTAACTCAAAAAACGAAAGACAATTTCAAGAATACAATTCAAGATCATCAAACTTTCAATTTTCTAGAACGAAATTACGTTGAAATTAACATGATTGGCGCGTAGGTGAACGAACCCAACGCTATGTGAACTCACATACCTCTTAGGGATTAAATCCTTGGCGAAATCCACAACCAAATCCTCAAAAACGCGATGAAACCTTGGTTTTTCTCCTTTTTTCTCTGCTCTCAAAGCCCTAGCGTTAATTTGGAATGCGTAAACAAAACCAAATCAGTTTAGACCCAAAATAAACTACTAAAAATGAAATAGCTTAATTGGGTATTGAAAAGACCAAAATACCCCTCTTAAATCTGGGTAACTTTTCTTAACTGGACAACCCGACTTCAAACAGACATATCCCTCATACGAGCTAAAAAATTACCAAACTCAGTGGCGTTGGAAAGATAATTCAAAGACCTTTCATTTGACATCTTATGGACCACCTAACTCATTCTGTACTGAGAGTTATAGTCGTTTGAAGTTAATCCAAAACTCATACTTAGCATAACTTGCCAAAATTTCCAAATTTAATCTTTCCAAAAATAGTTTCCTTCTAATTCTAGTTCTTTCAAATAGCGAGGTGTTATAATGTTACCTTATAAAATGATTGTTTAGTGAATCTTGATTTTACATATTTATTTATCATATTGGTTTTTCTTATATTCTTGTGATTACTATTTTGATGTTTGATCACCATTAAAATAAATTTATTGTCTTCTTTTGAACTCGGGAGAGGAATAAAGGAATAGAACGTGGAATATAAGGAACATGATATTTCTTTCATATCACTTGAATTGATTTGTGTCTAGGATAGGGATATACCTAGTTGTTTTTCTTGGTTCAAATACCAGAAGACAACATAATGCTCCATAGTTGGTTCAGTCTATCCCCGCTCAATGATGTAGTTAGATTGTCAATTATGGTAGACGGTTAGAGGTCGGGAGATCATGACCATATTATCAATCCTGTGAATCAACAACTAGATAATCAAATAAGTTGATGAAATTGATACTAAATATGATTGTTAGTTAAATCATAATCCTAGATCGATTATTTCATTGATTGTGTTAAAAATCAATCTTTTCTTGGTTAATTGTTTCTTAGTTATTTTATCTTTATTTTTAGTTTAGTTCATTTATATTCATCTTTGAAATCCTCCCCTTAAATAAATAATCAGAATTAGTACACTTTAGTAAATAGTTAATTAACAAGTTTTTTGTGTTCGATAATCCGTCTCTTTTAAAGCCACTACACTACTTACGTGACCGTGTACCCTTGCGTGTACATTTGGAGTAACAGTACTCAACTTCTATACCATCCTAAAGCATTGGATTACAAGTGTCAGTGAAAGAAACAAAAAGAAAATAACCTCTTGCACTGTAATTGAACAAGAAAGGAAAGTAGTAGTAACAAAATTTGAAACTTCAGTCAAGATGCTGAAACTAGGATCATCGACACCACTTGGCTATCCAAGTTTCAGCTTACAAAGTTTTCTTTTCATATGAGTTCTTCCGACATCTGTAATAACCATTAATGCAATCATATCCTTAGCTATTCTTTGTTTAGTACAACTATCTATTATCATTCTTATTATCATGACAACTCGAAATCTATTGTCCTTTGTGAAAATTGGAATGCTAAAATAACAACGTACCTTCAAAGTTACATGAGTTCTGAAGTATAAGATAATAAAATTTGAACAAGTTTAAAGAAAAGAAAAAAAAATACTTAGAAGTTGTTTTTTTCTTTCTCTCGAACTCTTGTAAGACAAAGGGAATGAATATATAGAGACATTTTTAGAAAATTGTCAATTTTCTATGATCAGTTGTTCTAAAGATTCTTTTCTCCCAGCACATGTATATATGTCCATTATTGATTTGTTGTCATGAAGGTAATATAAAACTTCTTATATGTTGTTGTGTTTGGACTAGCAAAGGCTAACTACTAAGCTGAACTTTATAACTTGGTGTCATTAGCATGCCAAATTTAGCTTTCCTACTTTTAAGTTATTTTTGCATAATTAATCATAAAATTTGCTCCCATCTTTCTTCTTCCCAAGCAAATACATCTTCTTCAAGTGTTTTAGAAATTTTGAGTATTTGAACTATCGAAATATGTTTCCTCTTTAATATGCGTGCATCAATATAATTCCTCTCTTAGCTTTGTGAACAAGTCAAAGAGCTAGAATGTGACAAATATTTTAATACTTTGATTGCTTTGTTATCTCTCTTCTTCTTAAGTATTGTCTTTAATTGATAATTCGAGTTGGCAGATGGGGATAAAGTGCGAAGCGCGTCAAATATATAATTGTTCTAGCTGGATGGACCACATTTAGAATTGCAAGATGCAACAATACCTATAATTAATGCTCAAGAATCATCTATTACTTTGCAATCAGCAGTGGACATTCAATAAATCTATGCGTACCAAATGCAGAAAGTGGAAGTATAATCTGTTGTGGAGATTAATTTATTTGCTCTCGAATGTGTAATTTTTATACTGCATATACAAAAGTGTATAAGCAAAGAGGATGTACCGGCTTTATGAAAAAAAAAAAAAAAGCTGAGAATTGATTAAGTCAAGAGAAACTATAAGGACAATGGAGAATCTGTGTGATAAATTAGCAAGGTAGCAGCTATGTCTGGTACATTTCAATATATTTCACTTTTGAAGATGCTAACATAATTTCATGTACACACGCAATTTTGTTGAAGATATTTTATTTTATTTTGTTCTTTATGCCTATTCTCTGTCACTCAATACAATGTGAAGCATCCACCACTTGAAAATATAAGTGCTGGCACGGGCGTTGCCCATCTAGTATTTAAGATAAGTCAAGAAAATCTAGCTATTATAGAGAATGAAGGAAGATCTCTAGAATGGGTACTCATTCTAGAGAAAAAAGTTTAGAAATGTTCTAGAAGAGGTAGTTCTAGAATTAGGTACTTAGAAGAACATTTTAGAATATTTACATCACCACCGATAAATAGAGGTGGTTCATTTGAGTTGTAATCAAGAAAGAAAGTAAGTACGCAAGATAGAAAATAAGTGTGTGACTGAGTAAAGAGTGCTGCTGAAGCAAGCAACAAGTGTGATTAAGATTGTAAGACTAAAGCGGGTGTCTTACTTTGATATGATAAAATTCAAGTTGTGAGAAATTGATTGTGTCCGTCAACCAACAATATTCTACAAGTGGTACAGAGCCTGGTGGATAAAGATCGAGGAAGAAACTCAAAGAATATCCCACAAGCTATTGTCAGAAGCTACAAGTGGCAAGACACTTATCAATGGCGGATTTCACAAGCACTATCAACGGCATTGAGAAGCTCATTGAAAGCAACTACGATCATGGAAAATGAGAATACAATATTACATTCTCGGCTAGGAATTATCGGATATCATCGGTGGATCAGATACTACGCCACAAACAGTTGTTGAATCAACAAAAAGGTGGAAGGTCAAAGCTAGAAAGTCAAGTATGCTCTCACCTTGGCAACGATTTTTATAAATAAAAATGATGAGAGATTACAAAGGCTTGAAATGAGCTTTTGTCAATCTTTCAACAAAATATGACAATAAGTCAATACTTCTCAAACGTAAAAATTTTATCTGATGAAATATCAAAATTAGATCCTGAAAATGCTATCACAGAGACAAGAATGAGGAGAATCGTTGTTCATCACTACAAAAAAAAAATAGTGTTTACCGACGGGCAAAATCCGTCACTATCCAATGAAAATCCGTCACTAAACATGATTAGTGACGGATTAGCGACGAATTATTGATTGTTGCTATTACGCTCGTTAATAAGCTCTTAGTGACGAAAATATGAGCTCCTTCACTAGTTTAGCGACGTCATAGTGACGAAATATTTTCGTCGCCACTTGTTAGTGACGGACATAGTCGTTATTATATTTATATAAGTTTGTTGCTAATTTTATAATTCTAGGACGAAAAAATGAGTTTCGTCACAAGTTTAGCAACATAATAGTGACAAAATATTCCCATCACCATTGTTAGCGACGAACATAGTCGTCATTATATTTATATAGTTTTGTTGCTAATTTCATAATTCATTTCGTCATTTTGGATAAATTTGCGATGAAATTTTCGTCGCAACATATTCTTTCTCAACATATTAGGCCTTCAATAATCCGTCGCTAATCTGTCACCAACATTCTTTACATAGCAATGACCAAATAGTCGTTAAATTTGTAGCTAAAAATTATTCGTCTATAATTATTTCTAATTTATAATTAGAAATAAATTAAATTTAAATTACTAAATACTCCAAAAATAACAAACATTCATATACTATAATACTCATAGACGATTCATAATACATAAATAGAAAAATCTAAACCACATGTTTTTGGTTTAAAATATCTAAAGAAAACTATCAAGTACTCTTAAATGACCTACGTTCATCAAAATGTTACTACACAATTTGTAGTTTCCAAAAAACATGACAATATCAAAAACTAAAGTTGCGGGAGACTAAGAGATACGATCATCACTTGAAATTGAGGGATCAACCTCATCCACATTAGTAGTAGGAGGCACTATGGGTGTCACAAGCGATGGGTTGCCAGAGGAATCAATAATCGTTGCTTGCACCTGCTCAACAATAATAGGAATAAGATGACTAGTAAGTGTAGGCGTCATTTGCTTTACAAACTCATCCATATTTATTGTCGATGTTGATTGAGAAAATGGAGGTGGTAATGATGGTGAGCCACAACGATTCTGCCTATAGTAATTTTTTGCTTCAGATCCAAGACCGTATATTCTTCTTTTCTTTTCTCCCCCCCCCCCCCCCCCACATCTTGGTAATATACTTTACATTGATCAATAACAGTTTGAGACACAATTTTTTCCCGTAATATTTTTTCATATTTTTCCTATAATAAGTAGAGGAAATGAGAAAGAATTAAAGATAGGGAACAAATCAAATTTTGAAGGAAAATACAGAAATATGCATAAGCTTAAATGCAGTGTACATTTTTCAACCATATGATAAAAACAGGACAAGAGGTCTCAAGACCCCCCAAAACACACACAAAACAGGGCAAGAGGTCTCAAGACCCCCCAAAACACAATGGTGTAAATGATAAAAAAACACTTTACATATGATAAAAAAATCAAGGAATCAAGTTGTAGGGAACTACTCTGATGATGCACAGTCCTCAAATTTCTCATTTGGGATTCAGGACAACCCAATGGTGTCTACTCCAACTCCCATTCAAATTGAACTGCGAAAGGAACTTGCAAGCACTCACACTATGGTCGAAAGAACCCAGCCTACTCAACATGATAATCAGGAGCTACAAAAAGGTAAAATCGAAGAACAACAAATTCAAGACAATATGAAGAAATCAGGTAAGCCCTTTCCTAACACTAATTGTGATGATGCTTACACTAACAGTGAAGGTCATTTACACAATGGTGTAAATGAACCAATTAGCAAGAATGTTACTCCTTTGCAAAATGCACATAAACATGCTCATGGGGAGATTGTGATTTTATCTGATAACATAAAACTCTCAGTTGACAAATACTAGAACCCAACATCAAATAGACAAGAACAGCCCAGGGCAATCAAAATCACCAACAGCCTCCTCAAAATAATACCAAGAAGGACTTTTTGTTGAATCCATTTTCCTTTAACAAAAAGTTAACTCAATCCCTGAACCAGCCCCCCTATACGATTATTCAATCATATGTTGCTCGTCTAAGCCACAATTAGTCCAAAAATGATATTCCTATTGAGTTTACTAGCCCTGTTAACACCACTAAACAGGGACTGCCAGTAGTGGTATTTAAGAAAGATGATTACATGGTTAAGATGGCAGCCAAATGTAAGTTTAATCTTGTTGGATAATGAATTACACCTGAATTAAACTAAAATTGCACCAAAAAAAGCCTCAAACAACACCTAAATTACACTGAAGCAGCATCAGATTCACTCTAAAACAGGACTGAAATTGCACCAAAAACAACTGCACTAGAGTCACACTAAAACAGCAGTAGGATCGCACTAAAACAACACTAAAATTGCAGTGGGAAAGCATTAAAATAACACCTGCATTATATCAAAACAACAACAACAAATACTCTCTAAAACACGACTAGAATTGCACAAAAAAGAACTGCACTAGAGTCACACTAAAATAGCAGTAGGATAGCACTAAAACAACACCAAAATTGCAGTGAAAAAACATTAAAACAACACCTGCATTATACCAAAATAACAACAACAAATACGCTCTAAAACACGACTAGAATTGCACATAAAACAACTGCACAAGAGTCACTCTAAAACAACAGTAGAATCGCACTAAAACAACACTAAAATTGCAGCAAAAAAGCATCAAAATAACACTTGCATTATACAAAAACAATAGCAACTAATATGATTTTGAACCTATGAGACCTGACATTTACATTTTTAGATAGGCTTTAAAGTTTTAGACTTACATGGACAATTCAAGAACGCTCACCAACAAATGATTTTTCATCATGACCATGTGTATGAATGTGCAAATGTAACTCACTTGGTGTTGGATATAATTTTGTACCAGCTTCCTGTAGCAAATCATATAATTTTTGGGACTCTGGATTAGAATTTTCTTCCATTGAAGGTTCACAAGGATGAGATGACTTGGGTTCAATATTTCTAAAAGATTGTCAGCTCGAACCTTGGGGAAAGTTAGGACCAGCTACATCAAAAATCATTTGTCGATACGGATTATCATATCCTGATTCGGGTTGAGCAACACTATACAAATCCTGATATGAAGAAATCTCACCGATCACATCTTTTTTCCCTTGATGCTTCCAAACAAAATAGTTATCAACAAATCCAGACTTATAAAGGTGATGTTTAATAATTTCAACATCCATGAACTTAAAGTTGTGACATTTTTTACATGGACATCTAACTTTGTTACCGCTCATACGATTCTGTTGCGAACATGCAAATTGGATAAATTTATCCACTCCAGTTACGAAATTAGAATTAATAGCCCCTCATCCATCCAACCTCTCATACATCCAACCACGCTCTAGATTATTCATGTTCCTAATAATGTTTAAATTTACCAAGTAGCAAGTAACAAGCAAAAACTGATTTACCAGAAGGTACTCTTATTCATATTCATCAAATTCGGACAAAATATGCATATTGACAAAACAAGAACATTTTCTAAAGTTGTTCATTAGGTAGACTTAAAAAAAGCTTATAAGCTACTAAAATAATTAGTGATTATAGTAAACTTACATAACAGTTACTAAAGTATTCTAATTTTAGTCAACTTATAGAACAATTGAAGCATTCTAATTTTAAGCACCCAATATTAGATTCAGCAAAGTAAATACCTCGGGACTTAATTCTTAAGCTAAAGCAGAGATAGAAATGAAGAGCAAGACTTACTTCGAGCGAATATCAACCAGATCTTGATGTTGAGGTTATGGCAGCAAATACCTGCAACATTTAAACATTAAATTGACTTGGTAATTACAGCAGCAAATACCTGCAACATTTAAACAGTATATAATTTTATTTCTCAAGTTTAATTGGCGAATTAAGAACATGTAAAGGCCTCCTACCAGATGCTATTACAAACTTCACCCTGTTCACTTAATCAGGCAGCACATTGATGAAATACAAAGAGTTTTACTTCATTTAGCCTCTTCCATCATGAGGACTAGAGGTTCATTTAGTCGAGTTAGCTTGCACGTGTTAGAATATATTATTAAGTATGTGTTTAGTAAATCAAATAGCTCCCAAGCTTGTAAGCTTGTGGCACCATGAGAAAACAAATAGCACTAACTTCTAAACACTTGGCAGAGAACCAAGACATTGATGAACTTAAACTGAAAAAGCAATGATGTATTGATTTTCTGGCAGGTAATCAGAATTGATTTCAGACAATTCTACAACTGATAATGTCGGCTTCTAGGAGTCGTCAGCTTTAATTGAGGCTTATTTCAACATGGAGCATTAGATTATCCAATGTCGTTTATAAATGCACTCTAAGAAGTTCCTTATTTCAACAGAATATTGAGGCTTGTTTTAGCACTTTGAGAAATCTTTTATTTCATTATATTACGTGTTATTGAAGCTTCACATCACTTATTTCAGTAACAACTCATTTTACCACATCTAGCCTAGACTTTATAGTGTATAAACTGATCATTCTCTCCTTGAACATAAAAATTTGATGATTATTAAATGTCTAATCTAATATTTTTGATTTAGATAGAGAGGCTATTTTAATAAACTCTCGGAGGAAACAATTATTTTTCTTTCTAAGCTCCTTTAATACATATTCATAAATGACAAGAAAGAGTTTTAACCATAGTATCATTCTTTCAATTTACAACAAGAAAAAGCACCAGAAAGTCCACTCTTTCAAACAAATGCTTATTTAGCGGCACAGATCATCAATATAAACCATAAAACCAGTCAAGTTTAAATGTAACGTGTGACATTACGTTTAACCCAATCTTTAGCTCTATCATAATAATTCATAGCAGAAAGCTGATCATTAGGAATAACAACCATAACTTCCAGATCACTACCAGCAATAGAGCACTCATAGTACATTTCAAGTGAGAAAAACATAAAGATCCACTTTAGAATATCAATCGAAAAAACAAAAAGAAGTTATGTATCACACAAGTTCAAAAGATCCTAAATTAGAATACCAAAATCAACCAGAAACAACTTTTTAACACTAGATTCAATATTACACTAACATTATTTATCACCAAAAAATGAACCCAAACAAAAGTATAAACAGAAAATTTATATCAACACATTTTTTTGAAAAAAAGAAAGATATTGTGCAGGTGAGAAAAAGAGAGATACCTTTTATAGAGAAAATGAGTCGGTAGTGAGTAGTCACAACAATAAAAGTTACCTGCAGTAGAAAACTAAAACAAATCAGTGTGAAATCAATGTAAAATGCTTGTATCTAACTCTAGATGCTTGCTTGAACCTTAACACCTATTTTCAGAAAACTTTACTTCTAAAAAAACCTCTATTTTCAGAACATTCAAATTTCTAGAGAAATTACCAAATCTTACTTCAAGCTAAACGAAATGGAAAGAGTTCATAGTTAAAATATCATATTTTCATAACACCCAAACGACTAAAATCTCTATTTTTAGTGGTTGAGTGAAACGATTCCTAGTTAGGGTTCATATTTTGCAACTGGAAAACAATGGTATGTCGAGTTGAAATTGGAAAACAATGGTATGTTGAGTTAATCAGATATCCTAATGCAGGAATCTGACCAAAATTCCTAGTGGGGGTTCCTATTTTTCAGAGAGAAAAGTTGAAAGTCGTCAAAATCGAAGCTGGCTTATATGTTGAAATACTGCAAATTGGAGCTTGATAAATCCATCTTGGGAAATTGATTCCCCTTGATATCTGAACCAACAAATCCATTTGGGGAAACTGAAGCTTTGAAATCGAAATGGAGTTTGAGCGCTTACCTTTCTAGATGGAGACTTGCTTCAAAGCTTCGAGATGGAGACTTGCTTCAGAGCTTCGAGTGTTACCAGCTTCGAGATGGAGTTTGAAATCGAAATGGAGTTTCAGAGATGAAGGCTTGGAGCTTCAGAGCTTCATCTTTTAAATGTTACGAGAGTGTGAGTGTGAGTGTGAATATTTTGTGCCCTAAGAATATATCACTCTAAAAAAATTGCAACGGAATTAGTGACGGATTATAACATCCGTCACTTTCAAATAAATATATATATTTAGAAAATATTATATTGACGGATATTTTCGTCACTATATAATATAAAATTTATAAAAATATAGATAAAAGTTTAGCGACCTTTTTTCCGTCGCTAATTTCGTCGCCAAATATTAATTGAATTTGTCACCCTTATTTTGTTACTAAATCCATAGGGAAAATTAGGCGCCAAAATTTCGTGCTAATAATTAGCGACGAATTAAATATTCCGTTGCAAATCCGTCGCTATATTATTAATCAAAAAATCAATTGTTAATTTTGCAACAAAATGGTAATTCCGTCGCAAATCCATCGTTATATAGTGACGGAATATAGTTCGTCGCTAATATCCGTCGCTAAATGGTGTTTTTTTAGTAGTGATAGTTTTATAAAGAAAATACATTTAAAAATTAATTAGAAACTTTGGCTCCTCTAGGAGGGTTCCCTTTGTCTGGGGTATGTGAAAAATCTGGTCCACCTTCATCGTAGTCCACCATCACATCCACTGCTAAAAGCTTGCGCACATTCATTTGGCCAATCACCTAAGGGGAGCTACCGCCACAGGAGGAGAGCATTTTTTGGATAAACTTCATACCCTTCTTTTGAATCTCGAATCGAGAGGAGTCAATTTCGAGTCCTTTTCCTAATTAGAAGGTAAGGTACCCCTGAGAAGGGGTTGAGACGAACACTCTATCATATAGTGGAGTGGATAGCTAGGACTATTAAAATGGAAATCGTGTACAACAACCGTAAATACGAAAAAAAAAAATTTAAGTTATATTTACTAATAGACCATGATATATATTTTCTTCCCTCTTAATAAGAAGCGTATTATTTTAAAGTAAAAAATTCAAATATGAATTTAAATTAATTGAATCTCAACAGATATCGAACATCAATTTAGGACAAAAAAAACTATTTGGATACGAATGGTACAAACTTAATACCTTGTCATGTTTTTGAAGCGCAAAAATTAGGACAAATAGCTTTGAATATATATTCTTTGAATGTTTTTTAGTTTGATTTTCATATTGAAACTCGATTATAATTAAATTTTTCCGAAAAATTTCATATTAAGGTGATTTATTTTCTAACATAAATAATTCTATATCCATATCTCAAATCTTAGATCTTCAGATGAGTACTTATCATCTCATTACCTTTTTGAAGTTCCTGTATTTATTAAGCGTTCACAAAGGTCAAATAATCAATAAAAAATTGATCTACTTGAGAAAGTTATCTCTCTGTAGGCCTTGTGGCCTTGCCACATCTTGTATGTCATTGGTGCTACCTCTGAAAAATAATACACAAAATCAATTTGAATTCTCGACTCCAAACCAATTAAGATCGGTTATATGAATTTTCTCAGATCATATATTTTTCAATTCAAGTTCATCTTAAACCGCCATTATACAAAATAAAAACGGGTTGATTTCTTTTTTAAAAAAATTGTAAGTTAATTCACTAGGCCATGAGCAAATGAAGATGAGACAAATAACAAAAAAAAGAGTTCATATTGCCACAAACTTGCAATTTCTCAAACTAAAAAAAGTACTTTGTTGAAATTTATTTGAATTCCTTGAAATTGGGGAAATCAGGTGCGTTTTATAAATACATTGTATTGTGGATGTCATTAATTACACAACTTCCTGATAAGTTTGTAATTAAATAAATTTCCAATCAGATAAAATTGTAATCGAATAAAGCTGAATTTGGTTTCTCACCAATTTACACCTTCTTTTCACACTAGTCAAATTTAAAATTTAAAGTCATAAATTAAATTAATTTTAACACGCCTCTTAATTATAGTTACATAACACATCATTATAGCTACACGGAGTACAAATACATAATTGCAGTCACATGAAGATGGCCACAGAACTAACTTTATTTGAGTTGAAAAATATGTTGGAAAATGAAGAAGATCCAGAAAAGTCATTATCAGGCCTTTTCTATAAAAGATAAAGATAATGCGCTCTTTAGTAGAATATAAGTTTCTCAAATACCAAGTATATAGATTCAACATTAATAGAGGTGATTAACATCAAAGAGGCTACTATCTTTGAAGAAACTTCAAAGAGTAAGGATTAGAATAATATGACGAAGGTGGAGATCCTCAAAGGACATGAACGTCATGAAGCTTGCAGAGTTTTAGGAATCGCTCACAACGGACGCAAAGAAAAAATTAAGTTAGTGTTGAGAGGGAGTGTTAAGAACTCATCATCAACTTAATTATTTATTTAAAATAAGTCAAGAAAATCTAGAATATTTCGAAGTTGTAGAGAATTGAAGGAAGATCTCTAGAATGAGTACTCTAGAGAGAAAAGTCGAGAAATATTCAAGAAAATGTAGTTCTAGAATTAGGTACTTAGAAGAACGTTCTAGAATATAGAAGAAGAACTCTTAGCTAGATAGAGGTGGCTCATTTGAGTTGTAACCTACCATGTAAGAAAGTAAGTAAGCAAGATAGCAAACAAGTGAGTGACTAAGTAAAGAGTGTTGTTGAAGCAAGCAACAAGTGTGTTCAAAACTATAAGACCAAAGCGGGTCCTTACTCTGATGTATAAAATTCAAGTTGTGAAAAATCAATTGTATCCGTCAACCAACAATATTCAACAGGTATTTTTTCAAACAACATATACAAGGTATACATAACATATAAATAAGATATACATGAATATGCAAATAACGTTGTTTTGACATTATATATATGTGTGTGTGTGTGTGTGTTTTAAAATATATTCTAACATTCTTTTAAAAATTATTGTACCATTTGAATTGTAAGAATAAAATTAAACTTTGAATGTTAATATAATACTATATTTTAGGAAAATTCACTCAAACTATGTCATCATATGTTTCTCATTCATGATATTCAAAATACATTCAAACCCACACTGTCGTTAGAAACAATAAGGAAGATGTTTTTCTGTGAACGAGAGCAAAAAATGATATTTTTCTTGTAAAAGTGCTTGGAAGATTACAAGAAAGAAAAAAAAATTAAACTCTTAGTAGCTCCAAAATGTCACGTCCCGAGCCTACACCCCGGATGTGGCTGGCACTCGAGAACCATTGTTGGCCCCAAGCAAACCATTGGCCTAGCTAACTACTCAGCGGAAGACTTAAAGCATTAATACAAGGATTCAAATGCACTTTACTCAACTGTTTAAAAGATAACTTAGAACGTTTTAAAGATAAAACATTCAACTTAGCCAAAATGGCAACTCAAGTCTTAATACATAATAAATAACAATGTAAAGACAACTGAACTACTGACTGTCTATGAAGCCTCATAATAAGATGCAGGTCAACTGGCATCAGTACATTGAATGTACGAGTATGCGAGGGGAACACTAAACATAACATAAGCTTGAAAGGAATCTTAAAGGAACACTTACATTGGTTTTACTCAACTCATAAATAACTCAACTCAATGCAAAGTAAAAACAACAATAAACGTATATTTTATACAAAGCATTTAAAACAGTAAATGACAACTCAATGTATTTAAAGAAATACAATAACATGATAGTGAGTACATAGAATGTGAGGGAGTTGAATCAGCCCTACAAACAGAAAGAGGTGTTACTCTTTCTGCGGAAGAATAAAATTAGTTTCTTTGGATGTTTAGAAACAAGAATAAAGGAAGGGAAAGCCAAGACAATTTTGTTGAAATTTGATAAGGAATGGAATCATTTTTGCAACTATCCACATGGTGCAAATGGAAGAATTTGGTTGCTATGGAAGAAACATGTTATTGTACAGGTTCTACATGTGCATGAACAATTTGTCCATCGTAAGATGGAAGACTTAGCCATTAGCTTTTCAGCTGAAATTACAGTGGTTTATGCAAAAAATGAATTAAGTCAGAGAACAGAAGTATGAAATGAAATGCAAAATATTGGTGCAAGTGTGCAGGGTGTCTGGGTGATTAGTGGTGATTTTAATAATGTTCTTAATGCGGAAGGAAGAATTGGACAGCCAGTCACATGAGCAGAAGTACAGGGGTTCAAGGACATGATTGATAATCTACAACTCACTCCACTTAGATCAAAAGGGTACTTCTATACATGGTGCAATAAGCAACAGGGGGTAAATAGTGTGTATAGCAAAATTGATTGGGTCTTTGGTAACTTCGAATGGCTGCAGCAGAATGGACATATTGAAGCTAAATATATGCAACCAGGAGTCTCAGATCATTCTCCTATTGTAGTTCATTGCAGGCAACAGACAAACTTGCATCCTAAGCCATTTAGATTATATGTAACTATCATGGAACACCCCAACTTCAAAGGGATAGTACAACAAGTATGGCAAAGGCAAAGAGGAGGAAATGCAATGGAGATTCTATGGGAGAATTTGAAACAATTAAAGGGGGATTGCCATGGAATATCTACACAGGGAAATGATGCAGTTAGCTATGAACAAACAGTTCCACTTCCACCCAGATGCAAAAGTCCATATGTGTTTTGTTGACGATTTGCTAATGTTTTGCAGGGCTGATATGAATTCAATTTCATTATTGGAAGAAACATTTGACAAATTCTCATATGCTTCTGGATTGAAGGCTAATCTTGAGAAGAGCTCTATTTATATGGCAGGTACTAACCAAAGCATCATATTAGAAATAATACAAAAGCTAGGGTATGTGGAAGGAAGGGTTCCTTTCAAGTATCTAGGGGTCCCTTTGTCCACAAAGAAGTTGTTTGTATCACAATGTTTACAATTAGTAGAGAAGTTTACAGCTAAACTTCATTGCTGGTCTGCTAAATTGTTATCATATGCTGGGAGGTTACAACTTATAAAATCAGTCTTTTTTGGAATGCAAAGCTATTGGGAACAAATCTTTATTTTGCCAAACAAAGTGGTTAAAATGTTAGAGTCAGTGTGTAGAACTTATCTTTGGACAGGCCAAGGTGCAATCTCAAAGAAGTCACTAGTAGCATGGGACATAATTTGTCAACTAGTATCTGCATGAGGCTTACATATCATTGATTTAAAGCTATGGAACAAAGCTGCCATTCTGAAACACATATGGGCCATATCTGTGAAGAAAGACATTATGTGGATCAGATGGGTGCATTATTATTATATCAAACAGAACAATTTAGAGTTGATGGTCAGTCCCAGTAATGCAGCCTGGGTTGTAAAGAAGATTATTGACAGCCGACAAAGTCTTATGACACAACATACTTCCAAGGTTCTATTCACCAGACTTTGGCAAGAATGGTGCAGGGTGACAAGTTCAAAATACAGAAAGCTTATGTAGCTATGCAGCCCCAGTTGCCTAAAGTTTCATGGAAGAACATCACTCTCCATAAAGCCATACATCCAAGATTCAAATTCATCATATGGCTTGCAATACAACAGAGATTGGCAACAGTGGAGAGGCTCCAGAAGATAGGAATCCAAGTTCCAATGTTATGCATTTTTTGTGATCAAGAGGTGGAATCTTTTGAACATTTGTTCTTCATGTGTGTTTATAGTAATCAAATCTGGACAAGAATGCTGAAATGGATGGGAAACTACAGAAGCATTGGTCCATGGCAACAAGAAATAGAATGGGTGAGTCGAATAGCAAAGAAGAAAACTTCTCAAGCTGAAGCTATATGTTGTACCTTTGCAATGGTTATTTACAATATCTGGAAAGACAGGAGCACTCTGAGGTTCAAGAGGGGACAAGTAGAAGTTTCACATACCTGTAAAGACATCGCAATGCACCTGCACATTCAAGGAAGAAACAAGGCATCTTTGCCGACCATGTTGAGCTCTTTGAATCACTTCCCTTAGGAGATAGCCTTATGATTGTTTTTCTTTCTTTGTAAGAGTTAACTGGTTAGATTAGTTTACTGATAGGTCTATGAGGTGGTAGATGGTCAACTTCTATCCGGCATTGTAATTTGACACTTTTTGGTTAATAAAGCAAGTTGTTAATAAAAAAAATAAAAATACAATAACAACTCAATTACATAAAAGTAATATAATACTGTGGGAGATTCTCTAACCGACAACCACCACTATGAGACTAAGTGGTGATACAGCGTATTGCCCATGCTGCCAGAACTGTCATATACTTTGTCGTCATACAGAACGCCTTAACTAAGTGGATCCAACAGTCTGTTAAAAAGCACTTAAGGTGTCATCTAAAAAGTATGACCTTTTCTACCCATAATGGCTATATGGTTTATGGAGACTTGAGTTAATATGAACTCGCGTCCCCATATCGGTGCTCAATACTACTCCCAAAATATACTTAGCTCATGTGTTTGTAAAAACAAAACTTTTTCTTTGATTTGAGATAATTACTCAAAACTTAGCTTAAAAACTCTCTTGGAAATTGGTGTTTCCTTCTTGCTCAAATGTGAAAACATTTTTAACTTTTGGGAATACTTAGTTCCCGTATAAACATTTGAAGAAATGAACTTAACTCTTTACTCTTTGCTCAAGTCTTAAAACAAAGTTAAAACGTTTGTGAAAGACTTTTGAAAAACTCTATGAACTCCTCTTGACTTAACTCTTAACCTCTTGACTTGACTCTTAACTTTCCTTGAAATGAATTATGGATTCAAGGTTCATGATCTCATGTTTATGGATGATTTCATTATGTTTAGACGTACCTTAGAGTGTTGGAATCAACTAGAAAACATAGGTACGTTGCTAAGGAGCTAGTACGGAAAGAAGGGGGAAAGGGTGGGAAACATGGCGTCCCTGGCACTCTGAGTGACGTGGGGTGCCAGAGGCAAAACTTCAGGGGCTCAGTTGGGGCGCTCTGCAGGGTCGTCTTAAGCACTAGGCCACGCTTGGGGCCCCAATTTTATTTTATTTTAAAATACTTATATATATTATTTTAAAAAAAATTATATATACTTTTAAGTTTTTTTATTAAAAAAAAATCATGTACAATGACCGTTAGTTTTCCCAGTTTTTTAAGGGAATGAAACATTTTTTGGGAATAATTTCCTTAAGTGGGAAATTGTGTTTCCTTATTTATCTCCTAAAAATCTGACCCTATATTATTATTTACATTATACTCATCTTTTTTATTCTCTATTTTATTATTTTTATTCTCTACAATTTGCTTTTTATTTATTGTTGCTTACTTACAAAAGAACAAAATTTGTTTGTGGTTGTCTTCTTCAAAATCTCAAGAAGTGCAACAAGCAATCATTATATTGAAGGAACACGATACTTTCAATATTGTTTTATCAACTTATCAAATTTGTGAGCCATGTTTTATTATTCTAATTTTATTTTATAGTTTTTCTTGAAAAATCTGTTATTGTTGATATTCTTAGTTTATAAGTATATATATTCTTGTTTTAGTTACTATTAAAATTATTAAATTTAAATATGTTAACGAGAAAATATGATTCCGGATTTACAAAAAGAGAGAAAAAGAGAAAAGTTGAAGAATTAAATAAATCCCAAAAAGGAGCCCTTGATAGATTTTTAACAAATAATAAAAATCTGAATAAAAAAATATTGTTTATAGAATAATATTAACAATTCATGTAACTGTTACCTCAGCCGAAAGAAGTTTTTCAAACTAAAATTGATAAAATCTTATCTAAGATCAACAATGTCTCGAGAGAGATTAAATGGATTAGCTATATTATCAATTGACAATGAATTACTAAAATAAATCGATTATAAAACAGTAATTAATGACTTTTCAGTTCTGGTCTGGAGAACGCCGATCAGAGAAAGCACTCCTATACTACCTAGTGTTGATTCAGCAATTTGCGTCAAGTGGAGAGCTTTGTCACCTCAAAGAATAAGCGGCTCGCATCTAAAAAGGCAAGAAAATTAGATTTTAAATAAAAATATTAGGGGCCCTCTTTAAGGTTTGGCTTTAGGCCCCCAATCTTGTTGAGTCGGCCCTAGCGTTCTGGCTAGCGCGGCACCCCAGAGCCCAAACTTCAGAGCCCCTTTTGGGGCGCTCTGGCTGGGGAGGCACCCCAGGCCTCTGCCCAGGTGGGTTCCGACTTTTCTTGCTCGTTTTTCAACTTTAAACCCCTTAAATCAACTTGGTTCTTTCCCCAAACACTTAGAATCGACTATACCCTCAATGTATACAAGATTCAACTCGAAATCACACCTAAAAACATGAATCAACCTCAAGAAACTTCAACAACAAGAACCCACAAGATTTCAATCGAATTTGCATCAAGAACTCATAGGATTTACTTTCAAAACAATATAACTTCGTTGAATTGAATCATGATTGGCGCGTGAGTGAACTAACCCAACGCTATGTGATCTCACATACCTCGTAGGGATCACCCCTTGACGAATTCCACAAGCGATTCTTGAAGAACTTGACGATTCTTGCTCCTACTCCTCTTTTCTCTTCTTCTTTTGTCTTCTCTCAAAACCCTAACTTTGTTTTCAAAAGCGTAAACTAACCAAGTTCAGTTTAGAACCCAATTAATCTCCTAAAAACGAAATAAAGTAATTTGGTAAGGAAAAGACCAAACTACCCTTCCAAAATCCGGATTACCCCTTTCCTTATTTGAATAGCCCAACTTTGAATGGGCATATCTCATTCATATGAACTCAGAATCACGCAAACTCGACGACATTGGAAAGATAATTCCAAGATCTTTCCTACGATATCTGGAAGCACACCTAACTCATCCTGATCTAGGAGTTATGGTCGTTTGAAGTTGACCAAAAACCCAAACTTAACAAATTTCCAGATTTTTCATTCTTTCCTAAAATGACTATTTCCAATTCTAACTCTTTCTAGTTCTTTCAATTAGCGAGATGTCACACAAAATTTGGCATAACAAGCTTCTTTTCAAAAAGAAAAACTATGTGGAGTGGTGGAGAATAAACTTCCTTTGGACAACTTTTTGAGAAGATTCAAGATTCATAATTCCTCTTTGTGTAACAATTTGAAATCTATCATTATTTTAGAAAATAAATCAGGTTGTTGGTTGTCTCACTAAGAGGGGTGGGTTAGATTAAAGTAGAACTATTCATTGCGGAAATGTCTCATTGCCTAAGGCATGTTAGGGCCCAATTGAAGATGGATTAGATGGGCTTGACAAACTTTCAAAATTAAACCTAAGAATTTTTTTGGGAACATATAGACCCACTAAGGAAAAGACTCTATATCAAATATTTGCCTAGTAATTTTGTATACATTGATAGGACAAATGGAATGACTGTTCATTCCACAATGCACACAAAGGCTTCATCCTCCTGTGTAATTCTTTTTACTTAAAAATATGGGAAAATTATATAATTAGACATACTTCACTATCATATATACTATTATAACATGTATTTTTAAAATATTATGCATCTTACAAGTAATTAAGAGTTCTCCACCATAATTAAGGAAAATACACTTCGATAGATGTATTTTTGCTATCAAATACATAAAAATAGGAATAGAGGCGAGAGAGAAGAGGAGAGAGACAAACGATATTCATTATGTATCTCAGATACATGTAAATCACACCATATATAGATAGATACATGTATTTGTCTGTTACATGTATGTGTCTGTGTATCTGATGTGATTCACATGTATCAGGGATACCAGATACATAGGAGAGTGGCGAGCAAGATGGGAGAGAGGTGGAGATTTGTTATATATCTTAGAAACATTTGAATCAACTTTGATACAATGTATCTAGAACAAATTACACATGATCTTGACCTCATGAAGCCCCTAAATACATGTATCTAGATGTATCTGAACGTATTTGAACATACCAAAATTCGAAAAAAATACATAATATTGTAAATGATAGTGTATCTGATTAAATTTTTTTTTAATTATATGGTGATGTATGTATGCCTCTTTCATTAAAAATAATAAAATGACTATATCCTAAATTAGTGAAATTTACGTAAGTTCTCCAAAAAAAAAATATTGATAGAGATTAGAGGTCATGCCAAACCCCTCCACTACAAGGAGGATTTGATGAAATAAAATCAAATCAAATCAAATCCAACTAACAAAATTTATTTAAGTAAACCCTACCTACCTCCATGCTTTAGAAAGCCCATTACATTTTGTTCTGGACTAGCTTTTCCAATCATTGTAACTAAAGTTGTAGCATATAATCTTTGAAATATTCTTATTTTGTTGATTCTCGTCATTAGGCGGAAGCATGAATATGATTATAGGATTTTTTATTCCAGTAAAAACTTTACAAAACCCTATGATTTCTATTTTTGCTCTATATTTTATAATTTTGAAATTTCTATTTTTCAATTGTGTTAAATAAGACAAGGATGAATTTATTCATGACACTATTAATTTTCTTTTAGAATTATTATTTTTTCATTTAATTGATTTTGCACGTCTTTGACTTGTCTTCATATATATTCAACAGAATAATACCAACTAGAAGCTACTTGTCAATTAATGTACCCATGATGCAGAGTACAGTATAATCCACCTAGGATAAACCCTATTTATGTAGGTACATTTGAAAGTTGAAGTTGGGGTCACTTAGAAGAAATAATGCATGTATTAGTTTAATTTGTGTATTAATAATATTTTATTTGGTATACTTTTTCCGCCTATGTACTGAGATGTGTATTACTAATACATGAAAATCAATGATATTATCATCGTTTGGTAGGGTGCACTATAATGATAATGCTAAATGGAGTGTATTAATTATGCATATATTATCCATTGTTTGATTTGGTGTATTAAAAATAACATATATTGCATATTCTTAAAATAAATTATTTATTTACAAAGATGTCCTCCACAAATATGGTGGAAATAATGTTTAAAAAAATTGAGGGGTAATTGAATCTTTAACCATGAAAGAAAATAATTATTCCCTCTTCTTCTTTTTTTTTCAATTTAACGGGCATTAATTTTTATAATCTATCATATATAAAATAGTACGACCATTTTACTTCCCAGTTTAGGTGTCAAAAGAATATGAAAAATCGATCGAATTTAATCGTATCGAATCAATTTATATCATTTTTCAATAAAATCATGAACTTTTATTTAAGTGTATAATCGTCCTGAACAATTGGGATCAACCGAATAACCTTACATGTATGAAAATATATATTTTATTTTAAGAATATGTTAAATTTAATATATATAAATATATTTTATAACATTTTTCAAATATAATATAAACTAGGTCCTACGCTTCTGGTGACGGGATGACTTTGGCCTTTTGCTTTTTAGTAGCCTTTAATTAATTAGGTATAAAACTAAAATATACTATATAGATACTCCATCAAATAATACAACAAAATATATGCAAATACTCCTATTAAAATTTTAAGATCAAACAATGCAACTACAAGGTTTTACATGGTGAAAAAAAATATTTTAATAATGATGTATTTTGAGGTGATACTTTAAAAGTAAAAAAAATGAAAATTAACTAAATCGAACCGATATCGAAGAGAAACCGATATGATTGGGGTGGTTATACATTATAAAATATCCGAAGAATTGGGATGATATAAAAAAAATTAAATAACTAATCGAACCGTCCTATTGACACCCCTACCAGTTCACTTTTACTTATCATATTTGGATTTGACGCATTCATTAGAAAAACAATGATTAACATGACAATTTATCCTACTATCCATATTAATTGATATTTACTATTAAATCTTTGAAAACTGATTTGAGAAATAAATAATTAATGGTAAGAAAAAACATAGAAAACATTATTGTCATTTCTTGATAGGTTAAAAGTGACAAGTAAGAATGAAATTCTACTTTTAAAATAGTGAAAAAGAAAAAAATGAACAGAAAGAGAGTAATTTTTATTTTTTTTTTAAAAGTTAACTTTAAAACTTTTGTTTTACCTCAATTTATATTTGAGGAACTTACATAAATGACTATAGTATAGGGGTTAATAAAGTCCACTAACTATAATTAAGATAATTACTATTTGTAACTAACTTTTAATTAGCTATCTAGCTTTATCTAAATGTATTCACCGTATTTGGTAGTTGTATTCTAGCATACATATGTTATTTTTAGACAGTTACTTCAAATATAAATACAACATTTAATGTAGTACATTAATTGTGCAACAATATCTTTTTAAAAAGGAAACTTAGTGTAATATCTCAATCTTCTATAATCAATAGAACTATGAAATCTCACAGTATTTTTCCATAATAAACAAAGAAATTGTACTACAAAATCTTTTCTTTTTCATTGATTTTGTTGTATCACTAATTATTACTTGTATGGCATTGATACATATATATTTTTTGTATCAATATATTTGAGTATTTCTATAGTGTATTCATTACTAGAATACATTTATATCAATGTATACCAATGTTTTCAAGTGAAAAAAACCTATGACAAAAAAAAAACATAATACAAATGTAAAACAAAGAGCTAATAGGTTTGATACATTATACAAATTTATAACAAGTGGGAAGATGCATAATACATTGGTACAAAATGAATAACAAGAAATAAATATGATACATTGATACAAATGTGTGATCAATATTAGGCGAAACTGATAGACCCTTGTACTTGTATTAGTTTGTATTCTGAACCCTTCTACTTATCTATTTGTCATCTGAACCCTTAAACTCAATAAAACACAATTTATCGAACCCTTCTGACCATTGACCATGCTTACGTGTCTTTAAGATGGCTGAGTTGGCGAAAGTGTGTGACTTCACGCTCCTTAAGGTGAGTGAGTACTATATTTCAGTTTTAAAAATATTAATAAAAGAATAAAATAATACAAAAATTAAAAAATTAATTAAAAAGTCTCCATCTTCTTCACCACACTCCACCTTCATTTGCAGCCATCTACATGCCTCGACTCTTTCTTCTTTTCTTTTCATACTATTGTCATCATCTTTAAAAGATCTTGGCATTGAAACCTCCTTGAATCCATTGAATCACCGCTAGTGGGAGAGGTCGATGTTGGTGGTGCTCGTCGGAGAAAACTAGTTCGCAGTAGAGTGAGAGAGACGATGCTAGTCAGTGGAGAATGAGGCGGGTGAGGGTTGGAGGATTTAGTTACGATAGCGAAGAGATTTTCGACTAGATCTGCGGCGGCGGCGGCACCACCATTGTCAAAGTTCAGAAGAAGTTGAAGAGCTTATTGCCTAATCTATTTTGGAAATATGTTGGGTTTCTTTTTTAGCTTAAGGAATAAATTTAAATTTTATTGTTTTACTTTTTATTAAATCAAACACAATTGATTTTTTAAAAAAAATAAATAATAAATGATGTGTAATTTTAAATCTGACGTGGATGATGATGTGTCATTTTTGTTGAGAGTTTGAAGTACACGCAGAGCCAAGGGGGTTTAAAATGCTAAGTTACATTGAATTTAAGGGTTCAATTGACAAATAGTTAAGTAGAAGGATCCAGAATACAAATGCATACAAGTACAATGGTCAATCAGACCATTTCGCCTCAATATTATATACAAACAAATACATTTGATGCAGTAACAGTGAAACAAATACACTCAAATACATGAATACAATACAAATATAGGTACATTGATACATGAATAGAATGCATATATGTATGTGTTTGATTCCTTGAAAAGTTCTCAAATTTGCACCAAAAATCCCTCAAATTTGAGATATGAACTCTTCGTAATATATCCAATCTTTTAAAATATCATTGATTAATTGTAGTAACAATTTCATGAATCTGTAATTTGAAATTAAGTTTCAAAGCTTTCTCTCATGACTGACAATGAAGTTTCGGAAATCATCTCGAGTCAATAATAATGACGCTTTATCGGAGAAAGGAAGACAACGTCATAAATTTGAATTTGAAAAGAATTTAAAAGAATCGTCCATGAAAGAAAAGAATAAAAAAATAATCACCCATGAAAGAGGGAAGAATGTATTAATTTGGGTTATACACTAATTTGGAGAGAGAAAAGAAGAAAGATAGATAATTGATAAATACAATGCTTAGAATTAAGTTTAGAAATACGCTAATTGAAAGATACACTTTTGAATTGAAAAATAAATATAAAATGGATAGTATATAGCTCTGACCTACGAATTATAATTTTATTAAAATATACTTATATATAATAAACACATAGCATATATTGCTTTACTAGGTAGTCGTAAGTCTTATTTTAAATAATAAAATAAATATTTTTTCTTATTTTATGTAATTTACATAAATTTCATACTGTTAAGAGCTAATTACATTATTTTTTTTATTTTTTTCAAATTACAAAATCCCTTAAAATTATGGATTTTAAATACATTACTAGACTTCCGAACACATCAGCAATCCAGATACATAAAGGAGGGATGTATCCAAGAGGAAAAGCATGTATCAGAGAGGGGATATGATATCCAAATACATCAACAGACATTCAAATACATAGAGGAGAGATGTATCCTAGAGGGGAGCCATGTATCATAAAGGGAATAGGACATTCGGATACATAAGTGAGAGATGTATCCGAGGGTGGGCGAATGCATCCAAAAGAGAACAATGATGTATCAACAAGAGGGGAGTGATGTATCTGATAAGGGGATAGGAATGTATCACCAAGAGGATATTGATGTATTCGAGAGGAGATTTTTTAATAAATAAAAAATTTCAAAAATTATAGTAATAAAATAAGATGTGTATTTAGTATGGAGCCAACCATTAACACCGAATGTGTAGTAGAAAAAGGAAGAGATGGCGGGGCAGAGCCAGGTAAGCATGGCGATGGCAAAGAAAGAAGACGACCTGCCTGCTTGGTTGGCCTATAGATGGAGAATGGGTCCTTCATCAGTAGTGCCAGTCTGTAACACACTCATTTCCTCTTTTATTTATATCAATCAATCATCATATCATGATAATGACTACAAATTAGGAGTATTCCATACCCTTTTCCTTGTTTGGACTATCTTCAATCATGAGTCTTTTTGGCCTTGCTAATAGGTATATCTATTTGCGATTGTTTCGATTATCCCCAATTTGAGAATTGATGTTCCCCATTTGCACCAATTTTGTTTAATTTTGCAATCAATTTCAGAAACCAGAAGACTTTTCGTCCTAAAAAGAATGCTCCATCAGGAAGCAAGGTTAGATATTTGATGTTATAATTCTATCTTTTACCACATCTTAGCAGTATTAATGATAGATGACAAATAGTTTTATTTACCTTTGTTGTTATTGCTCCTGTGATTTTCTTCTCTTTATCTTATTTCCAAATTGCAGGGTGCACAACTTAAGAAACACATTGATGCTACTTTGGGTAGTGGGAACTTGAGGGAAGCAGTACGCCTACCGCCTGGAGAAGATCTTCATGAGTGGCTCGCTGTAAATAGTATGTTCTCAGAATGCAACTGTAAAATATCAATTGCTTCTGTTCTGTTTTGTTGATTCTCTATACTTGTTTGAGTATTCGGATGGCAGATGGTGTGTCTATGAAATTATAAATAATTTCAGGTTAATTATTTGACACTAGGCTTTTTAGAATCTCTCATGTCGCGACTTGTGAGAATGTGGATTAACCTCACTTAGTCATTAACTTCACCTTAGCCTGCAGACATTTACATATTAGGTTTCGGATGAATCAAAACTTTTGATAATTGCTAGAACCACAAATTTCTTCCATATAACCTTGAAAATGGTACAATTTTCTCTAAAAGTTCTATCGAGGAGTGATTTTGTTTCAGACGTTCTAGAGGCTTCGTACAATGAAAAGGCAGACAATAACAGATGTCAATAAATCTTGTTCGTTGTGACAACTCTTTGGGGACAGTATCAGAACTGGTGTCCATGATATTGACTTAATAATAAGGATATATACTGCTTTCTAACAACTTTTGGTGTCCCTTTGTGACATCTATGTTGAATTTTTATCCCACAACCTCCTCTCTTCAATTTGTAGCATAAACCATAATATCCTTTGAGATTAAGTTGTCTGGTGTCCTCCCTTGTCTGTATATTTGCTCCAAGTACTCAGATATTGTGCATCCATACATATGATGATTTTTGAATATCTTAAGCACCTTTCTGTTGATCCTAACTTTTATATTTCTTTTTTCCTACAGCTGTTGATTTTTTCAACCAAGTGAATATCTTGTATGGCACTCTCACGGAGTTCTGCACTCCATCGAGCTGCCCGACAATGTCTGCAGGGCCAAAGTAAGTTTTTTAATCTATTCACTTTGTGGTAGATCCTATTTATTTATTTATTAAGTACATAAGTAACCATTGTAAGATATGTTACACGGCAATGTTATCCATCATAATTGAATCTGTTTGCTTAGAATTTAGTTAAAGTGGACTAAACCCCTCTAGGTATAATTATCATCAAAAGAGAAGGTTACTACCCATTAACATTGCAAAATTTTGAACTAGCTGTACCTGTTCTTATCTAATGCCAAACTCGATTCCTAACTGCTATATTTATTTGGGATTCTTGTCCCAAAAATTTTAGCACCTATCTATGCTTCCAAGTTTTCTATTATGTGTGTCTGCAGAGACCTCTGAAACTGATACGATGTTGCAAATGTCCCCAATCAACAAAGTAGAAAATTCGGACAACCCCTATTCTAAGATTTTAGTCACCAACAAAGGTCACTCATGGTCCATTCTTCTTTTCGAAAAACTATGCCTGACATGCTAAGTCTTGGCTTCTCTATGTCCAAAGAGAGTCAATTGGTAACTATGATATTGTGGAACATACTGCAGAGAAGCCACAGCATGAAAACATGATGGCAATAATATAATACCCTTGAACTTTCCTCATCATTTGACCAACATGTTTGACATTACTTATCTTGGTATATTAAGCATGACACTATTGATGAAAGAAGCTTCATCATTCCCTGTCTATATAGCTAAACCCTCCAAGAAAATATGAGTTAAAGTGAAACTCTTCAAGTGGCAGAGCGTAACATATTCTTAGATCCTAAGTACCATAAACCTCCTCTTGAACAAAATATAAAGTAACGAGAGATTAAATTGTCGTTACCCTGATGATTTTCTACTTTAAAAGTGATCATTTAGAGATGCATTCAGGATGAGAGGAATGGATGAGAAAGATATTTTAAGAATTGTATTACCCCAGCTTCGGAACTGCTAGAAGAATTGCATGATAGCCACGATGTTAAGCAAAATTCCAACTTGCGTGCCACGTGCTTTGGTGATACCAGACTGAGTAGCTGTTGAACAACCTCTTTCCTATGCTGTGTTTTTGAGTCCTAGATCAAAACTCAATTGCACTTTGTCTGCAGTTGCTCTTCCCCAGGTCTTTGCAACCTAGTGACAAGCATCTCGGAACATTTTTTATGTCTTTCAACAAATCAGGGGGTGATGCTGGTTCACAGGTTTAGGACAAACAAAGTAGAAGTGCATTAGTTGTGTATTTAGCTAACCGATTTTCGTTTTTGGAGAAATCAGAGTAGTTTAATTGAAAACACCAACTTTGTGTAAAAGAATGCAAAAAGTGAGTGAGTGGCTTAACCACCATTATGGTGCAAATGGAAATTTCCTCCTTACGCCAAAAAGTTCATCAAACAAAAAGAATATTTTGGACTATCTGTATCTCTCACTATCTTCTATTTCATTCATTGCAAACTGTCACAAAATGCATAACGGCTTAACTCTTCAGATTGCCTTTCTTCATATATTGATCTTATGAATCCTCCTATTCATAATAGTCTCTTCCAGTCTTCTGGGTATTTCCACTGTAACATTGAGTAGTGGAAATGGAAGATTTTATACATGTGTAGTGAATTTTCAACAAAACTGGACAGTTGTCTTCTCAATTGTCTACGCCGAGAAAACCAACTCATAACCATTATTATTCTCTTCCTTAAGTCATCTGTCATCAATATTGCATCCCTCAGAGCACACCAAGTGAAAAAAACTACCTTCTTCAGTTTTTTGGTATCTCATATTTTCTTCCATATCTTCCCCCTACATCATTCTCCAGATGATTTCCTGTATCGGAGAGAGAAGCTGAGTCGCGATGAGGGAATTGTTTCTATGCTTTTCTCAGATAATGCGGGTTAAGAGTGAAGCTATCGCGCCTGGAGGCAGACAAAAAAGCTAAACGTCTTTTTTCTTTCGCGCGAGAAGGAAAACACTTTTGGGGGCTGACAGTACTCCTTTGGATGGTTTAACGCGACTAGCAGACCACGTCATGCTCAATCAAATACCAGTCTTTCTGAACCTGGAAAAAGACTTTGGCACCCTGTGAAATGACTTGATAACTTAAAACAACTTCACCCCGCTTCCCCTCCCGTCATCCTATTCTCTTCTTCATTCCCTACAAGCCACTCTATATTTCTATAGAAAAACTCCTGTGGCTTTTGCCACCTTAAGATCCACGCGAACTCCCCTACAAGAGAATGGGTAATCAAACCATAACTAGATTGTCTCACTGGAATAACTTGTGGTCCTCCAGTCTCTGGCAATTGGCATGGCTGATACATTTTTTGCATATAACTTTTGGCAGGTACGAGTATCGTTGGGCCGATGGAGTTAATATAAAGAAACCCATAGAAGTTTCTGCTCCAAAATATGTGGATTATTTGATGGGTTGGATAGAAACTCAGCTAGATGATGAATCAATTTTTCCCCAAAATTTGGGTGGGTAATCTCTCTTTATGCTGTGCATATTACTCTGATAAAAAATTCCAAATTCATTGTCTGATCAAGGGTATGCTCTACAGGTGCGCCATTTCCGTCTAACTTCCAGGATGTTGTGAAGACAATATTTAAGCGATTATTTCGTGTATATGCTCATATCTATCATTCACATTTCCAAAAGATTATCAGTCTAAAAGAAGAAGCTCATATGAATACTTGCTTTAAGCACTTTGTTCTGTTCACATGGGTAAGTGTATACTAAGTACATTTGATGTTATTGATTTAATGCATTTCATGAATTTGTAGTGCATCATATATCTATACAAGTAGATTGTGGTTAGTGTAGATTGAGGAAAACTGATGCATGCTCTTGCTTGATACAGGAGTTCCGCTTAATTGACAAGGCAGAGCTTGCACCTCTCTATGAGCTCGTTGAGTCTATTCTGCAGCTTTAGTGATGTTGTAATTCAATTCATTTTCTACAATTATTTTTCTTTCTTTCATCATTCATTGATTAGTTTGTGTGAGGAGAAGATGGTTTTGATGATGGACAGGGAAAGCCCAAAAGATGTGGGAACTTGTCCGACCCTTCGAGAATTTACCCATTTATATGAACTTCCATGATTTTTATTATTGAATTGTACCACCTTATGCTAGCATTCTCTGTAATTGAAGAAACTTCTTTACAAGTTTGCTTCCTTTGGTGTGTGTGCGTGTGTTACTGCAAAGGAAATGCCAGTCTATATCTTAGCTTAAAGACTATATTTGAGGAAAAGTAATGGTAGTTATATTTGGAATTGGAGGTTAACTAAGCTTTCCCCAGCTAGGGATGATGCAATTTGAGTTCCTTTTAATGCACTTGTAATTGCCTATTCTTTTTTTAAAAATAAATAAATTAAGCCATCACTTTAACGGTGTGTGTGTGGGGGGGGGGGGGGGGGTTAGGCTTGACCCCTAACAATCGAACCAAACTGCAAATCGAGTCAAATCAGAAAAAAAAACTCGACTAGTGGTTTAGTTTGACTTGGTTTAGTATTGGGGAAAAAATCCGACTATATTTGGGTTGGTTTGGTTTTAACTAAAAAAACAACCCGACATTATATATGTAATTTTAAAATTTTATTTTATACATAAAAATATTTACTTTGATATAATTTAAAATATTTCTTATACTATTTCATAGTTTTTATCTTTTAATATATTATTTCAAGTTTAAAACTTAGAATTCGGAATGGTCCAATAAAGATTATAGTTCATAGATGTTGATTATTATAATTAAACTTAAATCAAAATCAAATTAATACTAATGTAAAAAGAAAATCAATTCAACACTAAGAATGAGTGAATGACAATAATATTGAATATTTGTTCTTTAGTTTTACATTGGTTTAGACAATTAAAATACATAATCTAATTTTAATTTTCCTTAAATATTTAGTAATGTAACTAATACTTATTTTAGCATGATTTAGTACTTTTAAATAATAATCATTTTCATTATGACTTTGCAATATTTATTTTATATGATGATTTCATTATTATTTTTTATTGAATATTTTAGTGTCATCAGTACTATCTCATATTTTGTGTTGTTTTCTTAAGAAACACTTTGGATAATTGTATTTTGATCGGACTAAAGAAATATTTGGAGCACAAGTTGATTATATGTTTGTATGCAAACTTTACGGAAAAAATCCAAAAATCTGAAAAAATCCAAGGTATATTAGTTTGGTTTGATTTATAAAATTAAAAATTCGACACAATGATTTAGTTTGGTATTTGAAAAACCCGAACCAACCCGAGGTTGAAAAACCCGAAAAAATCCAAATTTTATTAATTTGGTTTGGTTTATAAATTTAAATTTTTTACACAAATAATTTAATTTGATATTTGAAAAATCCGAACCAATCCGATCATGTACACCCCTATCTATAACATCCAAAAAGTTACAAAAGCAGAGGGGGACATGGACCTAACTTTTGATAGAGAACACCGAGGATAAACTAAACAATCTACATAAAGGCTAAAGTGATACTCCCTCCGTCCCTTTTTAGTTGTCCACTTTAGAAATGGCACACAGATTAAGGCAACAATGATTAGCACAGTGAAGTTACAATTTTACCCTTATGACAACTTTTCACTTCAAAATTACAACCACTTATTTGAATTAAAGTGAAATAAATTGGAGGGAAACATCATACACTTTTACAATTTTCAAGAAGTGTAAATAAGGGCATAATAGGAAAAAAATTGTTGTCCTTTCTTGATTTGTCAAAATGGACAACTAAATAGGGACAACTAAAAAAGGAAATATGGACAAGTAAATAGGGACGGAGGGAGTATTTTTTTTATTTTTTTTTTAATTTAAGCCATCACCATCACAGCTTAAAGTTATTAGGTGTGAGGGGTTTGGCTTGACCCCTACCAAGTCTATAATTTCCAACATAAGTTACACAAAAATAGAGGGAGGCATGTACCTAACCTCTGGCAAAAATAGAAAGTGGAAATTAGGACATCAAAAAAGGGAAGGCAACAAACTTATAACCTTCCACTCAAGCAAAATACAAGATTCAACTAACAAAAAAAATTACATTTGTCATATCTTCTTCTTATACAAGGTAGTTGCCATCTATCTAGTTGAAAGAGTCCCTTCGCTTCTTTCGGGAGCTGTTGATAAGAGAAGTAGAAGGTACCATTTCTACTCGATGAAGCTAATTTGGCTAGGAAGTCAGCCACCTGGTTGGCTTCTCTATAGCAATGTGAGATGCTCACTTCTGCCTCTTCCTTAGCGTTGACAGTTCGTTTGATAATGTTTTTCAGCTTCAGATTGTTGGTGTCTTTTTCTTCGAGCATATTTGTAACCACCATTGAGTCCAACTCTAGATCGTATTTGTCGTATCCAGCTCGATTACACCATTCTATTGCATAGAGTGCTGCCATTACTTCTGCCTGATTGTTGCTTTTACATTGAGTTGGGACTGAGAAAGCCATAATGAGATGACTAGTGTCATCTCTAAGAACCCCTCAAATGCCGGCCCTGGAAATACTTTCTTGCATATAGCTTCCATCTGTGTTGAATTTGATCCTTCCGGTCACAGGCTTGGTCCAAACGACTTGCCTCCATCTTACAATAGGTCTGTACCTTTCAATTCTTGTGCAGATTTGAACCCATTTTCCTGTTAAGTCACAAGTTGGGAAGACAACACAAATAGCTGCTTTGATGTTCCATAAAATTTGCACTTCCATTCTAGATATCAAATATTTGGTCTGATCTCCATATCTACAAGATGTCCAATTTTTCTAGATTTCCCATGCTATACACATGGGAGTGATTTGTTGTACCAGTTTGTGCACACTGTTGGCAGTGTTCATATTCCACCAAACATTAAAGAGAATTCTAATGTTACCTCCTTGGTGATTAATTCCAAAGGGGTTTCCAAAGTAATTCCATATATGCTTAGCCATCTCACTATCACTAAACACATGTTGAATTGATTCATTTTTGAGGTATTGTGCAACATAGGCATTTGGTATCCATTGGATTACCAAATCTTTGGAGTACCTCATCAAACGGTAGCTTTTTTAGCATCATTCTCCAGGTAAGAAATGATATTTTGAAAGGTAAGCACTTGTGCCAATCCTTACTCAGGATGACATCTTTTTGTCTCACTTCTCTTATGCTCTGCCAAGCAGAAGAATTTGTGTATTGACCATCCTGAGTAATGTTCCAAACAGCATAGTCATTATCATTAGCATCCCCGATAGAAATGTTAGCAATATATAGGACTATATGTTCGGGGAGATCTTCCCTTAATTTATTCATGTTCCAGTTACCACCATCAATATAGTCCATAACCTTGGCATTGTTGTTATGCACATTGTCAGGGTACAAAATAGCCAGAGGCCCTTTCTCACACCAATTGTCCCACAACATATTACAACTATCACTGTTAATTTTCCAGAGAATGTTAGGTTCAGCAACGTGTCTAGCATTGACCATGAACTTCCAAGCTTGTGAATTACTAGAGGTCCAAGCTTTAACAGAAGGGTGAACTCTGTGACAATACTTAACTTTCATAAAATCAGCCCAGAGAGACTTATTGGTTCTAAATCTCCACCATCTTTTAATGGCCAAGGTTTTAGAGATGTCATCCATGTTTCTAATACCTATACCACCTTCATCTTCAGGAACACAAAGATTTTTCCAAGATCTCCAATGGTGCTTGTTTAAAACCCCAAAAGAATCGTGCAAAATGCTTTTCTAACAGATTAATAGTACCAATGGGAGGATTAATCGCTGTGAGAGTATAAATAGGGAGTGATTGAAGAACACTTTTGATCAAAACAATTTTACCTCCATAGGTAAGCATCTTACCCTGCCAACCATTGAGTCTTTTTACCACTTTTGTAACCATATCATCAAAGTAAGAAATATTTTTCCTACCAATATAGATAGGGCAACCCAAGTAAGTAAAAGGGAAATTCTTTTCCAAAAAACCAGTACACTGTCTCATCCTGTTGATTTTGTAAGCACTAGCCTTAGGGTTAGTCAAAAAGAAGCTTTTATTCTTATTGACTTCTTGCCCTGAAACTTTCTCATAGTTGTTGATCTGTTTCATGATGAGCTTAACAGATTTGCTCTTACCACTACTGAAAATAACAATATCATCAGCATATGCTAAATGGTTAATCTGAGGAACTCTTTGATGCATCGAGAAAGGGATAAAATTATCATGAGTAAGTAAACTATTCAAAGTTCTAGAGAGGACCTCAGCACCCAAAATAAATAAAGAGAGGGACAGAGGATCACCATGTTTTAAACCTTGAGCACAAGAGAAAAAACCATTTCTAGATTCAGTAATCAAAATAGAATATCACACATTAGAAATTAAATGCCACACTAAATTTATCCATCTATCTGAGAAGCTAAATCTTCTAAGAACATCCATTAGAAAATTCCAATCCATTCTATCATATGCCTTTGCCATATCTAATTTGATGACAATATTACCACCAGTATTATGCTTAGACATACCATGAATTATTTCTTGAGCAAGCATGACATTTTTAGTAATCAATCTGCCCGGAATGAAACCACTTTGATTAACAGATATGAGTCTATGCAAAATAGGATTGAGCCTTCTAGCTAGAATTTTAGAGACAATTTTGTTAGAAAAATTACTTAAGCTAATAGGCCTTAATTCAGAAAAGTTAGAAGGGGACTCAATTTTAGGGATAAGAGCCAAAAACGTGTGAATGAAGTGTTTAGTGAGTTTTTTTCCCGAGAAAAATTCAACAACAAAGTCACAAACATCATATTTAATAATATCCTAACATTAATGAAAAAACTTACCATTGAAGCCATCAGGTCCTGCACTGCTTTCTGCACTCATACTGAACACAACATTTTTAATTTCATCCTCCATGGGTGCTCTGTGAAGAATATCATTATCCTCTTCAGTAATCAGCTTTGGTATGCAATCCAAAGTGCTACTGTCCAGGTTAGGTTGCCCCATATTGAAGAGATTCTTGTAATGTCTAATAGCAGTCCTTGCAATCATGTTGTCCCCTTCAATCCAGTTGTCTCTGTCGTCTTTGATTCTGTGAATAAGAAGTCTCTTTCTTATGTCACTTAGCACACTGTGAAAATATTTACTGTTGTAGTCCCCATCTTTGAACCAATTGATTCTAGTTTTTTGCTTTGGTAAAGCATCCTGCATTTCAAGCCATTTAACATATTCTGCATGCTCCCTGTTCAAATCTTCCCTGCTTTGTTCATTGTTGTTTAGAGTGTCCAGTTCTTCAAGAAGTTGGACTCTGGTCTCCCATTCCCAATGGTCTCTCTAGACCATTTACTAAGATTTTTGCTTAGAACCTTTAACTTACACTGGAGTCTCCACAGTGCATTGCCTGCCACATTCATGTTCCAAGAGTTTTGAACAGTCTTCAAAAAAATCTGACCGTTGAGTCTATAAGTTTAAGAATATAAAGTATCTGATGAAGTCGTTTTGATTGGAAAGGGTTTGCATGAGAAGAGGCCTATGATCGGATCCCGTCCTAGCTAAATGCTTGATGGTATTGGTATGATAACTTTGAGCCCATAGATCATTAACAAAAACTCTATCAAGCCTTTTCCAAATTCTTTTACTAGGTCTTGTATTATTGCACCATGTATATTTAGGTTCAACAAAACCCAAATCAGATAGACCACAAGCTTCCATAGTGCTAATAAAGTCAAAACATTTGTTGCCCTATGAGGTTTGCCTCCTAACTTTTCATCAGGGTCCATGATATCATTGAAGTCCCCTCCTACACACCATGGATCATTAATAGAGCTACTTATATTTTCCATGTTGTCCCATAAGTCTCTTCTATCCCCGTCAGTGCATTTGGCATAAATAGCAGATACATACCTACTGTTAGCGCCATTTTTGTCTTTGAATTTGATGGTAACGTGTTGTTCTTCATTGGCTATGACTTCAGCTTGATCTAGGTGATTCCAAAAACACCAAATCTTGCCATTAGTGTTATCCAGACAATATTGGAATCCAAGAAATTTCCTGTATCCCTCAATCTTAGTCTTATTAACCAAAGGATAGCCAAATAAACCACCTTGTTAATGTGGACCAAGTATTTGATTCTGTGATTTGCTTTTTTGGACCTCATTCCCCTAATATTCCAAAAGATTGTACTAATCATGGAATACTACGGGAGGGTTTTGTTTTGTTCTCTTCTTTTGGAAGTTGAGCTAGCTCTTTCTTAGAATCTTTTTTCTTTTTTCCTTTGTGAAGTTCTGCCTCCTGAAGCTTTGACACTAATCTTTTGTTTATAGATTCATTTTTTTGAATCTGTGCGAATTTCCCCTTTCTATTAAGAGAAGTTCCAAAGTCTAGCAAGTCAACATCTTCACTGAGAATAGCATCGGGACGTTCTGTTGTTTCATCAATGATCTGGGGAGACCATTGGTAGCATAATCTTAGTGATTCTCATCCCCGATAGAGATGTTACCAATGTGCCCATTCAAGATTACAATCAAAATGACATTTATATGTTCTGCAACCACGTTGAATTAGTAAGAGCAAGACCTGTCGTCTCGTATTTAAAATTCAAGTTTTGCAGCAAGGAAAGTGTGAAAAAACATAAAGATAGTCGGAAAAAAAAAATTCAATCTGATGACTTCTATAAGTATGGCTATTCAATAGAGAAACAATTCAGTCTCAGTCTCACTCTCACACAAGTTAGAGTCGGCGGTAAGAATCTTCACTGACAATGTCACCGCATTAAAACTCATCTCAAGCAATTTAATAGAAAGGAGGCCAGAAAAAATGTGTGATTAACAATGTAATTTGGTCATTTGTATCTCAAGAAATAATACATTCTATATCAACCACCCACAAAACTTATCATTTGGCTCTGCAGGGTGCGGTGCATACACTGCCGTATGTAGATATTGGCAGCACCATCCTCCTTGCCAATAAATTATCGTGTAAAATGTCCAATTAACAAAAGGTCTAATGTCTTGTATGGTTGAACGGTATACTTAACTCTGCACCAGCAGCAAAATGCTGAATTTGACCTTGATGGTCTGCATATATACAAGTCACCTGTTTCTAAACAGGGAGAAGTCCCAATGAGATGAATTCTTTAGTAGAGACTCGATCCACATGCTCTTAAAACATATGCATGGCAATACCTCCCATAATGTCCCAAGCTGAACTCCAAGGGGATCAAGAGACTACGTACTTTGTGTTCAAACTTTGCTATCTGTGGGTTTTCTCGCATATACAGCCAGGAAGGGAATTAGCATAAAAGCTCTCTTCCAGCTTCGGGAATTCACCTGGCTCTCTCATATAAGGAGCCCCAGAACGAGTCTCGTGAAGCTCTTTTACTTTGGAGCTGAACTTCTTCCACGAGATCATACCATCATCGAGTTCATCAACTAGCTTCACAAAATTCATCCTACAAAAGGATGATTAGATTCCAAAAGTTAGGTTGACGAAGGTGCTTTGATTTGGGAATATTGCATTCTCGTAGTTTGACAACAGAAAATCTGTCTAGCCAGATAACAAGGGAATAGGCAGATCGCAAGAATAATTACCTGTCCGGATTAATAGTCTTCTTGAAGTTCTCAAAGCGCCTATGACCTTGCACTGCCTTTGCCATATTTCCATCATATGTGTAGACAAAAACATCACTCTGAAGAGCAACAACATAGTCCAAACCAGCCAACATGTTTTGGTGATTCTTGAAAGGGTTCAATTCCTCCTCTGTTGAAAGAGTTGAATGGGAAAAGATGTTTGGGAAATTCTCCAGAAGAGGTTGCATGCTTCCATTCCCATATGCTTCACCAGCCACCAAGTAAATCCTCGTACTGGATGGGAATCCCAGCCCCTTAAGCAGAAGGGCAGTCTCCCTGGGGGTCAACGGGCAACCACCAAGCTTTCTTCTTTCTGCACCATCGATCTCCTTTTCCTTCCAATGGCCAACCTCATAACGCATGCTACGGAGTTCTTCATCCTCTTCTGCTGTCAAATTATGACTGCAGCCTGTAAAAGCAAGCATATCCTTCTCGTATCTGCAAGTAGCATCATAAACTGCTTATGAGAAAAGGATTCAGATCAACAGTTTTAACAGACTCTGCTAAGATAAGACATCAGCATTATAATTTGTGCAATGTATCATCCAAATGACTTTATATCCATCAAAATAATTGAGAAACAAATTGAACTACATTTATCTGATATTACGACTCTGCAGCTACAAAAAGAAGTTCAGTCAAAGCCGTTGCTTTAAGAGTGCAACAGTCCTATAAGATTAGAAGTAAAACTAAGATAACTGTGTCCAATTAAAGCATCAAAGTATGAATACTGATCCTGCAAAAATAATGACCTCAAAGTTACATAACTTTCTTAGATAATTTTGTCATAGTTCAGTTACAGTGGTATACAGAGAGCTAACACAAGCATAATGATACAGGTATGACGTGGTCTAGCAGCCATTTTTTAATGTATTTTGATTCAAATGAAGAATCAAACTAAGTTAACACAATGAATGGCATGTCTAGTACATCAACTGGCCTGATCCTTCAAATGAAAAGTGGCATCCAGAATTTTTCCTCCTCTTTTTTATCCCAAGAGATGTTCGACTCGCACTATGTTTCATTTTATAATCCTAGCATTAATCAAAAGTAATGACAAGCAATAACAGAGTTGTATGTCACTATAGCTCTAACAGCTATGAGAGAAAGAGGCCGCGACTGACCTTAAATGCAGAGCAAGATAAGGATTACCATCTTGTCGCATCCTCGAAACCAAAATCCTTCCCAAAGTTTCAATGGGGGCCGAGTATTTTAATGCTTGGTAATTTACACGGCATCTCAGCTTCTGAATAGAATTGGGTATCCCATTGTTGGCTATCCGAGAATCAGTGTGAGTAATATACATTACTTTGTGCTGCTTCAGTAGAGGGAGGACCTCTGATTTATAGTAACTAACCTGATCAACTAAGAGAATCATGTAAGTATGGCAGGATACTCATCGCCACACCATAACATTTGGATCTGTTGTTAGTTTCATACTTCACTCAAAGGAGTACTCACAATCAATATCAAAAATACCCATATAAATCAGTTAAGTACTTCACCTTAGACCAGGATATAGGTGTTTTGTTGAAAGGCTCAGTTCCAGCAAATTCTGGTGGTAATGTCTCAACAATGTGGATGTCATCCTTTAGAGTTTCAATAAAGTGCTGCCAATTGAAAAGATCTTTGAAGCCACTGCATTTAGGAAACAAAGGTAAAGATCAAGGGGAGCCAAGTCAATGAAAAAACATCTAAAGTTATCACTTAAATCGAACAAGATAATATAGATGCAAAGCATTTGTGAATAAAACAATCATGAGCCCCTTGTTTATTCTATTGTTGCTGATTGGCATTGGGGGAAGGGGTGGAGAGGACGATGTTCGCATAAATTAGATAAATCAAATTGTGTCGCATCAACCCGTTTGAATTTTTAGATGAGGTGATTAACGGTTAGATGGCAGCAAAGGTTCTTGGTTCAAGTCTCAGTGGAACCACAGAACAAAATATTTCACATGCTTTCCACAAAGAAAGGAAAGATGAAAAGAAGATAAAAGCAATCTTCAAGAAGATAAAAGATGGCCCAATCTTTGACTGCAAACACTGTCAGTTGGATTTATTAATATCTAGTAAATTAATAGCTGCATGTTTTCATTGCCACTGATTTGCCAAGTTTAGAACACTATACCCAAGTCTTTTATTTTTTGTAGCTACTTTGGCCACTCCAATGAGAGTTGAAGTAGGCTGCAGATGGTTGTTTTGCTTCAAAAGTTAAGATGACCAATGTATACAGGTAAGGTGCACTAGCACCCATCTACCTCTGCTACAATTCTGTTATTCATGTATGGTGGTGGCAAATTGGGTAAAGCCAGGGAACATCAGAGGAGTCCTCAATAGTTGGAATAGTGATGGTAATGCAGCAACAAAGGAGGAGAGATGGAAGAGTGTCCCAGCATGCATATGGTGGACTGCATGGAAAGAGAGAAATCAGAGGTGTTTGAAGACAAGAAGAATGGACTTCAGAGCTTCAAGATGAATTGTCTAGAGTTGTTTTATTTTTGGTGTAAACAGAATATTTTAGTCCAAGCAGAAGATATCTTGGATGTTTTAGATTATTTGTAGGAAATAGAGGTGATAGGCGGCAATATGATTAGTCTGTAATACCTTTTGAAGGGGAACTACATATTTTGGATGTAGTATACATGTGAATATATAGATTACTGCTACTATCCTCAAAAATAAATGTATGGTGGTGGCAAATGGGTGGGTAGAAAACAGATTGAGCAAAAACAGTCATAATTCAACCCACCCATATTTAACCGGGTTAAAAATTAGGTTTATAAATGGGTTGGGTAAGATTGACCCATTTTATATAGGGGTTATGAAAACTTCTGTTGTTAGATTTTATACATTACCAAATATGAATTTAAGCATTATTTTTGTTAATAGCGAAACTTTGATAATAAACGTATTCTAAAAGTAGCACGTTTGCAACAATTATAATATATCCGATGAAGGTACATCAGTGTAATGCTACTATCAAGTTAGTAATATTATAACCTTGAAGAGTCACCAAATAGGTAAACTGTTTAAAATAATATATATTGTTAGTATTTCTATACAATTTTCAAACTTGATGCTAGTTTTTTGACAATTTATTTAATTTTTGTACAGTTCAAATTATGATTTTAGACATTGTTACACTAAGATCAACATAATTATTTATTCAACTAGGATTAGAAAAATAGGGTCTATCTTTACTAATGAGGAGTCCGCCAAAAAATCTGAATTAATGTTGAAATATGAAGAGTTGATCAAAAAGGAGGAAATCTCCGGGAGACAAAAATCAAGGGCTCTATGGCTGAAGGAAGGTGATAAGAATACTAAATTCTTTCACAAGATAGCAAAAGCACATAGGAGATACAACAACGTTGATCAACTTATGATACAGGGAGAATTGAATCAAGAGCCAAGCAGAATTAAAGGGGAAATTGTTGAATATTATAAAAGGTTGTATAAGGAATCATCTCAATGGATACTTGAGTACATAAATGTGCAATGTCCTAACCTAACAGAAGAAGATAAGCAGGCTCTACAAAGCAACTTTGAGGAAAGTGAAGGGCTGAGATGTTTGAAGTTGTGTGCTTTTGACAAAGCAGCAGGTCCAGATGGTTTTACTATGGGTTCCCTTTTTTTATTAAAATATTGGGATGTGGTAAAGCAAGACATCATGGACACCTTTCAAAACTTCTATGAACATGAAGTTTTTGAGAAGAGTTCCAATGCAACTTTTATAGCTCTTATACCCAAAAAGAAAGGTGCCAAGGAGTTGAGGGACTTCAGGCCAATTGGTCTAATTGGTAGCATCTACAAACTTATCTCCAAAGTTCTGACTGAAAGGCTGAAAAGGGTGGTGGACAAGTTGGTAGACTCACAACAAATGGCTTTTGTTAAAGGGAGACAGATAATGGATGCAGTTTTGATTGCAAATGAAGCAGTTGACTCCAGAAATAACCAAAAGAAGTCAGGTGTCCTATGTAAGTTGGATATAGAGAAAGCTTATGACCATGTTAACTGGAAATACTTAGTGAAGATGTTGAATCTGATGGGTTTTGTGAAGAAATGATTGAACTGGATTAAAGCTTTGCATATCAACGGTTCGATTCTCAATACTCATTAATGGTAACTCTGCAGGTTTCTTTCAAACCCAAAGAGGTCTCAGACAAGGTGATCCCTCGTCATCTTTTTTGTTCCTGATTACTATGGAGGGTTTAAACAACATGATAAAAGTTGCCAACTTAAGAGGGTGGTTAAGGGGTTTTGATGTGGCCAGAGAAGGTGCTGAGAGACTAGAAGTGACACACTTGCAATATGCAGATGATACCCTGATTTTCTGTGATGCTGAGGAGGAAGGAGGAACAACTGAAGTATCTAAGAGTGCTTCTAGTCTTATTTGAAGGTATTTCTGGTTTGCATATCAACTGGAGGAAGAGTGTGTTGTATCCCCTAAATGAAGTAAACAACATGAGTTGTTTAGCATCAATTATGGGTGGTGAAATAGAAGTTCTGCCTACTATATACTTGGGAATGCCTTTGGGGGGAAATCCAAGTCCATAGACATATGGAATAGTGTGATTAAGAAGTGTGAGAAGAAATTGGCCAAGTGGAAGTCTCAGTACTTATCAAAGAGGGGTAGACTGACCCTTATTAATTCAGTACTTGATGCTTTGCCAACCTATATGATGTCCTTGTTTCCTATCCCACCAGGGGTCATTAAAAGGTTGGATTGTATCAGGAGGAATTTTTTGTGGCAAGGCAACAAAGAAAAAAAAAGCTTCCATTTGGTTAAATGGGAGGAAGTCATGACAAGCAAGGAAAATGGAGGTCTAGGAATAAAGAATCTGAAATTGCAAAGCAAGGCCCTTAGTATGAAGTGGTTGTGGAAGTATGCAAACAACAACCAGATGCTATGGAGGAAAGTAATTGGAGCTAAATATGAAGAAGAGGACAACTGGATAACTAAAGAAGTAACCACTCCTTATGGGGCTAGCCTCTGGAGGTCCATCAAAAGCTTGTGGAATGAAGTTAAAAGTAACTCAAAGGCAAAAGTAATGGATGGGAGTAAGACCAGATTTTGGAAGGACATTTGGCATGAGAAAGGCAACATGGCAGATCTCTTTCTAGACATCTACAACCTAATCATGTTTCAACAAAGCACTATAGCAGATCTATTGTCACCATAAGGATGGAATTTCACTTTCAGAAGGAACCTTAATGATTGGGAAAGTGAGAGTTGCTGAATTTTTAAACACTGTGGACACTTTCACTGGACTACAAACAGGAGAGGATAAATTGTGGTGGACAGGAGATGACAAGGGAGTGTTCAAATCAACAAATCCTACAAGTTGATGGATCAGACAGATCAATAGTGCTCAAGTTGGCCTTGGAAGCAAATATGAAAGAGCAAAATCCCTGACAAAGTCTCATTTTTTGTCTGGTCAATGGCTAAGGAAGCAGTCCTTACAACAAGACAATGTTATGAAGAGGGGGATAACCTTGTGTTCCAGGTGTTTCCTATGTGGTGAAACATCTGAGACTGTTAACCATCTATTTTTACATTGCAAGTACACCCATCATCTATGGAGAATATTCCTAAGCCTAAAAGGCATCTCCTGGACAATGCCCAGGAAGGTGGCTGAGGCATTACTATGCTGGGAGGAAGCAGGTGTACATGCTAAGGACAAAGGTAGATGGAGAGTTATCCCAAGGGCCATCTGGTGGGCTGTTTGGAAAGAAAGGAATTCAAGACGTTTTGAGAGCATAGAGAACAATGTGCAGAAGTTAAACTAAATTGCATTTTACTTTTAGTCTTTTGGTGTAATCAGTTATACTCTAATGACACTGTCTCTATTATTGATTTGCTAGACTCAATTTAGACGTAGAGAAGTGAAATCAGGAGCACACTTGTATATAAGGTTATAGTACAACCCATGTACTATTTTGTGATATAATGCAAAGTTACCAAGTACCAAAAAAAAAGTAGGGTCTATGTTTTTTTTTTTTTTTTTTTTTTTATGACAAGGGAAACCCACAGCCGCTACCCTTTGGGTGCGCACAGGGTAAAACCTCCTCTCCTATGCAATAGCTCGCAAACCACATAGGAGAGGTAACCCGCACTAGGCAAGCCCGGTGCGACGAGCTCGACCCAGAAGGCAAACCCCTTGCTTTCGCTGGCAAGGGGTTTCGAACTTGAGACCTCCAACATGGAAGTCCCAAGCCCAAACCACTGGGCCACCCCGAAGGGAAGTAGGGTCTATGTTTTAGGATGCAGATAGCAAAAAGCTACGGATAATTGCTTCAGAAGGTGGAGTATGACACATGGACATGTATGTATCCTCAAAGAGCTAATAATGGCATATATTTCCTATAAAACATGCCAGTGCAAACTATTTTTAAAGTTAAAGAAAAGACTTCTTAAAAAGTACTAGAGCAAACTCGGGAAAAACAACTGACGCAAAGGCCTCAAAAATCTCAAGAGTGACGCACACTAATTAAATCTTAACTAGTTACCTATGCAGCTGTGAGTGATTTAGCTGCAGACAACCCAAATCAGACCTGTGACTGACCAATTTTGCACAGTTTAAATATGGGTTGAACCCAAACTTCACTCATTATCAATGTCACTCACTCAACCTATTTAAATATGGGCAGGTAAGTGAAAATTGACTTCATTTTGCCATCACTATTTCATCCACATAACTTTTTAAGAAGTCTCCATGTGGCTAAAGACGCCTCCACAATCTTAAGAGATGATTGGATGTGCTCGTTGTAGCTAAGACTCAAAATTCTGGAGGGACCCACCAGCTCCTTTGAAGAAAATCATATATTTCCCCATCTTACGAGTCTTCCTTTTCTTTTCTTTTCTTTTTTGAGAAGGTGACTCTTCCTCTTATTTTCCCTTTCTTTTCTGCTTTTCTTCAATATTTGTTATATTTTCCTTTTCATTTTCCGTTTTCTAATCTTATTTCTTGCGTAAAACTGACCTTACTCGATCTCTCTTTCTTTTTTATTTGATACCAAAAAATCTATTTGCAGCAAACTCCTAGGATCAACCGCAACCTTCGAAACTCGAGAATGATGGGTCTGCCCCTCTACCCTTTTAAACTCAAAAACTAGGCTTGTTTGTCGGACGTAGGCTACGAATTTGTGACCTAAGCCTCAAATCCTCTACCCTTGCCAAGTGAGTTAATCCCTAAGCTACGCCTTACGATAACTACACCTCATTTACAAATATATTGGGATCGATTGGGAGTTTGGTGGGCATCGAGGGGATTCATGGTGGAATGGGGACGTCCAAGGAAAAGTGGAAGCCAAGAAGGTGGCATGTGCGAAGTTGGTGGAGAGAAGGATGAGGAGGAGAAGTGGACGAATAAGGAAGGGGATGGTGTGGAAGGAGGCAAAGTTAGCAGTTACGGCGAGAAAAATAGCAACTTTTGAATGCTTATATGTAGAACTAACTTGGATCTTATCGATCTATGCCCTTTTGGTCTATGGGGTATCCCCCTTTTCCGCTTTTCTTTCTTTCATCTTCCTAATTCCAGAGGACAAAAACGGAGATAAGAAGCTTCACTGGATAGCTAAGATGAGGGAGAGGAGGGATCGAGACCTGGACCTAGTGAAGTGCATCAAGATGAAGATGGAAAAGTATTGGTAGATGAGGCACTTATTAGACGGAGATGATAGTCTTATTCCCTAAACTATTGAACGAAAAAAGGGACGGAGATTGGAGCACTTCGGGAGGTGTTGTGGTTTTAGGTATTGTAGGTGTATAAAGATTGAGGAGGTTAAAGGTGTTATTCATTTGGATGCGTAGGGGGAGAGCAACTGGGCCAAACGAGATACCAGTGGAATTTTGGATGAGCGCAGATACATGGAATGGTTGACTAGTTGTTTAATATTAAGCTAGCTTACTTTGAAGACGGCAAAGATGCCAGAAAAATGCAAGTGGCGTATGACGATCCCGTTGTACAAGAACAAAAGTGACATTCAGAATTGCAACGACTATAAGGGCATCAAGTTGTTAAGCCACACAATGGAAGTTAGGAGAGGGTGGTAGAGATGAGGGTGAGGAGGAGCATATCTATTTTCGAGAACCGGTTCGGATTCATGTCAGAGAGTTCAAGACTAGTAGAGAATATAGCGAGAGGAAAAGGGCCCTTCACATGGTGTTCATCTATCTAGAAAAGGCTTATGACAGAGTTCTGAGGGAAGTTTTTTTTTTAAGTAAAGGTAACTTTGTTTTAACAAAAAACTCATCAACAAAGAATGATGAGTATCATTTTACGATCCACACATGGTGTGTGCACTTTCCTCAGTGAGGACTACCCAACAAAAAACTTTACAAGTTACCTATGAAGTCAACTATGTCTATTATATCGCCTACCATATCTTGTTTACACCAAAAATAAAGTAAACTAAGGCATTGGATTCTAGTCTCCTGGTTGTTGGTCCCTTTGCCTTCAAAACATCTTAAATTTCTCTCCTTCCACAATGTTCACCAATCACAAGTTGGGATGGATCTCCTCCAATCCCCATTGGCATCTCTGCTGCCAATATCTTTCCAGCTAGGAATGGGTGTTTGGTCAGTTCGGTTCGGTTTTTCGGTTTTCGGTTTGGTAAAAATGTGAAACCAAACCAAATTGAAATAAATTTGGTTTGATTCAGTTATCACAATTTCGGTTCGATTTTCGGTTTAACCAAATTTAATAAACAATGATACATTTTCAAAATTCAATCACTCTTGTTCAATTTCTTCAACCTCTCAAGTTCTTACAACTTACTACAAATCACATCCAATTCTACTGCTTTGCAAATGTTTTGGCAGTTCAAGAAAAGCTCAAAAATAGTTAGCAGTTCCCCTTCACAGAACACATGGAGAATAGTATCAATAGAGCAACAAGATCATCTAGATGCCATTTGATTTCAAAGCTTAGCAATCACCTCCTCTAAAAGGAATTTTCTTTAACAACCTCCGCATCAGGAATTAGAATTTGAAAGGAATTGAATTGTGCCATACTCAACAACAGATTTTTATCATTTCTATGCATAGTAATCTACTAGGCAGAACGCAGAAGCATTAGACATCTTGCAAGTATCAACTTGCAATTTCTATGCATAGTAATCGAATGTTGACTGCTACACGATGGCCACCGCAGTCTCTCAGTGAAGTTCTAAGTGTGAGATACAAACTTAGCCGACTAAGAAGAGACCGTGAGCTCAGATGAGAGTTGAGAGTTGTGAACTAATGCTGGACGCGATGAGCACTGACCAGTCACCACTCACCAGTGGCCTACGACTCTGCGAGACAATGACCGAAGCACTGAGCAGCGGCCCGCAAGGTGGTTGAGAACACTGAGCAGCGCTGCTTGCGAGCACTCAGCACTGCAATGAGCGGCATACTAGCCTGAGAAGTGAGAACTGAGCAGCGGGCAGTGGCTGCGCGACATCATCTGCGGTTTACTGTGTTTAGGTGACTGCACCTTGTTGTTATTGTTACAGTTCCTTGCATATATGCTCTGCACTACTTTGCTATTAGTTGTCATGTTTTCTTTTTCATTACTACTTTGATTTGCTTGAGCCGAGGTTTTTAAGGAAATAGTCTCTCTCCCTTAGAGAGGTAGTGGTAAGGTCTGCATACACTCTACCCTCTCCAGACCCACTTTGTGAGATTTCACTAGGTTTGTTGTTGTTGTAGTAACAATTCCTTTTTAAGGATGCTTTGTCATGCGTTCTTTAGCATTTTTTCTAGGCTTCTTCACTCCCACTGATTTTGTTTTTTGAACTGCTTTGTAAATGTGTTTACTTGAGCCGAAGGTCTATCAAAAACAAACCTCTCTATCTTCCAAGGTAGGGGGTAAAGTTTGTGTACACCCAACCCTCCCAAGATGCCACTTGTGGGATAACATTGGGTATGTTGTTGTAATAATAGTAATATTAGAAGTTCTCTAACAAGTCTAAAACCTATCCTCAAATAGTAGTTATCCCTATATGGATCGTTTTCTTCATTATGCCCTATTTTTAGCTAATTCTGCATTGGTACGAAGCATTTCTAGGACTTTCGAGACAAGTTGCTTCCATGGGAATACATCTTACTCTATCAATTTTATCCACAATCAAGCTTTTCATCTATTAATTGATATTTTTTTATCATAAATTGTGTTCTGCGCCATTCTTTTGGTGTAGAACAAACAATCTGTCATTTCAAATTTTTCCATGGAGGAATTGAATTTGCCTCAAGAAGAAAATAAAATGCCATATATTATGCATGTAGAAGAGAATGTGGGAAATATTTGAGTACTGGTAAGTTTGGTTTGTTATATTGTAACTTTTATTTGAATGGTGTTGTTTTGAGTATAGTTTTATCTGAATATAGTAGAACTGATTTGAATACTTGAATGAAGAGTCAAAAATCAGGGATATATGTTATTTCGATTTTGTGTGTGAAATATTTAAGAGATATAGAGAAACTGGGTATGAATTTAACTGATTTTGTTGCAAGTAAAGTTTTTAAAAGAAGAGAGAGAAATTGATGGTATAAATGGTTGAAATTGGACCTGCGGGTATAATTAAAACAAAATCCCTTTAAAAAGGTGGGAATTAGCATTTTTCCTATGATGGTGGTATACAATGGAATTTCAGTTTAAAAGTTGGATTTAAGAACCTAATATGGGCAGCGAGTGGAATTTAAATACACTTCTGTCATATTGTGTTAAGTGGCTTCCCTTATGGTATACTGGGTACTGGGTATATTTCTCAATAACATATTGCACACACAATTGTTACCCAACAAAAAGAGAAAAGTAGCAGCCCAAGGATGAGACTCTTTCAACTGCCTCAACGTCTTGTATCTTAAAGGAGATCCTCCAAAATCGAATTGTGATGCCTCAGTTAACATTTCTTTCTTACCACTTCTATTTTAAGTTTCCCGAACCCGAAGTGTCATCACTACTAGCCAACTGATTTCTAGGCTAATAAACCTGTAAGAAAATTGAGTATTAGGCCCGTTCTTTACAATCTTCCTTTGAAGGAGGATTTTTCCATCATTGCATCATTCATAAATCATGCTATCTAACTCTAGATACTCAACATGCATCCGAAACTGATTTATCAGTCTCAGCCCTGGAGAGATGCTTCCATTCATCAAGTAACAAGACACTCTTTCTCTTATCGTGAGCATAATTGTGTAACGTATATCAAGAAAAGGTTCCATAAAGAATACCATTCGCAGTCAATTATTGGTAATGTAACTGCAAAAATCAGATTACATTGTGGGCTTGAACAACACTAACCTCGTTTGTATTGGTCATAGGATCACAGAAAAGAATGACTACCACTTTGTCTTTAACCTAACATGACCCTCTTAAAGACCATCAGACGGTGGATTCACCCATTCTACCTCATTTCTCCTTCAATGATTACTTTGAGAACAAGGGAACAAACTCCAAGTATTATAACATGACTCTCTTAAATACACCTTTTATGTTTTTGATGTCAATAAAAAAAAAAAAAGAGATCTTCCTTCACTTAATTGTTTTTCTTCTCTTCTCCCAGATATATCTTGAAAGTTTCTCTCAAAGCTAGACGCATGAATTTCTTAGCACATAAGTGCTGCAACACGGGACCACCATCAACCATGTAAATGAGAAACTAAGAATCATCCAATGACTAAAGCTTCCCCTTCAACATCTACTAATGCACCTGCCAAAGGTCATCTATTTACTTTAGAATCCCAAAATTCTCATTTTTCTCCAGACCTAAGTTGCTCAGACTCGGGTGCAGGTGTCCGATACGGGTGCGGATCAAGAGGTCAGATCCTTCGTGATTTAATTTTTAAGATGCAGGGATATGGATCCATGTATGGATACGGGTGCGGGGATTCGCCTAAAAATAATTGAAATATCTAAAAATAGAGTTATAAAACCTAAATTATGAGATATTATGTGGAGAACTTGAGGAGAATTCTGGAAGGAGATTAAAGGAAAAGGAGTGACATAGAAATTTCTATATAAAAGGTATTCTATTTTCTACAATTTCACCTTAGCTTTTGTATTGATTAGAAAAATCATTAAAACTATCCACTTTCCCCATCGATTTTGGTCAAATTACCCAAAATTGGTTGACCAAATCGGACACAGATCACACACCCATGTCGTGTCGACACGGGTGCGGCATCAAAAGTGAAGAGTTCGAGCAACTTAGCTCCAGACATATGAGACTGCGAACTTCATAAATAGAACCACCTGTAACCAGAGTCCCGAACTTAGGACTCTATGTTGTTCTTTGATGCTAGACTTTTTGTCCATTCACAAGGGGCCCATATTTCCATAGTTTTGAGCTCTACATATGGATAATGATCTTTATAAGTTTTATACAAGAATGGGTCTACTAAGTAGGGTGCAGTCAGTACACATTACACAAAAGGATCAACAAGAAACTACTAAGGTGAAAAACAATCCAACACACATGATACATATAATTTTGGTTATTCAAACTAACTAAAGTATGTGCCGTGGGTTGCCGAGGGCCTGTGCACCCCCGGGATTAGTCGGGGCTCAAAGAGACTCGGACACCCGGTGCAAATCAAAAAAAAAAAAAAAAAGTATGTGCCGTGGGTGGTGGGTTTCTTCCATAACATTTGCCTATCAAAATAACCATTTCATAATGAATATGATTTCAATGAAGTGGTAAAAGCAGAGCACCTTTCATCCGCCCAGTAGGATGTATGATCAAGAGAAGGAAGTACAAGTGTTGCCTTCATGATTTTAGCAACAGCTACCATATCACAGATCTGCATTCTAGAATTATTTGTTCATCAGATGGAGATAATAGGAATCTTTAATAAAAGGAATTGAAGCGTGAAACCTATAACAACCAGACCCCAAATCTCATCTGATTTAAGCCACCATTTGCATTTATCAGAAGGTAACCATTTGTCTTTGCATCTACAACTGCCAAAGAAAGCAAAAAGGATGAGGGTAAGGTAAAAACAGTTAATAGGCTGAATAAAAACGAATTTCAGTTGTTCAGGTGTTTACGTTTCTGACTCTTTGTCCGCTCAATGCACTGAGTGAAATTTTCACTATTAGGCTTCAACCATATTTCTGAAAACTGAAAAGGGAAAAAGAGAACAACATTTAGAAGTGTTACTTCCTTTAGCACTAACAAGCTGGAAGATTTGTGATAGAACTTACATCTAGCATGCTATTCTGGTTACCAACAACACCCGATGCAACCATATTTAGAGTCTGTTCCAAATGATTCCGTTCTCCACTATGTTTGGTATCTCCTTCCATATGTCTATAGGCATGAGTGCTTTGATCCCTTAGACGTAGCTGACTGACCAGTGAGTCATATGAATCCTGTTGGGCAATGTCGAACATTTGAAAAAACATAACTTTACTGATGCAACTAGTCTTGATATTAGTAGAGTGCAGAACAGCAAAATCATTAGTTGCATTTTCAAAACAGAGACTTGGCTAACAAAGAAACTCGTGATTAAAATCTAACACAACCCAAAGCTATCTATCTGCCTATCTCATCATTTTCCTTCGTTCTCTATGTAACATATGTTTTATTTTACATGTTTCACCTAAAGCCTGATAGTTGCATCAAAGACGATACACACTGTTGTGTCACATCCCCACTGTCTTTGTTGCGAAAATTCGTAGGAATCATGTAATGGATACATTCAGGACCATATCACGTGAACAACCAACTAGATTGAAGGTTTACTACAGGCAAGCATACTATTAATAGCCAAAAAAAGTCGACCACTACTGAGAAGCAAATACCTCAAGAAGAACAGAAAGTGTTGCAGTTAATATTTAATCATTCAAAACTAAGTGTTAAATTAAGCTCCAATTGATCTTGAAAAACACCCAAAAACAAACCAAATTTGAAGGAAAAACAAATGAACACGGATGGGAGTGAAGAATTCCATTTCTAGAACTACAAAATAACCTGACTGTACGCAACTCTTTCAATAGCAGATCCAAACCATCCATAGGCACAAAACTTGAGAACACCCATAAACAAGCAGAACCCGCAAAACACCAAGAACATCCAGTGCCCCAACTTCTTCCTTCCTTTCAATTCCAATCCAAACCCAAAATCCACAGTCAAAGATTCCAATTTTTTCCTCAAATGCACCCTTTGGATAACATTACTCAAATGGGTATGCTTCTTTTCTCCTAAAATCTCATACCCATCAGCAATATTCGCATTGGTTTCAGATCTAGGTGAGTTAAGCGGTACATCAATCTCATGATGAGTATTCAAAGTAGCAGTACTACTACTACTACTACCAGTATTTTGGGCGTTTTGGTTAGTATTATTGGTCCTCTTAAAAGAATGAGCTCTTCGAGTCATTGGTCCAGAGAATCGTGGACTATTGACCCGCTGTGGAACGCCATCTGTGGCGGTGGAGTGGTGGTGGCTATGGTGGTTGTTATGATGATGACCCATTTCGTATTAACAACAATATGAATAAATTAGCTGTAGTTGTACGTGGTAACTCGTATGAATTGGCCAGAAAGTGTGGATCCAGATGGGTGAAGTGATATTATTGAAGATGAATAGGCATTAATGGAGAGAAAGTGGAAGAGATAGAAGAAAGCATACAGTAAAAAGGAAGGGAGAGTTCAATCATTGTTTCTACATTTAAATCTTCCCCCCATGGAAAGTTGCCTACCGGAGCCGCCATTTTCAACTACCTGTACACGCGGATGAATGAATACATCATCATCCCCTCACTCGTTTTCTTACCCCTTGTTTGGACGATTCTTTAGCGGTGTTTGACTAATTTAAATTCATGTCAGATAATTCATGCCGAATAGATCTACCAATGTTTTTTTTTACTTTAGTTATTCTGTTGTAATAATTATTACTTAGTAGTTCAAGTAATACACTTAGGAGTCGTTTGGTAGAGTATATAAGAATAATGTTGAATATGATGTATTAGTAATGTATGCATTAGTAAAACAAGCATAACTAATGCTTGCATTAGTTATGCTTGCATTATTTCTTATACATTGTTTGGTTTGATGTATTGGAAATAGCAAGTCTTGTATAAAGACTATTAAAAAAATATTTGTTTACAAAAATACACCCACATTCTTTTACAACTCAAAATCTTGATTTATTAAACAAATGGACTATTCCGAAAGTTAATATTAAAATCATTTATGATTATGGTTGGTTTGATAAGATTTCTAATAAGCAGTTGATTAAAACAACTGAACAATCCTTGGCGCTAAACTCGTCCGAACAAACCATTCGTTTATTAAATAAGCGTGATATTGAATTATATATATCTCAGTATAAATTTTTGCATATTGGCATGGTTTAAATTGCTTTTAAACCTTTAACTCTTAAAGGGTTACCAAAGACTTTCTTAGCTGCTCTACGAAATGCGAGGAATTTAAATTTTCGTCAATCCTTGATGGGTTCGATAGAATCTACGGTGGCTTATGGTCCAGTTTATTTTAATGCTCAGCCCAATTTGCAGTTATCTTTGACTGATTCTAATATATTAGATGCTTTAACCTTGAATGTTAAAACGCATGGTTATAACTATGCACCTGGATCTGAATTAATTTGCTTGTCGTATAGAATCTATTATAAATTACTTGCTACTTTGAATCCTAGATGTAAGTTATATGATACATATGATCAAACTATTTTAGTAGAAACTAATTTCGTCAGATCTAAGGTCACTACTAGAAGACCTATAAAATGGGAAGAAATTAATTTTCCTACCACTTGGATTTTAGATTTTGTTATGCCCCCTGAGCAAATGACCGATGTTGTCACTAATTCTGAATATTCTCATATTAGTCAAAATTTCGATGAAAAAATTTGTATGCAGTTTGATGAAAAAAGTGTTCCTTATAGTAGACATTTTTTTGCTTCTGATAGAAGACTGACTATTCAACATATTTCTCCGATAGAACCTTGTTATGGTCCAGCAAGAAATCGCATTGCTTCATTACATACTTTATCAACAGTTATATCTACAGAAAAACAAAAAATTAAAATTGATCCTCGATTAAACATTGTTCAAACGAATGATAAAGCATCTCATATTTCTGATAAGGATATTCCTTTTGTATCCGAGATAGATTTTAATCTTAATGATACTTAATGATGAGTGAACATCAAATTGATTTTAGTCCAAGTTCACTGGCAAGAAAATATATTCAAAACGAATTTTTAAATGAAAAATGGAACCGGTTTAAAACTTGGTTTTTTGACACTTATAGTAAAGAAGATTTAAATAATATTTCTCAAGAGTTTTATGAAACTTGTGCATTACATAATCATATTATGTTTTTTGTGCCCTGGTTTATAACCACTTATTTACCTTTATTCATCAACGTTCTTGAACGATCTTACAAAAATGAATCGGGTAATATTATTCAATCCATTTATCCTCCTCAAGCTCCGTTTATTTTACCAAATAATACTGGTATTACTTTTACTGCTTTTCATAAATTTATTGATAATGATGTCGCCGCAGTAAGTATAAATGAAATTATTTCTCAAAATAATTATTTGGGCCTATATGTTAAAGATATTGGTGAACATATTTGTTCTCTAGACAAAAAATTAGATAGTATGTCTAATCTGATTGTTCAAATTGATAGTAAGCTAAAATCTGTGAAACAAGTTTCGGAACAGGCTTCTTCGTCAAAACAGCCTGATGTTCATATTCAAAGGCCTCCTGAGATTCAGGATTTTATTCTTAGTCGTACAACTGACCTAGCAGTGGTCCGCCCAGTCATAGATCAAGCAAGTCAATATCCTTAGAGGTAGTCCAACTACATAAAAAGAGAAATACACAAGAATTTTAACGTAGTTTCTCGGATTGCATGGTTTAATTATTTTACCCAAGCAAAGGGCCTGTCAAAAAGTTATACATACTTTTATTAAGCCCATGTGTCTGATAGTTCTAATCGGGTATGAGGCGCCCTACTTATTAAACTCAATTTCGGGCTAAAAACCACGGCTCATCAGACGGAGTCATAAAGACAAAGCCAATAAAAGTAATACTAGATCTGACTGTATCTCAATCTCAGAACCAAGTCGAGAAGTCATACTAAAATTCTTCTATATTTAAATAAAGCTTAGATCCGTTCATGATCTATATAAAAGAGAAGTTAGTTATCCGGCATAGATATAATTACTTAGCCGGACATAGTCACGGCTTAACTCAGATATAAAAACTAAAAATAAAAGGAAGTACCTTGTAGCAAACAGCACACTTTACTATTTCTCAGGCCAAAGTCCGGTAAACTTACGATACTTGAAAATATTTTACAAGTGGGGAGAGAGAAAGTAGAAAGAAGGAGAGAGGGTTTCTAAAAACCTGCCCTCAATTAAAGAAGAACAGACCTATTTATAGAAAAAGAAAAACATCTTTGTACAGGATACCGGGCCCCTATCTGGGTCCTGGTAACAGTGTATTTACTGTAGCAACACTGTTCACTAACAGTAAATACACTGTTACCAGGACCCAGATAGGGGCCCGGTATCCTGTACAAAGATGTTTTTCTTTTTCTATAAATAGGTCTGTTCTTCTTTAATTGAGGGCAGGTTTTTAGAAACCCTCTCTCCTTCTTTCTACTTTCTCTCTCCCCACTTGTAAAATATTTTCAAGTATCGTAAGTTTACCGGACTTTGGCCGGAGGAATAGTATAGTGTGTTGTTTGCTACAAGGTACTTCTTTTTATTTTTAGTTTTTATATCTGAGTTAAGCCGTGACTATGTCCGGCTAAGTAATTATATCTATGCCGGATAACTAACTTCTCTTTTATATAGATCATGAACGGATCTAAGCTTTATTTAAATATAGAAGAATTTTAGTATGACTTCTCGACTTGGTTCTGAGATTGAGGTACAGTCAGATCTAGTACTACTTTTATTGGCTTTGTCTTTATGACTCCGTCTGATGAGCCGTGGTTTTTAGCCCGAAATTGAGTTTAATAAGTAGGGCGCCTCATACCCGGTTAGAACTATCAGACACATGGGCTTAATAAAAGTATGTATTAGCTTCTTGACATGACATTTGCTTGGGTAAAATAATTAAACCATGCAGTCCGAGAAACTATGTTAAAATTCTTGTGTATTTCTCTTCTTATGTAGTTGGACTACCTCTAATGATATTGACTTGCTTGATCTATGACTGGGCGGACCACCGCCAGGTCAGTGATCCTGTAACGTTGGTATCAGGTCAGTGATCCTGTAACGTTGATTATTATTATTATTATTAGAGGGTAGTTTTGTCATTAGTTAATGCATTAAAACCACTGCATTGCTAATACCTAGAAATCCATGGTATTAGCAATACACACCTTAATACACAATAGAGTGTATAACTAATGCAAACATTAGTTATACATAGGTTGGAAAAGAGTACCAAACAAGGTACTAGTAATACACAATGCTAATGAATGCGTTATTTTTCCTAATAGTCGTTTGGTACAAAACTTTATAACACAGAGAATAGTAATACATGGATTAGTAGCGTAAAGATTAGTAATGGAGAATTTATTTTTATTAAGTGTTTGGTTCATTGTTTCCTACATCATCTTGTGTTTGAATTAAACTCTTTAAAAATCTTCGTTCCAATTATACCCTTGAATTATTATGTCATTGGGTCAAGATAGATAATTGCCGGATAATATTATTTTTTACGGCCTTCTAACTAGTTATGGGAAGAACAATTTTGTTGTCATGTTTGCTATTTTTTACACTTGAATTATTTGAGGATAAATAGTTGTCATCTTTATAAATTAATCACTCACAACATGTCAATTTTCAATTTAAAAAAGATAAACCATTTACTTTTAAAATCGAAAAGATGGTTAACAATGGTAAAATTGAATAAACCATCTACATTTACACATAAAAATTGCAAGTTATAATTTTAATATGTATATAATTTTTTAAATAGTTCAAAATACAAATAGATAGAAAACTACACAAATATATATATATATATATATATATATATATATATATATAAAAAAAAAATCGCAAACATCATGTAGTGATATATTTGTCTTTTTAATTAGTAAATGTTAAATAACTCACATTTCAAATTTGTATTGATTTATATTGGATTTATTTAGTATCAAACAACTCTCTCTAAATAATTTGTAAGCTGATTTATTTAAATAAATTAACAAGTACAAATATAAAACATAAAATCATGTAAATAAACAAAATAATTAAAATGATTTGAGTGATATTTTTGTCTTTGCATAAACTTATCCCATGGCATTATATCTTATGTATTACTAATACCTCCAAATGAAAGGTATTAGTAATACATCTTATAATTTCACGTAGAATGTATAACTAATACATAGATTAGTTATGCATAGGCTCAAATTCCTACCAGACATAGTACTAAATAATATCATACATGATACATGGACTATTTCTTTGGTTAGGAACAAGTTATCCCAGAATTAATTATCCTGGGATAACTTATCCCTCCATGTATATGTGATAACTTATCTCATCACTATGGTATAAATGGCGGGATAAGTTATCCCAAACATGGCAACCAAACAAGACATCAAATTTTTATCTTATGACTATTTATTTTTATACCTCACACCAAACAACCCCTTAATACACTAAAAATGAATCATCATCCTCGTTTTAAGTAAAATTAAATAACATATTTAGGGGATTCATTCATTCAAAAATAATTATCGCATAATATATAAATATGTCATTTAACTTGACCTTATTTTATATTTATGACCTTCAACTTTGGGTGTGCACAAGTAGATACTTAAACTTGTATGAATTCAAGCAAATAGATACACGTGTCGTATGTGGCATCATATATGGCAATTTGTGTCATACGTGGTGTCTTACGTGTATTATGTCACATAGGACTCATATGTCTACTTGTTCAACTTTATACAAGTTTAAGTGTTTACTAGTGCAAACTCATTGTTAAAGGGCATAAATATAAAATAAGATCAAGTTCAAAGGTATATTTATATATTATGTCATAATTATCTATGAAAACAAAATATCAGTATCCATTTAGATAAAAATTGCCACATTATTTTTTTATTTTATACAAATATTATTTTATGAAGAAGTGTCAAATTTTTTATTTTATTGTTTTGGTAACCAATGTAAATTACCATTAACAAACAGAAAACAAATACACTTAAAGAGCACTCAATCTCCTAATCACCCTCTAAGAAAGATATTAGGAGAGTTAAGCCTCTTATAGAACTCTAATTACACAAATTTCAGCAACAACCAACAATACTTATTTGCCTTTCTAAACCGTTTAACTATCTCAAGTCTATCTACAAATTCCTTCTTAATTTGTGTCACAGTTGTATATATTTACAGTGATGCCTATAAACAATTTCCAGTTCCTTGCATTCCAAACCTGGTATATCATTGCTCCGCACAATGCAGTAATAAGTTCCTTGTGAAACTGTTGTCAATTCTTCCTTCTAAGTCTATTTAGAATATGTTTGACAGTTTCAACAGGAATAAAAGTCCCAGACCATTGTTACATTTCAATTTGGACTCTCACTATCCATTCACAAGTAGAAAGCAAGTGAATATGTGTCTCCTCTACTGATTTTATCACACAAACAACATGTGTCATCTTCCACTGGAATATTTAATTTCTTAAGTCTCTCTTTGGTTAGTAATTTACCTTGCATAGCTAGCCACAATATGAATCTATGTTCAGGTTGAGCAAATTTAGTCCAAATTAAGTCACACACTCTAAGTCTAGCATGTTGCCCCACTAGTGTATTATAACTCTGTGTGAGTGAGTGTTCGTAATAAATTTCCTTAAGCGCTGAAGATTGACTGCAAACAAAATAAATAGAATAAAAATGTAATTTTTATTGATGAATCGTTGTGAGTACAATTATGTCGTTCTCTTGATTCTTCTCTCCTAAGCTTCTCCAAAATTCAAGGGCCTTCAGTAGTGTACTTCTCGAATTGTTGGATGATATAGACCTCTTTGAGATGTTGTTGCTCTCCGGGAATGTCGTAAAACGCTTCGTCGTTTCAAGTCGGCCTCCAGGAAGAACTCCGTTGATCACTCATTCAAAGAGCTATGTAGTTGATGTTGTAGCTTTCTCCAATTGCAGAATGTTTGTTGAAGAGTTTTCTTCCTCTAGAATGTCATGTGCATCCCCTATTTATAGTTTTAGGGGGTGGACAAGGTTGCATATGATTGACCAAAGAATGTCATTTTGACACTTGGCAGATTATGATTGGTTCTTGCACTTGATTGGGACTACCACCTCATTTGGACACGGAGCTCCACCTTATTGGTCTTGGATGCCTAGTCACTGTGACACGTGGCATGAGTTTGGGCTTCAAGGTGAAATGGACCTTGGATTTGAATTTAATAAAATGGTTTCATTTATTTGTAAAGCCCAAATGAGCATGGATTTAATTCAAATATCGTATGAATTTAATCCAATAAAATTTATGTGTCTACAAATGCCCCTTACTTTGAGACTTGTCGACATGCAGGTAACTTTGAATCTTGTTTAGCAATAACCCATTTTGATAGTTCAACTTTGCGCGTCTGTAATGTAAATTTCATATCTAATTGTAGAAAAATTGAAATCGCAAGCCGTTTGATTTTTTCCAAAACTAAAAACATGAAACTATGACATTTAAAATATTTGTAGCCAAATTCCTCTTCAATTGCTACAGTTTTGATCTTCAGTGTTGAACCCATTTTTGATTGTCAGATTTGTACGTCCGTAGTGTAAATTTCATATCTAATTATAGAAAAATCAAAATCAGAAGCCGTTTGATTTTTTTGAAACTATAAACATGAAACTATGACATACAAATTTTTTTAGCCAAATTCCTCTTCAATTGCTACAATTTTGATCTTCAATGTTGAACCTGTTTCTGATTGTTAGATTTGTGTGTCCGTAGTGTAAAATTCATATCTCATTGTAGAAAAATTAAAGTCGCAAGCCGTTTGGTTTTTTCGAAACTAGAAATATGAAAATACGACATATAAAATATTTGTAGCCAAATTCCTCTTTAATTGCTATAGTTTTGATCTTCAATGTTGAACCCCTTTTTGATTGTTAGATTTTTTTTGTCTTTTGATTTCTCCAATTATGTTTTCGCCGAAGTAACACTCTTTTAGAGCCATGTTGTGCAATCTTGATTTCAAGCAACAAAAATGGACTTTAGTGAACGAGAGGCACCATACCTTTGCCTTGAGATCCTGGAGAACAAACAACATTCGCGCGCCAAAGTTCTCACCTTGAAAGTTCATCCTCTGTTGATCGGCGCCTTCCCACTTGTTAGAAAGTTGTTGGAAAATTTTCATCATCTCTCGAAGTAGTCATCAACAGAAATGATGGACGTCATGGACAATTCTTCTGGCAAAGTCACACCTGAAAATTTTTTCTTCTTGAAGTCTTCCACTCATCAAAATGTTGTTGCCGCCATCCTCCTAGCCGTGATAAGAGTCTTAGCAGCTGGCGTGTTCCTCCTCTCAGATTTGGTGAGCTTTGCTATACGTCTGACTATTGAGAGTGGGTAGAGGATGTGTTTGCCCGTTGCAAGGAGACTTTGGACAACATCAAGACTTATGATGCTATATTTGCTTCACTGTTCACATGTGACCATAATGAAAATGTTTTCCAGGCCTTTTGCGATAATTAACGTCCATCCACCAATAAAGTCTCTACCTTCGTCAAAGAGTTATCTATTTCTTTATGGGATTCGAGAATCATGTGAGGCCTTCCTGTTCATGGTTCCTTTTATGATAAAGTTACACCCTGAGATAAGGAGTTGACACATGTAGATAATCAAGGGAAGTCTTTTCTCCCAAGAAGCTGCTCCTACTTGTTTTCGTTGTTCTACCGACTTACCAAATATTCCATCGATGGAGTTTCCTTTCGAGAATGGACAAAGTTCTGATTTAGGAGATCGAGAAAATATGTTGAGCCTTCACCAATGATATCCAAAAATCGTACGAAGCTAAGGATGAATCATGATCCTTCTGGAAATATTCACATGATATTTTTACCACGAACTGAAGAAGAGAATGCTCATTTTGTCGAGCTAGGCGCAAAAGAATCAATCAGAGATGAGACTTATCTTGCGGTTTTTCTTGCATGTTGGCTTTGCAAGTTAGTTCTTCCTAACAAGAAAGTTGATTGTATTCGTGCTAGTGTCTTCAAAGTTGCAAGTTTGATGGCTTATGGGAAAATATTTTCTTTGGCGGTTTCGGTCCTTGCAAGCATCTATCGTGGCCTCAGAAATATATCCACTTCTTCAAACTTGGGTGCTTGCGACATACTACTCCCATTCCTTATGTATATGTGAGTATTTTGAGACCTACTACCGTGTTACCCGCCCCCAACGAGGTGTGCGAATGTGATAGATTTATGGAGAAAAGATGGCAAAACATTTTGACCTTGTTGACGCTCGCAAGTTATTTTCAACAAGTGAATCTGCATAACCTCCACAATCTGGCCATACTACAAGGAAAAGAGCCGCATATTGATGATAGTGGAAAATTGTCCACTTCCTGGAGCGATTTCCTTATAGGCCTCCGTTCAAGTTTTGTCACTTTGAGGCTGGATGATGAATTAATTGTGGAGCCTTATAGCCCTCACCGATTTAGTCGACAATTTGGGTATTGTCAAAATGTTCCTGGTGCACTCATAAAGCACCATTATGATGATTCATTGCTTGCTTTGGTGCAACTATAGAATTCATGTATTCATCTTGGAAGCTCTTCGAAGATCATCATACCAATGCGTCCATCCAATAAGGGGTCTTTAATGACTCGCGAGTATTCAGACTGGTGGCCATCCCATCGAGAGATTTTGTTGAGACGAAGTACCCACATAATTTTGAGAGGTTCGAAAAAAGACGATGCTTCCTTATCAACCAAAGGAGACTAACTTCAAGAAAAGCTTCATCACTCTTTAAAGTTAATGTGACACCAAATATCCCTCCACAATCTATCAAAGTTGTTTTTCCAAGTTTAAAAATTCGAATGGTAAGGCTACACCAGGTGTTGCAGTTACAATCATCATATCAGAGTTGTTGTTTTTCACCGTCTCCAAAGAACTGAAGTATTCAGATCCATCTAGCTCACTGTTCTTGAACTTACGCCGAGTAATCGGGCCAACATGACTGAGATCAACAGATACGACATCAATAGAGTCCTTGTAAGAAAAATCACTACTTTTTCTGAAGGCCATTGCAATAGTTGACTTTGTAGTTTCTGGTTTGCAAGAGAATGAGATGAAGAGCAGAATTGGTCCTTCTAGGCGTGCCAAATTTTTTCGCAACAAATTTCCTTAAGAACTGAAAATTGACTGCAAGAAAAATAAATAAAAGAAAAATATAATTTTTATTGATGAATCGTTGTGAGTACAATTCTGTTGTTCTCTTGATTCTACTCTCCTAAACTTCTCTAAGATTCAAGGGCCTTCAGTAGCGTACTTCTCTAATTGTTGGATGATGTAGACCTTCTTGAGATGTTGTTGATCTCCGGGAACGTCGGAAAGCGCTTCGTCATTTCAAGTCGATCTCTGGGAAGAAATATGTTGATCACTCCTTAGAAGAGCTATGTAGTTGATGTTGTAGCTTTATCCAATTGCATAATGCTTGTTGAAGAGTTTTCTTCCTCTAGAATGTCATGGACATCCCCTATTTGTAGTTGTAGGAGGTGGACAAGGCTGCATATGATTGGCCAAAGAATGTCATTTTGACACTTGGCAGATTGTGATTGGGTCTTGCACTTGATTGGGACTACCACCTCATTTGGACACGTGGTGCCATCTTATTGGTCTTGGATGCCTAGTCACTATGACACGTGACATGGGTTTGGGCTTTAAGGTGAAATGAACCTTGGATTTGAATTTAATAAAATGGCTTCATTTATTTGTAAAACCCAAATTAATCATTTAGCCCAAATGAGCATGGATTTAATTCAAATTTTGTATGAATTTAATCTAATAAAATTTATGTGTCTACAGTGAGTACTTTCCCTCGGGAGTGAGCAAGTAAGCACGAGATGAATACCAAATTTGCATCTCTACTAAGGCATTAACCATCTTCCAGTACCAACTTAAGTCTAATTGTGGAGTATGTATCCATATGTTATCATTGTTTTTCATATACACTTCATGTACCCACTTGATCCATAACACATCTTCCTTCACAACGAGTTGCCAGAGCAGTCTACCAATGGAGGCCATATTCGACAACTTACTACCTTTGATGTTCAAGCCACCAAACTTCTTAGAAATACACACTTGTTCCCATGAAACTAATGGCACTTTTCTTGCTTCCTCAGTACTTCCCCACAAATAATCTCTACATTTTTTGTCCACATTCTATAATACATTCTGAGGCAATATGAATACGGAACTCCAAAAGCTATGTATTGATAAAAAGTACATTAATTATTTGAAGTCTACCTGCATAGGACAATTGCTTTGAATAAGCACTAGTGATCTTGGATGTTATCTTGTCTATCAATTGTTGACACTCCATCTTACTCCAACCCTTAGAAGACAAAGGTAAACCTAGCTAGATATCTTATACGAAGGGTACCTAAGATGAATTATGTCTTCCTCACCAGTTGATCTTTGGTCTGGTCGTCTACTCCTGCCAGGAAACAAGTGTCAAATTTATTCCTGAAATTAATTAATCTCTTAAAGTTGGACCATGGGAGAAAAATGAAAATGTCCCTATGATGCTATCCCTCAAAAAGATGAGGCATCCATGCCAAAACATTGACGTTTTCATGTTCCTGACTGAAAACTCAAACTCGTAATGAAATATTAGGGATAAACTACAAAAAAGAACAAGAACGTACAAAGAGTATATATAGCAACCCAACTTTTATAAATATTATTTTTAAAATGTTTATTTTAATCAAGTTGAGATGTCTTAATGAAATTTCATAAAGTATAAAGATCAAATGACAAATTAAACTTTTGGCACATCGTTGCAAGTAAATATTGATGAGAAAAGTATTTCAAGTAAGTCAATGTGGAACTTTTGTCATTTTTAACACTCCATCTCACGCACAATGCTTTTGGACTATTTTTTTATTTTTTGGGGCCCCAATATTTGGTGAGATGGGCTCTGCAGATACCATGTGAAATTAGGTCTTATGCCTAACTTGATTGCACAAGTTTTATAAGTAGTTCACCCATCTCATTAACCATCAATGTGAGACTTTCGTCATTCTTTATCATTACTGTATTAATAATCTCTAAATTGAACACTGAATGAATAAAGTAAAGGATTGGAGGAAGGAAAAGTTATAATTTGATATATAACACATGACAGAAAACAATTGTTAGAATTATATTTTATTTTTTATTTGGTGTTTAATATTAGCATTAAAGTCTAATTAATCTAAATTCATACAATATAGGATTGATTTGATAAAAAAAATGTTCTCTATCAAAGATTTTTTCATTGAAAATATTAGAAATTTATGAAATATAGACTAGTGACTATTGACTACAATAATATAAATGTACGAATTATAAAAACTTATAGAAGCAGTTCAAAAATAAAGTAATACTTATACAAAGTTTAATTCAAAGACAACTACCAAGACTAGTAGAATTATCTAGGTCACTAGCCTAGTATTTTCTAAGAATTACTAACCAATAATATTGATTTCCCAGTTTGTATTATCATTGTGTAGCTGTTGACAGCAAATGACAAGTAATCTAAAACTACTACAATCTTATGTGTTCATATGGACACCTTAATTGTTTTCCCACTAACGGTATGAAGGAAAATTTTATGTTGAAAATAAGTGGGGTCGGATTGTACTAATTTATTTATGTTTGAAATATAAATAAAAATATTTATATATAATTTAAATAAATATTATGAAAAATAAAGTTGGGATAGGGGTGTAGGTTGTGGGAATGAGGATGGGACGGAGTAAAATAAAATATATCGGAGGATGGAGAAGACACAACTAAAGTAGTTATCGTAAACTTATTTTTTCTACTTTTACTAAAGAAATTATTTTTCTTATTTTCATTATTTTTATTATCTTATGTTAACTCCAAAAAAATAAGACTTAATTAGATCTATAAGTAGTCTATAACTTAGATTAGAAAAAAACAAATAATAAAATAAAATAGTTCATTTGTTTTTTGTATTTATTTATTGTGTGTGTGAAAGTCTTGATTTTCCTACCCATGTGTTACGCCGCATGGCCTGCAAATGAGTGCATGTGATACAAATTACAATCATAATTATTTTGTCTATTTTTTAAAAATACAATTTTTAATTATCTAAAAAGAAACAAAACCAACAGTAATATAATGTTGAACAAGTAATAAATTAACCATGTGGTATCTACATTGATCTACTCGTTAAATGGGGAGCCAAGTGTCATTAGAGAGAATGATGCTCAGTATTTAATTTTAATTAATCTAATTTATAAGCCGTAAGAGATTCTAAATTTTGATTTTTTTAATTAATTAATGGGACTATTCTAGGGATGTTCAAAATCGAACCGAAACCGATAATCTGAACCGAAAAAAGTTATTGGTTTATCAGTAATGGATTATTGGTTTAGCGGTTTTGATAACAGTTTTGAATTTTTTTTTATCGGGTTATTGGTTCTTAACGGTTTGAAGTTTTTTCTTAACGGGTTAACCGATAATCCGATAGTAAATTAAATAATTATATTTATACCATTTTGTATATAAAGTCCTTGACTAGGAGTTTGGTTTCCTACTTTTATTTCTCTTTGTCGCAAACTCTTGGTTATTCTACAATGTAAAACTTGTGAATTTATGTGCATGGTTCATTTGGTTTGTTACCTTGTTTCTAAGTGATTTTCATTATTTTTTTTGTCAAATTTTAACGGTTAAACCGATAACGATCAATAACAAATAAATCAATAACCAATTAGTCAATATCTTAATGGTTCTATAACGGTTTAGCATCTCTATAAACCGATAACCAATAGGGTAAATCGATAAACTTCAAAACCGAACCAACCGATACGCAGCCCTAGACTATTCTATCAACAAATACTAAAAGATTATTGAAGATTTGCTAGTTGATCAATTAGTCTTACCGTTCATGGTTTACCATTGAATTCTTTAGGCTAAGTGAAATATATAAATATATAAATTTTATTGGATTAAATATATGTTTGTTTTGATTGGATAGCTAATTTGTACTCTTTTATTAAAAAAATTATATATTTATCAAAACTCAAGTGCAAGATTTATTTATTTTGAAGCCTAAATCCTTGCCGTGTCAAGATTACTTGGCATCCTTATCAAATTCGGGACCAACAAGTCGATTTCATGTATTCAATAATGTGACAATTTCAATTAAATAAAAAATAAGCCAAAAGCCTCCAAGTGTCCAAAATGATATATTTTAGCTAATCACAAGGAACTTTACTTATTTGGTATAATAGCTATAACGGAGGAGAAGGACCTAAAATTTCCTTTAACTGAATTGATATAAAATTACCCTTCGTTCACCTTTCGACCCCTACATATCTCTGACATCAATATTATAACTCAAAAATATCCTTGATATTAATCTATACCACGTGTTATGCCGCAGCCCGCATGGCCTGCAAATGAGAACATGTGATACAATTATAATTATTTTGTCTATTTTATAATCCAATTTTTTAATCTTCTAATCAATTATGTAGTATCAGAAGAGAATGGTCAGTATTTAGTACCAGTACACTGATATTTAGCTATTTATATATGCTGTAAGAGAATCTAATTTTTGAATTATTTATCAGTTAAATAATTATGTGACTTTATTTTTGCCTCCAAATACTAATAAATTGAAGATTTGTTAGCTGATCAGAGAAATGGATCCCCAAGCATATTATAGCTCTGACGAATCTCAACAATTATGCATGCTTACCTTTCGCCAATATATTTCAAAATTTATTCGGATCGTTCATGATTTATTTTAAATCGATCAACACTTAATCAGTAATTGCCGTTGTTTCAAAATGTCATTTTTCTTCAACAGGAATAAGTGACCATATGAGAATTGAGAAATCAACTCATGAATATATATCTAGATTACATTCAAAAACTCTGAAATCAAGCTCAAATTCGATCCATTTCTACTCTCTAGTTATGAAGAAATTTCATTATTTATTTAATTATATATCCCGAAAAAATCATCAAAATTAAGCCATTTCTATTTTCTTGTTATGAAAATTTTGTTCAGTATCCTTGGTAATTTTGTTGGATATATAATTAAATAAATAAATTATAAACGTTTGACAATTTTAAATTTTAAATCTCAATATAGAATCAAAATGTTATATGCTAATTATGAAGAAAAGATATTCATGTCTTTTGTCAGTATGTGGATAAGGAGGGGTATTCTAGTCATTATACAAGGATACTTATCAAAGAGTTTGTTACCCAAATAGTTAATAGTCAAGGGAGGTTAAAAGCTAACTATGGTTTATGGCTATGCATACTCAAATCATAATTCATTAATGAACAATATCTCTTATTTCTTTTCTTTCTAAATTCTTGTAACTATTTCTTTATTTTATATATTATTGTTAAGAAGTTATTCTTCAATCTTTAGCTTCTTAGGTTACATATTAGTGTTTAATCAAATAAACACATTACATTGGTATTAGAGCAAGACTATAATTTTTTATTTGTAAAAATGCTGAAGACGACAGTAAATGGCAAAAATCACTCAAGTACATGTGTTTTACTTACAAAGTTAGTCAACATATTTAATTAAACTTTTAAATAAAATTTATTGACATGAAATTTTTATTTAAAACTAAAATTTTAAAAAATAAAAAACTATCATTTAATAACCTTTTTCCTTTATACAATCATTTAAAAGATATTATTTAAATCATTTAATACTACATTCACTACTTCATTCTAAATAAGTGGTGTACCTCAGTCCGACGAAATCAATGAAAAATCACCACGTAGGTCTTCCGTCGCCAGGGGTAATATAGGAATTTACTTTTAGTGTTATGTAGAAATATATGGTACTTAACTGTTTTACAGTTGCAATTTTTCATTTATTGGACATAAAAGCCCACCCATATTTCCCTCTTTTCTTTACATCAGCCGAAAAATGTGGGCCCTTGTTTCTGTCTTTTCCTCATTTTTTCAGTTTTCTTTTCACTATCCAACTTCCTTTTAACATATGGACCCCACTTCAACAATTCTAATCTTTGTCTAAGGCTACTTCCGTAAATAAATAAAAAATGAGGGCCACTTCTAACCCCCAAATTTTTTGTTTTAAAAAAAAACAAAAAACAATTATTTGTCATCCTTTCCAAGTGCTATTGCAGACCCACGTTGCAAATTTCTCTCTTTCCTGGATTCTTCTTCCGGTTCTTTCCGCTGCTCTTTTGGTCACCCTTATCAGTTTCATATTTATAATTAATTCTGATTTCTTTAGATTTTGTGTTATCTTTTTTTTTTCTTCTGAATTTTCCTTGTGAGCTTTGGATGTTCTCTGACTCTTCTTCTACCACTAGTGAACTTGTTCGCGCTTCGCACGATAATAAAAAATCTCTTCGATTTGACCTTCAAAATTCTCTTCTCATACTCCTCGTTCCGCTTTAATCTTTATCTAATACCTCAATATTATAAATAATCAAAAAGTTTATTTTGCTCTTTAATTTTTGTTCGAAAAGATAATACAAACGTACAGTCTATCTTTAATTTTGAAAACTATATCAAACCTACAATTAAATTTTAAACAATATGAATTACGATAACGCAATAAAAAGAAGGGAAAAGGGTTTGAAAAATACTTCAACTTTGGCCGAAATTGCTGTTACGATACCAAACTTTATGGAGGACCTTTTACCCCCTGAACTATTTAATAGTGTATTTTTTACCCCTGAACTATTTAATAGTGTATTTTAAAGGTATATATGTGCCCACGTGGACACATTACTATTTATAATTATGCAATATTTTTTATGTCCACGTGGGCACATATACATGTTTAAAATATGGTATTAAATAGTCTAGGGGGTAATAGGTCCTCATGAAAGTTTGGTATCGTAACAACAAATTCGACCAAAGTTGAAGTATTTTTCAGACCCTTATCCCTAAAAAAATATTGGTGTTATACATAAAATCTGTTACTCATCACATGGGGATAAAAAATAGTGAAAGACATCATTTTGGTGCTATACATATTCACTATAAGTATGTAATTATGACAATAATGGTTAAGAAAGGTCTTTGAAATAGATAATTATAATAGGTAACCAAAGATAAAAAAAACTGAAATTTTAAAGAACCCATTTATAGGTTATTTAAGAGCAACAATTAGCTTGAATGGGATGAATGCAATAGCGTGGGAAAATATTAATTAACCAAGGGACTTTTGAGTTTTTCTCCTAATCAGAAGAGTTAAAGAAAACTAATTTTCTAACATTGCATATGTAACATAAACTAAGAAAATTAAAGGAGTGTTTTTTTGTAAACATAACACATTATATATATATATATTAACTATTAATGTAATTTAAGAGTAATAATCATCAAAAGTCATAAGAGTAATGAAAATAAAGATTATTAAGTTTTTATATTAAAGAATATGAATAAATGAAGGAGTAGTAATTGACATATTCATTTTTGTACAATAATTAAAATACATAAATAATAAAAAATATATAATTAAGAGATAATTTTTATATTCTAATATATAGATATAGATTATACATATTGATATATAGATTGATTGTACGTAAATTAAATAATAAAGAGAGATGAATTTAAAATATTAAGATCATTGTCATTTTGTAATTCAAAGAAGGTTAAAAAATATTTAAAATTTTAAGAGTGAAAATTAGAGAGATGTGAATTATAGATATTTTTTAGTCCTTGTAAATAGATATGTGAAGAGTTTTTGTTGTAATTGCTCCTCTACTAATGAAATATTTGTGTAGAATAAATTAAGTAATTACCTTTACAATAAAATAATTGATTAAATAAGAAAAGAGACCTAAAAGAGAAACACCTCCCCTATGTTTCTCCTTTACATATAAGAAATGGGAGGATGAAATACTAATTGACATATTTACTTTTGTACAATAATAAGTAAATAGAATTGTAGAAAAAAATATAAAATAAATAAATAAAATTGATTTAAAAAAAAAAGGTGCATCACTTCTCTAATATTGAAAAGAAACTCTCCTTTCCTTTGTCTCGAATCTTGATCCATCTTGCGCTCCTCTAACATGCTCCTTTAAACATTTACTTGTAAAATAAGAAGTTGGACTCCATATGCTAGAAACAAATTATTCCATGTAAAAGATGAAAATTTATACATAAAAAAAATATTAAAACATAAATATTTAATCATAATACCCTAAATCATTGAGATTAGCAATTTTTGTCAAATGTAGCATGTATTTTTGATACTTATATAGTGATATGTGAAGTCATGCGAATTAATCACAAGAAAGATAAAAAAATCCTTTTATTTTGTGGAGTAACCATTTAGGTGGAGTTATTAGAGGATTAGTGATAGACTTTTGGAATTCATAAAGTGAAAAAAATTATGAAAAATAAAGAAGAGTAAATGAGGGAGGTGTAATTAAGAAAATATAATTTTAATGTTATTTTTAACCTTTTAATATAGCATATAAATAGAGAATAAATAAGAAAATGAGAAAAAAGGAGAAAAAAAAAAGTGGATGGTGACCATTGAGAGGTGCCACATCACCTAGATTATATTTAGCTTTATTATATATATAGATTTTCTTTGTTGCTTTATTCTTGAAGGATTCCATAGATGGCTTTTCCATTGCACTTTTTATTAGCCATTTCAATGTTTTGTATTTTGAAAGTAAAATATTCGAATTTGGTGTTCTCTAATTTTGACTGAGTTGTTTCTTTCTGCATGTGTTAGCTATGTTGGAATCCAAGAAAGAAAAATTTACCGGAGAGTTTTACGAGAGAATAAAAAAACTTTGTTACTGTGAAAGAGTTTCAACCGAGGGAGGCATAGATTTTACATTTTAAAATTGAACTTGCAAAAAAATTTCAATTTGTTTTTCTCAGTGAAAGATGTTCAAACCAGGCTTAGTCAGAAGTTATTCATACTTCAAGTGAGAAAATTATTTGTTTGTGTATTTTGTCGTCCACCAACTTAACAAGTGAATTGTTGAAGATGCAGTAAAAACTGGAGTTTTTTATGAGGGTTACAAACAAATTTCTCTTTTTCATTCTGTTTTTGCTTGTTTGCTGTCTTCAGTTTTCCCCTTTGTGTTTCCGTTGGTTGTTTGTTGTGTTGAGTTTTGTCGTTCTAATGCATCTTTCCGTCTTCATTTCTTCGATTTATGCTTCCTTCGATGTTCTTTTTGTTACTTAAATTGTTGCTTTCTGTGCTTCTCAATGTTCCAATTGTTATATTTAAATTGTTGTTTATGTTTTTAAACCTAATGTTACTTTGAATTGGGGAAAATTTGTTGCTGAAAGCATCCCAAGGTTATTGCTGCAATGGGTTTCAGATTTTCCAAAAAATTATTCACTAATTGAATGAAAGTAAAATAAAAGAAACAATTTCTTGACAGAGAGATATCTACTTCAACTTCAAACTACATAGAAGGTACGTGTAATAATGAAAAGAGGTTCAGTATGGAGTTTGCCGGGTTTTGCTCTTAGTAAGTTGTCATTTTAGGTGACGATATCATTCCTAGATGAAGGCATCACTTACAATTTATGAACTTTTCAAATTAAGACATTATTATAAGTTAGTTCTTTTCGATCTGCAGAGCGTTATCCAAAAGAACATAAAAAGGCATTACTCTTTCTCTCATAATGCTCAGATGGTGATAGTTCATGCAGGAAAAGAAAAAGAGAAACAAGTAGTTGTTTGCGGAAAATAGTTCAGGGAGGAAAAGAAAAAAAGAACAACCAACTGTTCACGTGTGAAACTTGCGGAAGAGTTATTAAGAATGATACATAGCTAGTGATAATACTTAACTTGCAAGTAAAGAACCAACGTTTCTGAGTATGATTACATTCGTGTTGTTGTTGCTCTTATTTTTATTGTTCTTTTGTTGTCTGTTAGCAAGAACAGGCGATATATTTTAGAAATTGTCTTCTGATCAAGTGTATTTATGTTACCAAATAGACAGCAGCAGCAGAAAAGTTCTTTGTTATTTTGTGTAAAGAATCTTCTGGCGCTTCAACTTTTGTTATAGCTAACATTGTTTTAGTTGATACGAGGTAAGCTAAGGATAACTATTGGGGTAAACTGGAGCAATTTTTTCTGCCCTGATTATTGGCTGTCACCTCTTAGTGGTCTTTTAGGGTGTAGATGTCTGCCAAATTCTACCAAGACATTATTAAAAATAATGAAAAAGTAACACCCGTAAGATAGATTACTAACAACCGAAAAAAGGAAGATATCACATCTTGATTGTTACCTGGATATAGTGCAAAAAAAAATTAGGGAAAAATCATAGCAAAATGAATCAGTTCATACCTGAAAGAGCAAAACCATAAAGAATAACAGAGGAAAGACGAAGCGGAAGAAGCAGAGGTTTGATTTTGGCTATGAGAGTATCTGTAGAGGCATTACTTCGACTCTGAGTCATAGGCATTAATTGACCTGTCCAATGCTATCCAAAAGAACATAAAAAACCATTACTATTTCCCTTATAATAAATAGATACTAATAGATAAGGTTGGAAAAGCAAAGGAGAACAAATTGTTCCCGTGTGAAACTCGCGAAAAAGTTATTAAAATTGATACATAGATGGTGATAGTTCAGTTAGGAAAAGAAAAGGAAAACAATCAATTGTTCAGTTATTAAGATTGATACATAGATGGTGATAGTTCAGTTAGGAAAAGAAAAGGAAAACAATCAATTGTTCACGTGTGAAACTTGCGAAAAAGTAAAACTTTGAGGCTCTTCTATTAGTTGTACACAGATGCATTTGAGCTTCCTCTGTTTTTTCATGCAGGCAATTTTCTAAATGAGCACAGTTCATCTGCAAATCAACAATGGGAAAAGATTAAGAAGAAGTCATTAAATAAATTAGCATATCATGAGAACCTTATGAAAAAAAATTAAGTGTAGACACAGTGATTGTTAGCTACTGAAACTTCATGTTATATCTATAGTATAAGTGGTCTATAAAACATAATTCAAGGGCAATTTTGACCCTTTTCTGTATATTTAATACACAACCACATTCTTCTTTATTTTCACATCAAATATAAAACACGCCCGTGCCTTGCACGGGCACTCACCCCCTAGTACTAATATATATTACATAAGTGAAAAGTTATCCAATCAAATACAATCACATTGAATAAAATGAATAAAATATTCTAAATGAAATTTAATTGAAACAATTTGTTTTTTCCTTCTCGATCTAGACAGAGCAGACAAATGATAGAAGTTTGCGCATTGAGAAATAGGATAATAAATAATTTCAAAGTATTTTAAGGTGTAGTTACATGCAAGGCATCAGCTATTTTTAAAATCTTTATGTTCATTAATGTTTATTCTGCTTTTTTTATTCTCTTTGGTCTTTATTATTTTTTTGCCATATTATTTTACGTAAGCCGATTTTTTTTATGAGTATAGTTATTAAGATGTGCTAAATTATCAAAAAGGATTGAATATGGATGTTGAATGGAAATCAGTGGCGTAGCCAGGAATTTAATGAAGGGTGTCCAAACTTTTAATAGTAATTTTTTTTAAAAAACGACTATTTAAATTACCAAAACAAATAATCAAGTTAAATATAGGAATATTTTTAATAGAATTACAAGTGTATAATTCAAAACTAACATAAAGAAAATAAACTACTATTGAAAACATAATTTAAATATATTATTACAATTATACTCGACGAGGTTTCATATCCTGAAACGTTTTTATAATAGACTCATTAGAAATAGTACGAAATACTTTTTTTTCTACATAAGGCACTATACAACTGTCTAAAAACTCATCATCCATTCGATTTTGCAAGTCATTTTTAGAGTATTTAAATCTATGCTTTATTTTTTAGAAGAATGTGACAACATCTCTAATTGATCTACCGTTGTTTCTTTATTTGGTTGACTTAGAGAAGTCAAACTTTTTTTGGTACTCTATTATAATAATTTCTTATGTGTATTGAAACTTGAAACTAAAATATTAAGTTGGTTATTTTTGTTATAAAATAAGAGAACGAGAAGAAAAAACAGAGAGAGAATTATTGAGATTCTATTCTTAATAATATTGTGATATAATTTGGGTAAATGAGTTTCCTATTTATAGAGAAAGGAAACCTTATTCCATAAGGGAAAAGTATTAAAATTTAAGGAAATCTTATTCCATAAGGAAAAGGTATTAAAATTTAAGGAAATAATTCTAATTGAAAAAAATCCACAAGAAAAAGTATTAAATTCAAGGAAATCTTATTCTACAAGGAAAATGTATTAAAATTTAAGAAAATAATTTAATTTTAATTGAAAAAAAATAGTTAGTAAAGGAGGGATTCGAACTTGTGTCTTGGAGACCTCATGATACTATTAACCACTAAGCTATTGAACTTTTATGTTAAAATTACGCATGTTTATTTACTTAATTGAATTCAAGAAGTCAAAATAATTACAGAAAAAGAATAAAACCCTGCGGGGAATCGAACCGGGACAAAAAGTAGGATTGCACAAACTATTGCCAACTCCACTGCGCATCACTTTGTTATTTTAGGGGGTCCAAATTCTATATATACCAATATAAAGTCAAAATTTTACGTGTATATATAGTATAATTTTTCGACAAAGGGTGTCCAATTGGACACCCTTGGAGCCTACGTGGCTCCGCCCCTGATGGAAACTATCTTATTGTATTAAAATTGATTAATTTTATTATTTTCATTCTTTCAACATGTGAAGGATTGGTTTTAGTGTTTCAAAATTATTTGGTTAAATTCAGACTCTTGTGTCTTATGTTTGAGTCAAGATTTATTCCTCAATAAAAAAGTATGAATTGAATGAAAATAATTTAAGCAAGGATAAACTTATTTTATTACTATTATAATATGATAATTTACTATACTGAAATCCTCGAGTTTTATTATTAACAAACAGTCTTAGATGAATTCAATATTTTACTTAATCAATATATTTGATTTTTTAGGAAGATTTGCAAATTCTTATATGCACATGCTACACCTTCTTCTTTCTCATTAAATTACCTATTCATTTCGTTTCTTCCCATTCCACAATTCAATTTTTTTTAAAAAGTATAATTTACATAAATCTCATAGTGTTAAGAGTTAATTATATTATTTCCCAACTCTTCTTCAAATTATAAAAATCCCTTAAAAATTATGAATTTTGGATATATCACTGGACTTTCGAAGACATCAGCAGACATCCAGATACATAGGGGAGAGATGTCCCCTATGTATCCGAGAGGGGATAGGGATGTATCAGAGAGGGGATAGGACATCCGGATACATAGGGGAGAGATGTATCTGAGAGGGGAGTGATGTATCATAGAGGAAAGAGATGTATCCGAGAGGGCGATATGGATGTATCAGCTAGATGGGAGTGATGTATTCGGAATAAGATTTTTGATTTTTTTTTTTGAAAATGGTAGGAAATTTTAGAGATTATGGTAAAATAAGACATGTATTTAGGTAATTTTTTCTTAAAAATCTGTCTATTTTATTTGCGGTGTCACAATACAACTGATTGCAGGCATTATTTTGTACAAGTTCGCCAGTAAATTTAGTCCAGAATAATGCAAAAGGATTAGTACATATTTTCCTTCTAATAATGTTTTATTAGTAAGTTGAAATCATATAATAAGGTGTAGCTAAACTTTCTTTCACAAGACAATGTGATGAAACCCAAAATATCTAAGTACGAACAGAGTACGAATTACTTAAAACATTGTTTAGTTTCAATACAACAAATGTCTCAATGAATCGAAGTAATGTAGATAGTTGGTCAATTAGCCGCTTAAAATTAAAACGGCATGTACATGTATAATATGCATATAATTGTGTATGATTTATATATATAATTAGAAAAAATAAATAATCAATTTGATCAATTATTTGTGAAGCATCCCAATGAAATTAGGGTATTATATTTAAAATTTTAACTTTTACTTTATTTTCAAGTAGTTAAAAATAAAAAATTACCACAAATTTATATTCATGCATAACACTATATTGATTTATTATCTCTACATGGTGGACAAGGCTCGTGGCTTAAGAATGGAGACGGTGTTATGACCTTCAAACTCGATAGGTCATTAGTATTTGTAGATCTTTAATTTTTGATAATAAATATAGTGTACATCATAAATAAAATATTTGATAATCGTGCGTAGCGCGATCGAGTTACCTGGTGAATATGATATGGGTCAATTTTATTTGATGTGCGTGTGCACTAAAAAGACCATATTGTGTTTGAATTGACTTAAAAGTTGGTCAAATCTACTTTTAAGTCAGTTTCTGGAAGTATTTGACAAATATAAAAATAACTTAAAATAAGTAAAAAAATACTTAAAATAAGTAAAAAATTACTTAAAATAAGTAAAAAAAATTACTTAAAATAAGTTAAAACCCAAAAGTAGGCATTCCCCTATTTTTTATTTTTTGACTTAAAAGTCATTTCAACTTGACTTTTTGTTTTTGACTTAAAAACTACTTTTTTTTAAGTCAATCCAAATGGGCTCTAAGTAACATTCATTTTCATATTTATTATAAAATATATATTGTCTAGGAGCGAAGAATTTAGTTATCCATTATCTAAATATTTTGTAATAGATTCACTGGTTCTCTATGCGATCACTATGGTACTTTAGTGTTGTTACGTAAGTGTAGTCAAAAGGAAATTTATGGATGATGCTTATTATTTTTCTACTAACCCTAAATTTATAAGGTATGATATGGCAAAAATTTGGTCCGAGTGTGATATATATTATTGTTCCATTTAATTATTTTTCAAAGGGAGAGGATATGATTCAACTTTGATCCAAATATTTGTGCATCAAGAGATTCAATCTTGGTGTATATTACTATTTGATATTGTACAATTGATGTTTGATTTTTTTTTGACTCTAGGTTATGTCTTGATCAACCTTGATGTAAATTTTGATGTCACTGTCTTGCCAGGATGCGCAGCCCTTGGTGCTAATGTCATGCCATGTGGCGCAAGCTTTGTTGCTCATGATTGAGGCCAGTTTTGGCTATGTTAATGCCAAAGCCTTCAGCTCATACACACTTGTTTTGATCGAATGATAGGATACTTATTAGCATAAATTTTTTAGTGTACCTATCGAGCATTTAACATTTTTAATCTTTCACATCATAGTATCAATTTAGGAAAATAAATCCTAAGTTGGTCCGTATTTTTTTAATTTTTAGTTTGCACTGTTTTATTTATTTCCATATCTAAAAATTATGTTTTGTTGGACTTGAGAAAAAAAATATGGAGTATTATAAAATAGATAAAAGTGTCATGTCTAATAGATTTGCTTTTATTAAAAAAGAAAAGATGTAAGGGAACGACATTTAGAAACTCATACTATAAAATAGAATTTTTCAAAAATTGCTATAGTTTGTGCCTTATTAACAAGGATCAATAGTTATAGTTTTGATATGTATCATCGCAACAACTGTTTGAGATGTTATGTAAAGATGTTAGGCAACTATATTCGTTATATTCATACAAATATTTATATTTAGATTTTTTTTGCTTGAGATTTGAGTTTATTTTAATTTTAAATTAAATTTTCCATTGTTTTCATCGTTCTTTATCCTTATTTCTTTCTCTCTTTTTCCTTAATTTTCAAGTTTGATTACTATATCATTAAAAATTTATATATTTCTAACAAAAGAAAGAGAATCAAGTGATCGTGATTTTTATTTTCCGAAGAACAAGATAACAATTGTTGTAATAAATAGATTTAAAGAAAAAAGAGAAGGAGATAATAACGGTGGCGATTTTCAAATTTGAAAAAATAACAATTAATACAGTTGTCATGACATTAATGACAATTATGGTGTGTGGTATAGAAAATAATAATAAAGAAAGTGAATTAAAATATTTATTTTTTTGAAATATAAATTGACCAATTTTAAACCTTCGCACACTGATTTTGAATGTATTGTCTCACCCTTGCTATATCAGCGAAAAATATTTAATAATACAAATTTTGAATAGTATAAATATATAAAGTATAATAAATATAAGGCTTAGTTGTTTAACTGAAAATTTGTCAATTTTTAATGTCTCCCGCTAGACTAAACTAATTTCTTGATTTTTTATGAATGAATTGGGCATCAATGTTTATACATAATAATAAATAGAGCCTTAGTTGAAGTGTGAAAAGTCACTCCAACTTTAGGTGTATCTCGAAGGAGTCGACTAGTTTTCTAGTGTTTATAATGAGTTGAATCTCCGTGTTTAATTGAGGTGTCTAACTGAAAAGTTGCGCCAATTAACTTTTGGTGTTTCATTATGTTTCCTACGATGTATAAATGAGTTGGGCCTCATTCAGTGAATCTATTGAAAGCCCAACCCATACTTAATGGCGGGAAAGTCGAAGTGAACCGAACAGGCGTGTCGTGTGCGTGTCCGGTAAGCTTCCAAATAGCCATAAAAAGTACTCAAACCTGAAAAACCTCCCGCCGTCTTCAACTGCTCGAGTACTCCTTTCACTACTGTACTCATTTTCCGGTATCGCCATTTCCAGTGGAGTGTAACTTCACTTCACTGAACCGCCATTGCTGTCTCCTCGCTTGTAACTGGTAACTGGTAACTGTTAACTTACTCTATCCGTCAATACAGATAAAAGATTCCTTTATTAGTTTCTGAATTTGAATTTTGACTTTTGTTGCGTGCACTTTTGTATTGTAGATAGATAGATAGATACTTGTGTTTAGATTGTGATTTTTTTTTTGTTTTTGGCTCATTTTGGTTTCATTAACTTCAGAGGATTAATAGATAATGACGCTATTGAGGTCTCGTGAGGTGACTCCGGCGGCATCTAAGGCTAAAGTTTCTTCTAAAACCCTAGAAAATCATGTATTGGAACCGGTAACTCCGTTGAAATCTCTTGAGACTTCTGTTCAGCCTTTATGTGTTGTGACTCCTACTTCTCCTTCTTTGGCTAGTGGTGACATTCCTCCTGTTGCTAGAAGGAGGAGTTTGAGATTGGCTTCTAAAAATGGTTTGAGTGATGTTGGTGAAATTTTGAATAATGAAGGGAAGAGTAGGGATTTTGAAATTGATAATGGGGATACTGGCAATAGTTTGAAGAGTGACGTTGGTGTAGAAAGTGCGGATTTGGATGAAGGTGATCAAGATTTGGGGGTTTTATATAATGAAGCAGTTGATGAAATAGGTATGAATGAATCTGATGATATAGGAAATTTAGTCTGCAGTGAGGGAAGAATTGAATGTGTTAAAGAGGGGAAAGGGGATAAAAATACAAGTATGGAAGTGCAGGGTGAAGGGAATACTAAGTTTTTGAGTTTGCGGTCGGGCAAGAAGATCTCTAAGAGAGCTGTTGAAGAATGCAGTGGTGGCGTTGTTGGTGATACTGGAAGTGTTAATCAGAATGATTGTGATGAGAAGTTGTCTCATGGAAAGCTAAGTGAAGGAATGTCAAACAGTTGCAGTTCAGATGGCTCCAGCAATAAGTTACAGACAAGTTCAGTTGAGCCTTCTAGTGTTAAGAGGAGGAGATTCAGCAGAGAAGAGAAATCTAAAGGTATAGTTTCTGAACAGGGTTTGCCAGTGGTTCATTCAGTGAATTTGGAATCAGAGGTAGCATTTGGGATGTCAATTGAGAACACAGTACCTCAGTCTGCCTGTTTGCCCGAAACTATAGATCTGGCTGTTCAGGGTGATGGACTAGCTGCCACTTTGCAAAATCGTGATTCAAAGACAAGAAGGATTAGTAGAGAGGAAAAGGGAAAACAAGTTATGGCTGGCGATGATTTGTGTCATGGTGTTGATACATTGGAAGGAAAATCCAAGCATGGGGCAGATAAACTCATTGATGAAATTATATCAAGAGCTATTAATTTGACAAGTCAAGATGGAGAGCAAGTTGCAGATGCCGATGGCAGTGCAACTGCTACAAGAAGAGTTCATAGAGAAAGGTTTAGGGATATTGCTAGACGAAATGCTTCCAGGTTTGCTCATTTCTCTTCCCAAGCAGAACAGGAGACCGATGTAGCTGATGAGGCTGCTGAGGAATTTCCACAGGAGGTAGCGGAGACTGAAGAAATAGAAGACTGGCCTGGTCCTTTTTCAACTGCTATGAAGATTATTAGAGATCGTGAAATGAACATCAAGCATCAGCAGCAGAGTAAATCTGAGAAAAGTAAGATTGAAGTGGTATGGGTTCCCAAAACGGACCAGCAGTGCCAATCTAGAAAGCTGGTTGTTCCCTCATTACATGACTTATGCATGGACATTTTAGTGAAGAATGCTGATGCAATCACTTCACTTGATGGCTTACCTGATGCACTTAGGCACAAGATTTGCCAGTCACTGTGTGACTCTCGGGAAATGACATATCAATTTTTTCAACTTCTTGTCAGTGGATCTCCTACAGAGATACGCATAAGGGATTGTTCATGGTTGAATGAGGAGAATTTCACACAGAGCTTTAAAGGATGTGACACCAACAACTTTGAGAGCTTTAAAGGATGCGACACCAACAACTTGGTGGTGAGTTTTAATTTATTCTTTTTTACTTTTGCTATGGTTGATTGGAGTAAAAAAAGGAATTGTTGGAGGAGTAAGTAAAAGCTAGAGTGTATGTGTTCCTCATCGTTTGGTTAGGAAATTTTCGGTTGGTTAGGAAATTTTAGAAAACATGAAGTAAAAGTGGATGGGTTGCATTACTCTGCATCATCATTCTCAATCTCTCCAAAGCTGGATGAAAGTGATGAAGTATATTACAATCATACCAAATGATTGGAAGTAAATCATCAATACTTAACATAGGGAAGTAGATTGTTGGTTTCTCTTTTCTTCCTCTTCACCTCTCATTCAAAGAACCAAACATAGTTTTGATCTTTATGAATACTACTTTTTAGTATTATTCATCTAGTCAGTCTCCACAGTCAAAGTTTGCTTGCATATGTAGTAATAGTTCAATGATGTGTTAGTTCTGATACGTGAACTTCAAAATGTTTTCTTTGTGGAGCCAGGTGCTTCAACTGGATCAGTGTGGTCGCTGTATGCCAGATTATATCCTATTGGTTACATTAGCTCGTCGTCCAAACAATCTCCCTGCATTGACGACCTTATCCTTGAAAGGTGCGTGTCGTCTTTCGGATGTTGGGCTGGAGGCGATCATCTCTGCAGCACCTAATTTAAGGTCAATGAATCTTAGCCAGTGCTCTTTGCTGACATGTGATGGAATTAGCTGTTTATCTAATTCATTGGGATCAGTTCTGAGAGAGTTATATCTAGACAATTGCGAAGCAATACATCCCATGCTTATTCTGCCAGCATTGCTAAAGCTAGAACATTTGGAAGTTCTATCAGTAGCTGGAATCCAGACTGTGTGTGATGCTTTTATTAAAGAATTTGTCACTAATCGAGGTCAGAGTCTGAGAGAGATTATTCTGAAAGGATGCATGTAAGTGGTTTTCGTCATGTTTCAAGCGATGCTCCACTGAGAAATTTGATTGATACTGATTGTCTTTGTGCCTTGAATCTGACACAGGGAATTGACTGATCGTTCTCTGAAAGATATTTCACAAAACTGTCCCGGATTGCGTGCTATAGACCTGAGCGACTTGTGTAAATTGACCGACTCTGCAATTGAACATCTTGCCACTGGTTGTAGAGAAGTTGACAATCTAAAACTCTGTCGCAATCCATTCAGGTTTCCAAAATATAGCAATTGACCAGATAATATTTTTCTAAGTGTAGCATATGCGGTGTCTTTAGCCGTGATCTTTTGCTTGCAGTCTTTATCATCATTTTGTGTAGCGCTTTATTCTTTTCTTGAATGCCAATTGCTTACGTCTTGAGACCAATTTGTCAAAAAATATCAATGTTCTTGGTTTTAGATTTATTTCACAGGTACTTCATGCTTGAAGGCTTAGAATAGATGCTACATATAGGTGTTCTCAGTAGGCATTCTTTGTTTCAAGCTATATATAGGATTTTCACAGTATGCATTCTTCAAAATATGAAAAAAGAACTATCTTTTTGATAGTATGTTCTGCATTCCTTGAATTCATTAATAGAAAAATGGAAGTGGCATAAGCTTATTCTTATCTTTACTAATGGCAGTGATGAAGCTGTTGCTGCTTATGTGGAAACTAGTGGGGGATCTTTGAAGGAACTATCTCTCAATCGTGTCAAAAAGGTACTTGACAGCATGCAATGTTCATTGCCTCTCTTATTTTGTTTGTGTGGACATGGGAAAATGTGTTATGGGTTCTGATTGTGTACTTCTCTTTGCTGAATTTAGTTGATCAAGCCAGCAAAAATCTGCTTAGATCAATATTTTAATTAATTGAGAGAGAGATTCTAATGATTTAGTATCCAGTTTTGATTTTTAAGTATTGTTTGTTACACAAGTAAGGTTACCCAGTTATTTTGAACTTGTTGATTTACGGTATGTTGTGAACTTCACTTAGATATAACAACTATTCAAATATATTCTGAGAGCAACTTTTGGTGTAATAGGAAGCCTGACAATGTAGTGGAATTAAATACTCCCTACAGTCCGAAGGGACAAAATTCCACTCACGTTTGTGGTGATCTACCACTTTCTTGGTGCCACACTGTTTGTAAAATCAACATTAACTTATAAAACAAATATATATTTTGAGAGAACTAGCAAATGGAACCTTGGGTTTTAATCCGAACCAGCAAATTTTCCTTTTTATTTGTAGACCGTAGTTTTCCTCTTCCACTTTTTCCTGGGTACCTGGAATTTGCTAATCCAAAAGGTCCATGAATTATTGCCAAGACTAAAAGTCGAGGATCTTAGTTTTCAACGTCTTTATATGGTTTTTACAGGTTTCACACAACACTGCTATGTCTCTAGTCAAATGTTCAAAAAATTTGATTAGTCTGGATTTGTCTTGGTGTCGTAACTTGACGAACGAAGCCCTGGGATTGATTGTTGATAGCTGCTTATCGTTGGAAGTACTAAAATTGTTTGGCTGTTCTCAGGTATGCCTCTGTTTACTTTGGTAAATGAGAAACTTATTTTGCTCATCTCCCTAGAGTTTGCATGATCATTCAAAGAAACAGTAATGTCCTACATAGTTTCCTGTACCTCGACTGACAGCAGGGAGTGTTGAAAGGCACATGCTCGTATCACAGAGTCAGACAAATGATAACTTTCTCAAATATGTAGAATAATAGGAATTCCTTGTGCTTGTACAATTTTTACTTTGTGTTTTTGTAACCTTGAGTCCTATATACCCTCTAGTTTACTATTCTGTCAACTGAAAGAAAATAGGTCATTTAATTGAGGTTCATACATCTTAAGATTTCATTTGAACTGGCTCGGCTTTGGTCTAGTGGGAAGAGTGCAACACATGATGTGTGTATTAGGCGCACATTACTTGTCTGAACCTTGGCGTCGACAAATACTTGGTATTTAAGTGGAGAATGGTAGAGGGGCTGTCCCATTAATGACAAAGTTTCAAACTGCGCACACAGCCTTTGTATATCTCGGTTCAAAAATCAAGGTTTCTTATGATCTGAAGAAAGGATCACAAGATTTTGCTTCTATGCCCCAGATTGATCAGAAAAATTTGGAGAATAAAATCTAATGGTTGTGAAATATCCAAAATGCTTATGCTTTTGAGGTTGCTAAAAAACAGTCTAGCTGATTCCATATTTTCTTCTATCTTGTGGTCCACTGCTTATCATCACTGTTGCTGTGTAAACTTTGAATTCCTCAAAGGGAAGTGTGCTTGCTGGTACATCAAAGTATGCAATTCCCGACCCGCCCCTATTGGTTGCTACTATTTTTTTGGTGTGTGTGCATTTGTTATGAATCTTTAGGGAAGGCTCGATTCACAGGGCAATATATAAATTCAGCTCGTTAAAGGGAGACTGTAATCTTAGAGTTCAATGGAAGAGAAGGAAGCTGAAACCTTAGAGTTTAATGGAAGAGAGAACTATGATCTCTTGCTTTTTGCTGAAATATGACTTAATGATTTATTCATTAGAAACTCCTTTAAATAGGAGTCTTATTACATCAATAGAAAGTCTAATCCTTGTGAAAATAGGAAAACCTAAATCCTATTCCAAACTAATACTAACTATAGCTTAACGTATCCTTATGAAGCTTTGAAACATAAATCATATTCTAGAATAATAAATAAAGCTACTTAAAAATATAATTAATTACTCAATTAATTGACTTCACCACATCCACAACAACATTTGATTGGGTGAGTAGGGATGACATTTGTTGGGGTGCTTGGTTATTTGGTTGGTGAGTACTATCAATTTTTATTTTATTTTTTTGTGGTGGGCATTGGGGTTGGCAAAGAGATGGATCAAGATGGTTGCATTCTTGGTAAATATCAACCTTGAATCTTGAAACTTTGTTCTTATGCAACTGTCAAGGTAGGGTTAGGATCTCTGCATGACCTTTCCTACTATCATTGAAAGATGATGGATCCAACTTCATCAGATTCAGATGTCCTTAGATATTGCCAATACAAGATTTTCTCAAGAGAAAATGGTATCTATTGGTGGCAAGCAGGTAGCAATGGACACCCTTTTGCAGGAAAATTACAGTGTAGATAGGTAAAACAAATAATTATGTATATATACTATAAGTGGAATCTTCTTGTGCTAGTTTTGATTCCACTTGGTGAAAATCCGGACTCTGCCATAGGTGGTACGATTCATGAGCTATAGTTCTATAATACTCTCTTTTTTTAAGAGAAGAATCAGTTCTGATATTTTGTTTGATGCCATTTGTTTCTTCTGTGCCACAGTTCTTCTAGTCCTTTTACTTCTGATAGTTTTGACTCTATAATTGTTACTAGTGCATTTCCCTTTGCATAGAATCCCTTTTAACATGTTGGAGTTTGCAAATAACTTTGGCATGTGCAATATATATGCAGGTTACTAGTGTTTTTCTGGATGGGCACTCAAATCCCCAAGTTAAGATCATTGGATTGAAGATGACTCCGATACTACAGCACATTGAGGCACCAGATTCTCTGCAGCAGGGGCCGCTACGATATTCAGCAGTGCCATGGCACTCTGACAGATGATTTTATTGGAAATATTAAAAATGGAGTTAGTATCCTCTGTGAATGCCAGAAGTCATAATCTCTCTTTGAAACTATGCTAGATAAGCTTTTGTGGTAATGCTATGTCAAATGAAAACTTCCCATGCTCATGGAGACTGGAGAATAGTTTCCCATATCTCAACATTATTTTGTATTGATTTGTGAACTATCATGTTCTTGGAGTCGGAATTGGATGACTATACGGTTCTAACCTACTAGATATTACTTGTATAACTTACTTCCAAATCAATTACCAAACGATCTTGAGCAATAAAAACTCTTATTATGCACCTTAATGTTACATGATACGGAAGAACATCCCAGCCAAAAAAATAAAATAATAAAGCGTTGGGTTAGCTGTTTCAGATTGTACGAAGAACGGTATCATTAATTCTTGTTGTACTAAAGTTATTAAACTGCACTTACTTTAAAAATTGGTCTCCTCTTATATAACATGAATACTTGTAGCTCAAGGGTTTTAAATTTATAAATAAAATTTGAAATAGTGTGTAATTTTTAGGAAGTGTAAAGTTCTGAAAACAAATTTCTGAACACACCATAAGTTACAAAATGAGTGGTAGTAATAATACTTCAATTTATTAAGTCATAATTAATTAATATGTTGACTGTAAAAAAAAAAAGAAAAAAAAAAGAGAGAATATCTCAAAGTAAAACGCTGTCAGAAGAAGAGTGTTGTATGGTTAAGAAAAAAGGAAACGCCGTTGCCGGGGATCGAACCCGGGTCACCCGCGTGACAAGCGGGAATACTTACCACTATACTACAACGACTTGCTTGTCTTACAATTATTGATCACGTTATTTAATAACATTACAAGAATTTGGTCATGTTCGAATATATTTTTTATTTTTTTTACTTAAGTCGAATAACCACATTACTTGACAGTTTATACTTTATATTTATTTATAGATTAAAAGAAAATTGGTGCTTATGAGCAAAATGATTCTGATATATCACTACAATAAAGATATTTATTTCATAGAGTGCTAGATCAAGAGGTAGAGTTCCATTAATATTACAATGAATTACCTGGGGCACTTGAAACATGATCTTGACAAAACCAAAGATTTGGAATGCTATGTTCCAATCACTAATACACTTATTTTTTTTTATATGTATGCAAAATGTGGGAATTTGGAATTGGCTAGACATGTTTTTCATAGATTGCCCTAATAAATAAAAGGGTACCATTTCTGATATGTACTGCTTTCGGCATGATGGTAATTGATTGATTACTAAAAAGTTTCATAATAAGCATACTATTTTAGTATCTCTGAAACCACAGAAAGTAAATAATTCTGAATGTATTAGAGACTGGAATTTGATCAAATGGAACACATTTTACATCAAAGATAAAAAGAAGTTGTAACAAGGTTTTACACTAATAAAACACAACCACAAAAATCCCAAATATAGCCACCTAGTAGTGACTAAGAAATTCATATTTAGCCTTCAAAATCATTTTTGACCCACTGTCCATATTTATTCTTAATCTTATCATCAAACTCCTTATCTTTCATTTCGCATATCTTATTTGCATTTTCCATACACTCTTGTTGAACCTTAGCAATCCTTTGATTCCTCTTCCTTGACCATGCTTCTCTCTCTGCTTCAACACTTTCATAATCTCTCACCCAACAACTCTGCACAGCACAAGTCACAACCAACACTCCTAATTGCATCACAAACATAGACATCAAAACCCCACATTCCAATCTCACTAAAACCTTTGCTTCTCTAGGATCCCTTGGTGATTTCAACATCAAAAGACTCGATTTTTCCTTAGTGAACAAGGCTAAAATGCCAAGTAATTGACCGATACACGATGCCATGAGGAGGGAGAGGTGAGTTATGAAACAACAATGAGTTAGTTGAGAGTAGAAACCAATAAAACATGAAAGAAGTGAAATGGAAGAGACTATGAGGAATGACCAACCAAGTGAAGTTGGCGGAGTTTTGAGGAAAACAATGGGAGCTATAGACGCCGCGGAGAGAATAAAGAGGATGAAATTAAGAAAGGAAAGTAGAAGAATTGGAAAGGAACAAGAATGCCTTAGCTTTGAAGAAGTCATTTTTTTTTAATTTTACTTGAATTATATGATAATTTTAACAAGTTGTTTATCTACTATATATATATATATGGAGTATGAATATGGCCGTTGAGGCTAGCTAGGGGATATGTGAATTAACGGCTAAATTTGACAATGAGTTTCCCTCCTTTGGGTTTTGAAAGATTTACTAACATTTTGTGGCTTTTAATGACAATGTCGTTTTAATCAATGGGCCCTTGAGATGTTCAAACTTTCATTCAATTACTACTAATGATGAAAAGGGCCGTTTGCTTCATGTGACTTGAAATAATGATATGAAATTATGTGAGAAGTTTGAAGTTTTTTTTGGGATATGTAATTTGAATTTTTAAGATGAATTTTTGTTCATGAACATAAAAGCACATGAATTGTGTAAACTATCATAATTGCACCAACTTTTTTATACAATCTAACCAAATAAGCAAATGTTTATTATTCCAACTTTAGTTAAATTAAAAGGTAATGCTAAATGGCATTGGCCAGAAATTTAAAAAGTGTATAGTATTTTTTTAATTTTAATATAAAATATATTTTTTTTTATTTTTTTATTAAAAGGTATTAAAGTTAAAAAAGTAAAATAACATAGGTAAAATACCTATGTTGTTTATTATTCCAACTTTAGTTAAATTAAAAGGTAATGCTAAATGGCCTTGGCCAGAAATTTAAAAAGTGTATAATATTTTTTTAATTTTAATATAAAATATATATTTTTTCATTTTTTTATTAAAAGGTATTAAAGTTAAAAAGGTAAAATAACATAGGTAAAATACCATTTTGGCCAAAAGAATTTTTCCTAAATTAAAAAGTAAAATTGAACATGAGTTGTAGTGTATTACTCTTTAATAAAATTGAACATGGTCAATACCATTAGTAACTATATCATTGTGTTCATATTCAGTAAATATTTCATCGCTCCTTTGTTATTCTCGTAAATAAAAAAATTATGTAGATATAAAATGGTGGGTTTTTTTAAAAATAAATATAAACTTATGAGTCAATTTTTGTATCTAAAAAACATGAAATTTCTAAATCAAACTTTTTGAAGAATTTGAGATTTCATTCAAAACATGAGAAATTCAAACATTGATTTCATTTTTTCTCATGATTTCAAATCACGAGATGAAATCGCGTGTCCAAACACCAATTTTATCTCGTAATTTCATATCGCGAGATAAAATAACATGTCGAAACGCTTACTAAGCATCACCATGGTCTTGGAGGTTGGTGCTTATTTCTCATAGAATAAGAAATATATTGAAAATAGAGCGGATACATGGACAATCACCTTAAATTGCAACTAAATTTTATTTAGATACACGAACTATAAAAATATTAAATAAGAATATTTTATCACGTGTTTAGGTTGTCAACTAAAATAATGAGTAATTCAAATTTCTAAATAAGTTTAGTAAAGTTTAAAAGTTGTTAATATATTATCACTTGCGTTTACCTCTCATTCTGAACCTATTTTATTTAAAATGGTAGCACATATGTTCGATTTCATGTTCCTTAAGAAACTAGGTAAGTTTACCATTATATCATTATTTAGTTTTCTCTCGAAGTCAAATTTTTAATAAATGAACATGAATTAATTTATTTTGATTAAGTAATTTGACAAATGAATATGAATTAATTACTTTATTTTCCTATGTTGGTCAAATACACACTTTCAAGGCTAATAACTCTCAAGAGTAAAATAAGAAGAATAGTGTCATTTATGCGTTGATTTTGTGAAAAGACAAGTATTAAGTAACATATATTTTTAGTAAGGACGACATGTAATTAGTACTGCCTCCGTCCACTTTTAATTGTCATAGTTTCCTTTTTTTTTTTATAGTCAAATGATAATAACTTTGACTAACATTTTACGATGTATTTTTTCATCATATTGATATACAAAAAATTGGAATTTATAGTACTTTTCGTATTGTTTTTTAATATCTAATTTTTTTTAAAAAAAATATCAAATTAATGTAATCTAATTTAACTTTAAAAATTAGTCAAATTGACTTTGAAAAATGCAAAATGACAATTAAAAGTGGTCAGAGTATTATTTTTTATCAAATTGCACCTACTTGGACTAGTTTACAAAATGACTTGCTATACAACCGTAATCATAAGTACCAGATAATAAAATGTTTCAAATTTCAGATATCTCGACAGCCACAAGTACAAGTATCAGATTTTGATATTTTGGGTTCTAATTTAGAACATATTTCTCCAAGATGGAGAGGACAAAAGAAGACTTGAAAACAACACAAAATTACTGTTGCTCCATCAATTAGTAGTTTCAACTTTCAGTTTCACACATTGTTAGATCCTTATCTCCAGTGGACTGCAGATAATTCATTCTAAGGTTTTTTGGGAAAATATATGATTCAAGTTAGCAAAATCTTTCATGGGTCACCATTTCAATTGAGGCTTCTTCAAATATTTTTCTATGTAACCAAAATGAACAATGAAAAACAGAATTTACAAATCCTGTTTTTGTACATCAAGCAACTGCGCAAAGGTGAAATTAAAGAACCTAGAGACTGTAATCTATACAACAGGATTTGGGATAAGTTGACGTTTTCATCGTTTCACAAGAGATATTCTACCCTTGAAAAGCACATTGCGATGTTGGCTGTACAAGCTCCCAACTCCTTTTCTTCCTGCATATTCTAGTTCAATACTTTCAGTGAGAAGCAGTATTATGTGAATCAAACTTGAATACATTGGAAAATAAGAAGAAGAAGAAGAAGAAAAGAACTTGAATACTCAACATTTCATGTGTAGATTAAGCACCCAATTGCTTCGCAGCACCATGGAAACGGTGCATGAGTACTACTGCTAGCAACTATGCTAGAGTAGTTACTAAAATAGGTCTAAAAAGGTTAAGAAACAAACAACTTGCTTGAACCATGCTAAGAAGTGGCAGTTCCATCAGGGTCTTGCTAATCGTGAAAAATGAAGTTTCAGTATAAGTGATTAGGCGAGAAATTGGATTATCGATCGCGAGCTGAAACAAATTGAACACCTTAAGGATCATCACTCTTTAAAGAAGTAGGTAATAATGATGTTACCAATTCTAACAAAAAAAATATAGGTAATAATGATTTTAGCATTGCAAATTTTGAACAAACAAAACATTCTAACAGTCAACCAAAGTTAATAAAACATTGATGTTTATTGAACTCCCTCCTTCAACCTCCCACCCTGACACAACAAAGCATAGAAATATGCAAAGATGTTTTACGATGAAAAAGAACATAGATGCAGCATCTTATCCATGGAATGAAATTTTTAGTTAGCTACAACTTAGAAGAACTTTGGGTGAAACAACATGTTGTAGTTAATCAAAGGAAGTACTACCTAATACCAACTTAGTTGATAAAGTCCTACTAGTCTTTAAAACTTAATAACGATATCAGTTTTCTTAGGCTGACAGAGCTCTATAACTGATAAAAAGACAACCAAGCCTTTTATAGGCCAATCACTGACTCATACAAAGAAGAAAAAACCAATAAACAGATCACAATGTTACAGGAAAGAGGGGAGATTGGGGTGCCCTATACTCCAAGATAAATTAGGCAGCATAAACTGGTAACATACCAAGTGATCATTATGCTTATTGGCTAAAAATGGCCTCAACTCTATCCAGCGATGCTTGTAATCGTCCAGAGTTCATATTGAACAATGGTTCACCAGTGCCCACTCCCCTGCAAATGGAAAATCCAAAACCCAGACCATCAATCTCTAGAGCGGCACACACCATCAAGTTTAAGTCACTTTTAATTTCAAAGCACCATGGGTACAAAGTTTAGTGATTTCTTACAAAGAAAAAGGCATATCAAGATGAAAAAGCTTACCCAGTAATTTCAGGAAGAACATAGTCTGCTCTCCACCCAAAACGAAAATCCACACCAGGACATAATCCAACTGACGTCTTATTCCGGATCCTGGAGACACCATCTCCACCCAAACAAGTCGTAAGCTTCCATTTCCAACCAGTTGCTTGCAACTGAAAATTGTGTCCTATCCCTACCTGATAAAACTCGATGTTAGAACCAACAAAATTTGGACAGATAATGGCAAACAAATTAGTTGGAGGAAGAGAAAAGAAAGGCAAACCTGAAGATTCAGAAATTTTGTAACTGGGATCTTCTTTGATAGAAGGCGCACTTCATGATGCAATGGCTCACATATGAGCTTCCATCGACGTTCGGGAGCTAAAGGCTTCAAAACCAATTTTGCTAGATATTCATTGCTTGGATTGTTGTAAAACTGGTGAAGATGGTGTCCAAATGTTCAGATAACTAGTGAAAACTGAAAATGCTAATATTGACACTAGTTTTAATGCCGTGAGAACTATCTCATCTATGGTGATTCCATAATTAACCACAGTGCTGATGCAGAAAATTCACATGCAGAATTTACATTTCACAATTGTGATCGTTTTTACCATTCATCCCGAGGAATAAGGCACTGCTCTAATGGTAGAACCCTTCACCTTCAACTATGAGCCTAGGGGTTCATGTAACCAAGCAGAGCAGTGAGAGAAACCACTGCTGACCCCTAAAGTTTCAGAGGGATGATATCTATATATTTTTTTAACTATAGAGTCCCGGCCAGCTTGAGCGCGCCTCAACTAATTCTACGGGATACCTGACACCTCCACCACCACCAAGTACCAGGTAACTCTGTCCACCAAGGCTAGAACTAATAAGAAGAAATCACCTAATGTTTTTGTATCTATGGGGATTTGAATCTTAGACCTCCTGGTTCTCTTCATTGACCACTAGGCCACACCCTCGGATGCAAAGGGACGGTATCTATTGAAAAGAAAAGAACACATATACTATTTGCGTGTGATCTATACTCTACTGTCACCTCAGTGGTTTAAGATTAGTGGATTTTTTTCATTAAAAATACTAAAGAAGAAGAATTCCCAATGCTGTATAGAAACAATCAAGCCAGCTATCACAAAATTATATTCCTTAAAATGAGTAATTTGGACAATATCAACATTACAGGTATACTTCATTCAAGATCATGACGATCACATAAATCCGCTCAAGTGCGATTTTCAAAATGATTCCAAAATTTGATAATACACTAATCTTTTAGAACTAATTAAGTAACAAAACTAAACATGAAAAAGTTAGTCAAGAAATTACACCTCCAAGTTAACGCCAACTCGAAAACCCTCAATTTCTTTTCTAAACTTGAGAAAAAGCTCTGAAGGTACCAAATTGACGTTGTAAAGGTCCTCCCATGATGTGGGTTCTTCTCTACTTGGGCCACCCTCCTCCATTTTTAGACCTAAAAGATCAATTCAAACTGCAATAGGCCAAACATTGTTCAAAATCAAGAAATTACAAATTTGAATAGTCAGTTTATGACTAAATTCATATATAATTGTGCAGATAACACAGTGTTTAGGAGAAAATGTATAAATGAGAAACGAAAGAGAAAAAGGGTGCTTGAAATCAAGCAACTTCATACCTTGTAATTGTGAGGGATGAAGAAAATTGCTGAATAGTGTTCCAGAGACACTAGCAGCTTCCCTTCGTTAACAAAGATACTATACTTGGTAGATTTTAATTAGGGGCACATTACACCAAAACAATCAAAAAGGGAACATATCACTAAAAAGGGTGCTTTTCCTAAAGATAAAAATATTTTGCATATACTCTTTATAAATAAAAGTGATTGACATATTTTTATTATGGAAAAAACTCAAATATGCTATTGAGAAAAGGCTTATTTATATTATTTGTTAAAAGTTTGGTTTATTATGCTCATTCATGTCATTATTGTTAATCGAAAATAATTTTGTTTTTGCAAAATCATTTACACGAGATCAATTATGATTAGGACATGTCATTAATTAAATTATTTTTTAAAAGAGAAAAAAATCCAAATATGTCATCAAACTTTGAGAAAAGACTTATCTATGTCATCCGTTAGAAGTTTGACTTAAATGACATAAATGAACCAAACTTTTAACTGACTACATAAATGAATATTTTCTCCAAATTTAATGGTATATTGGAGCATTTTCCCCTTTTATTAGTACAAAACTGACTTATATATATATATATATATATATATATATATATATATGCTCTTTTCATCTAATCACAATGAAAACATTAATACTAAATTTATTTCTAATTTTTTTATCCTAAATTAATTCATGTAGGGGTATATATGATCCCTCTATATATGTTCAACGTATATTTGATCATTCTCACATGTGATCGTTTTTCATTTCTTTGATTCAATCCCTAATTTGAGTTTAAATAAATTCCTTATAGATCTATTTATTTATCATTATTTGAGTTTTTTTACTCTTATTTATTTTTATTCTTTCATTTTCTTTTCATGTAAAAATATGCGAAATAAAAAGAAAAAAAAATTAAAACCTAACTGTTTAAGCCTATATTGTAATTGAATTTTTGTATCAATAAAATAAGTAATTGAAATATCTATGATAAATTTTATAAAAAAACCAGAGAAAAGAATACATTTGACCATTAAAATAATAAATTTAATAATTTTTTTTATAAATAAAATAAATATTTTCACTATCATTAGATCAATATGATATATGTGGATCATTTTTGTAGCAGTAGGTATATATATACACTAGAGGGTATAGGCCCGTGCTTAGCACGATCCCAACATAGAAAATTAGTTTTGTATAAATAATAATAAATTGTCTGTAAAAATTATTCATTCAATTATAAATCACAATTTCAAGGGGAAAAAAGAGGACACAAAGTTATTAGGAATATTCTCTGCTTTTGAAATCTATTATATATGAACTTCTGGACTATTCAATATGTCAGTGAGTATCAACTCTTCAAATCTTTGTACATGTGAACTTTTTAGTGCAGACATTACTACTTGTTCCTGCAAATTATCGTAAAATGCACATATCGAAGATTAGAAAGATTAGTACACCATTCATTGCCTAAAATGCAGATAATGCTACAACAGAAAGATTATTAAATAACATACCTTGAGGAGAATTTGAGTAGACAGTTTCTTTGATTTTCATGGATACTATTACTCTATTGGAGATCAATTTCATCCATCATCTTCGTTGCTCTTGAGCTATTTTAAATTCATAGGAACTCTAAATCTATTAGTTGTTTGGTCCAGTGAATCTATGTAATAGACGGAGAGAGAGAGAGAATATAGTAGGCTATCATATCTATACCTTACTAATAAATGATTTTAGTGCGTTATTTCTAACTGGACATACTTGAGTAAAGACTCGTTCTGGAATCACTCTTACATCTCGAAAGATGTTTGATAATCTACAAAGAGGAAAAATGACAATGCAAATAAAAGAACAAATTAATCAGTCCTAAAGGTTAACTTAAAATTGTTGATGAATCCAACCATTCTAGCCTTGTTTTCACAAAAGCAATATCAAAACTATTTTCAATTTTTTTCACATCTGAAATGAACTTGAAGCCTACTAACTTCAAAGCTAAAGAGAAGATACCATCTCACCCAAAACTTCAATAACTTCAGGGACCAACATCAGAATTCCATGCCTAACATGAACATTACAGATAGCAATCTGCAATCTGCAAAATGCAGCAACAATCTATATGAATATGGAAAAAAGTTTTGCGACGAATACTATTCTTATCAATTCTCATCTTGTACATAAGACTTTGAAAGACAACATGGTAATTGCTAATTGGTACTCCTTAAATATACCTTCAGTCTAGAAGGAGCCAGAACATCGAGATCTTTTATAGGCTTGTACTCCATCTCAAACACTCAGACACCTCTTTATTCCAGCAGCTGCTTTCTGATACCTATCTCAAAGAGGACAACTGATATTGACAATCTCATCTACCTTGAGGGAGAAGGGGATGAAACACTCGAATAGTCAGAGTCACATTAAAGGTATAGGTTGACCAAATTTAAGGAAGTTTATGTTTACCAAAAAATTGAGTTACAATTCTATGCATGAAGTAACTAAATCATAGTATTTCTAATTATTGGTCCTTATCCTCGTCAAGTCATGTAGTCATCTTTCAAGTTTGAAATGTAGCAGTTGAAAATCTTTTTATTCGTTGTCGTGACCAACAAAAAGAGAAGGTGCTACTATCAGTACTATCAAGAACAAAGGATCACGAAAAGCCATATGAGGTTCCTTTTTATGGTTGAATAAAAAACTCGAAAGCTATCTTGTCAAATATGCACCATTGAGTGCTAGAAATTTCAAATTTGAAAAGAAATTGAGACAAAATAGTAATGAGTACACATATATGCAAAATGAATTAAAGGAAGAGTGCCAAAAACTCACAAGATTTCTGGTGAGCTTCCAATTTCCAAACCAAAAACACATAATATACATATCAGTCAACTTACTTTTGGTTCTTATTCAATTAAGAAGCAACTGGTCCAGTTAACTGGTTGTTGTCCAGTTCCAAGTAGGTGAAACTTTGAAGTTTTCCAAAGGAAGCAGATGGAAATGACCCATTCAAAGCATTTTGCCCAAATAAAAATGAAAGGAATAGAAGATGCTTTGGAATATCAACTACCTACCAATCTTTAAAAGCTAACTACCATTTTGCCCAAATAAAAATGTTTTTGGATAGTTGGGTTTATTCATATTTGATTCTTTTATAACAGTAAATACCAAACCTCACCAGACAAAAAGAATAGCAAATTCGAGTATGTTATAAATCAGGGAAACATACTTGTGTGAAAGAAGAGTGAATTCCAGCCCAATCCCAAAGTTACGTCCAGATGTACCACCTCCCCAACCAGACATACCATAGCCACCTTTCATTTCTGGAGATCTCCAATCACCTCTACCACGTCCAGTAACAGGGCCTACATTGACGACGGGGGAATTCCAGGCTATGAGTTGCAGTAGGCCCCAAATACTACATGATATAAGAAAAATAGAGAAGAAATTTATGTCAGCTGTCAAAATAATGTAACAGGGACAACTATCATGACAAAATGGCAAAGCGAAAAAGAATCCAGAACAGAATTATATAGAAAATCTTTTTTAAAACTGTTAAAGTGAAAAATATATAGTAAATCTTCCAATCATCTGACAAGAAACAAAGAATAAAATTGAAACCATTCCCACAATGAGCTAATGAAATAAATTGTGACAAAAAGCAAAGAAAATCATCGAGTATAAACAAGGAGACCAATATTCTCAACAGTGAAGAGATCACCATTGGGCAACAACATCACATATTCTCCAAACAAACTATAATCATACAGCAGTCACTAGAGAGAAAGAGGAGAATGATTTTTTCCTTGCAATGTGTTCAATTCTTGAAAAAGGACCTATAATGATAGCTATTCCATATACATTATCTATTTCATTAACAATGGATAATCAAAAGATCAATGTGTATTAGGTTCGCAGAGTCGGGTTTCTCGTTTACCCTCTCAAGTCTAACTTGTATTGATGCAAGGATTGATATATATAACGTATGGGCTAGAGATGGCACACACTTACATCATTCAATCTCACCAAGTTTGGCCTGATGAAATTTTTTTGCAACAATTGGAATATAGATGTGTTTTTAAGTTCGTTCCTTTGAGCACATTCTCTGCTCGCCTTGTTTACATATCATAAATTTAAATGAAAGTTTTCAACGCTAAATGCATATATTCTGAGAAATACATGGCAAATGGATATGAATTACTCAAAGTATCAATTTGGCAAAAATACCTTTACACTCCAAAATCTATGTACTGTGGAAAAGAAATCAAGAAGCTAAAAAATTTAAAATTTCTGCCTAAAGTGTTGCAATTAGTTGGCGTCAACTCTATTCCAAAAGACACAAATATGACAAATAGCAACAAAAGATAGCAGTGGCGTAAATATTGCAACAACTAACCAGAGAATCGATAAAGAGTATACAACCGAACACTACTTCTACTATCACCAGGTAAAGAGAAGATGTGAAATCTTAAAGACAACAACACTTCAAATCCAACAGGCCACTCTTACACTCAACTTAGCCAATTGGGACTTGAACTCTTACACTCGACTTAGCCAACTGGGACTTGAACTCTTACACTCGACTTAGCCAACTGGGACCTGACAGAAGGCCAAATATCATAAGAAACCTAAAATTCAAAAGAAAAACCTGAACTAACTATTTGAAACAAAGAGCAAGAGTGAGATATAACTTAAAAGGAATAATTTAGACATAGCATATAATCACAATGATGCTGACAGTAGAAAAATTAGTATTGAGATGTTATTTAAGAAATTCTGGCTGAGTATAGAATATTTGGACTAAGACAGAAGTGACCAAAGTACAATAGAATTTTGTATATGTAAGCTCCTTGAAGACGATCCAAAATATTAAGTACCGAGTGGAACTTCCTAACTGATTTGCACACTTGCCCATGAGAATTCAAATATAGACAACACAAAGTACAACTACTTTGATGAAGAAGTCAAAAGCTAAAAAATAGAAAAATACTGCTTGGTGGTAGTAGACATTCTGAGCATAGCATTTGAGAATAGAAATGTATCAGCATTTTAATTTCACTTCATTCGTCAAAACTGATATATAGCTGAATGAAGTTCACATTTGGATCCGACAGAAGCGACCAAATATTCACCTAAAACAACACAATCAAGAGACTTATTTAGAGTAACCCCACCAACACGAAAAGTAGGACTATTTTCCTTTTCAAGCATTTACAACAAACTTCTATGTCAATAACCGACATCAGCTGCTAGTTGTAGGAAGAGAGTAAAGAGAGAAAATGAGAAAAATAAACTCTGATGTATCATTATGAAGTAAAACTTTCATACCATCAATTTGAAGCTAAAATTTGTTATAAAATGTGCATCTTAACAATATTTCTCCAATAAAGTTGAACACACCTAATACCGCAACTGATGTTCACGTCTAGTATGCATAAATTGACCCATATAAGGCAAACTTGATTTCACATTCTAGAATAGACTCAGTAAAACAAAGCAGGAATTCTTCATACAATCAACTGATATTTGAACTGAATATAACGAAGCAAATCAAAGGTATGACAGTGGAAAAAAAGAGAAAAAAGAGACAAGAAACAGAAACACAGAAAAAAAGGTGGAATAATTTACCAGTTTAAATTTTGAGAAGATCTGAGTTGAATGAGACATATGCAAATTTAGAGTTGAAAGAGGTTGCTTAAAATGAGCATTTTGAGAATACGATATATGTAATTTGTAATGTACAATACATACAGCTACAAATCACTTTGTTTGATGTTCCTTTTCTGATAGCCCTTTTTTTACTCTTTCTTTGTCAAGTAGGATCAATGTTGGAATTGTGCTCCATAGTGTCAATGTTTGTGTTGCATCTGTGAAACATATTCTATTGGATCCAAAATTAGTGAAATAAGTTGAGAATAGAAGATTGAATTGTATTTGCAAAAGTGTAGCAACATAATCGGCTATTATATAGTACTAACCTGCGTGTCAGTTCTCTTTCTTCTTCTGCAATAGAAATGACTTGTCGGTGCACAAGATTCACGATAAAAGCAGTGGATGACCCTGCGATGTTGGCCGACACATTGCCTGAAAGCACATTTTTGTTTGTTTTTTGCCCTATTATGACAACATAAAAATTGTTAGATATGTTTTTATGGCATGCTAAAGCTAGAGATGTAGAGTAAGAAGTTAGTACCAACTGATCAGCTGTAATGATTGCGGATAAGTAGGATTTATGTGTATTGTGGAGTTGAATCTAGTTTGTAAGGATAACCTTGTACATACAAAATGATCGCGTAGTGTAAAAGGGTGAGATTTCAGTAAAACAATGTAATGTATGCATACCTTGATAACCAGAGACTCCAATGTTCCTTCCAAGGATTACAGGGAAGTCTTTACCATTTTCCATTTGGGCTTCCAATTTAGTTCCTTCAATTTCTCCTAAGTCGTCCCATAAAGTGAGTAGAAATTGGTTTCGCCTGAAAGTAGGAGCAATACATTAACACCATTTTTTCCGGAATCTATCATAAGATTGTGTCAAAATTTGGAAACATAAATAGCAATGTATAACACGGAAGGAAGGTTCTACTTACTGATCATCAGCAATAGTAACCTCACGACACCTATTTTGAGTGCGGCCAATATATTTTGAAAGGCCACAACGGAGAACAACTCCTACAATATCTGATAGAAATAAGGAGATATGAGGTCGTTACATTTGGGGACATAAATTTTAGCTAACTAATGGTTGGTAGGAGAGACATACCAATTTCTGCATTGGGACCTGGAGTCATATGAGCAATATTGGCAAAAGTTGTGGTATGTAGCTTGGTCAGTGGCAACAATGATTTCTCAAGCTCGTTATCTGGTTCGACATGTTCAATTAGAGCTTCTTTATCAAGCACCCAATAAAATTTATGTATTACTCTTCCATACGAAGGTAGTGAAACTTTCACTCTGGCAGTAGAGATTAGATATGTATCCAAAAGTATAAGCTTCTCTGCATAATAGTCAATATCATCACCATATACAACTTCCCTGAGGATGAGCCGCAACAACAATGAGCGAGAGTACCTGTTCGTCTTCCAAAATCAGATTTTGGAATCAAGTTTTTTTCTCCAAACTTAGTCGGTCTTTACTCATGTCCATAATTTGGACTTTGCAAGTCCAATAGAAAGTGTCAGTAGTTATTCCGTCAATATTCAACCTTGGTGCCATATGTATTTATCTTCACAATGAGAGCCACAACAGTTAGAGTTCTTTTGAAATCATAAACTCTCCGTAATGGTAAGGCACATATGCAAGGGTAAATGCTATAAATTTTTGAACTCTAGAATCTATGAGTGAACCGTTATAGAAGGGAAGAAAGTTCATTACAACATACCATCAAACACTTTTCGTACAATACAGAGCAGACACACTAACAATACTTACATGCAATAGAAACTAACAAATAAAAAAAATGAAAGCAAGAGCAAAAGACCGAAAAATATATTTAGTACCGCAAGTCTTCAAAGAAGTTGAAATATCAAAGAAGAAACAACAAAGCTGAAACATCAAAGAAGTGTGCATGAGCTGAACAAAAAGAACAAAGTTCACTAAAACATATCATCAAACACCTTTTGTACAATATTACATGCAATAGAAACTAACAAATCAAAAAATGAAAGCAAGAGCAAAAGATCGAAAAATATATTTAGTACAGTAAGTCTTCAAAGAAGTTGAAACATCAAGAAGAAACAACAAAGCTGAAACATCAAAAAGGAAACAACAAAGAAGTGTGCATGAGCTGAACAAACAGAACAAAGTTCACTAAAACATACCATCAAACACCTTTTGTACAATATTGCATGCAATAGAAACTAACAAATCAAAAATGAAAGCAAGAGCACAAGATCGAAAAATATAGTTAGTACCGCAATTCTTCAAAGAAGTTGAAATATCAAAGAAGAAACAACAAAGTTGGAACATCAAAGAAGAAACAACAAAGAAGTGTGCATGAGCAGAACAAACAAAATAGAAGATTCATAGAAGTACATTAAACAAATAATTGTGCATGAGCAGAACAAATAAAAGAGAAGATTCAGAGAAGTAATAATAAATCAATTAAAAGAAACAGAAAACATAATTGATAAATTTTTAATCTCATTAATATCTCAATTTTGTTTTCCTTGAAAAAAGAGTTTTAAAACTAATAGGATATAATCCTCTAATTTTCTCCTAATTAGTTGGTATTCATTCCATAAATTTCTCCTATATTTTTGTCTCATCATATTCTCTCCTTTTAAAATTCATAAATACTATTATAAGTACCCTTATTTTCTCTCTTATTTTTTCAAACTCCATTACTTAATTGAATTCACTCCATTATCTAAATTAATTTGTATATCATATTTAAATACAATTCATACACAAATATATGTTTGTATATAATGTGGTATAAAAAATTATGTAAATCAATTTATATATCATATCAAAACATATAGATATTAAAAAATTTAAGTGAATTAGTTTGTATATCATATTATATACCAATTTCATAAACTAATACTTTTGAGAATCTATAGCATAACATCTTCCTTAAAAAAGTTTCATAAATCTCAAAATCCTTTTCCTCCTTTTTGTGAGAAACTGACTAAAAAAATGTATTCATATATCTACCAAAATTTAAATAACAATGCATCTCAAAATAAACACAATATATCTGAGATAAATAAAAGTTGAAAGAATAATCATAAAAGCTAATATCCATTCCTGTATCTACATACACATAACTAACAATGCATCAAAATTAAAACACGATGTATACATTTAGATCAACTACATACGAAAATAGTCAAATACATTGTAATACCATAACAAATACATGTGACGATAGTAAGAAACATGACAGAAGCCCAGATACCTATGACAGGACTTGGATACATGACAGAACAAATTGTGTCAAGTACATGCGTAAATCTCCAATATATTTATTAGATACATACACACTTAATCGGGTACATTGATAAAAACTATATATATATATATAATCGTATTTTAATAATGTGTCAGATACGTATGTGAATCTCCACTTATTGAAACTTTTTGACTACGTTCATGGCTAATCAGGACATCTCACTGTAGCGGTGTTTGCTTCACCTTTTGATTTATCGATGTTGCTCACTACACCTGGGTCAGATTACGACTTGTCTAAAAAAGCAAATATAGTGTTTTCTCCGCTCTCAATTCAAATTGCTCTCAGCCTTATTGTTGCTGGCTCTAGTGGTCCTACATTGGATCAGTTGTTGGGTTTTCTAAAATTCATTTTAAATTAAGTTAAGAGGATTCTTATATTTTAAGTTATAGTTTGGTAGTTTATATGTTGTTCACTTCCGTATTTAATGTCACAGCTTGGGAGTAAGAGTTATCTTATCTAGGTGTTAGAGTAGATGATCGTACAACTCGACCGGTGGGTTGGATCATGACATCATTAAGTAAAAAAAATTTAATATGTTCATCGACCGTTAATTCAATAACCCAATATCAATAAGTTAGAAAAATAATTTAATAAATGATGTATTTAAGAGTAAATATTACTAGTCCTAACATGAGTTTTTAGATTTCAATACATAACATTAAATTTCTAACAATACTAACAAATAAAAAATTAATTAAAAACAAAAAATGAAAAATGAATTAAAATAATTCTTAATCAATTAATTAACGATATCCTTTCCTTAAATATAGTGTTTTAAATTGACATGATATATCTATCCCTTGATTTTCTCCCAAATAATTGGTCACTATTTTAGTTGTTATCAATTTCCTAATTAACAATATCGATCTCCTATTTTGATTCTTCCTTGATCCTTTTTTTTAGGATTTTTTTTACTACTTTGAAAATTAATATCATTTTTTAAATTTGAAATTCATATTTTAAAAGAAAAAAAATAGTATTTTAATTTCTTAAATCTGTTTTGTTTTTAGAATATGTTTTTTTTGTAATATATAATTTTAGACAATTTTTTAAATAGAAATCTACATAAAGTTGACAATGAATTTCTGTTTGAAAAGATTTCATAATTTACCAGTAGCATCTTATATATATAAAAAATTCATAAATCAAAAGTTTTTTTTTTTTTTAATTTTTTTTTTCTAAATATTCTTATTTTTTAAATTTGCATAATTTACATTTAGCATATATATATATATATAGTTGTAAACTATAATTATTTTCTAATACATTATCAAAATATTGAATATATTCAATAAAAGATAACAAAATTATTATTTTATAAAGAAATATGTGTGGCGATCAAATAATGAATAAATAAAAATGGATAGATAGTCGATCCTAAGTCTTGACCAACTATTCAATTCGAAGTATCACAATTTCGAATCTAAAAATAAAAAAAATGAAATTCCAAATTTTGTTTTTTCTTATATTTTAATTTTAAATTCCAACTTGGAAATTGTAGTGGATGGCTAACGTCTTTCCTATCCCATATTCAACATCTCAAAAAATGAACGGTTCAGATAAAATCAAAATCGTTGAGCAGTCGGTTTCATTTAAAACCGGATGCACCATAACAAATCACGAATTTTAGAGAATAAATAAATAAAAAAGATAATATAACTCTGTCTGGATAAAGATAAGGTTTTCATCTACCTTTGGTATATTCCCTTTCTCTCTCTAGACTCTTTCTTCCTCATTGTATCTACACTCTCTTTCTCTCTCTTCTTTCTGGTTTATTATATACACATAGACTCTCTAGGTTTCTTCATATGTATCTGCTTTTTTCTCAGCACAACTGAAAGCGAAAGCTATGTCGATTGCGTTTGAGAGGAACAGTACACCTGATCATCAGATCGAACGGCCAGGATTTGTGCACGGAATGACTTTTGTTCCGATCTATAACTCGCCGGATCTAGGCGTCGGGGAACGTATGGTTCAGGCGAAGCAGGAAGATGAGGATGATCGGACTTCTTCTTCGTCTTCTTCTTCTATTGGTAGGAATAGTGATGACTCACCGCCGGCGGGAGGGTCTTCATCGGATGGAGGCCGTGGGGATGGTGATGGAGAGGAGGTTCAGAGTCCGTTTAAACCTGGTGCTCTTGATAATCTGGAGTCTTTGGAGGAGGTTTTACCGATTAAGTATGTGGTTTTACCTTTGTTTTGTTTAATTTCTCTGTTGGTTTTAGTTTAATTTAGTCGTGTATTTTGAATTTTAGATGATGAATTAAGTTTCTTAGTATTCCAGATTAGGTTCTGATTTTGTGTGTTTAATGTTTTGTGGATTTTGTCAATTGATTTGTAGTAGCAACAATTAACTCTGCCATATCTTGGTAATATTTATGACTTGCTAGGGAAATGGACCATAATTTTAAGGAGTCATTTGCTTAAGTTAAGGAAGTTAGCTTACTATAAACCGCACCTGGCAAGTCCCATTCAACGAGCTCGACCCAAAAAGTCAACCCAAGGGGTTTCAAAATTGAGACCTCCATTGTGGAAGTGCCAAGCTCAAACCAAAGGGTTAAAACAATCCATGCATTATAATTGTTTTGGATCACAAACCAAAACAATCCAATAGAACTTTGTAGATAACTAGTAATGCTGTGTATGTATCTCTATGTGGCTTTTTGCATACTTGTGATGGTTCTGTATAAAAAACTAAGGAGTGGTTACATGTTTCCTTGGGCTTGTCTTTGTCTTGAGGAGTGAGCTATTTAACTAAGCTTCATTTTTCATTTTGAGGTAATGGATGTGCTACCTTGGGGTGGGACTTGTTCATCTGTGTTTGTTTGTTTAATTTGAGCAGTAAAAGAAAAATCTGAAATTTTACGTAGGTAATTATATTTCAAGTAGCATGGTGCAGACTTGTACCTGAAAAGTAGTTTGGAACTAATTCTAGAGTGTGGCCTGATCTATATTTGCAATCTTATTGGAGAACTTGTTTTGAATGTGATTGATATTTCATACTATCTTGCTTCTGAATATTGATTACCAAGAATTTGTACAAAAAGTGTATACGGTTGATAAAAAAAACCATTATCAACATACCCAAGGGGGTTGCCTAGTATCATTGAAGTGGATTGATCCCTATGAGGTTTCAGGTTCAATTAATTACCTAGAGAGAAACACTAGGTGATTTTTTCTCATCTATTCTAGCCTTGGTGGATAGAGTGGCGTGATACCTGATGTTGGTGGGAGGTGACAAGTATTCCATGGAATAAGTTGAGGTGCATGCAAGTTGGTCCAGACACTAAGGTTATAAAAAAAGATCCATTATCAACAGAAATTGATGAGTTCTTAACTTTAATCAATGAATTTGGTATCGAACCAAAATTGAGTTCAAATTTTAAAAACCTCACGAATAATCTCATTAGTCATTACTTTCTTGAGTGAGATCATGCCCTTCATTACAAGCTTTTACACATGCTTCTAGAGCTACTTGATTAGCTATGGCACTTGTCCCATTACCCCAAGGATGTCTTAAACTTCCCCCACTGAATTTGTCCATAATTCTTGTAGTACCTTTGACAGTGGGGGCTAGTACGCGGTCCATGGCTCCTTTGTGAGATTTAAACAGGCGGACAAGATGAGGTGTCAGTATCTTTTTTTTCCTTCCATTGGTTTCTCAAGGCTTATGAGTGAAATGTTCGGACTTTTAGTTTGTCAGGAAATTATGGTTCCATCATGGGTGCACCGTGCATATCTGTTCATAGTATGGAATCAAATATTTTGTTTGGATAGAGGTTGGGGGACCACTACACCAGGAAGCGGCCTGATATTCTTCTGGAAGCTTGGAGCATCACTTCAGCATATTCAATTCTGACCATTTTATTATTATTTATTTTTCAAAAAAGGACCACCAATGTGGTATCTTGAAAGCTCAACCCACATGGATGTATTAGCCATGAAAAGAGAGCAGTTGAATATTTTGAGTTTATAAGTCACCACCATTGGGTGTGTTAGCATTTCAAAAAAAGAAGAAGAAGAAAGATAAGCAGTAAATAAGTGTATATTAGTTTACCTATTATTATTGAAGTTGAGAAGTATCCTTTTTTTGGTCTGAATGGAAGTCGTAGATAGTTAAAGAATGCAGAACTTTGTTTAGTTTTAATCAAGTCACGAAGAACGTGGATCTTTTTGGAGAATGAATTGAGCAGTGCAGGAGTCAAAGTAGACAGATTTATAGCTTCTTAGAGATATTTAATGAGCAGTCAGTCTGTTAGTCTTATTCTTCTCAATGTTCTAATTGTGCTTGACTGCCATGTTTCAGGAGGGGCATTTCAAGTTTCTATGCTGGTAAATCGAAATCTTATACTAGTCTAGCAGATGCAGTATCATGTTCCTCGCTTAAAGATATGGTCAAGCCGGAGAATGCATACACTAGAAAACGCAAGAACCTGCTTGCTCATAGCAATTTCTTTGACAAGAATCGTAATCACTTCCCAAGAAATAATAGCGGTGGGTTATACAAGAGACCAATAAACTCTAGAAGCTCATTAGCTCTTGGTGCAATTTCCAGCTGCTCTGAGAGCAATAATAGTTCGGAGTCCTTGAACTCAAATGCATCGTCACCTCGTTGCTCTCTTCCCCCTCTGCCTCCACAATCAAGAAGATATAGCATTGAGCCCTCATCATCACCTCCTGAACAGAAGCTTAGTCCATGGAGGTCTTTCTCCTTATCAGATCTGCAAGGGGCTGCTGCTGGAACTCCCAGCCTAATGGGCATAAAGGAATAGAAAAGATATGTTGACGATAACGTAATTTTGTGTCGCCCTATGAACCTAACTTCAGATAGGTTTCAATGGAGGTTGGCTTATTTTAGAAGTTACAGGGTTCAGTTTCTCTCCCCGCCTCTGTATTTATCCCCTATGGTCTTTGGCATCTGTAGAATGTAATTGCTTCTGCTTACTTCTTAACCTTTGGGTTTCCTCTGTATATTTCAATTGTGGTGTATGCCTAATTTAGAGATTTTATTTCAGTTTTTGTTTTATCCTTATAATTATATATGTACTTATTATGTTTTAGGTGTATTCCAAAATTTACACTTCTAATTTTTTGTGATGTGCATTTGTATTATGATGAGACCCAATTATTGTTCTTTGTTACTTTCACTTGTCAGTTAGTGTGGGTTGGGGAGTAGACCCAATGGATTTCCAGCTTGAGACGTTCAAAGGTATAAATCCTATATCTATGAACGGATTGTTATCCATAGAAAAGTTGGTTTCCAGTTTTAGGCTAAGTAACAACTAAAAAACCAACTGAGCCATCCGGACGGATGACATTGTTGTTAATGTTTCAAGTTTTAACAATAAAAAACTTATTGGATATAACATTTGTTAAACGATAAAAAAACAGAAAAGAAAATAACAAATATATTAATGATAATAAATAATTGAATTGAAATAAGGATAAATTACTTAAGTACACAACATTACTTTACCTATTCTCAATATTTCCCTACTCTTTTACTAAAATACAAAAATCCCTTATTTTTCCCCAATTCAACTTAACCGGATACTTTATTAGTTTAAGTATCCGCCCGTTATTAATTAAAGTATCCGCGCTGCTATATTATGCATCCGCTCGTTAATTTAAGTATCCGTCCGTTATTAATTAAAGTATCCGTGCCAACAACTTAATAATTTAAGTATCCGCGCTTTATTAATTAAAGTATCCGCGCTGCTATGTTATGTATCCGAAAGACACTAAAAAAGGGATTTTTGGTAATTAATGAAAGAGTAGGGATAGGAAGTAATTTCCTTCTTATACTATGTGATTTGCCTAATTTTTACGGTAGAGTGGATATATTTTTTTAATGCTTTAAAAATTAATATCATTTTTAAAAAAAAGAATACGCATCCTAACTTATGAAATCTTGTTCTCGAAATGTGTATTGGGATATCAATTTTCATACATTAAAAATGCGCATACATACTATACTAAACTTAATAATTGATATCAATCTATATACACTTTCTAAACACAAATTTATTACAAACTCATACATAGAGTTGACTACTTTGTATACAGAAAATATAACCAATATATAGAAATAAAATCACTACATACAAGCTTAATCAAAATTGTTGTATACACACTTCAACGTTCATAATATGAAAAAAAATGACTTGAAACTGCTCTTCGTTTAGGAATTTCTTCAGATCGTCAAAAACCTTCATATTGGTGTATGAAGATCATCGGTATATATTTTTCTTTCCTAAAATATAATTGTTATTTGATATAAGTTGTAAAGAGTGAGAAAAAACACAAATAGTATATCATATTTAAACCAACTTCATGCCAATGCATCTACATATTACAATCAACACATACCAATTTCATACCAAAAGTATGCCATTTTACCAAATTCAGTCAGAAAATAATTTCATATTGAATTTATACCAACTTCATAGTTCATACCAGTGTATATACATATTGCAAATAATTCATACAAAGTTCATACCAAAAGTATACCATTTTACCAATTTCAATTAGAAAACAAATTTCATACAACTGTCACATATTTCACTCCAAATTTATACCAACTTCATGTAAATGCATATACATATTACAACAAATTCATACCATTTCACAGTTTGCTATTTTCATGTCAAAAATATACTTATTCTAATATTTTTTTTTCTTATTCTACTAATTGGAGATCAATATAATACATACTTTATAGTATAGTCTATAAATTACATAAAACTATATCATACCAATTTTATATAAATTTTATGCCACCTAACAACACAAGTTTACAATAAACCTCAGTATGCCTATACCAAAAATATACCATTTTCATGTCAAAAAAAAAAAAACTGTCAATATTCAAGTATAACAAATGTCAAATTTAATTAAAGGAAATAAAATTGAATAAATGAAAAATTATTTTATTTAAAAAATACCTTCACAACACTTTTGATCCTTCGCAGTGTGTACCCAATTTGCAGAGGTTTTCATTTGAATGGAGAAGTAGAACAACGAAGAAGTTGAGAGAGAAAGAGTAATCGTGGTGAAAAGAGCAATATGGGTACGTGGGAGTGGGGTGGCGGGTGGCGTGCAATAAGTTAAGAAAATTCCTTAAAAGGTGTAATTGATAATTATCAACTGATTCTCTCTCATTAATGTTATCTCTCTCACCTATTAATTATAATAACATTATATAATTACTTAATAAAATGTAATTAATTAATTCATAAATTAAAACTGTTCTGTTAATACTTGTAATTAAAAATTTATAAGTAGTAATAAAAAAAAGTAAATATAAAAATTGTAATAATCCTTAAATAGATGTGTGGGGTGCTTTTTCCATTACAAAATGATATATCTAATGAATGAAAAAAGAAAATAAAAAAGAAGAACACATAAATAAATAATAAAATATTACCAAAATTATATCTCTAATAAAGGATAAATGAAAAAGGATAAAGAAGGAAATAATAAAATTGTTACGAAATGGTATCTCTAATAATGGATAATAAGAAAAAAAGAATAAAAATAATAAATGAGAGAAGAATAAAAGAAAAAATTAAAATAATAAATATGGAAAAAATTAATTTATTTTATTTTCTTAAAAAGATAAAAATATAGATAGAGAAAAAAAATAAATAAAAAGAAGATAAACTAACAAAAAAAAAAGAAATAACAAAAATATTATCAAATGATATCTCTAATAAATGATAATATGAAAAAAGAATAAAAATAATAAATGAGAAAATAAAAATAATAAATGAGAAAGAACAAAAGTAATTAATGATAAAACAAAAATAATAAATGAGAAAAAAGAACAAAAATAGTTAATAAGAAGACAAAAGTTTTGGGTTGGGCCGAATTGGACCTAAATTTTAAACGGCTAGGAATAAATTGAGCCTAAATTTAAAGGGGTTGAAGAGAAATTTGACCTAAACTAAGAGAGGCGGGGGGGGGGGGGGGGGGGGGGGATATGGACTGTAATTTATTTTGGGCCAATGAAAATTTGTTGAATTAGTTTGAGTTGAGAGCTACAGAACTATAATTATTTTATGTTTTATGACCCATTGTATAGTTTTCATTATTTCAATTTACATAAAAAGTTAATGAGAAAGAACCGAGCGTACTATTTCCGAACCTTCTTGTGGCATTCCATCACAAAATCAATTGACAGATGCATAAATGACTAGAATTTGTTTCTGACTACTCAATCCTGACCAACTCAAAATTTTCTTTAAACAACCTCAAATTTTAGATGTGAAATCCTCTCGATGTTGAGCCTTTTACTATATAACTCAAAGTGATTCACATTTGTGGTATATTGTATTTTTCTAAAAAAAAAGGGATGCAAGAAGAAGAAGAAGAAGAAGAAGGAGAAGGAGGAGGAGGAGGAGGAAGGAGGAGGAGGAGGAAGAAGAAGAAGGAGGAGGATGAGGAGTAGGAAGCAGGATGAAGAAGAAGGAGAAGGAGGAAGAAGGACGAAGAAAAAGAAGAAGAAGAAGAAGAAGAGAAAAACTATGTTTGACCATTTATTTGGTAAATAATATAGCTGAACGATTTTTTTTTAAAATATGTATAAGTTGGGCTAGATGATGGCAAGTAAAGTTTTTGGGCTGACATTATGCATAATTTTTTCAGGGATAGGTTTAAATATATACTTTTTCATGGGATAGTATCAAATATATTTTTACCTGTCTAAATTTAGCCTAATCCTCCCATTTGCAACATTTATGCGTATCATACTAATAGAAATTTGATCAAGTATGACAAAAAATAATCATAATGCATAGCATAAGAGCAAAATATGTTGTGTGTCACGAGGTCACAAGTGTTAAATGGTGTGCAAACATTTCTAAAATTTGCAATACCTATCTTAGTGCCGGCAAAATGAGCCCATATTTTGGTAATCCGTCCAATCCGCCGATATTTTAATGGATTGGGTGAGTGACTTTTTATATGGGTAAAATATGGGTTGATACCCATATTCAACCCATAAAAATATGGGTAAACTATGGGTAAAATATGAATTAGCCAAATAGGTTAAGCTTCTAACTTTTATTCACTTAAAATTCATGATAGCACTAAATTTTTTTGGTAACTTCTCTTCCTTTTTATGTTCTTCTATAGAACTAATTATTTTTCTCTATAATTGAAAATGTGAAGTCTTTGACCCTCCAAAAATATATATTTTAAATGTACATTTCTTTTGTTAATTATAATTATATTTTTTATTTGTTTAATTTTATATTGGATAATAAATAATAGTGTAAAATAAGCAAATCATGTATTAGTATTGACATTGCTTAAGCCTTAGAGTGCATTAAGCATATTTTAGTCCTAAAATGCAACTATTCCTTTACTTTGAAATTAAAAATATTTTCCCCTTGTTATTACATAAATTTATTTTATATTGAAAAGTTAGGATTTTTTTTTGAATTTTATGATACAATAAAACTAAATGAAGCATTTTCAACATTTTTCATCTAAAAAAAGACTAAAATATTTTCTCCATGTTGAATTCTTAAGTAGAGTACTATTTACTCATGAAAATATGGGTAAACTAATATTTTACCCAATCTATTTGTTACCCAATCAATTTTTACCCATATCAAATATGGACGGGTTGAATTATTACCCATTTTATGTTGACCCATTTTCAACCCGCCCATTTGCCACCACTACCTATACTATATTAAAAAGGAAAAATTACTGAAATACACGTCTTATTATTCCCTTATTTCCAATATCCCCTTCTATTTTTATAAACCTCTAAAATCCCTTATTTCTTTAATGTATTTGAGCTACATATTAATGTATCTGAGCCAGTATTTAATGTATTCGAGCTACATATTATGTATCCGGTTTATTTTATAATGTATCCGAGCTAGTTTTTAATGTATCCGAGCTACATATTATGTATCCAAGCTAGGTTTTAATGTATTCGAGTTACATATTATGTATCTGATTTATGTTATAATGTATTCGAGATACTCTTTAATGTATCCGAGATACATATTATGTATCCGGTTTGTGTTACTTTTTAAGGGATTAATGTAATTACAAACTAAAGAGGGATAAATTGTAATTTTAATATTAAAACTTTGTGATTCCTAAAATTTATCCTATTAAAAATATGAAAGCCCTTAATAATGTTGATTGAACTTTTTTGCCCTTCATTAAAAGACTTCTCTTTAGACAATCGTTTCTTTTCACCTTCCCCAATTATTATTTAATTATTTTAATGATTTTCATTATTAACTATAATATGAATTCTAAACTAATTGCCCGAAATCGTCTATGGGTACTAAATATAAATTCTAAAATAATTGGCCAAAATCGTCTATGGGTACTAAAATATCGTAGTTTCTTTTTTGAAAAAATTTCAACTCCTTTTTTTGGTTAGTACACTTCCCCCCTCCCTTTTTAGTTACTAGATACAAAAGTCCGGGACAACTCGAGCCCAATAGGTATTAGTTTAGTTATTATAATTTATGTGATACATATAAAGTTAGAAGAGTCAATTAAATTTCTAAATATTTTTTGTTGTTAATTATTTTTATAATATTTTAAACATATTTTTCAAATAATATCTGTGACACATGTAATATTTTAAGAGTTAATTAATTTCTTAAGAGATATTTTTAAATATTTTAAGTTGTTAATTATTGTGATTTATGTGACATATGTGAAATTTTGAGAGTTGATCAAATTTTAATATATTTTAAAAATATTTTTAGTATGTAATGTACAAATAATATATGTTACTCTCTTTGTCCCAAGTTATGTGGCACATGTTAAATTTCGAGAGTTGATCATATTTTAATATGTTTTAAATATTTTAAGTTGTTAATTATTATGATTTATAGTATTATAATTTTCGAATAATATATGTCACTCCCTCATTTGGGTGAAATTTCGAGAATTAACCACATTTATAATATTTTAAGTTGAATTTTAGTACTATTTTTTTTTTGTAAATACATAACATATAAAAAGAAAAATATAAAAATAAAAATAAATTAAAACAAATAATATTCGAAATATAAATAGAAGAAGTTGAGGAGAAGGGCAACCAGTCAATTGACCGGCTGACCCTAAGCTCCTCAACATTCGCAATTCTAATATAAATTTTAAAAATATTTTTAGTATGTAATTTTCAAATAATATATGTTACTCCCTTTGTCCCAAGTTATGTGACACATGTTAAATTTCGAAAGTTAATCATATTTTAATATGTTTTAAATATTTTAAGTTGTTAATTATTATGATTTATAGTACTGTAATTTCGAATAATATATGTCACTCTCTCATTTGAGTGAAATTTCGAGAATTAACCACATTTATAATATTTTAAGTCGAATTTTAGTACTATTTTTTATTTATAAATACATAACATATAAAAAGTAAAATATTAAAATAAAAATAAATTAAAATAGATAATATTCGAAATATAAATAGAAGAAGTTGAGGAGAAGGGCAACCGGTCAATCGACCGGCTGACCCTAAGCTCCTCAACATTCGCACTTCTAATATACTAGACATCGAAGCCCGTGCTAGCACGGGCCCAATATGTATCATTTTTTGTTTCAATTTATGCGACAAAAACAAAATTAAAGAGTTAATCAAACTTTAATATTAATTTAAAATAGTTTAAATTTTTAATTATTGTTAACTATGGTAATTTTTTTTTTATGTCTTTTAACATTCTAAATTGCTAATTATTGTTGTATGATTTGTAATATCTTTTACGTAATTTTCAAATAATAAAAGTTATTTCTTCTTTCTCAATTTATGTGATACTAATAAAATTTTGAGATTCAATCAATTTTTTTTGTCTTTAAAATATTCTATTGTTAATTACTGTAAATTATTGTATTTTTAAAGTAATTTTCAAATAATATATATTATTTCATTTGTCCAATTTATGTGTCACCGATAAAATTTGAAGAGTTAATCAGATCTTTTACATATTTTTATATTTTTTGAATATTTAAGTAAATAATTATTGTGATTTATAATATTTTATACAATTATTTAAAAAAAATTAAACAACAAACAAAACGAATTCATCATAGAAAAATTACCAAAGCATCCTTCAATACATCAATAATGGGTCCCACTTTTTGTTTAAAAAAATATGCATATTGGGAGGATATTTTTGCCCAAAGTGGAAATAGAATAAGTATAAAGCATTAAAGTCTTTTAAAATTTTAAATTGTTAATTCTTATTGTATGATTTGTAATACTTTTATGCCATTTTCAAATAATAGAGGTCATTTCTTCTTTCTCAATTTATGTAGTACTAAATTTTTTTTGAGATTCAATCAATTTTTTTTGTCTTTGAAATATTTCTAGTTGTTAATTACTGTAATTTATAGTACTTTCTAAGAAATTTTCAAATAATATATATTATTTCATTTGTCCCAATTTATATACGTGTCACCGGTAAAATTTGAAGAGTCAATCAGATCTTTTATATATTTTTATATCTTTTAAATATTTAAGTAATTAATTATCGTGATTTATAATATTTTATACAATTATTTAGTATAGTAAAATAAATTTAAAAGAAACAAACAAAACGAATTCATCATAAGAAATTATCAAAGCATCCTTCAATACATCAATAATGGGTCCCACTTTTTATTTTTAAGAAATTGCACATTCGAAGGATATTTTTGTCCAAAGTGGAAATATTGTGTAAAAAATGTGTATTTATTGTGATTTTGAATGTTTTGTGGGGTAATAGGACGCACGCAAAGTTAAGGCGCCTTTTTGAAAATCTGGGACAACTTCAAGTATCACTTAATGTTTTTTCTCAAAATCTAATTTACTTTCGTAAACTATGTGTCAGATCAAAATCAGATCAACAAATTCAAAAGGAATGAGTAATAAATAGCTCATACAATGACATATTTATTATTTAAAAGAAGTACTCCTTTTAGTTGAAAGCTAACAAGATAGTTACAATGTAACTAAATACTATAAAAATCTTTGCATTGTAGCTTGTATATATATATATATATATATATATAACAAAAAAAAATAGGCAAAGAAACTACGTATCCTAATAATGATTATACTAATATTTAGGACTTTTAAATTATTTAAAGCTATAACTGTTAAATATTTACCTTATTTATAAGATATAAGAACTCTTAATATTTAATATTTTAAAATTAACTAAATCGTATCCTAATATTTAATAGGGAAAATTATGCAGAATAACAAATATTTAGCCTATATTAGGTACTATAGCTACCGTTTAAGAAAATTATAATTCGCGGTTACAGTTTCCCCAATTCTTGCTATTCGCCTGATTTGTATAAATACAAAATTTGTATAATTCGATCGTGATTGTAAAAATCCAGAATTTTGTATATGGTTACCCTAGCTATTTGTATACGATTTATGAAAAATTTATAATAAATTACCCTGTTTGTATTGTATATTGACAATCGAAGTATCAAATAGAGTTCTGGAAAATTCCTAAATGTATAAGTACAAAAATTGTATATACTTACCCTATTTGTATATTCGCAAGTGAAATATACAAACGGAAAGAAATATACAAACCGCAACCTCTATAACAAACACAACTATAATTATGGAGCACAATTATCGAAACTATCGTATATTAATATTCTATTATTTCAAAGCTTCAAGTAAGAGTCCATTGATAATTGTTGTGAGAACCCCCCACTTGATTTCCCAAGTATTGAACTTCCTCATTGTATAATGCCTCAAATTTGACATCGCACTGTCCAATGTTGGTTCCAACCACATTGACCGACTTGGTTCCACCTCCCATGACATGTTTAGACAACAAATCGAATTGAGTTACCATTTTGGCCATGTTCTCATCTCTTTCATGGTCCTTCTCGACTAATTCTTTGCTTAGACCCACTTGTAGAGTAGGCACTTGATCCTCTCTTGTATGTTATGCTCGGTTGACCTTAGTCATATCATTTAGCAATAGGGCAACTACCTCATACGGTTGTCTCATTAATCCACCAGAGACTAATTGGTTAGCGATACTTTTATTGGCTGAATCAAGGCTGCAATAAAAGTTTTGCAACAGAAAATTGTCCGGAGCGCCATGCGTTGGACATTGCAAGAGTAACTTTTTGAACCTCATCCATGTCTAATGCAAAGGCTCACCTCCATTACACTTGAAATTTTGTATTTGAAGACAAAGTTTGACTCTTTTCAAGGGTGGAAAGAACCTTTCCAAGAATGTCTTAGTTAGCTCATCCCACAAAGTTATATAATCATTTGACAACTCCGCCAACCATCTTGTAGCCTCTCCCGTTATAAAAACTGGAAATAATCTCAACCTTACAGATTCTTGGGAGATATTCTTGAACACAAAGGGTTCACATACCTTCTTGAAATTCCTAAGGTGCTAATGAGGATCCTCATGAGCTAGACCCCCAAAAATTCCTTTCATTTGTAGTAATTGTATCATAGTTTCCGTGATGTGAAACACCGTCCTCCCGGTTGTAGGAGGTATTCGGATTGCTCCCGTGGTTTGTATGACATTAATGGGCATGTCATTGAGATCACCCATATTGTGATCATTTTGACCATAGTGACTGTCATTTTCACTCCATGATCACTCATATTGTCAATCTACAAATAAGCCAACAACACCAAACAACAAATCTACTACAAGTAAGCCAAATTAAAATCTATTTTTTCAATTAGAATTCTCAACCACCATACCCAGATAGTGGCACCGTTTTTGATAATGCTTAAATTACCCTTCAAAATCAATTAAAAGCTGAGCTATCGTAATCAGTAAAAAATCCAACGAATAGTCAGGGTCGAATCCCACAAAAAATAGTATATTGTAGATAATTCTTTATCGAGAAATTTGAACTTTAAATTAGCTCATTTGTAATAGTAAGAACAATTGTGTGGACGGTACCACTAAATTAATACAAAGCTTTGGTTATCAATTATTGCAATTATACTAAAATTGAAATAAAATCAAGAGTTAACAAGCAATCTAGGGGTGCGGTCATTGGAAATCAATGTCACATAGTAGTGATTGTGCTGCTCTATAGTGATGAACATTCATGAATAGGCTAAGTCATGTTCATTGACGCTTATCATATTTCGATCTCAAAGCATCTATGCAAAGAATCTCCTTTCGGTCTCATCTATATGCCATTTCTAAACAATTGAATACCGTACTCTACTCTCTTTCAAGAATAGGGCAAATAGATCAGACCCATAATCGCTGTTTCAAGCAAGCCATAGACATCAAACCTAAATTGCTAGTATTGAACTAATTACCCACTCTATTTAATCTCTTTCGAGCATCAACCAGAGATAGGAAGTAGAAATTAAGTTTGCAACCTTAACCCATAAGTTAATCCCATGGTAATTAGACCAATTCATGCATGAACAACAAAATAGAGCATAGCACAATATCCGCTACATTAAATCAACACCCAACCCCATTTGAGCACCCCTAGATCTTGGGGTTTTAGCCACCCATCACAAAAAGTATAGAACGTATACCTTCCATGAAAGCAACCATAGGTAGCTTGAAATCAAGCAATTAAGAGTAAACCCACTCTGAATTTAACTTCAATTTATCAAATTCAAGCTTCAAATTGTAAAACCCCAAAAACTAGAAAAGTGTTCTTTAAAGGTAAAGTACTATCAACTCAAAACTTATAAATATGAACTCTTGTTCCTGTTCTCTCAAACTATTTAAAGAATACTATGCAAGAAATGTATGAATGGATATAAAGCAAACGAAGCCAACAACTATTTTGATAGATATTTTGAAATAAATAAGATAAAAGATTCTGCAAATTCTTTTAGATTCATAATCAACATCGAAAAACATAATTAATTAATTCCAACAACACTTTTGATTACTGTTTTGTTGGCTAAAATTTTAAGGAAAAAAAAAACAACTGAAGGCAAATGTGTTCCTTTGTCAACTTCTTCTCTACTGCTCCCTTTCCTACACAAATGCAACCAACAAAGATCAAACAAAAAAAAAAGAACCTAATTTATTTTAGATCTTTCTTCAAAGTAATAGATCATAAACTTTTTAAAAAAAATTCTAAATAAGTATATACTTACGGTCTGACAAGCATTAAAAATTGAGAAAGAGAGCATCCTTGATTTAATTTGTCGATGGTGCAAAACATGAGGTTATTGACGGCATCAATATTTGCAGTGGGTACATTATCTACCAAAATCTCTGGAATAAATGACCAATGATGCTCTCTTGAACTATCAACATATCGTTTTGATCTGAATTTGGACTCTGCAATTAATTAATGAGCCAATGATTAAATTTGCGCGCTAATTTTTTTTTTTCAATCACACTTCAAAATAATACCCCGTGGGCTCCCTGAATTGTTGATGCTCTGCCTTGTCATGATTCGAACATCGTTAATATTCCTGTAAAAGTTGTCCATTGGTGTGTCGTTGTTCCACTCACTCCTAAAATATACTCTAATTTATTATCATTCTTTTCCCAAGCTTCAACACTCTCTTTCTTCTCTCTTTATCTGTTGGCACTATATAGAGAATGATTATATATATTATAATGTGAGTTTGAGCATTTGAAATCAAGAACTAAATTTATATTTCACATCATTGAAAAAGGGCAGTGTACTTACGTATATGATAAATGTCATTTTGGGGTGAGTTTGTGGCTTCTACACTTGCTAGTCGTTCACATTGCCTATGCAAAGTAGCAATCCAACGCTTTGCCCCGAATGCAAGGTTGGAATTCACAAAGGCCTTGTAAATGGTGTGAATTAATGTGTCATCGTCCACGATATGCTCAATCCATGTGACCTGCAACATGGTAAAAGGTTGACTTATGATAATTCAAATTTATTATCTATATATATTATTTTTTATTTTTTACAGACAATTAATTTAAGTGCATGGTTTGTTCTGATTGATGCAATGTTCGAGACTCCATGAATAATCAGCTTAACTCTTAATCATTATTAGACATGATATAGATTGTAATTTTTTACCTTTGTGATATCATTTGATATTTGTTGAATCATGCATCCTGAGGGCTTTTTCCGACACTTAGTAATAGGGGTATGATCCGGAGAAACATCAACAATTGCCCATAGTCCATCATCAATTTTCTTGCAAGACCTTACGAAGTAGCAATCTCGATTTGGAATTGTGAAGAGGGAACTTGAAACTCAACATATATCTGCCCAACGAAAAAACTGAAAAAAAGTTTAGTGACACAAAAAGATAGTGTGAATTTTTTAAATAAAATTATAGACATCCAAGTGCAACCTATATATAATGTAAGAAACATTTAATGAGTAAGTACATCATGAATTATTACCATTTTCATTGATCCATTCAAGTTTTCAGTAACTCCTGGTGATAATACATCCATCGTCAACACAATACTTTAGAAAAGACAAAAATATATATGAGTAAAATAACTACCAAGTCAGTGAGTAAATATCAAATACTAAATGATTTTAAAAAGTCTAATTAGAAATAAAATGATTGTACCGTACCATGAAAATCTCCACCAAGTTGATGTGATTCATGATTACAAAAGCACTTTCTCGTGAAGCTGTAGTCTTAATTCCATTAGGCGTAAGCTCATTTCCTCTTGTATTCTTTTTCATTGAACACATTTTTTACACCATCAATGTTGGGAAACCAAAGTGGCTCTTCCATTTGACGGAACTCCTACATAGCTGCCCGAACTACATTATCAATATATTCTCTTGAAATACGAACAACCTAATGAAATTTTTTTTAATTGAGCTTTAGTTCGATATATATATTGACAACAGTGCCAAAAAATATTTTACATAGTTAGATCAATTACAATGTAAACTAATTCAGCATCAACACATTTAACTTAAAAATTCAAATTGTGACAAAATACGTCAATTCATTGAATATTTTTTGATTACCTCTTCTTGTAGGCGAGCATTTTCGAGCTGCCTCAAATATTGTTCATTATTTAAAGGGCAACATTTAAGGCAACCATTGTTGATAGCTTCTCTTAGCCATACACATTTAATCCTAAGCTTGTCATTTTCAGCTCGAAGTGATGAGTTTTCATAGTGTTTACCTTCAATCTGTAAGGGAGTAATAGTCCGAATCAACAAAATAATAAAAGTTAACACAAAGACTCGCTAGCTAGTGTTAAATTAAATTAATTAGCTAATCAATTGAATTTATAGTAATCATAACTTTCAATAAACTACATTAATTACCATGAATAATGATTCAAAAAATGAATACATATCAATTAACCTTAGGAAATTGACTCAAGTTTGAGCACATTTATTATTATTATAGTCAAAAGTATTCTAACTGCCTCAAATATTTAGATAGATAAGAACAAAAAACTATACCAAGGGTAGAGATTATTGTCTGATTATATACCTTCAAATTAATGTAGATAAAAAAAATTACTACCTTCGTTTCAAAATAATTGTGTTTTTATCTTTCGAGTTTATTAAAAGTAGTAGTTTTTCTTTTTCACATAATCAAGAAGACACCAAAAAATTTTCTTCCAGTTTTATCCTAATTGAAATGAATGAAGTTTAACATAATCAAAGAACAATTAAATAGCTATTTCTTCTTAAGACATATTATTAAAAGTTTGTAATTAAAAACACTTTCAACTTTCTAGAAGCGAGTAATTTTATAAGGGTCTGTTGAAACTAAAAACACAAGGTAGAGAGGGAGAATTAGAATTGTATACCTTTATTTGGGTAAGCAAATTTTGGAACCAAAATTTGATCTGCAAAAACTCTAACCCTACTTTACCACCGAGCTCCTTCATTTTCTTCTCATCCGGCTTAGGACACTCCTTAAACAATCTTAATTACAAAAATAACAAAAGATTAATACCATAAGCACTTTAGAAAAAAATTATTTAGATTAGATGAGAAATTTTATGCTTCCATTTCATCGATATGTTGCTTGGTGTGACGATGATTGCATATTTTCTTATTTGGATGCTCATCAACATTATCATCTTGTTCATCAAATTTATAGTCATTGTAGTCGGATTTGCTATTTGCTTTGTCATCTATAAGCAACTGCATTATCTCATCTTCCGATATTGGCATGGACTCTATAGCAAGTGGAGTAAGTTGGCTCTCCAACATGTTACTTGACTGAAATATACAAATGGTAAAATCTTTATAACATATATATTAAAATATCAAAAAAGGACATTCATATAAGGAATTTTAAAATTTTCAGGACTCGAATCTTAACCATCTTACAACAACCTTCAATGATAAGATTAGCGAGATTAACTAAAAAATAGGTCAGATATCAAACCTACAAATGCCTAACACACATAAAAACGTTTTTTGATTTTACTTGACCAAGTTGGAGTCCAGATGAAGAAAGGATAATCTCACGATCATCTCCGGTCACCAAAGAAGGAACAAATTCATAATCATTCCCGATCACCAAAGAATTCTAATTAGCGAATTAAAAAAACATTGGTTAAATGCAAGGAGATTTGAGCAAGATTAAATGATTAATCAATTAGAAATCAAGTAAAATTCTTTCTCGTTACTTTTCTAGACTATAAATTAGAAACAACACAAAATGCCTAACAAGCATGCATTTGATTCAAGAACATATAAAACTTGAAAAAAAATAAATAAGGATAAGAAAAATTTAGAATTTAGAATTTCGACCTAACCAAGCGAGAGTTCAAATGAGGAAGGATAGTTTTTTATCGTTGAAGAATTCTTCTTAGCTGAATTCATAATTTCATCCATTGATCATCCAAAACCCTACAATAGTGCAACTTGTTAGTATAAGGAAGACACCTTTTTGACTTGTGTGAGCTCCCATTTTTTACTCTTTTGGTAACTTAAACCAAATTTTAACAAGAAGCTTATATTGTATATTGCTAACCAAAAATTGAGAGCATATAAATATTTAATTTTGTGTTAACAAACTATTATAGAAGGTGGTAGAGAAAAAAGAGATTACTTTTAAAATCAAGTATGATAGAAGAAACAATAATTTTTTCAGTGAAGTAGTGTGTTTTTTTTCTGCTGCAAAAATGATAGAAAAGGAAGCAAACAAGAGTAGAGATGAAGGATATGGAGAAAAATGAATAACATAGAGAGAGAGAAAGAGATTTAGAGAGAGAAAGAGAAAGAAAGAGAAAGAGAAAGAGAAAGAGAAAGAGAAGACTACTAGTGAGATGAATAAGCAAATGGTGCCATTGCTTTAAATAGAAATAAGAGAGTGTTGTAAGGGAATAATAGTTTGAATCCAAATTAATTATATTCATAATAATCTTGACTCACAACAAACTACATTAATTTCCATGGAAATTAATTTTAAAAATAGTGAATATGTATTAATTAATAGTAGAAAATTGACCATTTGAGTGTGAATGCATTATTATAATAGTCAAAAGTTTATAACTGCCTTAATTTTTTTTATATTTTTTTTTAACAATTTGAGATCAGGGCTCTTTTTATTCAAAAAAAAAGTAAAAACATATTAAAAGAGTTTTGTTTGAGTAGCCCAAAACTAAGAAAAGGAAAGTACCCCTTTCTATATCTATCCCTATTCTCCTTGCTCTTCTTAACCTTGTTTCTAAATATGCTTCCTCCTCTTCCTAGTTGCGTCTCCATGAATCTGGCTTTTGTGATTTCTCACTTTCTCCTTTGCCCCCTTTGGGTTATCAATATTTGATCTTGGTTGTGTACAACGATTCAACTTCTGCGGCTTCAAAAGGTAACACTCCTTTTTGTCTTCCTCACTCTTTAATGGGGCTAATCGCTTCTTCTTTGTTAGGTGTGTGTAACGGTTCAAAGTTTCAACTCAACTCGCAGAGGAGCTTAGTCAACTGCCTCAATGTCTTTGCCATAAGTATGCCCTCTTTCTTTCTTTTTTTGTCTTTTTGTTGGTGTTGCATATTCTGATTTATGATTCCAACAACGGTAGTTGTTCTCGAGCTTCCTCTTTTGTGACATGACATTGGATACTGTGCTTTGGGATTTTGTCTTCCTGTACAAATTTGTCTTGATCAATGTGAATGTATTCCTTATTGGTTGGCAGTGTCTTTTATCTTTCTTGTTTTGATTCTCAAGTTTGTGATTTGTGCTTTATCCATTTTTAAAATTCTCCTGCACCTTTCTGGTAAATGTTCAAAGAGCTTGTATTCTATTTTTTCCAAGTGAATGTATGCACTATTTGCAATTGTATCTGCTAGTTGGTTTCCTTCTCTATATACATGTTGGACCTTGATTCTGTTTTGTTCCACTATATGCCTTGCTTCACCCACTATATCCTGCATCTCCCAAGGTATTTTTCATTTACTAGTTAACATTTTCATAATATCGAGTGAGTCAGTTTCTATGATGACCTGTCTGAACTTGTTCATTATACAATATTTTAGACCTCTTAGTGCCACTGTAGCCTCCACCATGCTATTAGTGGTGATTCCTATCTCTTGTGCCTCTGCAAAGATCAAATCGCTCCTTTCATCCCTTACACAAAATGAGTAAGTGCCAATTCCTGGATTTCCTTTTGACAATCCATCCGTATTACATTTAATCCAATTAGTGTTTGGCATATTCCAAGTGACAACTTTATGCAATAGCTTGGGTTTGTAACATTTTAGAAGCTTTACCACTTCATCCCATATCACTGGACACTGAATCCAAGGATAGGTTTGTTTTATAAATTGGTTGATTGTATTTTGACACTGTTGAAACAATTTGTAAAGATTCATCTCCCTGTCACGTCTTCTTGCATTTCTTCTTTTCCCAAGTTCCCACATAAGAACAACTGGTACTATCTTAAATATCTTTTGTATTTTGACAGGTCCAGTTGGTTTCCACCATGAAATTATAAGTCGCTGTAGATGCACTCCATTTAGCTCAGTACCTGCACAAAACAAACTTCTTCCACAACCTTTGAGCTGTGGGAGATGTTAGGAATAAATGCTCCATATCTTGCTTATACTCCTCACAACAATGACATCTTGATGCAATTTTCAATTTCATTCTCTTTAAATTGTCATTTGTCGAAATTCTCCTCTTCCACACCCTCAAATGAAAGAAACTGATCTTGAAAGGGAGTCCTTTTACCCATATATCTTGAAAGCTGATTTCACTGTAAACTCTCCCTTTGTATTGCCCATACACCAAGGACGGTCTGCTTCATAGTTAATCGCTGGTTTGATGCTCTCAATGATATAATTAGTCATGTCTTCAGAGATAACACTCTGAAGTTTATCTTTATTCCACCCATTATGACCAATGAAATCCTTAACTTCCAAATCAGACCTTTTTGTGCCTCCATCTTCAATAAAATATAAAGCTACTTGTTGGATCCAATTGTCATACCAAAAGCTACAGTTTCTGCTCTAACTTGCCACAAAATTTCATGTTCCACTTCTTCTGTAACTTGAATCATCATCTTCCAAACATGAGATGCTCCAAGTCCTTTTGCTAGGACTGGATGATCTTTTTTTACAATATTTATTCCATATGTAAGTTCCTCATATGAGTTGGTTGTCACTCGAAAGTTCCACCACATCTTGGCAAATAAAGCCTTGGAAACATCATGAAGAGATCTGAAACCTACTCCACCTTCCTTGAAAGGATAAAACAGGTCATCCCAGGCCACCCAATGTTTACCTTTCACTCCTCCTGATTTTCCCCAGAAAAACTTAGCAAACATCTGGTGAATCTTATTGATGATACCCTTATGAGGGTTTATTGTTGCTAACAAATAGACATTCATAGATACAGTCAAAAACAAGAAATTATATTGTGTGTAGAGATTATTGCTCGACATTATATTTTTAATTAATGCAGGTAATAAAAATTACTACCTGTTTCAAAATAAGTTGTTTTTATCTTTTTAATTTATTTTAAGATATGTAGTCTTTCACAAATCAATAAGAAATTAAATTTTTTCTTCCTGATTTATCCTTATTAGAATAAATAAAGTAAAATTTTATGTAAACAAAAAACCGTTAAAGAGATACTTCTTTTTAAGACATTTGATTAAAAATTTGTAACGAAGAACACCTTTTGCTTTATTAGAGTAATAGTTTACTTACGGGGTCTTCTCAAACTAAAACATCACGCATTGTTAAATGGAGGAAATACAAGTATTATATACCTTGATTTGAGTAAATTTATGAAGACTCTAACTCTAAACAAACTTAATCACAAAAATAACAAAAAGTTAATACCATAATACTATGGAAAAAAGTGTTTAGATAGGATGATATATTTTACGCTTCCATTTCCTTGTTCTTTCGGTTGGTGTGACAATGATTGTGCATTCTCTTATTGGATGCTCATTAGTATTATCATCTTGTTTATCCATGTAATGACCCGATAGGTCATTTTTGGAAATTTAAGTAGAATTACCATTACCTCTTCTGATATCGACCTCGAGTCATTTTCGAATGAGTTTTATAATTTGTTTTGAGCTCTAAGTAAAAAGTCATGAAATTATGAGAGTTTTTGGTTACAAAGGCTAAAGTTGTTAAAAAGTGGGTTTTGGTGTCTTTTTGAGTTTCGAGTGTCAGAATGGAATTCCATTGATTCCATCAGTCCCAATGTAACACCTCGGTCTTAGAAAGAATTTTTTTAGAAAGAACTAAATTGGAAAGAGCTAGATTGTGAATTTCGCAAGTTAGCCTTAAATTGTGAAATTTGGGTCAACTTCAAACAACCATAACTTTCAATACAGGACGAGTTAGGTGACCCATAAGGTATCAAATGAAAGATCTCCGAGTCTTCTTTCCAACGCCACCAAGTTTGCTAAATTATGAGTTTGGATGAGGGAGATATGGCCGTTTGAGTTCGGCCTGCTTGATTAAGGAAAGTTCATTTGAATTAAAGAGGGGTATTTTGGTATTTTTTTTACTCCCACTATCCTAACTTATTTTTAGTAATATTTTAGGGGTCTAAACTGACTTAGATCAGTTTTCACAATCCTACACACGCTTAGGGTTTTAGAGAGAAGTTCAAGAGGATAAAAAGGAGAAGTTCAAGCGCTCGTTCAAGGTTCTTGCGATCTTCGAGGAATTTCGCCAAAGATTTGATCCTTACGAGGTATGTAACCTTTCATAGTGTTGAGTTTGTTCTCCGTCACGCTGATCATGTAAACTCTTACCTATGAATTCATTCTTGAAGTTGATTACTGAGTTCTTGAGAAGTTCTTGAGTTAAATTGATAAATTGAGGTCTTTGAAATCCTTGAGGTGAGGGTTTTGCGCAATAGTTGAGTCTATGATTGAGTTTTGTGTAGGTTTCGTTGAAAGTGTTCTGAGTTTGTGAAACTTCGTGAAATTGGACTATAGAACTGAAGTGGGTATGAGTTGAGTCGAGTTTGGGAGAGGAAGAAAAGACTGGGAAAATAATTGTGCTTAGGTCCACATCGCGGAGACACCTAAGATTTTCAATCTTCAGGTAGTTACCCCCTCTCCGCGTCGCGGAGAGGATATAGAGTCCTCTGCCTCAAAAATTATTTCGCGACCAAAAATTTAATTCCATCTCCGCATCGCGCCAGTGTTCTTTAATTTGGGTCTTCTCTTGTCTTATGATTAACTAATCTAACCTTCCTAAATCATTGAGAGGTCTTACATTCCAAAGCATAATTCATGAATTCACCTTTCAAATTCAAGATAGAGTTAAGAGTAAAGATCGAGGGAGGTCTTTTGAGTTATTTTGAGAAGTCTTTTACAAACTTTTAAAACTAATTTTAAGACTTGAGTACTTGCGTATGAGGATGAGGAGAGTTGAGTTTCATTTTTCAAAATGTATATATTGGAACTAAGTAATCCCAAGAGTAAATGTTTTTACATTTAATGTGAGAGGAAACTTCGATTTCCAAATGAGTTCATGAGGAGTTTTGAGCACTATCTCTTTTAAGAGAACCTTTTGAGTAATAATCTCAAAGTTTGATGATGAGGAAATGTTTTTTTTAAACATATGAGAATGAGTTATATTATTGAGAGTAGTATTGAGCACCGATATGGGGACGAGTTCAGACAACTTAAAGTCCTCATAAACCATATATGCCAACGTGGGTAAAAAGGGTCATACTTTTTATATGATTCCTTATTTCTTTTAAGCATAGCTTAGTGGATCCACTTAGTTGAGGATGTCTTATACTCCGGCAAGGTATAGGACAGTTCTGGCAGCGTGGGCGAGACGATGTATCATCACATAGCTCATAGTGATGGTTGTCGGTTTGAGAATCTCCCAAATAAGAGTAAAAGAGTAATTATTGTATTTTAAATACATTGAGTTATTATCTACTGTTTTAAAACCTTTCTTTATAATGCATCTTTATTGTTGCTTTTATATTGAACTGAGTTGAGTATCATTGAGTATCCTTGATTTTAGTGTAACGACCCGAGAGCACCCCCTAGTCGTAACACGGCGTACTCGACCTCTCGGAGGTCTTATACAAGCCCTTAGCATATCATGAACACTAAAGCATATGAAAATAGCAGAAAATTTAAACTTTTCTTTACAATCAAAGTCTTCATAAAATAAGAGAGAGTCTATGACACTATGTCTCAAATCATCTATAACATTTAGAATAACAACTCTTTCATAACAACTTAGGGACACGACCCTTACATAATAATTACTAGGGACACGGCCCTTACACAAGCCTAAAGATATAAAACATAAAGACATAATGACATAAGAGTATGAGGTAGGTTCATCCTTGAAACTATGAGGACTCCCCAAGTCTTCATTCCCAAGCTCCTTAGAAACCTAACTTCCAAGCATAAGACATCACATCACCAAACCCTACACTTTGTAAAAATGTAGAAGAAATATGGGTTAGTACAACACACGTACCAAGTATGTAAGCCATGCAAGTAAAACCATTAAAACATCCATAAAAGGGACATTTAGTTGAAACCATGCTTTATGCACTTTTGAACATCTTCTTGAAAGAGTTGAAGAATCATAAGTCATAAACAACTCACATATAGTGCATCAAAGCACAAGGGTAATAAACATCACCATATGCATAGTCTCTAATCATAGTCATAGTGCACATATCACTCATTACAAGACATAATACTCATGCATAGTCAACATCAAGGTCATTGCATCATAATAGAGTAATCACATAAGTAACCCTAGGTTCTACTTGTGCAATGCATAAGTAGGGTCCATAGTCCTACTTACACTAAGTATTACCTTTGGATCACCATGCTATACTTATCATACATTAGTCTTATCCCTAGGTCATATACATAGTAAGGTGACATTCACAAACATTAGTTCATATCAAGAAAAGTCAATCATTAACATAATACAATTAAAGCATGCATTATTCATAATCTTCATAATAAGATAGAACAACACCATTAAGTCATAGTTCATACAACATGTTCATATCATACATCTTAGTCATAATTCAAATAGTCCATATCATAGGTAAGCCATCTTCATAATGATCATACATAACATAGCTTCAATATACATAAGTCATAATCATCATAATCATAAGAGAACACTACTACAACCATCCCTTAGGATCCCACAAGTGCAATGTGCAAGAGAAGTCCCATACCCTCCCTTACACTATGTAGAAACCCTTAAGAAAGCCCTAGTAAGAGTTCACACCTTTCATACCTTCATTTACTTTTACATTAGGGAAATATTGCAATAACCGACATAGACCATGAGAGCTACATAGAATCCGGTGTTCTACTCCTACACCGATAAGAGAGGGTTAACACTTGCCTAAGGTGTAACCATTCATACATAGCTATCTAGGTGGATCCACTAAGCTAGAGTCCTATGTGGGCACATAGTTAAGGGTCAAGAAGATTGCTTCTAGAAACCCTAACTTACTAAACGTGGGGGTTTCCATCTCATGAGACAACACATACCGTGGGTAATCCGGACTTGCTAAACGTGAGGAAACCCATGTGGGGAGCCCGACTTACTAAACGTGAGACCCCCATCTCATTTACATGCCCTTTCGGTGCTAAGCATCTAATTCCCTTTTTTAATCATCTTTAGTCATCACATAAGTTCACATTAGCCTTTACTAGACTCTTATGTAGACATCTTACCATAATAGCTCATATGTGTTCATAATTGAGTAACAATCCTTTCACCTTAGAAACACTTAGCAAGTGAGTAAACCTTTCACTTTACATTACATTATAATCATGAGGACTACCTTTTAATCATATAACAATCATATCATAACATACATACATACATACTTCATAGCTAATTCAAGTGTAGAGGGTTAATGATGAGGAAACTAGGTCATCAACACCACAACAACACATTAGGTATAGCATCATTACAATCTAAGTAATTCACCTTTCATCAAGAACCTTCATCATGTGAGAATGACCTTTCACATTATCATACCATGCATAACATAGACTAGTTTAGAGTACAATTGAGGAAACCTTTCAAGAGACTCACATTCATTACATTGGTCAATAGCTTCATTCATTCATGTGTGTGTACATGTGTGAGAAAGTCTTTCACATAAAACACCTTTACTCATAGCATGTTCATATTGTGTTAACAAGAATTACCTTCAATTCAACATAACAACAATAATACCAACATCTCACAACATTCATACTTGCATTGCATCTTATCATAACATACTCAATTACCAAATAGGGTTAGAGGGAAGAGGGAACCATCATCCAACTTCATCATACATGAATTAAGCAAGTACATTCAACAATACATAAAGAATCACATTGATATCATCTCCTCATAGCCTTGAAGGTCTCATTCAATACTTAACCCTAATTCCATAGTAATCATACATAATTTAGGGTAATATCATCATACAAACATGAAATACATAACATTACATTCAATTCATAGCCTTCAATTAATATCTAACACAAACTAGGGTTAGAATTGGAGGAAGAAGGGGAAACATGGTCTCATAGGGGGATTCTTCAAAAATCACCAACACTACATGAATGCATCCATAATTGTTCATATATCATCAATCAAAATCAGTTTATAACAACAATTCAATATTTATAAAGAAGACCCACGTTTTTGGATTGAAATCTACAATTTGGGGGATTTTGAAAACCATCTTTGGAAGGATCTCTTGGGGAAAGGGATCCCAAGAGTGAAGAGCAACCATACCTTAGTTAAACCATATGAATTTCGTGCGAAACCTCCCATCTACAAGCCCTTGCTAAGCTCCTTCCAAGTTCTTCAATGGAGTCTTGAGTTGAGAGAGTTTTGAGAGAGAGATTTTTGGGAGGGAAAAGAATTGGTTTATGTTTTGGGGTCTTGACTTGTGGTGAATTAATGGATTAGTTTAGGGTCCTATAAGCTTATATAGTCCATTAATTAACCACCTAACCGACCTCCCTTAACCCCTAGTTAATAACTAATTAAAACATTAACCCCCTTCTTAACTAAAAACTTCATAAAACTGGCAGCATCTACGCCCTCCACCTACGGACCGTAGGTGGAGTCACAGACCGTCGTTTGGCCTTCATAGTTCTGACAGTGCTTTATTATTTCGGGAATAACTTTTTACTCCAAGATCGGAATAGGGCAAACTCGGTGGCGTTGAAAAGAGGAATCATAGACCTTTCATTGGATAGGTAGCCCACCTAATTTGTTTTGAGCTATGAGATATGACCATCTAAAGTTGACCCTCACTCCTAACTTAAAACTAAAAACTCTTTTTAGGGGACTGTTTTGAGGGTCTTGGTTCTAAATGATTTCATGACTTAGCTTAAGGTCTTGCTAGCTTATAAAGGTGAGTAATCAACTAGCTAAACAACCCCTTAAGCCCTTATTCAATTAACTAACTTAATCCCTAATCACCAACTTAAGACTAGAAGGCTGGAAATTGGCAGCACCTACGGCCACCCACCTACGGACCGTAAGTGGAGTTACGGCCCGTGCTGTGCTCTCGTCATTTGGTTCAGAGAGGGGTATTGGGGAGTTCTTGGTGGGGAGACTAAGTGTCAACCCACGAGACCTACCTACGGGGCGTAGGTCAAGTGACGGCCCGTCACTGCCCTTCGTAGGTCAAGCTGTTTTTTGACAGCTTTTGGCCAAAGGTTGGGTCCTCCTCAAAGACCCCTTGAGTGGTCCTTGTGGGATCGTACCCGGTCGTTTGGACCCTAAATATGTCCATTTATGAATAAGAGTCACTCCTATGGGTTTTAGACCTCAAACAACACACCAAACACCACGACAAGACACTAGCACCAAAGACTAGTTTCCGGATGTCATGGTCGTTTCTTGACGTTTGACCTCTAAAGTCACCAAACTAACTTCAGTAGCCATTTTTCATCATTTAAACATGTTTCCAACCATAAAATAACATGTGATGCTCTAGGTCAACCTAATAGATTCAGTCAAGCCTTAGCTAGGTCTTACTTGTTTCGTACGGGGTGTTACATTTAGTTGAGTTGAGACAATGTAAGTATGTTCTTCCTTTTTATCAAGTTCAAGCTTATGTCTGTTCTTTAGCGTTCCCCTTGCATGCTCGTACATTCCATGTACTGACGCTATTTGGCCCGCATCTTTTATGATGCAGATACAGGAATTTATGATCATTAATAGGGGCACCGTTTATACCGCTTGCAGTTCCAGAGTTGCTTTGGTGAGCCTCCTTTCATCCGGAGGATTCCCATTTTTTTTATTTGTTAGGATATCGTGGGTCTTGTCATAACTTCCATCATTGTCATTAGAGGCTTCATAGATGTCACGATCCGAGCCAACACCCTGGACGTGGCCTGCAGTTGAGAACCATTGTTGGCCCTCAAGCAAACCCCCATCATGGCTGACTACAAGCGGAAGACTAACTCAAGCATATATAAGCATCAAATTGAAAGAAATGTTTAAAAGCAGTTTACTGAATCTCAAAACTTCGCTGAATATACTAAGTATGAAACATAAGTTTTAAATAGAATATGTGAAACTGAAAGACTCTCCAAAACTGTCTATCTATGAAGCCTATACTATACAAAGATGAGTGTCGGGACAAGACCCACGACTCCTCAAAGGAACTACTACTAACAACTCATAAAGCTGGAGTACTCTGAAAGCAAAGAGGTCTCACTCATAAGCAGACGAGCGGATGAAGTGATCTCAAAAGACTCTTGTTGAGGATCTTAATAACATGTATTGGCATCATTAAAAGATGCAGGTCGAATGACATCAATACATTGAATGTACTAGTATACAATATAACTCAATAACAAATAACTGAAAGAAAGGACTGGAATAGATAACAATGTACTCAAGCTGAATGTAAAGAAATAAATGAGTTAAATCATTTAAAGCTTTACAAAATACTTTCTCATCTATGAACTCAACATAATAAGTGATATATAAAAATATACTTTAACTCTATTGGGAGATTTTCTAAATGACAAACATCGCTATGAGCTACATGATGATACAACATCTCGCCCACGCTGCCAGAAATGTCCTATACCTTACTGGGAAACTAAGTGGATCCACTAAGCAATAAGGATTCATCTAAAAAGTATGATCCTTTACCTATGTTGGGAAGACATGGTTTATGAGGATTTTGAGTTATTTGAGCTTATCCTCATATCAGGGCTCAATACTACTCCCAATAATATATATACTCATGCTCAAATGTATCAAACATACTCTTTCTCTGGTTTTGAGATAATTGCTCAAACTATCCTCTTAAAAGAGGTAACTGCTCTGAAATATCTTTGACCTTATAAACTCGTTTAGAAATCAAAGTTTTTTTTTTTTTCAAAATAATATTCTCGTTCTTTTTGTAAGAATGAATCATATGGGAAATACATAGTTCCCTTATACTCTTTCTCAAACTCCTCTTTTACTTCCTCAAAAACTTAGTTTCAAACTCAAATATTGGCTTTAAAAGATTCTTAAGATTTATAACTCAAAAAATTTAGGGTTCATGCTGAATTACAGACATGAACGAATCAACTCAAGCACCTCAATAGGAATATGAAAACTCAGTACTCATAACTTAGAACTCAGAACTCAACGATACTACTCATCTCATGAATACCCACTTCATAGGGTTGATGCGGAATATATGGACATGAATGAATCAACTCAAGGATCTCAATAATATTATAGACAACTCAATACCTAAAACTCAAGGACTTAGTTCAAATCTTTAGTTAATTGTAAAAGGATTCTCAAATTTGACTCAAAAGGACCTCTTGAACTTTCCTCTGAACTTTACTTCAATTTGAAATGTAAATTTAGAAATTTGATTAGGATATGTAAGATCTCTCAAGGATTAATGAAGATTTTAAGATTTAATATCAAGAAGAGAGCGAAGACACAATTTGAAAGAACACATACAAGATGAAAAGCGGGGAAGAAAAGGGCCTAGCGACCCTGGCGCACTAACTGGCGCGGGGCGCCTGCCCTAAAACTACTGGAAAGTGTTTGGGGTGCAGTGCTGGCGCATCGAGCCAGGCCCCAAACTACTGAACGATTTCTTTAGCGCTATGGTTGTAACATCCCGCCTTAGAAAGAACTAGAATTAGAAAGAATAATTTTTGGAAAGAGTAAATTTAGAAATTTTGGCAAGTTATGCTAAGTATAAGTTTTGTGTCAACTTCAAGCGAGCATAACTTTTAGTACAAGATGAGTTAGGTGAGCTATATGATATCAAATGAAAGGTCTTGGAATCTTTTTTCCAATGCCACTGATTTTGCTAATTTTTGAGCTCGTGTGAGAGAGATATGCCTGTTTGAAGTTGGGTTGTTCGGTTAAGGAAAGCTACCCGCATTTAAGAATGGTATTTTGGTCTTTTCCTTACCCAATCAAGTTATTTCGATGTTACTAATTAATTAGGGGTCTAAACTGATTTGGTTCAGTTTAAAAAATCAAAATTAACTCTTAGGGTTTGAGAATAGTTCAAGAAGAGGAGAAAAGGAGAAAGGTCAAGGCGTTCTTGGAGATTTGTTGCGGAATCGAAGGTCCTTTCGCGAAGGGTTGATCCCTAAAGAGGTATGTGAGTTCACATAGCGTTGGGTTTGTTCACCCACGCGCCAATCATGTTAATTTCAACGTAAAATTCGTTCTAGAAAGTTGATGGTTTGATGTTCTTGAATTGTGTTTTTGAAATTGGTTTTCGTTCTTGAGTTAGGATGGAATTGATAAGTTCTTAAGGAAATCGTGTCGATCTTTAGGGTCATTTGAGTAGATTCTTGTGTACATGTATTAAGTGTCCGAATCTAAGGAGAAATTGAGAAAAAGAATAGAATCTAGTCTAGTTAAGATCAGAAAATGAGTTGGAAAATTCGTCGAAACCACCTGGGGAGGGGCTGGCGCAGTGCGCCCTTGATGCGTCGGAGAGGCTGGGGCGGCACTCTAGTAGTTCGCTATTTTGGGGTCTCTGAACTTTAGGGGCTGGCTCCCCGTGCCAGTTGTGCGCTCGGGAAATTTGCTCCCTCCCTTTTTTTATCGTTTAACCCGTCTGAGTCCTTCTAAAGTGTACTAACACTCCCTATCTATTCTATCTACTCTATATGACTTCTAAACATCTAGAAATCATCCTTAAACATGAATTAGAACCTTGAATCTATAAATTCAAATTCAAGATAGAGCTAAGAGTCAAGTCTTGAGAGTTCTTCGAGTCTTTTCAAAAAGTCTTTTACAATTGTCTTTAACTTGTGATAAGACTTGAGCATTGAGTTGAGTAAGAGTAAGAGTGAAGTTCATTTATATTGACACGACTTCATAGACACCCTAGGACACTTGAACTCCATGCTCTGATACCAAGTTTGTCACGATCTGAGCCTACACCCTAGACGTGGTCGACACTCGAGAACCATTGTTGGTCCCCAAGCGAACCCTCATCTTGGCTGATTTCAAGCGGAAGACTAACTCAAGCATTCAAAGCTTAAATTCTGAATCAATATTCATGAAAATTAAATAGAAAGCTTTAACTCAAAAGAAAACTTTGAATAAAATAAATTATTCAACTCGCCATAAAATAGGCAACTTAAGTCTTTAAAATATTTAATAAAATAAATAATACATACTTCTCAACTATACTGACTATCTATGAAGCCTCTAACTGATAAATATGGAAGTCGGGACAAGACCCACGACATTCTGACTAAACTGAAAAGTAAATGAAATCCTCCAGAAACAAGGAGGCTTACCATAGCTAGCTCGAACTCTCGGATGTATCAACGAAGCTCCTGTTGATGATCCTGAATACCTGTGTTTGCATCATGAAAAGATGTAGGTCAAATGGCTTAGTACGTGGAATGTACGAGCATGTAAGAAGAATTCTAAAGCATAAACATAAGCTTGAACTTAATAAACAGGAAACATACTTACCTCTTCTCGTACTTACTCAACTTAAGAATAGGATACTCAACTCAAAGAATAGATACTCAACTCAAAGATTAGATACTCAACTCAAAGATATGATACTCGACTCTGGGTACTCAACACTGGATACTCAACTCAATAGACTCAATGTATTGAAAAATACAATAATACTCAATGTGTATATAAAAATACAATATAACTCTGTGGGAGTTTCTCTAACCGACAACCACCACTATGAGCCTAAGTGATGATACAACGTCTTGCCCATGTTACCAGAACTGTCCTATACTTAGTTGTCATTTAGGACGCCTTAACAAATGGATCCACTAGTCTATGCTAAAAAGCACTAAGGAATCATCTAAAAAGTATGATCCTTTCTACCCATGATGACTACATGGTTTATGGAGACATTAGTTATCTGAACTCAAACTCGTCCCCATATCGGTGCTCAATACTACTTCCAAAATACTCAGCTCATATGTTTAAAAACATAACTTTTTCTTTGATTTGAGATAATCACTCAAAAATCTTTCTCTTAAAAGAGATGGTACTTAAACTGCTCAAAAACTCTTTTGGAAATATCAGTTTCCTCTCATCTTAAATGTGAAAACATTTACTCTTAGGAATACTTAGTTCCCATATATCATTTTAAAGAAAATGAACTTTACTCTCTTACTCTTTACTCAACTCAAATCTTAAGTCTTAAAACAAAGTTAAAAAGTTTGTAAAAGACTTCTTAAAATATGGTTCATGCCGAATTATGGACGTGAACGACTCAATGCAAGATTTTCAATAACCTTAGATAGATCTCAATACTTGGGACTCAAGAACTTCAATGATACTACTCATTTCAAGAATGCTCAATTCAGAGGGTTCATGTGGAATTATGAGCATGAACTACTCAACTAAAGGACTCAAAGATACTTCTCATCTCAAGACTGTTCGACTTATAGGGTTCATGCAGAATTATAGGCATGAACAACTCAACTCAATGACTTCATAGGTAACATGTAATAGTCCCATGATTAGAAATATAATCTGAAAGGGGATTAGGAACTCAATACCCAAAGCTTAGAACTTGAAGATACTACCCCTCTCAAAGGTACTCAATTGATGGAGTTCATGCGGAAGTTATGGGCATGAACGAGTCGACTCAAGGGTCAAAATATCAATAAAGAACTCATGTATATGACTCTTCTCATTTTCATACTTACTTACTCAAAGCTTAACTCAAATCGATGATGGATCTCAAAGGATTCATAATTGAACTCAAAGTCTTCCTTGAACTCTACTCTTAACTCTCTCATGAATGTGAATTATGAATTCAAGAGTTATGGCTCATGATATGAAAGATCTCACGATGACAAAGTAGACTCATGAATACATTCTCCTCATTTTCATACTCACTTGCTCGAGTCTTGAACAAGTTACTAGAAGTTGTAGAAGACTCCACAAAAGGACTCAAGGGACTTTCTTAGAATGTTTGAAAAAATTCTCAAAACTTAACTCTTAACTCTACCTTGAATTTGAATTATGAATTCAAGGTTATGATTCATGTTATGAATGATTTCTAGGTGTTTAGAAGTAGTTTAGAGTGTTTAGAATCAAAGGGGAGTAAAGATACCCTTTGAAGAACTCAAACGGACGAAACGATGAACAACGGGTAGGGGCAGGCGACCCTGGCGCTCTGAGTGGCGCGGGGCGCCAGCCCCTAAAGTTTAGAGAAGTGGTTGGGGCCCTCTGGCTGGCGTGACACACCAGGCCCCAACCCAGAAAACTTCGACGACTTTCTTTGCTCGTTTTCTCACCCTAACTCGCCTAGAATCGAACGGTTTCTTCCCCAATCACTTGGATTCGATTACTTAACATAATTACACTCTAATCTACTCAAAACAACACTCAAATTACTAAATTTCATCTCAAGAAATCATCAAAACTCCAACACAATAAGATTTAGAATGAACTTCAAGAACACCTATCAAGAACTCTAATCTTTTAACTTCAAGAATGAAATTTCGCTGAAAATAACATGATTGGCGTGTGGGTGAACTAACCCAATACAATGGAAGCTTACATACCTCTTAGGGATCAAACCCATGGCGAAAATCTGCAACAACGCAAGAATCTCGACGAACGCTTGATCCTCTCCTCTTTTCTCCTCTTTTTTCTTCTTTTCTCTTCTTGAACTCTCAACTAAAACCCTAGGCGTATATTTGGATTATAAAACTGAAACTAATAGGATTAGACCCCTAAAATATTACTAAAAGCGAATTAAATCTGATTGGGTAAGGAAAAGACCAAAATACCTCTTACTATTTTCGGGTAACTTTCCTTAACTGGACAACTCAACTTCAAAAGGGCGTATCTCACTCATCCAAACTCAAAATTTAGCAAACTCGGTGGCGTTGGAAAGATAATTCAAAGATATTTCATTATCTATCATTTATCCCACCTAACATATCCTGTACTGAGATTTATGGTCGTTTGAAGTTGATCCAAAACTCATAACTTAAGCATAACTTGCAAAATTTCAGATTTTGCTATTTCCAATTTAGTTCTTTTTGGAACTCAAGGTGCTACATCTAGTGACCTGACATTAATACTTAAGAAATTTTAAATTCCTTGGTAAAATACTATTCACAACGAAGGATGGTTCGAGTCTTAGTTCAATTTTTTTTTTGGGTGTTATAGAGTTGGTGTCATTATGGGAAAAAAGAATGTCCCCCTCTGATGGTCAACTAAGTGTCCTTGAAATATCTCGCTAGTTTTCAAATGATCCTACTCTAGAGGATTACTATTGTATTGATAAAGGTGTTATGTTGCCCTTACACAACCTTCTTGTTGATGTGGTGCACAAAATACTTTTGCCCAAGAAGCAGAAACAAACTGAGGCTAACTATTTAGACATCACACTTATGGAACTGTTACTCTCTCGAAAGCCTATTAACTTACCTCAATTGATGTTGTGTCACATGCATCGCATATGTGTGAGGATAAGAATGCATTCCCTGGGATATGGGTTTTGGTTAGGAGAGACTTTTTAGTTCTTACATATTTATGTGCAAACATGGCAATGTAACACCCCGTAGTTAGTATACCATCTAGGGGTAAGTGTGAGGGCAACAAGATCCAAGGAAAGGGGAAAGGGCCAAGGCCAACGGGCAAGGCCTAAGCCAAGGGCCATGACTGCCCCAAACTTGGGACACACTGCCTCAACTACACGACCACCACCATGTCCAGTTGTGAGGATTATGTCTCATGGTGTGGTCCGTGAAGGCAAGGCAGTAGCTCCCTTGAAGCTGACTCAAAGTGTCTCACCTTCACGAGCCACTTCAGGACTAGTGGTCAAGACCATTACTCGTGGGAAGGCTCGTGAAGGTGCCTTCAATTTGTGAAGTCCAAGACACTGAGGCCAAGCCACTGCTCAAGAACCACGGCTCGTGAGCTTGCCGTGGTGCCTGGGAGTAGGCTGCCTAGTGAGAGGCTTTTAGGTAAATTCCAAATTAGGTGGTTATTAAGTGAGGTCATTTTGTGTGGTCTTAGTATGCATATATAAACTATTTTAAGCCTTTAACCACCCCAATTAAGTCATTAATTCCAAAACCCCCAAAGATCCTAAAGTTTTTCCTTTAAAAAATTCTCTCTCTAGAAAACTCAAGAATAAGAAGAAGAGAGGGTCAAGCTAGGTCAAATTCCTCCATTGTTGCAAGATTTTGTAAGGCTTTATAATCAAGGTATGATAGATTATTCATCCATGGATTATTCCATCTATGGAGCCCCCTATAATTCCTCAATTCAAGTTAGGGTTTCTTCAATATTCTGGGTTATGTTGTATGTTGACCCAATTGAGTGGGCATTGATTGATTATGATAGAATTAGTAGTGAATCATGTTATTATGATGATATTACATGTTTTCCATGGCTAACCCTAGTTAATTGATGGAATTGTAGTAATGTGGGTTTATGCCTTGTGAAGGGGGAAGTTGAGGATTTAGAGATGATCTTCTAGAATTGATGACTTGTATAGTAATTGTTAATGAATAGAATCATGTAGACATAAATTGAATTAAATTATAGTATATAATATGGATCATGACTAGTAAAGCTTGTAGTTGAACCTTTATGATGCTATATGACTAGAATCACTTAGTAATGAATCATGTGATTAGAATGCCTTGAAATCTAGATATGTATGATGATTGTAAGAATTAAAGCTTTGAGAGTAAGGCTTGTAGTGAAGCATGTTGATTTCTAGGGCTTTGAGAGTAAAGCTAATATGTTGAATTGTATATGCTTAAGAACACTTTGAGAGTGAAGTGTCTATGATCATGATAGGTTGTTGTGTTGTTGAAATGATATTCTCATATACACACTTAGACATGAATATGCTAGGAGATGAAAAGTTCTCTCACATAGAATGATTCTAGGTTGAAAGGTTTGCCCACCTAAAATGAATCAAAGCTTGTTAGACTAGAATAACTTGAAGTTGTGACATAAGATCCCTTCATGAATAACTTAACTTGGTAAGATAAGACCATGCTTGGTAGCTTGAGTTAGGAGTTCTCATGATATCCTTGGATTGAGAAACCATACTCTCCTAAGGGTAGCTTGCGCTAGCGTCATAGAATGCTTGCATGGTAGCATGAGTATAATACCTCATGGTAGCCTAGGATTGAGGAACCATACTCTCCTAAGGGTAGCTTGCACGAGTATCATAGAATGCTTGCATGGTAGCATGACTTGGGTTAGGCCAAACCATTTCATTGGTAGCTAGGATAGTGGAATAATATCCTTCCTTGTATAGCTTGGACTTGCATGATAGTATGTCTTCCCATGGTAGCTTGGTCTAATCCAATATGGTGAATATTCCTTGGTAGCTTGGTCTAGCCTAATAGGGTGCTATTCTTTGGTAGTCTAGAATTATAAATAGTAATCATTGATGTATGATAGCCTAAAGTAGTACTTAGCATGGGTAGGATTATGGGGTCTTATTCATACATTGCACAAGTATGACTTGAAGCTACTTATGAAACATGTCTCTTATGTGTTGCATGCTTAGCTTGGATTGAGTAATAGTACTTTTACTTGGTAGCCTTGAATAGGTGAATTATGACCATTCATGAGTAATGACTTGTCTTGGACTAGTAAAGAGGTACTTTTCCATGACTATTATGAATATGAGGGACAAGTCCCTAATCTAAGTAGCATGTGTATGGTGAAACTAGATTACTTCAAGGAAGTATTGTATGCATGTTCTAATATGAGATTTGCCTATGTGATATATGTTAGCTTGGATTGTTGCCATAGTTGCCTTCCTTAATATGATGGACTAAAGGTAAGGATTCCCTTGTCTATGAGAATTGTGCTAATGATGAGATCCTAAGAGGGTAAGTATGATTATGATGACCTAAAAGTGGTACTTAGTGTGGATGGGATTATGGGGTCTCATCCGTGCATTGCACAAGTATTCTTTGAGGTTACTTGAGAAGTAGTTCGCTTATGATATGAAGGACTAAGGGTTGACTAATGCTTATATGATGCCTATGTTGGAGACTTTGATTATAGTTATGATACAATCTCTTATGCTTATAGTTTTTGTTTCATGAAGTATCTCTTATGATTATGGCATATTGCTTATGTTGACTAACTCTTATGTTATTCTCTTATGATGTTATGCTAGCTATCATATTTAGTACTTTTGTACTAACACATACTCTTGCCTAAGTTCTTATCAAATGTAGGGTCCGGTGATTTTGAGTTCCATTCTTGAAGATAGGTTTCAAGTGCAAAGAGTTGAAGACTTGGTGAGTCCTCATAGCATCGAGGATTTGATCACCTTTCCTTTATGTCTTTTATTTTCATGTCTTGAGACTACTCTATTGGCTGTGACCCAAGAGAATTCAAAGTTGTATTAGATGGTTTGAGAGAAGTGTAGTAAGACTTCCGCTGTGCTTTTATAAAGACTTTGATTGTATGGAAAATATTTTAAAATTTCCGCACTTTTCTATTATCTTATGTTATGATATGCTAAGGGCTTGTATGAGATTCATTCGGGGTCAAGTACACCATGTTACATCTAGGGTGTACCCTTGGGTCATGACAGACAAGTTCAGACTACAAAGGGTTTTCTTGGAACTGTGAATCAGGTTGTTGTACCTGCTCCTTAGAGAGGTACTAATGCACCATTACAACGATTACTATCTCAGTTGACAGCAAATGAGAAGCACATAACAACTCTTCGATTGTCACATTCTGCTGCCAGGGATAAGTTGCATTTGACATATAGGGTAGAACAGGCTGGGTTGATTGAGGAGAATGCCTATTTGAAAGGTGAGTTGCTCAAGTCTAAAACAACTTTGGAGACTGAACAATCTTCGAATTCAACACATCTAAAGGGCCTCTTTGAGCTACTTAAAACACATCCTACCTCATTTCCAGCTCCTAGCCCTTCCTCCAAGCTACCTTAATACTTTTGCTCACTATTTCATGTGTTTTTCCTTCTAGTTTTTTTGTTAAGCAAGTGATGTACTTATCTGACTTGATGACTGTGTTGGTGTTTTGCTGATGTTTGGTTCTGATTCTGCCTACTTTCTGTTGTGAACATTGTTATAGTTAATTAAGTGTTTTGGTTCTTGTGATGGTGAGTTTTCACTTAAGAACGTATATTGTTTTATCTTGTGATATATCGTGTAGTTCCAGGTTTGTTTTAATGATGTCAAAAGGGGGAAGTGATCGTGGTTCAATGCAAATATGTTCAATGCAGATGAAGCTACTAATAAAGTTTGTCATCATAAAAAAAGGGGACTTTGTTAGATGCACATAAATTAGTATTTTGAAGACTGACAAAGCTGCATTGAACAAGTTGTGTCAATGTGATATGTGTTCACCAAATATGACTAGGAAAAGGAGTATAAAAAGAGTCGCAATCAAGTAGGAGTTCTGAACAAAGTAGGAAGCGTAGGTATAACCTTGTAAGGTGCCAAGTTCTAAACGAAAGAAGAAACGAATTTAAGTTGAAGACGATTTGAGGAGTGGAGTTCAAAACTACAAATAGGGCGAGATTTTCTTCGTGGAAAGGCGCACACTTATGAGAGAGACAAGCAAAACACTATCAATAATTGAGAGAGTTTTGATTACTTATTCTGAGTGCTGCGAGGAATAATTGAGTGAAGTAGTTTAGGTGATTATTTGAGTGAAGTGTGATCTTCTAGTTGGGGGAAACTTGGAGATCGTCTGGGAACATAAGCCTTGGGGGCTTGTGTTTTGGGTTACAAAATTAGAGTTTATAATTCCATAGGATTACAGAGTTGTGTAATCTGTTGTAACTCAAAGTTGTTTATTGAAGCTGAAGTTAAAATTATTGCACTGTTTAGTTACTATTATTCTTAACTTCATTTTGTCAATTCGTTAAACGGTACATCGCTTGTATGTGTTTCTTAGGAGATTAGCGGAAGTCATAATTCAACAATACTTTTAGTTTTTAATTGGTTTGTTGACATTCTCTTTGTGTGAACAACCAATGAAATGATTAAAAAAATTATATAGCTGAACTAGAAATGATTACAAATAGATAAGAGGAGGTTGTTCGTCTAGTAAGCACCCTCCAGTTCCAACCTTAAGATTATGAGTTCGAGTCACCAAAAAAGTATAAAGTTGACTTTCTTATACTAGCGTGTTGTACTATTTTAGGGTTTTGGCTGATCAATGGATGAAATCATAAATTCAGCTCATAAGAATTCTTCAATGATCGAAAATGATCCTTCTTAATCTGAACTCCTGCTTGGTCAGGTTGAAATCCTAAATTTTTCTTATACTTTATCATTAAGTTCCTTCAATATTTCCTTGAATCTAATGATTTTTTTTTAAGGAATTTGTGTTGTTTCTAATTTCTTGTCTAGAAAAGAAATGAGAAAAAATTTCACTTGGTTTCTAATTGATTAATAATCTTGATAATATTATTACTACCTATGATTCTTATATAATGGCTAAATTCTCCTAGCCTTTATCTAGTGTTTTAGTTTGAATTCGCTAATCAGAATTCTATGATGATCAAAATGTTCCAGGGTTTATTCATTCTTCATCTGGACTCCAACTTGATTAGCTAAAATTACAAATAATTTTTTTATAGAAGTTTTCAATGTGTTTCCGGCATCTACGGAGGTTTGGATCTAGCCCATTTTTAAGTTAATCTCGCTAATGTTATTATCAAGGGTTGTTATAAGATGGTTAAGATTCTTCTGCTCTCGGTTTAAAATTTCAATTTTGAGTCTTGAAAATCTTGAAATTCCATACAGGGATGTCTTATTTTGATATGTAAATTATATCTTACAAACATTTTGCCATTTATATATGCCAGTCGAATAGCATGTTGAAGAAACAGTTTAATCCACCAACTATAGATTCAAAGATAATATATAAAAATAAAATAATGCATCTGCTTACAGATGACGAATAAAACTGCAATTTCGACTACAATGACAATCAATAAGATGATAATAATGATGAGCATCCGGATAAGAAAATGCACAATCATCGTCACACCAAGCAACAATCGAGGAAATGGATGCATAAAAAATCTCATAATATCTAAATACATTTTATTTTAGTGTTTATGGTATTAACCTTTTGTTATTTTTGTGATTAAGTTATTTTAAGGAGTGTCCTCAGCCGGATGAGAAGAAAATGAAGGAGCTCAGTAGTAAACTAGAGTTAGAGCCTTCGCAGATCAAATTTTGGTTCCAAAATAGGCGTACTCAAATAAAGGTATATAATACTAGTACTCCCTCTATTTAACAATACACGATGTTTTTAGTTTGAGTAGACTCTTTAAGAGGACTACTTACTCTAAGAAAGCAAAATATGTTCTTCATTACAAACTTTTAATCAAATGTCTTAAAATGAAGTATCTCTTTAATGGTTTGTTGTTTATGTAAAATTCATTTATTTTAATAAGGATAAATCTGAAAGAAAATTTTCAATTTCTTATTGATTTGTGAAAAACTACATATCTTAAAACAAAGTAAAAAGATTAAAACAACTTATTTTGAAACGAAGGTGATAATTTTTATTGTCTGCATTTATAGAAAACTTTAATGTCGAACAATAATTTGCAACGAATAGTTTTGATTATTATAATAACTGCATTCACACTTGAGTGATCAGTTTTCTACGATTAATTAATACGTATTCACTTTTTAAAATCATTATTTAGGGAAATTAATGTAGTTTGTTGTGAGTTAAGATTATTATTAATGTAATTAATTGGCTAAACCCATTAATTTAGAACTAGCTAGTGAGTCCATCTCTAGCTTTTACTATTTTGTTGATTCAAACTATTATTCCCCTGCAGAACCAAAGTAAACGCGATAAGAAATCATCACTTATACTAACATGTTAAACTGTTTTAGATTTTGTGATGACCAACAGAAACAAATATGAATCCGGCTAATAAGGTGTAACATCCCACCTTAGCAAAGAGCTAAATGTAGAAAAAATTATTTTGGAAATAGCTAATTTGAGATTTGTTCAAGTTAAGCTTAAGTTGTGAGTCAACTTCAACCGATCATAACTTTTAGTACATGATGAGTTAGTCGGCACATAAGATATCAAATGAAAGTTAGTTGAATCCTCTTTCCAACGCCACCGAGTTTGTTAAATTCCGAGTTCGGGTAAGGGAGATATGCCCGTTTGAAGTCGGCCTGTCCAGTTAAGCAAATTTACCCGAATTAATGAGGGGTATTTTGGTATTTTCCTTACCGCACCAGTTTTAAACGTTTTTAATAATATTTTAGGGTTCTAAACTAATTTGGGTCAGTTTTCCAATCCTAAAATACGCTTAGGGTTTTGAGAGGAGTTCAAGAGGAGAAAAGATGAGAGGTTCAAGGTGTTCGTCAAGATTCTTGAGATTTGTCGAGGAATTTCGCCAAGGGTTTGATCCCTAAGAGGTATGTAAGCTTACATAGTGTTGGGTTCGTTCACCCACACACCAATCATGTGATTTTTATTTGTAATTTCATTCATGAGGTTGTGTTTCGTTCTTTGATAATTAAGTTCTTGTTGAGTTTTTGAGGTGAGAGTTGCGAATGAGCGTAGTTCTGGTGTGGGTTTTCACTGAAAATGTTCTGGGTTATGAGAATTTGTGTAGAAAAGATCAGGTAAATAATTGCGCCCAGGTTCGCGTCGCGAAGAGGGTACAGAGTCCTCTGCCTCAAAAAATTATTCCAAAAATTTAATTCCATCTCTGCGGCGCGCCAGTGTTCTTCAATTTGGGTCTTTGCTCGTTCTTTTGTTCAACTATCATAACCTTCATAAATCGGTGAGAGGTGCTACATTCCAAAGCATAATTCTTGAATTCACATTTCAAATTCAAGATAGAGTTAAGAGTAAAGTTCAAGGGAGTTCTTTTGAGTCATTTTGAGAAGTCTTTTACAAACTTTTTAAACTTGTTTTAAGACTTGAGTATGAGTATAAGGATAGTTGAGTTTCATTTTTCGAAATGAATATATGGGAACTAAGTATTCTCAAGAGTAAATGTTTTACATTTAAAAATAGAGGAAACTTTGATTTCCAAATGAGTTATGAGGAGTTTTGAGCACCGTCTCTTTTAAGAGAATCCTTTTGAGTAATAATCTCAGAGTTTGAGTATGAGGAAATGTTTTTAAACATATGAGTATGAGTTATATTATTGGGAGTAGTATTGAGCACCGATATAGGGACGAGTTTAGACAACTCAAAGTCCTCATAAACTATGCATGCCAACGTGGGTAGAAAGGGTCATACTTCTTAGATGATTCCTATTGCTTTTTAAGCATAATTTAGTGGATCCACTTAGTTGAGGCTGTCTTATACTCCGGCAAGGTATAGGACAGTTCTGGCAGCATGGGCGAGACGTTGTATCATCACATAGCTAGTAGTGATGGTTGTCAGTTAGAGAATCTCCCAAATTGAGTATTTTGTATCTTTACATAAGAGTTATTATTATATTTTTAAATGCAATGAGTTGTTATCTATTGTTTTAAATGCTTTATATAAACTGCATCTTTATTGTTGTTTTTATATTGTACTGAGTTGAGTATCCATAAGTTGAGGTTGAGTTGAGTAGAGTCGAGGTGAGTATGTTTCATTCTTTCTAAGTTCAAGCTTTTATGTTACGTTCAGAGTTCCCCTTACATGCTCGTACATTCAATGTACTGATGCCATTTTGCCTGCATCGTTTCATGATGCAAATACAAGTAACCAAGGTCATCAACAAGCGCTTCGTTGATACCACAACAATTCGAGTTAGCTTTGGTGAGCCTCCTTGCTTCAGGAGGATTCCATTTACTTTTCAGCTTTGTTAGGATGTCGTGGGTCTTGTCCCGACTTCCATCTTTGTCATTTAGAGGCTTCATATATAGATAAATAGTAGAGTTTGAGAAGTCTGTTTCATTTTATTTTGTTAAATGTTTTAAAGACTTGAGTTTCCTATTACTGCTAGTTGAATATTCTATTATATTCTGAATTAATAATTTGAGACATTTGAGTTAAAGCTTTATATTTGAGTTTATCTTATGTTGAGTAAGTTTTCCGCTGAGGGTTGAGCTAGGCCAAGGGTTCACTTGGGGCCAACAATCGTTCTCAAGTGCCGACCACGTCTAGGGTGTAGGCTCGGGGCATGACATAAGAATTCTTCGAATGATCGAAAATGATCCTTCCTCATCTGGACTCCTGCTTGGTCCGGTTAAAATTCGAGGATTTTCTTACCCTTTTATTTTTTAAAAGAGTTTTCAATGTTCCATTTATATGTTTGTGAATATAATGAATGCTTGTTGATGAGTCGAGAATTTCAAATCATTTAAGGCTTATAAAGTTAGTGTCCTCAATGCCTATTTTGTGCTCATAACTGATGTTATTGTGTTAATATGCAACAATGGAGGCTTAAGGGAAATGCAAGGACATTACGATGCGAAAAGAAGTTCCAGTTCTCCTAGAGTGTATTCCTGAAGTTAGATAGTTCTTTTTCACATTTTACATTGTTGAATACTTTTGGATAAGATTTGAACCTCAGATTGAGATTTTAGGATTCTAGCTTTAATCTTGGCATTGGGTATTGCAGATCGTTAACAATTCAAATGGAAAATCTTGTTGGTAACGATTTCTTACTTTCCGCTATGTTGGGCTAAAACCCCTTAACATAAAGGTGTGATCATGTAGTCTAATGCATTAACTAGCTAATGGGTGTTATTAATTGCTGATTTTAATGTTGATTTGAAGTGGGTTCAATCATTTGTTCATGTTTTGATTGATGAATTATAATTGCAAATTCCGTTCTAGCTTAACTATCTTTACTTGCTTGAGAAAGAGGTATTAGAGTAGAATAATTGATTGATAGTCGTATTGATTGAGTCTTTAAGATCTATCTTGAGAAAGTGGGTTTGATTGCGTCTTTACAAACCCAGCTGGAGAAAGTGGGCTAATTAAGTATTGGGTTGTTTAGTAGTGTCAAGCTTGTTGAGGTTCTAGAGAACTCACTTGAAGCATGATAGTTGATCGAGAGATGGATATTGTATTTAAAACCTAGCCTACCCATTGAGAGTCAATAACTTTAAGCAATTAGTAACTACCCATTATTCGAAATTAGCATTCGATTGATCACATTCCTAAGGTCCAATCTCCATTTGTTTAATTCCCATATTAGTTGTTCGCTGTGGTAAATTTGTTACTAAATGCCCCCTATTTGATTTTAATCATTGAAATTTCATGATTTAATTTTATGTTGCGAAACCTTTACTCCTACAAAAAATTAGAACACACATTTACTTCCTAATTGAATTCTTTACCATATCACTCCCTGTGGGATCGACCCCAACTCTTAGTTGGGTTTATACTTGTTAGCTACCGCATACACTTAGAATTGGATGAAGTGTAGTTGAGCGTTATAAAAAATGGCACTGCTGTCAGGGAGTGGTGTTTAGAATTGTTTTATTGAAGTATTTGCGTAAACTAATTTTGTTGTGGTGGAATTTTATTGTTCGTGTTTCTTGTTGGTTGCTCTAAAACAGGTGAAGAAATAAGTGTGAATGGGAGCAATGCAAGTCAACTTGGGAACAATGATGACATCAGAAACTTGCATGATGTCAATGAGGATCAACTGGGAAGTTCGGGTGCTATTCAGTTGTCTCCAACTGTGGTCAATACGGTGTTTCATATGATCAACATGATGTTGCAACTATTGCAAATGAGGGGTCTCTTTGGGGGACTTGCTCATGAGGACCCTCATGACCACATCCGCAACTTTGGGGATGTGTGTGGACCGTTTTCATTCAAGAACATCACTCAAAAGTCGGTTCGACTTCATTTGTTTCTCTTTTCTCAAATAGGGGAAACAACAAAGTGGTTGAACGAGTTGCCAAAGGAATCTATCACTTCTTGTGAGGAACTCACGGAAGTGTTTTATGAGAGATTTTTCACTCTCTTAAAATGGTTAAGTTGACCGATAATATTCAGAACTTCAAGTGGATTGATGGTGAGCCTGGTCATGAAACATGGTTGAGGTTCCAAAAGATGCTTCTTCAGTGTCCTACTTATGGGTTCCCGAATAATGTGTTATTGTAATATTTTTATCGGAGTCTCGACACGATCAACAAAGGTGTCACTGAACAACTTATTCGAGGTGGAGTCATGAGACAACCGTTTGACATAGCGTCATCCCTTCTTGATGAGATGACGAAAATTAATCATGCATGGTACACAAGGGAAGATCAGGTGTCTCATTTAAATCTTGGGCTGACAAATGAACAAATGGAAATGAACCAAGAACAAGATGAAAACATAGCCAAGATAATGACCTAATTAGACCTATTGTAGATACTCCACTCTACTCATCCTCATACTCAAGTCTTAAAACAAGTTTTAAAAGTTTTGCAAAAAGACTTCTCAATTGACTCAAAGAACTTCCTCGACTTTACCCTTAACTCTATCTTGAATTTGAATTATGAATTCAAGAGTTATGACTTGGATATGCATGATCTCTCAAGATTTAATAAAGATTTTAAGTGTGGATATCAAGTAGAAAACATAGGTATGATTCGAGGGAACGCACACGAAAAAAAGGATGGAAGGGTAGGGGACTAGGCGACCCTGGCACACTGAGTGATGCGCGCCAGCCCCTAAACTATTGAAGGTGGGTTGGGGTGCACTGAGTGACGTGGTGTGCCAGGCCTCAACCTACTGAAAGTAGTTTGGGGCGCATTGAGTGGTGCATCACCCCACCCATATAACCAGGTTTTGGCAAATTTTCTTGCTTCAAATTCATGTTTAACTCCCATAGAATCGAACGATTTCCCTCAAACTCTTTTAGATTCTTATACCCAACATAATTACAATGAAATCCACTCAAAATTACTCAAGAAAAATATTCAAACACAAGATCCACATCTCAAGAACTCAATGAAACCTCATATCAAGGAATGCAACACAAACTTTCAAGAACTCATCAAGAAATTCAATATACCCAATCTTATGGATGAAATTCGTAAAAGAAACTCATGATTGGTGTGTGGGTGAACGAACCCGACACTATGAAAACTTACATACCTTAATTTGGCGAAACAATATCCTTGATTCGCAAGAAATCTTGACAAACGCTTGAACTCCTCCCTGTTTCCTCCTCTTGAACTCCTCTCAAAACCCTAAGCATAATTTAGAATTGTGAAAACTGACCCAAATCAGTTTTGACCCCTAAAATATTACTAAAAACGTTTAAAGCTGATGGGGTAAGGAAAATACCAAAATACCCCTCGTTAATTCGGGTAAAATTCCTTAACTGGACAGGCTGAATTCAAACAGGCATATCTCCCTCACCAGAACATGAATTTTAGAAAACATGGTGGCGTTGGAAAGAGGTTTCAAAGACCTTTCATTTGATATCTTATGATCCACCTAACTCATCATGTACTGAAAGTTACGGTTGTTTGAAGTTGACCAAAAACTCACAACTTAAGCTTAACTTGAACATATCTCAAATTAGCCTTTTCCAAATTAGTTCTTTCGAAATTTAGCTCTTTCTAAGGCCGAGGTGTTACACCTACCAAGCCACCCCCACCCAGTCATTCCTATCAAAAAAAATATTTTAAATTTAAAAAAGATTATTTTTTACGACACCCATACCCGTACCCCCCACCTAGGCCATTCCCGTCAAAAAATTATTTAATATTTTGGGAAATATTTCAATTTTTTTTTCATTTTTTATGCCAACCATACCCCTACTCCCTGGCCGTGCCACCCCCACCCACGCCACCCTCATTAAAAAAAACTTTAAAAAATTGTTTTTGAAAAAATATTTCAAATTTTTTTAAAAATCATTTTTAATGCAACCCACACTCCTACTCCCAACAGCCACCCCCACCCCCATTACCCCGTAAAAAAATTGTTTTTTTTTAAATTCCTGGGTCAAATCTTAGGGTCGGATTTTGGAATAGTTAGTGGGGTGTTGTCCTAATTTGGGTGTCGAGGTCGGGTCCTATATCAATTATCGGGGTTGATTTTCGTATAAAAAATTAGTTTTCTAAAGAGTAGTTTTTAGTTTCAAGCCAAAAATAAAAGATATTTTCTGAAAAATATTTTTCATTCACCAACCAAACATTACAAAATATTTTCTACTCACTAACCAAACAAGAGAAAATAAATTAGAAATCCACTTGTTTTTGAAGAAAACATTTTCTAGGAAAACATTTTTATGGAAAACATTTTCTAGGAAAACATTTTTATGGAAAACATTTTCCTTCGTACCAAACACATCCTAAGAAAGCAAAATATGTTCTTCATTACTAATTTTTAATCAAATGTCTTAAAAAGAAGTATCTCTTTAATGGTTTGTTTTTTATGTAACATTCATTTATTTTAAAAAGGATAAATCTGGAACAAAATTTTCAATTTCTTATTAATTTTTGAAAAAACTACATATCTTAAAAAAAATAAAAAAGATAAAAACAACTTATTTTGAAATGGAGGTGATAATTTTTATTATCTACATTTATTGAAAATTGAATTTCGAACAATAATGGGATAAGGCATAACTACCCCTAGACTGTGACCGAAATCTCAGAGACACACCTAAACTTAACTAGAGTCCTATTACCTCCCTAAACTAACTTAAAATGGAACTAATACACCCCAAACGGTGACATAGACAAATGATGAATGCGCAAATTGGACACATGCCATTTTTTTATTGGTAACTTTATAATTAGTTATTACACATATTTATTGATATTAAAACTTATATATGTTTAATTATTTTAATTTCTTTCTTTGTAAAATATTTATTTTAATTTCTCTCTCACTTTAAGCTTTTTTAATTAACTTATTATCTTTTCACTTTTAATTATTTTTAAAAAATTATGTGTATTTTTTTAAAAAAATAATTAAAAGTGTCCTTTAATTATAACGTTTTTTTTTTTTTATGTTTCATTTGATTTTCTTCACTTATTTTGATGTCCGTTCAAAATTAACTTATTTTAAATACAAGACAATTGGAATTAAATTTGAAATTATATCAAAACGAAAGACAAAAAAAAATAAAATCAATAGAAAAATAAAAGAGAAAAAACAATGAATGTAGGTAAAAAAAAGTTTTGATAGATGGTAAAAAAAAAAGTGTATTAACTTAATTTATACACATGTGGCAGACGAGTGTGTATAAACACAACCAAAATGGGTAGTTGAAGGTGTCACGCCAGCTCAAAAGGTGCACAAAAATATGAAAAAATGAGTTGGGGGGGGGGGGGGGAGGGGGGTAATAAGACCCAAATTAAGTTTAAGAGTGTCTTTGAAATTTCGGTCATAGTCTAGGGGTACTTGTGCCTTGATCTCTACACTTGGTATAAATTCTTGTTCTTGTCTGTCACAATATTTGAGGCAGTTAGAATTTTTTTTTACTATTATAATAAATGCATTCACACTTGAGTGATCAGTTTTCTACTATCAATTAATACATATTCACCTTTTTTAAAATCATTGTTTAGGGCAATTAATGTAGTTTGTTGTGAGTCAAGCTTATTATTTTTAATGTAATTAATTGGCTAAATCATTTAATTTAGAACTAGCTAACGAGTCCTTCTCTAGCTTTTACTATTTTGTTGATTCAAACTTCTATTCCCTTGCAAAATCAAAGTAAACGCATTGAGAAATCATAACTTATACTAACATGTTGAACTGATTTAGGTTTTTGGATAACCAATGGAAAAAATTATGAATTCTACTAATAAGAATTCTTCGAATGATCGAAAATGATCCTTCCTTATATGGATTCCTGCTTGGCCAGGTCAAAATTCTAGATTTTTCTTATCCTTTAATTTTTTCAAGTGTTCTATGTTCCATTTATATGTTCGCAAATCTAATGAATGCTTGTTAGGAATTTGTGTTACTTTTTTTTAGTTTCTAGTCTAGAAAAGAAACAAGAAAGAGTTCCACTTGATTTCTAATTGATCGATCAGTTAATCTTGCTAAAATCTCCTTGTCTTTAACCAATTTTATTTATTGAATTCACTAATCAGAACTCTTTGGTGACCGAAAATGATCCTGTGTTTGTTTCTTCTTCATCTAGACAAGCTCAGTTAGGTAATATTACAAATAATTTTTTTAAAATTTATTTAGAAGTTTTATGTGTGTCAAGCGACTATGGAGGTTTGAATCTGCCCCATTTTTCAGTTAATCTCGCTAATGTTATTATCAAAGGTTGTTGTAAGATAATTAAGATTCTTCTACTCGATCTTGATTAAAATGTCTATTCCGAGTCCTAAACATTTAGAAATTCCATATAGGGATGTCCTATTTTGATATGTTAATTACATCTTACAAACATTTTACCATTTGTATATGTCAGTCAAGTAGCATATTGAAGAGTCAGTTTAATCCACCAACTATATATAGATTTAAAGACAATATCATAAAATGAAATAATTCATCTGCTTATGGATGACGAATCAAACTGCAAATACGATTACAATGAAAATCAATTGGATGAACAAGATGATAATAATTATGAGGACCTGATTAAGAAATGCACAAGTAGAAAATAGAGGCGTAAAATATCTCATCATATCAAAATATTTTTTATAGTGTTTAAGGCATTAACCTTTTGTTATTTTTGTGATCAAGTTATTTTAAGAACTGTTCTTTGCCAAATGAGAAGAAAAGGAAGAAGCTCACTGGTAAACTAGAGTTATAGAGCCATCACATGTCAATTTTTCGTTCTAAAATAGGTGTTGTTGACACCCAACTTTGGACCTCCATAATATAAATTAATCATCGAGCTTCTTAAATTTCAAACGATTTGAAATATAATTGACTTTATAAATTTTAAATACTTTTCAAGTCATTTTAAGTAATTTTGTCATTTTTATAATTTTAATTTTTTTTAAAAAATAATATATATATTCTATATAATTTTGTATATATTTATTATATTAGTATTTGGAAATCATCTCAAAAGACTTTAGTTTTACTTAATTATTTGGTTAATTAATTTAGCTAATTTATAGTTTATATTTTTGAGTTAATTAGTTTACAGTTAAATTAATTATTTTATTTTGTTAAGATTAAGAAGCTTGTTAATTAATTAACATTAATTCATCTTGTTTAAATTTTAGTCAAACTCTCCAAATTAAACTCAATTTGGCTATTTCTTAAACTCCAAAATCTAACCCATCCTTTGCATCCTTTTCAAGACCATGTTTTGGGCCTTACTTCCAATTTCCAGCCGATCCAATTCCTCAAACCCATTACAGCAGCTACTATCCTGCAAAGATCCAGCCCGCAAATCCAATTCAATACCAACAAAAATAAAGCATGCAACATTCCCATCCCACTATTTGCAATTTATCCGGCCCAATATCTCAATACCAAAGAAACCCATCAGCAAACCAATACAACAACAACAATACGTGCAGCATACCAAACTGACCCGACCCCCTTGCGCGTGCTTCTTCTTCATGCGAAAATCCCAGCAAACCCGGAAGATCTCACCAAATCGCGGAGAACCCTGACAACGTCAACATCGACAGCACTTGCCCATACGCCCTTCCTCATTTTTTCTGAATTTGAAGTAAGAATCAGTCTTTTCCCTGATTTTGAGCAAAGATTTGAGGAAATTGGTATAAATTTTCAATTTTCAAATTCTTCCTTTCTATTCGATTTCCCCCCCAAAATGATTTTCTTTTCCCCTATATATACTCTCGATCAATCAGTGTTTGAGAGAGGGTTTTTTGAGGTAGAAATTGATAGGAGATAGACACATAAATCGAGATACAGAAAAACACAACCGGAAAAGAGAAAAAAACAGAGAGTTGAGTCTTCTCTATTAGAATTCGAAGTTGTTTTATTTTTCGGAGCTCATCGAAACAGGCTCACAGTGGTGATAGTTCTTCGTGGTAAAGCTCATCGTCCTAGTATCGCTGCTCCGAGAAAGGTAATATTCTTGTTCCTATTTCTCATTCTTTCTTTTAGAATAATTTGTGTGCTGTTTTTGTCACTGTTTGAGTAGTGATTCTCTTCAAGATTTCAAGTATTGATTAGTGGTGTTACACATCTTTATATGATTTGGAGTATCGAGTATGTTGTATTTTGTATTTATTGTTGGTTTACTGCGATTCGAGTTGCATTTTCATCAAAGTATTCCTTAGTTTCCTTCTATGGTAGTCTCATTTTAGTTAAAGCCCTTAGCTGCTGCTCAACTTGCTCTTCTTTGTTATTGTTATCTCTTTCATGACATTTTGGCGATCTTATTGTTGAACACGGTTGGTGGTCTCTCTCTTTGAGTCTCATTGATACAATAGTTCGATTTCCTTCGAATAAGTCGCTTACATGGATATATCTTGTCGTCTAAGTTTGGTTAGCTATTTTCGTTCAATTGGCTATTAGGTGTGTGGTGCCTATCTGCTTTAGCTTAAATTTTGGAATGGTGTGTTGGGTTAATAGCTTGGTTTCAATATTAGCTTGTGTTAATCTACTGGAGTTTGTTGCCTGTTTCCTTTTGATTTATAAACCCAGCTTGGTTATCTGTTAAAACTTCACCGGCCTAGTTAAATGTGTGAGGGTTTTGCCCTGATTTTCTTACCTTATTTGAAGTTTTTTTTTTCTTAAAGAAAAGTCAAATTATTACCATAAATGCTTGAACTTTTTCTCAAAGGAAAATGTAATTTTCTTCTAATTTGGTTTATTGTTTCCTTAGAGGAAAGTTTGGAGATCTATAAATTGAAGATCTATATTCTCATAGCAGAACACAATAGAATACATAATGTAGTTGTTTAGAGAGTTTTGTTTATGGGGAGATTTTCTCTCTACAATTGTTTTGCTTTTTATTAGTTTTTAATTATGTAGGCCAATTGGTCATATCAAATAATAATATTATATCCTTTAGTATAGTTTTAAGTGTTGTATAATTTATCAACCATATTATTTGCAATTGTAAGCTTCCGCATGACCCCTTATTCACCTTCATAACCAACAAGTGGTATCAGAGGACATGGTCCAACGATCCCATGGTTCGATGATCCTATGGTTCAATAAGGTTGAAGGCAGGCTCAAGTGGTTTCAAATCAATTTGCAACAAATTTGATGATAATGAATATTTTTGTGCTACTACATGTGAGGAGATTTTCAAATATATTTTCAATAATCCTGCTGTTCCATCCTTAAAACCAAAATCAATTTTCAACACCAACAAACTTTTAATGCTCGGGCTCCCCTTTTAACTCATGCATCTTACTTTTAACGCATGAGCTCCATTTTTAACTCATGCATCTTACTTTTAACGGATGAGATCCACTTTAAACTCATGCATATTACTTTTAACGCATTAGCTCCACTTTCAACCCTGCTTGTAACTTTTAACACAAGGCTCCAACTTCTAACTCATATCAATTTTTAACCATGGTACGCAGCAGTGATACATGAAGATTGTATGAAGAAAGGGGATCAAGTTTTATGAAGAAAATCCAGACAAAAGGGGAGATTTGTTAGGGTTTTTCCTTGATTTTCTTACCTTATTTGAAGTTTAGTTTTTTTTTCTTAAAGAAAAGTCAAATTATTACCATAAATGCTTGAACTTTTTCTCAAAGAAAAATATAATTTTCTTCCATATTTGCTTTATTCTTTCCTTAGAGGAAAGTTTGGAGATCTATAAATTGAAGACACATATTCTCATAGCAGAACACAATAGAATCCACAATGTAGTTGTTTAGAGAGTTTTGTTTATGAGGAGATTTTCTCTCTACAATTTTTATGCTTTTTATTAGTTTTTAATTATGTAGGCCAATTGGTCATATCAAATAATAATATTATATCCTTTAGTATAGTTTTATGTGTCGTATAATTTATCAACCATATTATTTGCAACTGTAAGATTCCGCATGACTCCCTATTCACCTTCATAACCCAACAAAATGTGGTGAGAGCATGATTGTCATAGCCATGTGGTTTGAAGGTTGTTTAATAAATTTGTGTATCTGTATTTCTCTATTATTATTCAGCCTATTAGAGTTTCCTTATGAGTGTTGTCTTCCATGTTCAAATTGAGATCTTTTCCTTTTCTTTGTTCATTAGGAAATCACATGCTTACTGTAGCTAGTTTTCTTAGTGTAATTAATTACTCTCTTTGTCTAGTGAAGACGTAGCTAGTGTAGATTTAGTTGAGTATTTTTTATTAAGGGCATAAGTTTTCCTATTTTGTTTCTTTTATGTCATCACTGTTTTCATCCTTCCCAATTCCCTTCGGTAATTAATTCTTGTCCCCATAAGCAAATACATCTAATGTCTATCGAATTAATTGTGAGTAATGTTCAAGTTTAGGCAAGTTTACTTTTAATGTGGAAGATAAATATTTGTCTTACTCTTAGCTTGCTCATTGAGTATTTATTTTTATGCCTTGCCTTAGCAATTTTAAATAATCCAACTAATTCATTATGTGACGCTACTGTAGAGCGTAAATTCTGGCTTGCATCTTTCATTTACTGAAACAATAAATTGTTGTTAATAGTCTGAATGTCATATTCTTCTTGCTCCTGCTAATTTATTTCTTTACTTTGTTTTCATGTGATACCATCCGAGTTCCCTTGGACTCCATCTTTCTCCACTTCATATTTCGGATGGGCCATAAAGGCCCAAAATTCTTTTATCGAGTCATCCAACCTTGATAAATTGAAGAACAAGTCTTTGGAGCTGACGTACAGGTCCCGGAAAACAGAAAAATGGGCTGTATACATCCAATATACACTGATATACAACAGATGTATATTAAAAGGGGAATTGGGTTAAATCCCAAAAGCAACAGTGAATTTGGCCCAAGAAAGGCCCAAATTCAACTTCTCTCCCTTACTTTTAAATTATTTAATTGCGATTATTTATTGCTTGTTGTTTATTAACACTTTAGAATTGTTAATTAACTTAATCGAATTCCCCTAAAGATGAACTATTTCTTTGTGTTGTTTTGTTTTAACAATTTTCATTTTATCAACTCTTGTATTTTCTACACACTTAAATATTTTAGTCAAAACTTTCACTTGTCTTTATTTAATTTAAAAGATACTCTCTTTAATTAATTCAATCAGTTTAAGTTATTATCTTTGAAATAATACAAATGAATTCTAATAAATCTATTTTTTTTAAAATCTTAATCACTTGCATTTTAATTCAAATGTTTCTTTTTATGTCCCTTTCTCTAAAAATAAAATGTGTCATTTATTTAACTATTTTTTCAAAGTAATCAAATATTGTAAATTATTATTTTATGTTAAATTTTTTTTTCCGAAAAATAGTCAAATATTTAATCTAAGTCGTAGGATAACCGCATGTTAGCGGACACTTCGAATGCTTTAAAAACTTTCTTGAAGTGTAAATGAGAACCTCTTACCCATTTTCTCTAAATTTTTAAGGACTTAATCTGTTGGAGTCTTTTCAAATTAAGTTTTCTTAATTTCCTTAAAAAATCAAGTGACGACTCTTTCTAAATATTTTTCTCAAATTGTTTTATACTTAGAACATTTCAAAAAGTGATTTTTCTAAATATAGTAAAATAACGGCATAACAGGCGTACCTCAAATAATCGCATATAATACTTGTACTCCCTCTATTTAACAATATCTGATGTTTTTAGTTTGAGTAGACTCCTTAAGAAAATTACTTACTCTAAGAAAGCAAAAAGTGTTCTTCATTACAAACTTTTAATCAAATGTCTTAAAAAGAAGTATCTCTTTAATGGTTTGTTGTTTACGTAAAATTCATTATTTTAATAAGGAAAAATTTGGAAGAAAATTTTCAATTTGTTATTGATGGGTGAAAAACTACATATCTTAAAAGAAACAAAAAAGATAAAAATAACTTATTTTGAAATGGAGGTGATAATTTTTCTTGTCTGCATTTATTAAAAATTTAATGTCGAACAATAATTTCTATGCTTGGTATAATTTCTTTTTGTCGTATGTCAAAGTATTTGAGACAATTATAATTTTGTTGACTACAATAACTGCATACGACAAAATATTTGAGACAGTTATAATTTTCTTGACTACAATAATTGCATTCACACTTGAGGGATCAGTATTCTATGATTAATTAATATGTATTCACTTTTTTTTAAATCATTGTTTACGGCAATTAATGTTGTTTGTTGTGAGTCAAGATTATTATTACTGTAATTAATTGGCTAAATCATTTAATTTGGAACTAGCTTATGAGTCCTTCTCTATCTTTTACTATTTTGTGCATTCAAACTATTATTCCCTTGGAGAACCAAAGTAAACGAGATGAGAAATCATCACTTATACTAACATGTTGCACTGTTTAAGGGTTTTGGATGATCAATGGACAGAATTATGAATTCGGCTAATAAGAATTCTTCAATGATCGAAAATGTTCCTTCCTCATCTAGACTCCCGTTTGGTCAGGTCAAAATTCTAGATTTTTTATTATCTTTTTTTAATAAAGTTTTCTATGTTCCATTTATATCTCCGTGAATCTAATGCATAATTTTTAGATATTTGTGTTGTTTCTAGTTTCTAGTCTAGAAAAGAAACAACAAAGAGTTTCGCTTGATTTCTAGTTGATTAATCAGATTATCTTTGCTAAAATATCCTTGCTTTTAACCAAAAGTTTTTTTTTTTTTAATTCGCTAATCAGAATTCTTTGGTAACCGAAAATGATCTTGGGTTTGTTCCTTCTTCATCTAGACTCCAGCTTGGCTAGGTCATATTAAAAATATTTTTTTAAAAGATTTTTTTAGGCATTTAAGGAGGTCTGATATCTAGCCCATGTTATTATCAAGGTTTGTTGTTAGATGGCTAAGATTCCTATGCTCTTGATTAAAATTTTGGTTTCGAGTCTTGAAAATTTTAAAATTTCTTATAGGAATTTTCTTTCTTGATATTTTAATTATATGTTACAAAGTTTTTACCATTTGTATATGTCAGTCAAGTAGCATGTTGGAAAGCCAGCTTAATCCACTTGCTATAGAGTCCGAGACAATATCGGAAAATGAGATAATGCAGCTGCTTACAGATGACGAAGCAAACAACAAATCCGACTACAGTGACAATAAATTTGATGAACAAGATGGTAACGATGATGATCATCCAAATAAGAAAATGCGCAATCATCGTCACACCAAGCAACATATCGAGGAAATGGAAGCGTAAAATATCTTATCCTATCTAAATACCATTTTTTTCTAAAGTGTTTATGTTATTAATCTTTTGTTATTTTTGTGATTAAGTTTGTTTAAGGAGTGTCCGAAGCCAAATAAGAAGAAAATGAAGGAGCTCAGTAATAAGCTAGAGTTAGAACCTTTGCAGATCAAATTTTGGTTCCAAAATAGGCGTACCCAAATAAAGGTATATGATACTAATACTCCCTCTGTTTAGTAATACATGGTGTTTTTAGTTTCAGCAGGCCCCTTAAAATTACTCACTTCTAAAAAGTAAAAAATGTGTTCTTAGTTACAAAGTTTTAATCATCTGTCTTAAAAAGATATAGCTCTTTAATTGTTCTTTGATTATGTAAAACTTCATTCATTTTAATTATGACAAAACTGGAAGAAATTTTTTAGTGGCTTGTTGATTATTTAAAAAAAGCTACTTATTCAAAAACACAACTTATTTTGAAAGGGAGATAGTAATTTTTATTGTCTACATTAATTGAAGATATATAATTGGACAATAATCTGTATACTTGATATAACTTCTTGTTCTTGTATGTCAAAATATTTGACGCAATTAGGAATTACATAAATGCATTCAGACTGGTATATATTTCATTTTTTTAATCATTATTCATGGTAATTAATGTAGTTTGTTGAAAGTTAATATTATTACAAATGCAATTAATTAGCTAAATTATTATTAATTTAACACTAGCTAGCAAGTCCTTATGCTAACTTTTATTATTTTGTGGATTCGAAATATTATTTCCTTACAGAACCAAGATCAACACAGTGAGAATTTATCACTTCGAGCTGAAAATGACAAGCTTAGGGCTGAATGTGTGTGGTTAAGTGAAGCTATCAACAATGGTTGCCCTAATTGTGGCGACCATGGTTTCCGTTTAGGTGAAACGCCAAATAATGAACAATATGTAAGGCTCGAAAATGCTCGCCTACAAGAAGAGGTAATCAAAATTTCAAAAAATTATTTGACTCGTTGGATTGATATATTTCGTCACAGTTTAAATTTTTAAGTTAAGTGCGTTGATGCTAAATTATTTTATATTTAATTGATCTAACTGTGTAAAATATTTTCTTGGACTGTTATTAATATATCAAACTCAAGCTCAATTAATTATTTTTTGTTTACTACTAGGTTGTTCACATTTCAAGACAATATATTGCTAAAGTAACTAGGGCAGCTATGTACGAGCTTCTTCAAATGGCTCGAATGGACGAGCCACTTTGGCTTCCAAACATTGACGGTGTAAATAATGACTTAAATGAAGAAGAATACAAGAGGAAATTCCCTAGGGGAAATGAGCCTAAGCCTAATGGAATTAAGACTACTGCTTCACGAGAAAGTGTTCTTGTAACCATGAATCACATCAACTTGGTGGAGATTTTCATGGACACGGTATAGTCACTTTACTTCTAAATATATTTTTGAAATTAATCATTTACTATTCGATATTTACTGACTGACTAATTTAAATTTGCAGTTATTACATCGGGTTTTATATTTCTATACCTTAAATTTGAAACTTCTGATTAAGAATGAAGAGATCCAATTTAAACTCATCTCACTACACTACTCTATAGAAACTAGTTATAGAATTGAAATTGGATATAAAGAATTGTCTAGACAAATTTGGAATTATAATGAGGATAATGATGATAACATATCTTTTGTGATCACCAGAATCATTGGGCAAGGTTTTTTTCAAGTATTGTGTTGACGGCACGTACGATGGATGTGTTGGATGGATCAACGAAAATGGTAATTGTTCATGATGTACTTTGTCATTAAATGTTTCTCTTTCTTACTCTATATAGGTTGCACTTGGATGCCTATAATTTTATAAATAATTTACACTATCCTTTTGTGTCATTTTATTCTTTATTTTTATTTATTCGTTGGGCAGATATATGCAGAGTTTCAAGTTCCCTCTCCACAAATTCCAAATCGAGATTGCTACTTTGTAAGGTCTTGCAATAAAATTGTTGATGGACTATGGGTAATTGTTGATGTTTCCCTGGACCATACCCCGATTACTAGGTGTTGGAAAAGGCCCTCAGGATGTGTGATTCAACAAATCTCAAATGATATCTCAAAGGTAAAAGATTTCAATAAACATATACTATGTCTAATAATGACTAAGGGGCAAGCTGATTACTCATGGAGTCTCGATCCTTGTATCAACATTTTTCAAAAGAAATCATGCACCTAAGTTAATTATTTGTACATTTATTATCCTGAAATTATAAATTTGAATTATCATAAGTCAACCTTTTACAATGTTGTAGGTCACATGGGTTGAGCATATCGAGGCCGATGACACATTAGTTCACACCTTTTACAAGACCTTTGTGAATTCCAGCCTTGCATTTGGGGCAAAGCGTTGGATTTCTATCTTGGATAGACAATGTGAACGATTAGCAAGTGCAGAAGCCACAAATTTACCCCAAAGTAGTAATATTACTCATACGCGTAAGTACATGACAATTCTTTTTCATACTCCATTTTCAATTAATAATTGAATTCAAATGCTCAAACTCACATTATAATATATAATCATTGCCTTTACAGTATCAAGAGATAAAGAGCAAAGAAAAAGCGCGTTGAAGCTTGGGGAAAGAATGATAATAGATTATATTTCAGGAGTGAGTGGAACAACAACACACCAATGGACAACTTTCACAAGAAGTGGCTATAATACTAACGATGTTCAAGTCATGACTAGGCAGAGCATAAACGATCCAGGGAGACCACGGGGCCTTGTGTTGTGCGCTTCAACTTCCATCTGGCTGCCCGTTCTTCCAAAACTTGTCTTTGATTTCCTTCGGAATGAAAACACAAGGGGCAAGGTACCACTCAGTATATATTTATAGGAAGTAGTTTATATTATCTTTGACACAATTTTCTCAAATTTTATGATTTTTTTATTCATTAAGATCAGCCAATTATTTTTGAATATTTAGAAGTAATTATTTTAAATAGTAATATATATCATTGAATTATTACAGTGGGACATTCTATCGAATGGGGGTACTATTCAACAAGTTACTCATATTGCAAATGGAACGGAAATAGGCAATTCTATCTCCATATTGAGAGTCAAGGTAAGGAAATTTATAGTATGTTTGGTCAAGCTATTAAAATCCATTTTTAATTAACTATATATATGGATTCATATTCATATGATATTTAGTTAGTGTGATTGAAGAAAAGAATTAACGCGTGAATTTCAATCATTGGCTCATGAATTGCAGAGTCCAAATCCAGCTCAAAACGATATGTTGATATTTCAAGAGAACATCACTGATCCAACAGGGTCATTTATTGTTTATGCACCTATTGATATTCGTGCAATAGACATGGTATTATGTGGTGGGAATCCTGATGGTGTTCCGCTATTACCTTCTGGATTTGCTATATTCCCTGATGGGCCATCAAGCAGTACAAACTACGAAATTTCTGATTATAGTGGATCATTCCTCACTATCGCATTCCAGATTTTGGTACATAATGTACCCACTGCAAATATTTCTCCTCAATCTATTGCTTCCGTCAATAAACTCATGTTTTGCACCATCGATAAGATCAAGAATGCTCTCTTTCTCAATTTTTAATTCTTGTCAGATGGTAAGTATATACTTCATTTAAAATTATAAAAACAGTTTATGGTTTATTTTACTCTGAATAAAATTAATTAGGATTTTTTAATTAATATTTTTCTGTTTGCTGTTTTTTCTTTATTGGTTGCAGTTTAGGGGAGGGAGCAGTAGAGAATTACAAGTTGGCAAAGGGAGGACAAAATATTCGTAGTGAATATAACTTTATTTTAGTTACCATGCAGCATTAAATTTGTAGTTATATACTTTTAGTGACTCATGCTTTGGGGATTACTGATTGACGAATTTATTTTCATCCCAAAATATCTTTTATGATAAATTTGGTTTATAAGCAACAAATTGATTCGGCATTGTTGATAATCAAATTTGTTGTGAACTCGTGGGGCTCAAGGGTTTTGTCAAAAATCTACGAGGATATTTGCTGGAAAAACGATTCTCATCTGGGTGACACGAGCATCAATGAGGTGAGAAGTTATAATGAGATTATATATAACTAAAAGGTCAAATTATATGTTAAGATAAGTGCTTAGTACTGAACTTTAAGTTTATTTTACGAAGAATATTAAGAATTTGTTGTAACTTTGTGTCATTGTCTTAATGGTTATATGCTACGTCTTCAATTTGAATATCACTACTATTCTAAGCATATATCTCGAGTATAACCATACGAGATAAGGACATAAAGTTTCTGCAAAATTTGATAACTTTTGACATTGTTAGCTGATAGATCACTGATATTACTAGAACCAAATACAAATATTAGTAAGAAAACTAAATAGTAAATGAGTACCCAATGTTTTTTCTATTATAAGTAGTCACACCTATTGCTTGTGCAGACTTGGAACCACATGGTCTTGTTCAACTTCACACGCACCCCTCAATCAAGAAAAGGGCTTTTTACCACTCTTTGTTCGAATCAGCTCTCAAGGACTTTCAACTCTTTAAGACCAAGTCATTTTCCCTCAAAACTCATTTAAGTAGAAACTCCTCATGTAACACTCCGAAAATTTTAAAGTAAAAACTCAAATCATTCTTCATTTGTGAATAATATTATACCGAGTGACTCTAAATTTTCTTAAGTGTTAAGGTCATTAGATTCCCCTAGCATAAAGTGGAGTTGAAAGCTTTCTTATCGATTGAGTTTCACTATGAGATTTTTACTTGACTCAACTTCAATCAACCATATCTTTTAACACATAAAGAATTGGGTGGCCCATGAGCTATTAAATTGAAGGTCTTTGAGTCCTCTTTCCAATGCAGACAAGTTTGCTAAATTTCGAGCTCCGAGTAAAACGTTATGGTTGTTTGAGTGAAGTCTCTCCATTTAAGGCATTGGATCCAATCGTTTTAGGAAAGGGTATTTTGGTCTTTTCCTTTTTCTCACTTGTATTAACACGTTTTAAAAATACAATTGTATATAAAAATTTCAAAAGTAAACTCTGTTTGGGAGATTCTCTAAAGGACAACCATCACTATGAGCTATGTGATGATACAACGTCTCGCCTACGCTGCCAGAACTGTCATATACCTTATTGGGATATAGAACGCCTCAAATAAGTGGATCCACTAAGCTATACTTAAAATCATTAAGGAATCATATAAAAAGTATGACCCTTTCTACCCACGTTGGCTACATGGTTTATGGAGACTTGAGTTATCTAAACTCGTCCCTATATCGGTGCTCAATACTACTCCCAAATTGCGACTATCTCATATGTTTAAAAACATAACTCTTTATCTGTGGTTTGAGATTATTACTCAAAATCTATCTCTTAAAAGAGATGAAACTCAAAATTACTCATGAAAACTCATTTGGAAATCAGGGTTTCCTCTCATCTTAAATGTGAAAACATTTACTCTTTGGGAATACTTAGTTCCCATATATCATTTTTAAGGAAATGAAGTTCACTCTTAGGGTGTCTTTGGTATATCGGAAAATGTTTTCCAATTTTCTCATGTTTGATTGGATAAAATGTTTTGGAAATGTTTTCCAAATCAACTTATTTTCCTCAAATTCAAGGAAAATGATATCTCTTCAAAACTTAAGGAAAACATTTTCCAAAACTTTCCTTCAATTTCAAATTACAATATTTTTGTTAAAGCTTATATTTAAAAAATATTTTTCAACTTCAATTTTACTTTATTTTTACCCACCCTCACCCCGACCCCCCTCCCACCAGCCCCTACCCCCCCCCCCATAAAAAATAATAATACTTTAATATTTTTGTTTTTTTAAAATATTTTCAATTTCCAAATTTTATTTCACCCCACCCCTACCCTCACACCCCCACCCCCAAAATAATAATAAATTTAAAGTTTTTTTTATAAAAAATACTTTCAATTTCAAATTTTGGCTTTTCACCCCTATCCTGACCCTCCCCCTCCCCGCCAGCCCCACTACCAGCCCCCCTCCCCCTCCACCAAAAATAAATAAATTAAAGTTTGTTTTTAAAAAATATTTCCAATTTCAAGTTTTTATTTTTTCACCCCCACCCCACCCCTACTCCGACCCCCTTCCCCCCCCCCCCCCCCCCAAATAAAAAAATTAAAGTTTGTTTTTTAAAAAATATTTCTAATTTCCAATTTTTATTTTTTCACCCCCACTACCAGCCCCCTCCCCCCCCCCCCTTCCCCAAATAAAAAAATTCAAATTTGTTTTTAAAACATATTACTAATTTTTATTTTTTCACCCCCATCCCACCCCTACCCTCTGACCCCCCCCCCCCCCCCCCCAAAAAAATAATTAAAGTTTGTTTTTAAAAAATATTTTCAATTTTTATTTTTCACCCCCATCCCACCCCTACCCTCTAACCTCCCCCCCGCCCCCCCCAAAAAAAATAAATAAATTAAGTTTTTTCTTTTTTAAAATAAATTAATTTCAAATATTTTTTTTACCCCATCTCACCTCTTACCCCCCCCCCCCCCACCTCCCCGACACCCACCCCAAAAAAAAATTAAGTTTATTTTTTTAAAAAAAATTCAATTTCAATTCAACAATTATTTTCTACTCTCTAGTAAAAAAAGAGATATTTTCTCAAAAATAATTTTCATTCATAAATCACACACTAAAAAATCTTTTCCGGAAAATATTTTCTACTCACCAACCAAACATGAGAAAATAAATCAAAAATCAACTTGTTTTCCACGAAAACATTTTCCTTCATACCAAACACACCCTTACTCTTTACTCAACTCAATGCTCAAATCTTAAAACAAGTTTAAAACAATTGTAAAAGACTTTTTGAAAAGACTCGAAGAACTCTCAAGACTTGACTCTTAGCTCTACCTTGAATTTAAATTTATGGATTCAAGGTTATGATTCATGTTTAAGGATGATTTCTAGATGTTTAGAAGTCATATATAGTAGTTATAATCGATAGGAGTATTAATATACTTTAAAAGGACTCAGACGGGCTAAACGACGAAAAATAGGTGGGGCTGATGAGTCCACAAATTGGACTCATTTAGGGCTTTATTTTAATGGAAATAGTGTCCTTGAATTCTTGTTTTATCTCAATACCTGATTAAAATGCTGAAGTTTCAGGTATTTGAAGTTTTAGTGAAAACATGGACACTTAGGCGCAAAACGGAGCAAATAGGGCTGAAAAAAACAAGAAATGGAATCCTGCAGATCGCCGAGTTTAACTTGGCGAGTCGCCGAAACAACATGTACCGCCCTTCGTTCCAGTACGGGAAGCCTTGAAGGAAGTGGATCAAAAGGCGAGGAAAGGAGCAGTCGGCGAGTCGCCGATAATTTCCGCGAAGCAGTGCTGTACCGCCCAATGATCCAGAATGCGAGGATAAATATAAGACACTGAAGGTGATGAGCTGACCAAAGGGCGGATCGCCGAGTTCATCGGCGATCTCGACTAATGTCGCCGAACAATCCTCTGCAACACAATATGTGAAAACTATAAATACTATTTAGAATTGTAGTAAAAAAGACAAGGGTGGAACAATTATTTTTATTATTTTCACTTTAGAACATACTTTAGCTGATATTTTTCTCTCGAGTTTGGAGAGGGTTTTGTGAAGTCTTAAAGAAATGAGTTTTTCTTCCCCAAGTTGGAAGTGGGTCTTCTCTATTCATCTTCATTTGCTTAATTCAAGGTTTAATTTCTTATAACAGTTGATTTCATTATCATGTTAGGTATAATTTCTTATTTCTTGATATGTGGCTAAAAACCCCCATTCTTGGGGTGTGATTTAGCAAATATGGGTTGATATTCTTGTTGGGTCTTGCTTGTTGATAGGTTAGATGTATTTTAATGGTGATTTCACCTAGTGGTTTTTGTTTAATATAAAGGGTTTGTAGTAGCAAATACAAAGCCACCCATGTGTTTTCAGCTTGCCCGAGAGGGAAGTCGCGAAACCAAAACCACTAGACTGATGGCCTAAGGAGTGGGTCGCCATGAGGTTCAGCCTGAGAGGGAACTTATTTCCATTTAAAGCTTAGCCTAGTCACTATTATTTTGCAAATTTCTTATCGAAAGCATGTACCCAACAATTTATCTCAACTTGTATTGCGGTCACATCCCAGGAACCTTTCCCCATACTTGATTTTCTTGTTTACTTTGTTTTTTTAATACATGTTACAAAATCCCTTTTTGATATTTGACACTTTTGTGTCACCCTCTTTAATTTACAATATCTTTTATCGCAAATGTCTTTAACTACGACTAACTTGAATGAAATTCTAATTGGTTATTAATTCTCAAAACCGCTCCCTTGGGACACGACCCCAACCCTTGGTTGGGTAACTATATTATCGACGATCGTAGACACTCATACCGTAGGTTAGTGTCGTTGGTCAAGATAAGCATCAAAATGACGCCGCTGCCGGGGAGTGGTGTTATTTGCGAATTTGTAGTCAAATGGAATTGTTGCTCTTGTTAGTTGCAGTTTACTAACTGAACTTTTAGTTGTGTTTTATTGATTTTGGAAACATTACAGAAAGCATGAGTGTCAACGGTAGTAACGGGAGCCAGGTGGGCCATCAGGATGACATCGGAAATCTCCATGACGTCCAAGAACCCAATCTCAATGATCTGTATCTCATGAGAGGTGTTGGAGCTATTCGTTTACCTCAAGCAGAAGGAAACACAGTATTTCACATAACAAGCACCATGTTGCAACTTCTGCAGCTAAAGGGGCTTTTCAGCGGATTAGATCATGAGGACCGACACGAGCATCTTCGAAAATTCGTAGATGTGTATGGACCATTCTCATTCAAAAGCACTTCTCAAGAATCAGTTCGATTGAGGTTATTTCCTTTCTCATTGATGGGTGAAGCGTGCAAGTGGTTAGCCGAGTTGCCACGTAACTCAATCACTTCGTGGGAGGAGTTGGTGAATGCATTCAATGTGCGACTTTTCCCTCCTTCGAAGATGATGACTATCCGGGATAACATCCAAAGCTTCAAGCGTCTGAATGGCGAACCTCTGCACGAAACCTGGCTCAGATTTACAAAACTGGTGCAACAATGCCCAACACATGGTCTTCCTAATAATGTGCTCATTCAATACTTCTACAGGAGTCTAGACTCGGTAAACAAGGATATAGCTGACCAACTCTCATTCGGAGGATTAATGCAACAACCATACACAGTAGCAGCTCAACTCCTTGATGGTATGACAACCATTAATAGGGCGTGGTACACCCGCGAAGATCAAGTCTCACCGGTCACATTTCAGCTATGCAAGCAGCAGGTTGAAAAAGACAATAAGAGAGATCAAAATATGGCCAAGATAATGACGCAACTTGATATTCTATCCCAAAATATCATGGGGGCTGGTACCCGTGGTGTCAATGTTGTGGGGATCGGGTGTGCAAATCCTGAAGAGGCAAGCTTCCACGCCTTGTATAATTAAGAGGTAAACTTCCTAGCCAACCAAGGTGGTGGTTATGGATCAAATTACCCAAGGCAGGGTGTAAATCAAAGTTGGGCTAGAGATGAAGGATGGTAGGATCGAGAATGGAGAGACCGAAATCCTAATTGGAAAGATAGGGAGAAAGACAGATATATGCCTCCCCACGAACGCCAAAAGCCAAAGGACTTGGAGGGTAGTAGGTCTGAGGATATGCTTTCGCGCATCCTCAACAAAGTTGAAGATTCAAACAAACTGCTGAAAGGCATGAAAGAGGATGTTTCCACCCTCAGCCAGATCGTTACCTCTTATTTTGTTTCAATCAAGCAGTTGGAGACCCAAATGGGTCACATCTCGTCTCACCTAAATCCGAGACAGCAAGGGGCTTGCCTAGTGACATTATGGCTAACCCCAAGGGTGAGAGTTGAAGGTGGACTAACGTCGTGCCACGACGTTAACTAAGGCGATGTTTGGGAGGCAACCCAAAACCCTTTATTGCTTTGTTTTACTTTGAGAAAATAATAGTGTGTAGTTTGTACAGGTTGAAGCAAGGGAGGAGAGTGAAATAATATATGGAGGCAAACAACAAGTCCAGTTGGCGGATCCCAAATGATATCGACGAGCACGACTCTTTCCACCGGGTGACTCAAGGCAATGTCAGCTGGGATTCTGTAAAACTTGTTGTTCAGTAGAAAATTAATGGCAAATCGCCAACCATGTAGGCGAATGCAATATAGATCGTCGTTGAGATTCTTACATGAGCTGCGAGTCCTGTTACATTTGGCGAATAGACTAGACACTTAGCACTTCGCCGAGTGAATAAGCGTACCCAATGTACATTGCCGAATAGGCAGAAACTGGACGATTTCTGCAGGCCATAGGTTTAAATATTCTGGTTCATTCATTTTCTGTCATTTTTTCATCCTACCAAACTTACACCTGCACTTTAGTTTTATATTTCTTGCAAGTCTAAATTATTGTAAGTGTCAAATTGTGCGCAGATTTGAATCTCATTGCTATCTAGCACTTCATTAGCATCTGATTCGACACTAAAGGTTGGTGATTCAAACTCCATTTTTAATTTAGTAAAATTGTACTCATTTGCATAGTGTTGATATTAGCAAGTCTTGGTTGAATCTCTGCATTGAGGGCATTTCATACATCATTGATTAACATCTTTGCATAATTGGTATTCAATAACTAAACTAAGTGAGTGAGCACGTCACCAACTAGTGTGGCAAGGTGATCATAAGCGCACCATTCTCCTGCTCTGTTTAAATACTTTCTAACTTTTCCCCAAAGCCTTTGCAGAAATGGGAAGACCAAAAGTTGCAGGAAGAGACATGCCACCCCGACATGTAAGAGCACGGGATTTCAAAAGAGATGAAAAAATAGCAGAACTGACCAAAGAAAGAAGGGAGAATAAGAAAGCAAGTGCCAGTAAGAGAATTCCCATTAATCCCGTCATTCCTTCATGGAGGCGCGTCTTATACACAGCCGTGAATTCCTTCTTGGCGGCCGATGACGTGGATAGAATGGTTGAAGCTAACATCGCTGCAGAAGCTAGAACAAAGGAACACAATGAAACCCAGAATGACAACCCGGGGGCCATTGTTGAGTTTTAGGCTAATGCAGCAGGCAACAATACTTCGACAGATGAAGCAAGCGTGTAGACAGGATTCCCCTTCACCTCCCTCTATCTTTACTTGTCTAAACTTTTGGATACTCCTACATGTATTTGAGGACATATGGTTTTATTTGTGGTGGGGTGAGGCCCACCTTTGTGTGTTATTTGGATATGTGGGCTGTCTATTTTAATTTGTGTTTTAAATACTACTTTTATGTGGTTGTTTGAGCTTATGGCTCCTGTTTTCTTAATTGCAAAAACTATTTTGATCCTTCGGAAAAAAAAAATTCGCAACCTCTTGTGTTGAAAGTAGTTGTTCTTTTGCAAAAATTTAAGTCTCGATTTCGATCAATACCGATGACTTGAATAGTGCTCTCAATTGAACAAACATGAATGCATAGCTACGACTAGGCCAAATGAAGTTACATAGACAATATGTGCACTCTTTGCATCTCATTGTGACTAGCCATTTATCGAATTGATTTTCTTGTGAGGACCGTTGCACTCTAGCAAACGTGTTTAGTCTTGTTTGACTGAAGTATCAATGCCTTGTATGATTAGCTTACTTTGAACCTTGTATGAATAAACCTAGAATTTGCCCTGTTAGTTTGATTGATTTAGAAAGGTTTACTCTTGAGATGATCTTAGGCAATTTTAAAGAGTGTGAGCCAATTTAACATATACCTCTTTTTGTGGCCTACATGTGAGCGTGTGAAACTCTCTTGAACACCCTTTGAGCCTTACCGGAAGAACCTTGATAAACCCTAGACTTTATTTGATCCGCTACCTATAATCCTCTTGAATTGTGGTTTAGTGAATAACCAACTTAGGCCAAAAGTCTAAGTTGGAGGTGTGGAGAAAAGGAAAGGAAAAGTCAAGAAGTGCAAGAAAGTTACCTGAACCTATTGTATTGCAAAACAAAATGGAAACCTTCCATATAAAAAATAAGACAAAAAAAAAGAGAAAAGAAAAGAAAGAAAAAGAAAGTCATGGAATAAAAGTGCAAAAGAAACTAGGTTTCCAAGCAATACATGGAGAACTAATAATAGGATGACCTATGAGCACTAGAAGAAGAATTGAGAAAGGAAGGGAAAAGGATATTTTGAGAACATCACATCTCACGAAGATGAAAGTCACTGAGCCTAAATGACCATACCTTTGCAATCAGCCCCATTACAAGCCTTAGGAAGACCTTTTTTTATCTTGAGTTTGCTGGATAGAAAGTCAATTGGAAAATAAGGGCAAACCTATGGGTGAAAACATGCATTGTGTTCCTCTTTTTGAGTGTGAGCGTTGTATCTGATTCATGATCTTAAATTGACTCATATCTATGTGTGAATATGGAATCATTCTTTACGTGAGGGCATTTAGATACTTTTGTTAAGCTTGAACTTGCACAAGTAGCAACTCTTGCGAGCATGAGAATCTTTGGTGATGGTGTGTCACAATTTGAATCTTTGAGTACACAATTAATCCTTGCATAAGTAAGTTGAGTCATGTTGTGTGCATTCATGATTAAGTCTTGTGTAGCACTGTTTGAGGCACCCTTTTGAACGGCTGAACTTGAGTTTTCTTGACGACAAGCAAAAATTTAAGTTGGGGGTGTTGATGAGTCCATAAATTGGACTAATTTAGGGCTTTATTTTAATGGAAATAGTGTCCTTGAATGTTTGTTTTATCTCAATACCTGATTAAAATGCTGAAGTTTTTGGTATTTGAAGTTTTAGTGGAAGCATGGACACTTAGGTGCAAAACGGAGCAAATAGGGCTGAAAAGAAAAAGAAATGGAATCCTGCAGATCGCCGAGTTTAACTTGGCGAGTCACCAAAACGACATGAACCGCCCTTCGTTCCAGTACGCGAAGCCTTGAAGAAAGTGGATCAAAAGGCAAGAAAAGGAGCAGTCGGTGAGTCACCGATAAGTTTCGCGAAGCAGTGTTGTACCGCCCTATGTTCCAGAATACGAGGATGCTAAAGGCAAGACACTGAAGGCGTTGAACTGACCAAAGAGTCGATCGCCGAGTTCATCGGCGATCTCAACTAATGTCGTTGAACAATCCTCCGCAGCACAATTTGTGAAAACTATAAATACTATTTAGAATTGTAGTAAAAAAGACAAGGGTGGAACAATTATTTTTATTATTTTCACTTTAGAACATACTTTAGCTGATATTTTTCTCTCAAGTTTGGAGAGGGTTTTGTAGAGTTTTGAAGAAAGGAGTTCTTCTTCCCCAAGTTGGAAGTGGGTCTTCTCTATTCATCTTCCTTTGCTTAATTCAAGGTCTAATTTCTTATAACAGTTGATTTCTTTATCATGTTAGGTATAATTTCTTATTTCTTGATGTGTGGCTAAAAACCCCATTCTTGGGGTGTGATTTAGCAAATATGGGTTGATATTCTTGTTGGATCTTGCTTACTGATAGGTTAGATGTATTTTAATGGTGATTTCACCTAGTGGTTGTGGTTTAATCTACAGGGTTTGTAGTTGCAAATACAAAGCCACCCATGTGTTTTCGACTTGCCCGAGAGGGAAGTCGAAAAACTAAAACCACTAGACTGATGGCCTAAGGAGTAGGTCGACATGAGGTTCATCCCGAGAGGGTGAACCCTGGTACCATATCCTAACACTCAGCTCGAGAGAGTGAGTGGGGTAAGGCGTAAGCTGGTCTTCATGCGGAAAATGGGTATCCGAGAGGAACGCATTTGAAACGGGGTAAGTTGCTCGAGAGGAAACTTATTTCCATTTAAAGCTTAGCCTAGTCATTATTATTTTGCAAATTTCTTATCGAAAGCATGTACCCAACAATTTATCTCAACTTGTATTGCGGTCACATCCCAAGAACCTTTCCCCATACTTGATTTTCTTGTTTATTTTGTTGTTTTAATACATGTTACAAAACCCCCTTTTGATATTTGACACTTTTTTGTCACCCCATTTAATTTACAATGTCTTTTATCGCAAATGTCTTTAACTACGACTAACTTGAATGAAATTCTAATTGGTTATTAATTCTCAAAACTGCTCCCTTGGGACACGACCCCAACCCTTGGTTGGGTAACTATATTATCGACGATCGTAGACACTCATACCGTAGGTCAGTGTCATTGGTCACGATGAGCATCGGAGGCAGACGTCCCAGGTGCACTACTGGCGCGGGACGCCAGCCCCTAAAGTTCAGAGACTCCAAAATGGTGCACTATTGGCGCGCCGCCCCAGCCCCTCTAGCGCATCTGGGGCACACCGTACCATCCCTTCTCCAGGTGGTTCCGATGAATTTTGTAACTCATTTTCTAATCTTAACTCGACTAGATTCGATTCTTTTTCTCAATTTCTCTTTAGATTCGGATACTTAATACAAGTACACAAGAATCTACTCAATTGAGGAAAATGAGTTGATTTGGAAAACATTTTACCCAACCAAACATGAGAAAATTGGAAAATATTTTCTGAAAAATGTTTTCCTTGAAAATGATATATGGGAACTAAGTATTCCCAAAGAGTAAATGTTTTCACATTTAAGATGAGAGGAAACCAATATTTCCAAATGAGTTTTCATGAGTAATTTGAGTTCCATCTCTTTAAAGGGATAGATTTTGAGTAATAATCTCAAACCACAGATAAAGAGTTATGTTTTTAAACATATTAGCTAGTCACAATTTGGGAGTAGTAGTGAGCACTGATATGGGGACGAGTTCAGATAACTCAAGTCTCCATAAACCATGTAGCCAACGTGGGTAGAAAGGGTCATACTTTTAAGATGATTCCTTAATGATTTTAAGCATAGCTTAGTGCATCCAGTTAGTTGAGGCGTTCTATATCTCGACAAGGTATATGACAATTCTGGCAGCGTGGGCGAGACATTGTATCATCACATAGCTCATAGTGATGGTTGTCCATTAGAGAATCTCCCAAACAGAGTTTACTTTTGTATTTTTTATATATATCTGAGATATTATTGTATTTTCCAATTCTCTGAGATATTATCTTCTGTTTTAAAAGCTTTATATAAACTGCATCTATATTATGTTTTATTGCTGCATTGAGTTGAGTATCCATGAGTTGAGTAGATATGATGTTAGTGTTTCTTTCAGATTTCAATTCAAGTTTATGTCTTGTTTAGATTTCCCCTCACATGCTCGTACATTCCATGTACTGACTCCATTTGGCTTGTATCTTTTATGATGCAGATAAAGGTAACCAAGATAAGCATCCAGCGCTTCGTTGATTCAGTTGAGCTTCAGAGTCATTTGGTGAGCCTCCTTACTTTCCGGAGGATCCCTTATATTATGCTTTGTCATTTCAGTTGTTAGAATGATTGGGGTTCTTGTCCCGATATCCATCATAGTATTAGAGGCTTCATAGATAGTCAGTCATTATTAGGTCATTATCTCGTATTCATTTTAGTTGTTTTGTTATAAGACTTGAGTTTCCTTATTGGCCAGTTGAATGTTTCCTTTACAACATTCTAAGTTTATTTCATGAGTTTATCTTTGTTGAGTAAAGTCTTCCGCTGAGTAGTAAGCCCGGCCAAGGGTTCGCTTGGGGCTATCAATGGTTCTTGAGTGCCAGTCCCACACAAGGTGTAGGCTCAGGGCGTGACAATGGTGGTGTGCCGCCCCACCCCTATACCTAGAAATTCGATGAATGTTTCTTCTCAATTTTCAGTCCTAACTCATCTAGAATCGATTAGTTTCCTCCAAACTCTTTTTGATTCACAAACCCAACGTGAAATTATCGAAATTCCACCCAAAATCTATCAAGGAACACCACAAATTCACAAGACCCTCACCTCAAGAACTCAAAACCTCCATTGTTAAAGAATGGGGCAAAACTCAAGAATCTTTACATAAACAATTTCATGGAAGAATTAATGGAAATATTGCATGATTGGCGTGAGGAAGAACAAGTCTATCACTATGAGAATCTTACATACCTCGAAAGAATGCTTGTTCTTGGAGAAATTCCTCAACCCTTGAATGAACGCTCGAAAACCCTCTTTTCCTCTTCTTGAAACTTCGCTCTATAAACCCCAAGTGTTTTGAACGTGAATGGGTATTTTAGAATCTGATTAAACACTTAAATTGGGTAAGGAAAATGTGTTAATACAAGTGAGAAAAAGGAAAAGACCAAAATACCCTTTCCTAAAACGATTGGATCCAATGCCTTAAATGGAGAGGCTTCACTCAAACAACCATAACGTTTTACTCGGAGCTCGAAATTTAGCAAACTTGTCTGCATTGGAAAGAGGACTCAAAGACCTTCAATTTAATAGCTCATAGGCCACAAAAAGAGGTATATGTCAAATTGGCTCACACTCTTTAAAATTGCCTAAGATCATCTCAAGAGTAAATCTTTCTAAATCAATCAGACTAATAGGGCAAATTCTAGATTTATTCATGCAAGGTTCAAAGTAAGCTAATCATACAAGGCATCGATGCTTCAGTCAAACAAGACTAGACACGTTTGCTAGAGTGCAACGGTCCTCACAAGAAAATCAATTCGATAAATGGCTAGTCACAATGAGATGCAAAGAGTGCACATATTGTCTATGTAACTTCATTTGGCCGAGTCGTAGCTATGCATTCATGTTTGTTCAATTGAGAGCACTATTCAAGTCATCGGTATTGATCGAAACCGAGGCTTAAATTTTTGCAAAAGAACAACTACTTTCAACACAAGAGGTTGCGAATTTTTTTTTCTGAAGGATCAAAATTGTTTTTGCAATTAAAAAAACAGGAGCCATAAGCTCAAACAACCACATAAAAGTAGTATTTAAAACACAAATTAAAATAGACAGCCCACATATCCAAATAACACACAAAGGTGGGCCTCACCCCACCACAAATAAAAGCATATGTCCTCAAATGCATGTAGGAGTATCCAAAAGTTTAGACAAGTAAAGATAGAGAGAGGTGAAGGGGAATCCTGTCTACACGCTTGCTTCATCTGTCGAAGTATTGTTGCCTGCTGCATTAGCCTGAAACTCAACAATGGCCCCCGGGTTGTCATTCTGGGTTTCATTGTGTTCCTTTGTTCTAGCTTCTGCAGCGATGTTAGCTTCAACCATTCTATCCACGTCATGGGTCGCCAAGAAGGAATTCACGGTTGTGTATAAGACGCGCCTCCATGAAGGAATGACGGGATTAATGGGAATTCTCTTACTGGCACTTGCTTTCTTATTCTCCCTTCTTTCTTTGGTCAGTTCTGCTATTTTTCATCTCTTTTGAAACCTCGTGCTCTTACATGTCGGGGGTGGCATGTCTCTTCCTGCAACTTTTGGTCTTCCCATTTGTGCAAAGGCTTTGGGGAAAAGTTAGAAAGTATTTAAACAGAACAGGAGAATGGTGCGCGTATGATCACCTTGCCACACTAGTTGGTGACGTGCTCACTCACTTAGTTTAGTTATTGAATACCAATTATGCAAAGATGTTAATCAATGATGTATGAAATGCCATCAATGCAGAGATTCAACCAAGACTTGCTAATATCAACACTATGCAAATGAGTACAATTTTACTAAATTAAAAATGAAGTTTGAATCACCAACCTTTAGTGTCGAATCAGATGCTAATGAAGTGCTAGATAGCAATGAGATTCAAATCCGCGCACAATTTGACACTTACAATAATTTAGACTTGCAAGAAATATAAAACTAAAGTGTAGGTGTAAGTTTGGTAGGATGAAGAAATGAGAGAAAATGAATGAACCAGAATATTTAAACCTATGGCCTGCAGAAACCGTCCAGTTTCTGCCTATTCGGCGATGTACATTGGGTACGCTTATTCACTCGGTGAAGCGCTAAGTGTCTAGTCTATTCGCCAAATGTAACAGGACTCGCAGCTCATGTAAGGATCTCAACGACGGTCTATATTGCATTCACCTACATGGTTGGCGATTCGCCATTAATTTTCTACTGAACGCCAAGTTTTACAGAATCCCAACTGACATTGCCTTGAGTCACCCGGCGGAAAGAGTCGTGCTCACCGATATCATCGGGGATCCGCCAACTGGACTTGTTGTTTGCCTCCATATATTATTTCACTCTCCTCCCTTGCTTCAATCTGTACAAACTACACACCATTATTTTCTCAAAGTAAAACAAAGCAATAAAGGGTTTTGGGTTGCCTCCCAAACATCGCCTTAGTTAACGTTGTGGCACAACGTTAGTCCACCTTCAACTCTCACCCTTGGGGTTAGCCATAGTGTCACTAGGCAAGTCCCCTTGCTGTCTCGGATTTAGGTGAGACGAGATATGACCCATTTGGGTCTCCAACTGCTTGATTGAAACAGAATGAAAGGTAACGGTCTGGCTGAGGGTGGAAACATCCTCTTTCATGCCTTTTAGCAGTTTGTTTGACCCTTCAACTTTGTTGAGGATGCGCGAAAGCATATCCTCAAACCTACTACCCTCCGAGTCCTTTGGCTTTTGGCGTTCGTGGGGAGGCATATATCTGTCTTTCTCCCCATATTTCCAATTAGGATTTCGGTCTCTCCATTCTCGATCCTACCATCCTTCATCTCTAGCCCAACCTTGATTTACACCCTGCCTTGGGTAATTTGATCCATAACCACCACCTTGGTTGGCTAGGAAGTTTACCTCTTAATTATACAAGGCGTGGAAGCTTGCCTCTTCAGGATTTGCACACCCGATCCCCACAACATTGACACCACGGGTACCAACCCCCATGATATTTTGGGATAGAATATCAAGTTGCGTCATGATCTTGGCCATATTTTGATCTCTCTTATTGTCTTTTTCAACCTGCTCCTTGCATAGCTGAAATGTGACCGGTGAGACTTGATCTTCGCGAGTGTACCACGCTCTGTTAATGGTTGTCATACCATCAAGGAGTTGAGCTGCCACTGTGTATGGTTGTTGCATTAATCCTCCGGATGAAAGTTGGTCAGCTATATCCTTGTTTACCGAGTCTAGACTCCGGTAGAAGTATTGAAGGAGCACATTATTAGGAAGACCATGTGTTGGGCATTGTTGCACCAGTTTTTTAAATCTGAGCCAAGTTTCGTGCAGAGGTTCGCCATTCAGACGCTTGAAGCTTTGGATGTTATCCCGGATAGTCATCATCTTCGAAGGAGGGAAAAGTCGCACATTGAATGCATTCACCAACTCCTCCCACGAAGTGATTGAGTTACGTGGCAACTCGGCTAACCACTTGCACGCTTCACCCATCAATGAGAAAGGAAATAACCTCAATCGAACTGATTCCTGAGAAGTGCTTTTGAATGAGAATGGTCCATACACATCTACGAATTTTCGAAGATGCTCGTGTCGGTCCTCATGATCTAATCCGCTGAAAAGCCCCTTTAGCTGCAGAAGTTGCAACATGGTGCTTGTTATGTGAAATACTGTGTTTCCTTCTGCTTGAGGTAAACGAATAGCTCCAACACCTCTCATGAGATACGGATCATTGAGATTGGGTTCTTGGACGTCATGGAGATTTCCGATGTCATCCTGATGGCCCACCTGGCTCCCGTTACTACCGTTGACACTCATGCTTTCTGTAATGTTTCCAAAATCAATAAAACACAACTAAAAGTTCAGTTAGTAAACTGCAACTAACAAGAGCAACAATTCCATTTGACTACAAATTCGCAAATAACACCACTCCCCGGCAGCGGCGTCATTTTGATGCTTATCTTGACCAACGACACTAACCTACGGTATGAGTGTCTACGATCGTCGATAATATAGTTACCCAACCAAGGGTTGGGGTCGTGTCCCAAGGGAGCGGTTTTGAGAATTAATAACCAATTAGAATTTCATTCAAGTTAGTCGTAGTTAAAGACATTTGCGATAAAAGATATTGTAAATTAAAGAGGGTGACACAAAAGTGTCAAATATCAAAAAGGGATTTTGTAACATGTATTAAAAAAACAAAGTAAACAAGAAAATCAAGTATGGGGAAATGTTCCTGGGATGTGACCGCAATACAAGTTGAGATAAATTGTTGGGTACATGCTTTCGATAAGAAATTTGCAAAATAATAGTGACTAGGCTAAGCTTTAAATGGAAATAAGTTCCCTCTCGGGCTGAACCTCATGGCGACCCACTCCTTAGGCCATCAGTCTAGTGGTTTTGGTTTCGCGACTTCCCTCTCGGGCAAGCTGAAAACACATGGGTGGCTTTGTATTTGCTACTACAAACCCTTTATATTAAACAAAAACCACTAGGTGAAATCACCATTAAAATACATCTAACCTATCAACAAGCAAGACCCAACAAGAATATCAACCCATATTTGCTAAATCACACCCCAAGAATGGGGGTTTTTAGCCACATATCAAGAAATAAGAAATTATACCTAACATGATAATGAAATCAACTGTTATAAGAAATTAAACCTTGAATTAAGCAAATGAAGATGAATAGAGAAGACCCACTTCCAACTTGGGGAAGAAAAACTCATTTCTTTAAGACTTCACAAAACCCTCTCCAAACTCGAGAGAAAAATATCAGCTAAAGTATGTTCTAAAGTGAAAATAATAAAAATAATTGTTCCACCCTTGTCTTTTTTACTACAATTCTAAATAGTATTTATAGTTTTCACATATTGTGTTGCAGAGGATTGTTCGGCGACATTAGTCGAGATCGCCGATGAACTCGGCGATCCGCCCTTTGGTCAGCTCATCACCTTCAGTGTCTTATATTTATCCTCGCATTCTGGATCATTGGGCGGTACAGCACTGCTTTGCGGAAATTATCGGCGACTCGCCGACTGCTCCTTTCCTCGCCTTTTGATCCACTTCCTTCAAGGCTTCCCGTACTGGAACGAAGGGCGGTACATGTTGTTTCGGCGACTCGCCAAGTTAAACTCGGCGATCTGCAGGATTCCATTTCTTGTTTTTTTCAGCCCTATTTGCTCCGTTTTGCGCCTAAGTGTCCATGTTTTCACTAAAACTTCAAATACCTGAAACTTCAGCATTTTAATCAGGTATTGAGATAAAACAAGAATTCAAGGACACTATTTCCATTAAAATAAAGCCCTAAATGAGTCCAATTTGTGGACTCATCAGCCCCCACCTGTTTTTCGTCGTTTAGCCCGTCTGAGTCCTTTTAAAGTATATTAATACTCCTATCGATTATAACTACTATATATGACTTCTAAACATCTAGAAATCATCCTTAAACATGAATCATAACCTTGAATCCATAAATTTAAATTCAAGGTAGAGCTAAGAGTCAAGTCTTGAGAGTTCTTCGAGTCTTTTCAAAAAGTCTTTTACAATTGTTTTAAACTTGTTTTAAGATTTGAGCATTGAGTTGAGTAAAGAGTAAGGGTGTGTTTGGTATGAAGGAAAATGTTTTCGTGGAAAACAAGTTGATTTTTGATTTATTTTCTCATGTTTGGTTGGTGAGTAGAAAATATTTTCCGGAAAAGATTTTTTAGTGTGTGATTTATGAATGAAAATTATTTTTGAGAAAATATCTCTTTTTTTACTAGAGAGTAGAAAATAATTGTTGAATTGAAATTGAATTTTTTTAAAAAAAATAAACTTAATTTTTTTTTGGGGTGGGTGTCGGGGAGGTGGGGGGGGGGGGTAAGAGGTGAGATGGGGTAAAAAAAATATTTGAAATTAATTTATTTTAAAAAAGAAAAAACTTAATTTTTTTTTTTTTTTGGGGGGGGCGGGGGGGAGGTTAGAGGGTAGGGGTGGGATGGGGGTGAAAAATAAAAATTGAAAATATTTTTTAAAAACAAACTTTAATTATTTTTTTTGGGGGGGGGGGGGTCAGAGGGTAGGGGTGGGATGGGGGTGAAAAAATAAAAATTAGTAATATGTTTTAAAAACAAATTTGAATTTTTTTATTTGGGGAAGGGGGGGGGAAGGGGGTCGGAGTAGGGGTGGGGTGGGGGTGAAAAAATAAAAACTTGAAATTGGAAATATTTTTTAAAAACAAACTTTAATTTATTTATTTTTGGTGGAGGGGGAGGGGGGCTGGTAGTGGGGCTGGCGGGGAGGGGGAGGGTCAGGATAGGGGTGAAAAGCAAAAATTTGAAATTGAAAGTATTTTTTATAAAAAAAACTTTAAATTTATTATTATTTGGGGGTGGGGGTGTGAGGGTAGGGGTGGGGTGAAATAAAATTTGGAAATTGAAAATATTTTAAAAAAACAAAAATATTAAAGTATTATTATTTTTTATGGGGGGGGGGGGTAGGGGCTGGTGGGAGGGGGGTCGGGGTGAGGGTGGGTAAAAATAAAGTAAAATTGAAGTTGAAAAATATTTTTTAAATATAAGCTTTAACAAAAATATTGTAATTTGAAATTGAAGGAAAGTTTTGGAAAATGTTTTCCTTAAGTTTTGAAGAGATATCATTTTCCTTGAATTTGAGGAAAATAAGTTGATTTGGAAAACATTTCCAAAACATTTTATCCAATCAAACATGAGAAAATTGGAAAACATTTTCCGATATACCAAAGACACCCTAAGAGTGAACTTCATTTCCTTAAAAATGATATATGGGAACTAAGTATTCCCAAAGAGTAAATGTTTTCACATTTAAGATGAGAGGAAACCCTGATTTCCAAATGAGTTTTCATGAGTAATTTTGAGTTTCATCTCTTTTAAGAGATAGATTTTGAGTAATAATCTCAAACCACAGATAAAGAGTTATGTTTTTAAACATATGAGATAGTCGCAATTTGGGAGTAGTATTGAGCACCGATATAGGGACGAGTTTAGATAACTCAAGTCTCCATAAACCATGTAGCCAACGTGGGTAGAAAGGGTCATACTTTTTATATGATTCCTTAATGATTTTAAGTATAGCTTAGTGGATCCACTTATTTGAGGCGTTCTATATCCCAATAAGGTATATGACAGTTCTGGCAGCGTAGGCGAGACGTTGTATCATCACATAGCTCATAGTGATGGTTGTCCTTTAGAGAATCTCCCAAACAGAGTTTACTTTTGAAATTTTTATATACAATTGTATTTTTAAAACGTGTTAATACAAGTGAGAAAAAGGAAAAGACCAAAATACCCTTTCCTAAAACGATTGGATCCAATGCCTTAAATGGAGAGACTTCACTCAAACAACCATAACGTTTTACTCGGAGCTCGAAATTTAGCAAACTTGTCTGCATTGGAAAGAGGACTCAAAGACCTTCAATTTAATAGCTCATGGGCCACCCAATTCTTTATGTGTTAAAAGATATGGTTGATTGAAGTTGAGTCAAGTAAAAATCTCATAGTGAAACTCAATCGATAAGAAAGCTTTCAACTCCACTTTATGCTAGGGGAATCTAATGACCTTAACACTTAAGAAAATTTAGAGTCACTCGGTATAATATTATTCACAAATGAAGAATGATTTGAGTTTTTACTTTAAAATTTTCGGAGTGTTACATGAGGAGTTTCTACTTAAATGAGTTTTGAGGGAAAATGACTTGGTCTTAAAGAGTTGAAAGTCCTTGAGAGCTGATTCGAACAAAGAGTGGTAAAAAGCCCTTTTCTTGATTGAGGGGTGCGTGTGAAGTTGAACAAGACCATGTGGTTCCAAGTCTGCACAAGCAATAGGTGTGACTACTTATAATAGAAAAAACATTGGGTACTCATTTACTATTTAGTTTTCTTACTAATATTTGTATTTGGTTCTAGTAATATCAGTGATCTATCAGCTAACAATGTCAAAAGTTATCAAATTTTGCAGAAACTTTATGTCCTTATCTCGTATGGTTATACTCGAGATATATGCTTAGAATAGTAGTGATATTCAAATTGAAGACGTAGCATATAACCATTAAGACAATGACACAAAGTTACAACAAATTCTTAATATTCTTCGTAAAATAAACTTAAAGTTCAGTACTAAGCACTTATCTTAACATATAATTTGACCTTTTAGTTATATATAATCTCATTATAACTTCTCACCTCATTGATGCTCGTGTCACCCAGATGAGAATCGTTTTTCCAGCAAATATCCTCGTAGATTTTTGACAAAACCCTTGAGCCCCACGAGTTCACAACAAATTTGATTATCAACAATGCCGAATCAATTTGTTGCTTATAAACCAAATTTATCATAAAAGATATTTTGGGATGAAAATAAATTCGTCAATCAGTAATCCCCAAAGCATGAGTCACTAAAAGTATATAACTACAAATTTAATGCTGCATGGTAACTAAAATAAAGTTATATTCACTACGAATATTTTGTCCTCCCTTTGCCAACTTGTAATTCTCTACTGCTCCCTCCCCTAAACTGCAACCAATAAAGAAAAAACAGCAAACAGAAAAATATTAATTAAAAAATCCTAATTAATTTTATTCAGAGTAAAATAAACCATAAACTGTTTTTATAATTTTAAATGAAGTATATACTTACCATCTGACAAGAATTAAAAATTGAGAAAGAGAGCATTCTTGATCTTATCGATGGTGCAAAACATGAGTTTATTGACGGAAGCAATAGATTGAGGAGAAATATTTGCAGTGGGTACATTATGTACCAAAATCTGGAATGCGATAGTGAGGAATGATCCACTATAATCAGAAATTTCGTAGTTTGTACTGCTTGATGGCCCATCAGGGAATATAGCAAATCCAGAAGGTAATAGCGGAACACCATCAGGATTCCCACCACATAATACCATGTCTATTGCACGAATATCAATAGGTGCATAAACAATAAATGACCCTGTTGGATCAGTGATGTTCTCTTGAAATATCAACATATCGTTTTGAGCTGGATTTGGACTCTGCAATTCATGAGCCAATGATTGAAATTCACGCGTTAATTCTTTTCTTCAATCACACTAACTAAATATCATATGAATATGAATCCATATATATAGTTAATTAAAAATGGATTTTAATAGCTTGACCAAACATACTATAAATTTCCTTACCTTGACTCTCAATATGGAGATAGAATTGCCTATTTCCGTTCCATTTGCAATATGAGTAACTTGTTGAATAGTACCCCCATTCGATAGAATGTCCCACTGTAATAATTCAATGATATATATTACTATTTAAAATAATTACTTCTAAATATTCAAAAATAATTGGCTGATCTTAATGAATAAAAAAATCATAAAATTTGAGAAAATTGTGTCAAAGATAATATAAACTACTTCCTATAAATATATACTGAGTGGTACCTTGCCCCTTGTGTTTTCATTCCGAAGGAAATCAAAGACAAGTTTTGGAAGAACGGGCAGCCAGATGGAAGTTGAAGCGCACAACACAAGGCCCCGTGGTCTCCCTGGATCGTTTATGCTCTGCCTAGTCATGACTTGAACATCGTTAGTATTATAGCCACTTCTTGTGAAAGTTGTCCATTGGTGTGTTGTTGTTCCACTCACTCCTGAAATATAATCTATTATCATTCTTTCCCCAAGCTTCAACGCGCTTTTTCTTTGCTCTTTATCTCTTGATACTGTAAAGGCAATGATTATATATTATAATGTGAGTTTGAGCATTTGAATTCAATTATTAATTGAAAATGGAGTATGAAAAAGAATTGTCATGTACTTACGCGTATGAGTAATATTACTACTTTGGGGTAAATTTGTGGCTTCTGCACTTGCTAATCGTTCACATTGTCTATCCAAGATAGAAATCCAACGCTTTGCCCCAAATGCAAGGCTGGAATTCACAAAGGTCTTGTAAAAGGTGTGAACTAATGTGTCATCGGCCTCGATATGCTCAACCCATGTGACCTACAACATTGTAAAAGGTTGACTTATGATAATTCAAATTTATAATTTCAGGATAATAAATGTACAAATAATTAACTTAGGTGCATGATTTCTTTTGAAAAATGTTGATACAAGGATCGAGACTCCATGAGTAATCAGCTTGCCCCTTAGTCATTATTAGACATAGTATATGTTTATTGAAATCTTTTACCTTTGAGATATCATTTGAGATTTGTTGAATCACACATCCTGAGGGCCTTTTCCAACACCTAGTAATCGGGGTATGGTCCAGGGAAACATCAACAATTACCCATAGTCCATCAACAATTTTATTGCAAGACCTTACAAAGTAGCAATCTCGATTTGGAATTTGTGGAGAGGGAACTTGAAACTCTGCATATATCTGCCCAACGAATAAATAAAAATAAAGAATAAAATGACACAAAAGGATAGTGTAAATTATTTATAAAATTATAGGCATCCAAGTGCAACCTATATAGAGTAAGAAAGAGAAACATTTAATGACAAAGTACATCATGAACAATTACCATTTTCGTTGATCCATCCAACACATCCATCGTACGTGCCGTCAACACAATACTTGAAAAAAACCTTGCCCAATGATTCTGGTGATCACAAAAGATATGTTATCATCATTATCCTCATTATAATTCCAAATTTGTCTAGACAATTCTTTATATCCAATTTCAATTCTATAACTAGTTTCTATAGAGTAGTGTAGTGAGATGAGTTTAAATTGGATCTCTTCATTCTTAATCAGAAGTTTCAAATTTAAGGTATAGAAATATAAAACCCGATGTAATAACTGCAAATTTAAATTAGTCAGTCAGTAAATATCGAATAGTAAATGATTAATTTCAAAAATATATTTAGAAGTAAAGTGACTATACCGTGTCCATGAAAATCTCCACCAAGTTGATGTGATTCATGGTTACAAGAACACTTTCTCGTGAAGCAGTAGTCTTAATTCCATTAGGCTTAGGCTCATTTCCCCTAGGGAATTTCCTCTTGTATTCTTCTTCATTTAAGTCATTATTTACACCGTCAATGTTTGGAAGCCAAAGTGGCTCGTCCATTCGAGCCATTTGAAGAAGCTCGTACATAGCTGCCCTAGTTACTTTAGCAATATATTGTCTTGAAATGTGAACAACCTAGTAGTAAACAAAAAATAATTAATTGAGCTTGAGTTTGATATATTAATAACAGTCCAAGAAAATATTTTACACAGTTAGATCAATTAAATATAAAATAATTTAGCATCAACGCACTTAACTTAAAAATTTAAACTGTGACGAAATATATCAATCCAACGAGTCAAATAATTTTTTGAAATTTTGATTACCTCTTCTTGTAGGCGAGCATTTTCGAGCCTTACATATTGTTCATTATTTGGCGTTTCACCTAAACGGAAACCATGGTCGCCACAATTAGGGCAACCATTGTTGATAGCTTCACTTAACCACACACATTCAGCCCTAAGCTTGTCATTTTCAGCTCGAAGTGATAAATTCTCACTGTGTTGATCTTGGTTCTGTAAGGAAATAATATTTCGAATCCACAAAATAATAAAAGTTAGCATAAGGACTTGCTAGCTAGTGTTAAATTAATAATAATTTAGCTAATTAATTGCATTTGTAATAATATTAACTTTCAACAAACTACATTAATTACCATGAATAATGATTAAAAAAATGAAATATATACCAGTCTGAATGCATTTATGTAATTCCTAATTGCGTCAAATATTTTGACATACAAGAACAAGAAGTTATATCAAGTATACAGATTATTGTCCAATTATATATCTTCAATTAATGTAGACAATAAAAATTACTATCTCCCTTTCAAAATAAGTTGTGTTTTTGAATAAGTAGCTTTTTTTAAATAATCAAGAAGCCACTAAAAAATTTCTTCCAGTTTTGTCATAATTAAAATGAATGAAGTTTTACATAATCAAAGAACAATTAAAGAGCTATATCTTTTTAAGACAGATGATTAAAACTTTGTAACTAAGAACACATTTTTTACTTTTTAGAAGTGAGTAATTTTAAGGGGCCTGCTGAAACTAAAAACACCATGTATTACTAAACAGAGGGAGTATTAGTATCATATACCTTTATTTGGGTACGCCTATTTTGGAACCAAAATTTGATCTGCAAAGGTTCTAACTCTAGCTTATTACTGAGCTCCTTCATTTTCTTCTTATTTGGCTTCGGACACTCCTTAAACAAACTTAATCACAAAAATAACAAAAGATTAATAACATAAACACTTTAGAAAAAAATGGTATTTAGATAGGATAAGATATTTTACGCTTCCATTTCCTCGATATGTTGCTTGGTGTGACGATGATTGCGCATTTTCTTATTTGGATGATCATCATCGTTACCATCTTGTTCATCAAATTTATTGTCATTGTAGTCGGATTTGCTGTTTGCTTCGTCATCTGTAAGCAGCTTCATTATCTCATTTTCCGATATTGTCTCGGACTCTATAGCAAGTGGATTAAGCTGGCTTTCCAACATGCTACTTGACTGACATATACAAATGGTAAAAACTTTGTAACATATAATTAAAATATCAAGAAAGAAAATTCCTATAAGAAATTTTAAAATTTTCAAGACTCGAAACCAAAATTTTAATCAAGAGCATAGGAATCTTAGCCATCTAACAACAAACCTTGATAATAACATGGGCTAGATATCAGACCTCCTTAAATGCCAAAAAAATATTTTTAATATGACCTAGCCAAGCTGGAGTCTAGATGAAGAAGGAACAAACCCAAGATCATTTCCGGTTACCAAAGAATTCTGATTAGCGAATTCAAAAAAAAAACTTTTGGTTAAAAGCAAGGATATTTTAGCAAAGATAATCTGATTAATCAACTAGAAATCAAGCGAAACTCTTTGTTGTTTCTTTCTAGACTAGAAACTAGAAACAACACAAATATCTAAAAATTATACATCAGATTCACGGACATATAAATGGAACATAGAAAACTTTATAAAAAAAGATAAGAAAAAATCTAGAATTTTGACCTGACCAAACGGGAGTCCAGATGAGGAAGGAACATTTTCGATCATTGAAGAATTCTTATTAGCCGAATTCATAATTCTGTCCATTGATCATCCAAAACCCTTAAACAGTGCAACATGTTAGTATAAGTGATGATTTCTCATCTCGTTTACTTTGGTTCTCCAAGGGAATAATAGTTTGAATGCACAAAATAGTAAAAGATAGAGAAGGACTCGTAAGCTAGTTCCAAATTAAATGATTTAGCCAATTAATTACAGTAATAATAATCTTGACTCACAACAAACAACATTATTAAAAAAAAGTGAATACATATTAATTAATCATAGAAAACTGATCCCTCAAGTGTGAATGCAATTATTGTAGTCAAGAAAATTATAACTGTCTCAAATATTTTGTCGTATGCAGTTATTGTAGTCAACAAAATTATAATTGTCTCAAATACTTTGACATACGACAAAAAGAAATTATACCAAGCATTGAAATTATTGTTCGACATTAAATTTTTAATAAATGCAGACAAGAAAAATTATCACCTCCATTTCAAAATAAGTTATTTTTATCTTTTTTGTTTCTTTTAAGATATGTAGTTATTCACCCATCAATAACAAATCAAAAATTTTCTTCCAAATTTATCCTTATTAAAATAATGAATTTTAAATAAACAACAAACCATTAAAGAGATACTTTTTTTAAGACATTTGATTAAATGTTTGTAATGAAGAACACTTTTTGCTTTCTTAGAGTAAGTAATTTTCTTAAGGAGTCTACTCAAACTAAAAACATCAAATCTTGTCAAATAGAGGGAGTACAAGTATTATATGCCATTATTTGAGGTACGCCTATTTTGGAACGCAAATTTGACATGTGATGGCTCTATAACTCTAGTTTACCAGTGAGCTTCTTCCTTTTTTTCTCATTTGGCTGAGAACACTCCTTAAAATAACTTGATCACAGAAATAACAAAAGGTTAATGCCATAAACACTATAAAAATATTTAGATATGATGATTATCATCTTGTTCATCCAGTTGATTGTCATTGTAATCGTATTTGCAGTTTGATTCATCATCCATAAGAAGATGAATTGTTTCATTTTACGTTTTGTCTTTAAATCTATATATAGTTGGTGGATTAAACTGACTCTTGGTGGATTAAACTGACTCTTCTGATAGAGAATTTAGAAGGAGAAAAACAAAGAATACGTAAGAAGAGAAAAGAATTTGCTGGAGAACTTAGTCATTTTATTCAAAACTTCAAGCCTATATATAGGCAAATACTTAACAATAATCCATTTAAACAGGACACATATCAGTCCTATTATCAACTTACTCCAAAATAAATAGAGCACATGACTCCTAAAGCAAGCATACTCTTTACTCCACTAATTCCTAAAAATCAAAACAACCTGCAAACTGCTGCAATTAAAAAGAATTAAAACTCCTAAAGACTAGGTCAATTGCCAACAGAAAACTACGACTAAACTTTCAACAGTCCCCCCTTAAACTGATGTTTGCTAACAGTCAGTTTACGTCTTTGATTGTACATACACCTAGCAGCCTTCTAAGTTTCATGAATGACTCTGTCTTCAAAGCCTTGGTGAAAATATCGGCAACTTGATCTTCGCTCCTGCAGTAAATCAGATCAATTGTTCCATTATTGCTAAGATCTCTTAAGAAATAAAACTTCACATCAATGTGCTTGCTTCTTCCATGTAGCACCGGATTCTTGGATAGCTGAATTGCTGAATCATTGTCACAAAAAATCTTAGTGGCTTCTGCTTGCTTGAATTTTAACTCCTCCAAAAGTCTCCTCAACCAAATAGCTTGACAAGCACAAGCAGTCGCAGCAACAAACTCTGCTTCTGTAGTAGACAAAGTGACAATTGGTTGCTTCTTAGCCGACCATGAAATAGCACCAGACCCGAACATAAAAGCATAGCCTGAAGTGCTTTTCCTGTCATCGCGATCACTAGCATAATCACTGTCCGTATACCTAAGAAGATTGGACTTTTCACTCTTCTTATAAACTAGTCCAAAGTCTCTCGTTCCTTGCAAGTAACGGAGAATTCTCTTGCCTGCCAGCAAGTGCATTTCTGTGGGATTCTCCATGTACCTTCTGATTAAACTCACAGAGTACATTATGTCAGGCCTTGTAGCAGTGAGATACATCAAACTGCCTACGATTTGTTTGTAAAGTGTGTTGTCAACTTTCTTTCCAGTAGGATCTTTGTGTAGCTTCAAACCAAGTTCAACATGAGTGTTAACTGGATTGCAATCCATCATCTGAAATCTTTCTAGAATTTCCTTTATATACTTCTTCTGAGGAATGAAGATTCCTTTCCCAGATTGCACTACCTCTATACCAAGAAAGTAATGCATCAATCCGAGGTCGGACATTTCAAACTCATCCATCATTGACTTCTTGAATTCCTCAAACATGGCACCACAATTTCCAGTAAAAATGAGATCATCAACATACAAGCAGATAATGAGCATTTTTCCTTCATCCCCAATCTTAACAAAAAGTGTATGCTCATAAGGACATTTCGAAAAACCAACTTTTAGAAAATAGCCCTCAATGCGACTATACCAAGCTCGAGGAGCTTGTTTTAGACCATAGAGGGTCTTTTTTAATCTATAAACCTTATGCTCATTGCCAATTTCAACATAACCAGGGGGTTGTTCAACAAATACCTGTTCCTCCAAGTGTCCATGTAAGAATGCCGACTTGACATCTAGCTGGAAAATAGGCCAAGAATTCTGAGCTGCCAATGCGATAACCAATCTGATTGTATCATGCCTAGCAACAGGAGAAAATACTTCTGTATAGTCGATCTCATATTGTTGCTTATACCCCTTTGCCACTAAACGTTCCTTGTACCTATCAACTTCGCCATTTTCCTTCAACTTTGTTTTGAACACCCACTTCAGTCCAATGGTTTTCTGTCCCTTTGGAAGATCAGACAACTCCCAAGTATCATTTCGTTTGATGGCATCAATTTCATCATCCATTACTTTTCTCCAATTTTCTTCCTTTACAGCACTCTTAAAACATGTAGGATCGCAATCTGAAAACAAAGCAAAGTGAGTAATTGGATCTTCAATTCCAGTTACCTTGTAATCCTTCATCCAAACAAGCCTTCTTCTAACATGCCCAAGAGTTTGAGTTGTTTCTTCATTTGCTACAGCATCTGGTGGTGGAGTTATAGGGGCTGAATCTGATAAATTTTCAAACATACAAGGTGTTGAAAATTGCTCTTGTTCTGCGTCACTGTCACAGAGGATTTGGGAAGCAGGTTGCTGCCTATTCCATTCCCAAGTGTTTTCCTCATCAAAAGTAACATCCCTGCTAATAACAATCTTCTTAGTCAACGGATTAAACAACTTATATTCTTTGGAAGACTCACTTACACCAAGAAAGACACATTTTTCAGCTTTATTGTCAAGTTTCTTCCTTCTTTCATCCGGCACATGGGCATATGCAATGCATCCAAAAATTCTAAAATGATCTACTGTTGGTTTTCTCCCATTCCATGCCTCCTCCGGTGTCATATTTTTAACAGAAAAAGTTGGGCTTCTGTTTAAAATATGAACACTCCAATTCACTGACTCTGGCCAGAAAGTTTTTTGAATGCTTCCTCTCAATAACATACTTCTCACCATGTTGAGGATGGTTCTGTTCTTCCTTTTTGACACATCATTTTGTTGTGGTGTATATGCAGCTGTAAGCTCTCTCTGAATGTCATGATCTGCACATAATACTTCAAATTCTTTTGAGCAATATTCACCACCACGATCAGTTCGGAGAGCCTTAATGGTTTTTCCTGCTTCATTTTCCACACGTACTTTGAAGCTTTTAAATGTTGAAAAAACTTCAGATTTTTCTTCCATAAAATAAACCCATGTTTTTCTTGAAAAATCATCTGTAAAAGTGATTAAATACCGTTTACCTCCATTAGACGTTGGGTTTATCGGACCACAAAGATCTGAATGTACCAGCTCCAGAACATCCTTTGCTCTCCATGACTTTCCTTTGGGAAATTGAGAGCGAGATTGTTTGCCAACAACACATTCTTCACAAATTTTGGAAGGTGCTGTAATTTGAGGAAGACCACTGACCATGTTTTTCTGTTGGAGTATCTTCAAGCCTCCAAAACTCAAGTGACCATATCAGAAGTGCCACAGCCATGATGAATCCTTTACTTCAGCCATCAAACAAGATTGAATGTTATCAATCCTCAGTGGAAACAATCTGTTGGAGCTCATTTGAACTAGTGCAATAGCTCCTCTCTCAGGATCATAAATTTCACACTCTCCCTTCTTGATAGTGATGACATAACCTTTTTCTTGCAACTGATCAGCACTAAGTAAATTACTTTTCAAGTCAGGAACATACAACACATTAGAAATTGTTTCCACAAAACCATTCTTGGTTTTAATCTTGATGTCACCTTTCCCCATCACTTCTACAGTTGAACAATCACCAAAAGCCACAGTAGAACGAAACTTTTCATCCAAAGATGAAAAAGAAAATTTGCTTCCGCACATCTGATTACTGCATCCAGTATCTACATACCAAATATCAGATTCATGTTCTGTTCTAGCATGGACAGCCATTAACAATGTTTCTACTTCCTTATTTTCGACAAAATTGGTAGTCTAGTGTAACAATATGATGCATAGTGACCAAATTTGTGACATCTGTAACATTCTACCTTGGATTTGTCATGGTTTCGACCTCTGCCTTGAGACTGATCAGTGTTGGTTTTGAAATTTCTACTGAAATCTCTTTCTCCACGATCTCCTCTTCCTCTTCCTCGGCCTCTACCTCTACCTCTTCCTCTATAGTTGTTGGAATAAGTATTAGTAGAAGCCTTCAATGCATGCTCCTGTGCTCTAGAACTTCTGTTCATCTTCTGTTCATGAACTAGTAAAGAACTTTGTAGTTCATCAAGAGATAGTTCATCTATATCCTTTAATTCTTCGATTGAGCAGACAACATAATTGTATTTTGATGTAAGAGATCGTAAAATTTTCTCCACAATGGCTACATCATTTATCTTCTCACCGTGGAGTCACATCTTATTGGTTATTTCCATGGTTCTAGCACAATAGTTTGTGACAAATTCTCCTTCCTTCATCTCCAGTGTTTCAAAATCCTTTCTCAAAGCTTGAAGCTGTGCGCGCTTCACCCTGCTTGAGCCTTGATACTTCTTCTTCATGGAATCCCAAATATCCTTGGAAGTTTCTTTGCAAAGAATAGTTTCCAAGATGGGACGATCAATTGCCTGAAAGAGATAATTCTTTGCTTTCAGATCTTTTAGCCTTTTCGCTTCCAACTCTGCCTTTTGAGCATTTGTCAAAACTTCACCTTCCATCGGAGTGCCAATGCCGTCCTGAATGATTGGCCAATACTCTTTTGACCGTAAGAAGTTTTCCATCAACATGCTCCAATGGTCATAGTGACCATCAAAGCGAGGAATTGCTGCTTGCACAAAATTATTTCCAGTAGCCATGAGATAATCTGAAAAGAAATATATGGCTGCCTCACTTGTTGTCACTCTCAGGATAACCTGGCGCTGATACCACTGGTAGAGAATTTAGAAGGAGAAAAACAAAGAATACGTAAGAAGAGAAAAGAATTTGCTGGAGAACTTAGTCGTTTTATTCATAACTTCAAGTCTATATATAGGCAAATACTTAACAGATAATCCATTTAAACAGGACACATATCAGTCCTATTATCAACTTACTCCAAAATAAATAGAGCACATGACTCCTAAAGCAAACATAGCTCTTTACTCCACTAATTCCTAAAAATCAAAACAACCTGCAAACTGCTGCAATTAAAAAGAATTAAAACTCCTAAAGGCTAGGACAACTGCCAACAGAAAACTACGACTAAACTTTCAACATCTTCAATATGCTACTTGACTGATATATACAAATGGTAAAATGTTTGTAAGATATAATTAACATATCAAAATAGGACCTCCCTATATGGAATTTCTAAATTTTTAGGACTCGGAATAGACATTTTAATCAAGAGTAGAAGAATCTTAACCATCTTACAACAACCCTTGATAATAACATTAGCGAGATTAACTGAAAAATGGAGCAGATTCAAACTTCCATAGACGCCTGACACACAGAAAACTTCTAAATAAATCTTTTTAAAAATATTTGTAATATTACCTAACTGAGCTGGAGTCTAGATGAAGAAGAAACAAACACAGGATCATTTCAGGTCACCAAAGAATTCTTATTAGCGAATTCAAAAAATAAAATCTGTTAAAGACAAGGAGATTTTAGCAAGATTAACTGATCGATTAATTAGAAATTAAGTGTAACTCTTTCTTGTTTCTTTTCTAGAAGACTAGAAACTAAAAAAAACACACAAATTCCTAACAAGCATTCATTAGATTTGCAAACATATAAATGGAACATAGAAAACTTGAAAAAAATTAAAGGATAATAAAAATCTAGAATTTTGACCTGGCCAAGTGGGAATCTAAATGAGGAAGGATCATTTTCGATCATTTGAAGAATTCTTATTAGCCGAATTCATAATTCTGTCCATTGATCATCCAAAACCCTTAAACAGTGCAACATGTTAGTATAAGTGATGATTTCTCATCTCGTTTACTTTGGTTCTCCAAGGTAATAATAGTTTGAATGCACAAAATAGTAAAAGGACTCGTAGGCTAGTTCCAAATTAAATTATTTAGTCAATTAATTACAGTAATAATAATCTTGACTCACAACAAACTACATTAATTTCCCTAAACAATGATTTAAAAAAAAGTGAATACATATTAATTAATCGTAGAAAACTGATCGCTCAAGTGTGAATGCAGTTATTGTAGTCAAGAAAATTATAACTGTCTCAAATATTTTGGCGTATGCAGTTATTGTAGTCAACAGAATTATAATTGTCTCAAATATTTTGACATACGACAACAAGAAATTATACCAAGCGTAGAAATTATTGTTCGACATTAAATTTTTAATAAATGCAGACAAGAAATATTATCACCTCCATTTCAAAATAAGTTATTTTTATCTTTTTTTTTTCTTTTAAGATATGTAGTTTTTCACACATTAATAAAAAATTGAAAATTTTCTTCCAAATTTATCTTTATTAAAATAATGAATTTTACATAAACAACAAACCATTAAAGAGATATTTTTTTAAGACATTTGATTAAAAGTTTGTAATGAAGAACACTTTTTGCTTTCTTAGAGTAAGTAGTGTTCTTAAGGAGTCTACTCAAACTAAAAACATCAGATATTGTTAAATAGAGGGAGTACAAGTATTATATGCCATTATTTGAGGTACGCCTATTTTGGAACGAAAATTTGACATGCGATGGCTCTATAACTCTAGTTTACCAGTGAGCTTCTTCCTTTTTTGTTCTCGTTTGGCTGAGAACACTCCTTAAAATAACTTGATCACAAAAATAACAAAAGGTTATGCCATAAACACTATAAAAATATTTAGATATGATGAGATATTTTACGCATCTATTTCTTACTTGCATATTTCTTATTCAGGTCCTCATTATTATTATCATCTTGTTCATTTAGTTGATTGTCATTGTAATCGTATTTGCAGTTTGTGTCACGCCCCGAGCTTACACCCTGGGAGGGACTGGTACTCGAGAACCATTATTGGTCTTAAGAGAACCTTTGGCCTGGCTTACTTACTTAGCGGAAGATTTAACTCAACATAATTGTACCTTTAAAAGTAATCTGAAAGCTCAAAGATAACTGAGAATGTATTAAAATAACATTCACTGGCCAAAGTGGCAACTCAAGTCTCAACATAATAGAATGAAAAGACTAAAGAACTAACATTTGACTATCTATCTATGAAACCTCTAAAACTGAGATGGATATCGCGGCAAGACCCACGACATCCTAATAAACTAAACATACTGAAAGCAATAAAAGGGATCCTTCAAAAGCAAGGAGGCTCACCAACAACTCAGAAGCTCAACTAGAGTCAACGATGCACTAGATGCTATCCTGGTTACCTGTATCTGCATCATAACAATGATGCAGGCCAAATGTCATCAGTACATTGAATGTACGAGCATACGAGGGGAATACTAAAACAAGACATAAGCTTGAAAGGAACTGAAGGAACATATATGGATTCAACTCAACTCAATTCAATATAAAGCAATATTGTAAATGCAATATAAAGAAAAGCTTTCTAAAACATGGATATCAACTCTGTGTATTGAAAAATACAATAGTGACTCTGTTTGTATGCAAAGATACAATATGAACTCTGAAATGTATATAAAAATACAATTTACTTCTATGTATATAAGAATACAAAATACTATTGTGGGAGTTTCTATAACCGACAACCATCACTTAAGAGCTATTATGATGATAGATCATTTTGCCTCATACTGCCAGGCCGTCCTATACCTTGCCGAGAGTATAGAACCTGACTACTAAGTGGATCCACTAGTCTATGCTAAAAAGCACTAAGGAATCATCTAAAAAGTATGACCCTTTTCTACCCATGGTGACTGGGAGTTTTCTGAACTCTCTCCCATATCGGTGCTCAATACTACTCCCAAAATATAATACTAGCTCTTTTTATAAAAACAAAACTTCTTTCTGTGGTTTGATATAATTGCTCAAAACTTAGCTCAAAGGCTCTTCTTGGAAATCAAAGTTTCCTCTCTTGCTTAATTGTGAAAGCATTTTACTCTTTACTGAAAAACTAGCTCAAAGGCTCTTTTGGAAATCAAAGTTTCCTCTTTTGTTTAAATGTGAAAACATTTTACTCTTTGAGAATACATAGTCTGGATATACTCTTTTGAAGAAATGAACTTCCACTTGCACTCTTTACTCAACTCAAAACTCAAGTCTTAAAACAAAGTTAAAGCGTTTGTAAAAGACATTTGGAAAACTTTATTCACTTCTCTTGACTTGACTCTTAACTTTCCTTGAATTGAATTATGGATTCAAGGCGCATGATCTCATGTTATTGATGATTTCATGTTGTTTAGACGTACCTTAGAGTGTAGAATTCAACAAGGAAACATAGATATGTTTCAGGGGAACTAGTACGGAAAGAAGTAGGAAAGGGTAGAAGACCTAGCGTCCCTGGCGCTCTGAGTGGCACTGAGTGCTAGAGGCTGAACAACAAAACTGGGGTTGGGGCGCACTAGTTGGCACGGCGCCCCAGATCCCTTCATACTTAAACTTATGTGGGGCGCTCTGAGTGGCATAGCGCCCCACCCTCTTTTCCCCAGTTTTTGACGAATTTCCTTGGTTGTTTTTCAACTCTAAACCCTCTAGATTCAATTAAGTCTTTCCCCAAACACTTAGATTCGAGTACATAATCAAAATATGCAAGAATCTACTCAAAACGACACCTAATTTCATGAATTAAAATCAAGAACTCCTCAACAACTCCAACAATCAAGAACCCAATAGAAACTTTAAACAAATCTATCAAGAACTCAATTTCTAAACCTTCAAGATTATAAATTCGCTGAAATAAATCATGGTTGGCGCGTGGGTGAACTAACCCAATGCTATGTGATCTCACATACCTTGTAGGGATTAACCGTTGGCGGGATCCTCAAGCAAAACCTCAAGAACGATGAACTTTGGCTCTTTCTCCTCTTTTCTCCTCTTGCGGTTCTTTCTCTAATAACCCTATCGTGAAATCTTTGAGTGCGTAAACTGACCGAATTCAGTTTAGACCCCTATGTAATTACCAAAAATGAATTAATTTAATTGGGTAGTGAAAAGACCATAATACCCTTCTAAAATCCGGTTTTAACTTTCCTTATCTAGACAACCCAACTTCAAATGGGCATATCTCACTTATACGAACTCAAAATCGCGCAAACTCGGCGGTGTTGGAAAGATAATTACAAGATATTTCCAAAGGTATCTTGTACCACACCTAAATCGTCCTGATCTATGAGTTATGGTCGTTTGAATTTGACCAAAAACTCATACTTAACTTAATTTTGTCAAATTTCTACATTTTTCATTCCTTCCAAAAATGACAGTTTCTAATTTTAGTTCCTTCTAATTGCGGGGTATTACAATATCTCCTCCTTGTGAACATTCGTCCTCGAATGAAATCAATCTTAGTAGGGTAAGGGCGTAACATCTAACATTCAGTTCAAACACCCAACAAGAAAAATGCAAATACAACATGTCAACTTATAATTAAATACCAAGAAAAGGATTAGTACCTTAATTTGGATCTTCTCCGGATTCGAAGAGATGTGGGTATCTCTTATTCATATCCTACCTAGCTTACCAAGTGGCTTCCTCAACAAACTTATTCCTCCAAAGAACTTTGACTGATGCTACCTCTTTTATTCTCAACTTGCAAACTTGGCGATCTACAATCTGAACATGAATTTCATTATAAGATAAGTTATCCTTGATTCCAATAGCTTCAGTTGGTATGATCAATGAAGGATTGCCCATACACTTTTTCAACATGGAGATGTGGAACACCGGATGAACTGCTGCTAACTCTAGTGGTAGGTCTAACTCATAAGCTACATTGCCAATCCTCTTGGATATTTTGTAAGTGACAATATACCATGGACTAAGCTTCCCCTTCTTACCAAATATTATAACACCATTAATGGGTGAAACTTTCAAGTAAACTCAATCATCTACTTCAAACTCTAAGTATCTTCTCCTAACATCTGTATAGGATTTCTGACGACTCTGTGCTGTTTTCAACCTCTCCTGAATTACTTTCACCTTCTCCATAGATTGATGAACTAAGTCTGGTCCTATCAACCCAGATTCACCAACTTCAAATGATCTAATAGGAGATCTGCATCTTCTCCCATAAAAAACCTCATAAGGAGCCATCTGGATGCTAGAGTGGTAACTATTGTTGTAGGCAAACTCAATGAGAGGTAGGTGATCATCCCAATTACCCTTGAAATAAATCACACAGGCCCTCAAAATATCTTCTAAAGTCTGAATAGTGCGCTCTGCTTGACCATCTGTCTCAGGATGAAAAGTAGTGCTCAATATCACCTTTGAACCCAAGCCTTTCTGGAATGACTTCTAAAATCGTGCAGTAAATTGCACACCTTTGTCTGAAATAATGGAAACCGAAACTCCATGACGTCTAACTACATCTTAAAGATACAACTTGGCATAGTCCTCTGCTGAATGGGTAATCTTTACCGGCAAAATGTGGGCTGATTTGGTCATTCTATCAACAATCACCCAAATAGAATCATGTTGCCTGCGAGACTGCGGCAAACCAGTAATGAAATCCATATTGATCATCTCCCACTTCCAATTCAGAAGCTCTATATTCTAAGTCATATACCACCGGGCCTTTGGTGCTCTACTTTAACTTATTGACAATTCGAACACTTAGCAACAAACTTTGCAATGCCCTTCTTCATACTACTCCACCAATAAAGTTCTCTCAAGTCACGATACGTCTTTGTGGAACCCAGATGGATAGAATATCTAGAGCTATAAGCTTCCTCCATGATCCTCTCTTCGAGTTTATCCACGGTACACACAATCTACCTCGATACCTCAATACACCATATCCCCCTTGTTCAAAAGCCAGTACTTTTTGCTTATGAACATTTGCCTTCAATTCAAGCAAAATAGGGTCTTGGTCTTGCTTTTCTTTCACTTCTGACAGTAATGATGATTTAACCCCATTCATCACCGCTACCCTTCCTTCTGTGGAATCCATTAGACGAACTCCCAATTGTGCAAGCTTGTGCACATCTTTTACTAGTTCTTTCTTCTCTTCCTCGACATGGTCAGTACTACCCATAGATAATCTACTTAAGGTATCAGCAATAACATTAGCCTTCCCTGGGTGATATAAAATACTCATATCATAATCCTTGAGTAATTCTAACCACCTCCTTTGTCTGAGATTAACATCTACATGAACACCATAAAGATAATGGCGCCATATTTTTAAAGCAAATACTATGACAACCAATTCTAGATTATAGGTTAGGTAATTCTTCTCGTGAACTTTCACCTGTCTGGAGGCATAAGCTATAACTTTGCCATTCTACATTAACACACAACCCAAACCAACTCTGGATGCATCATAGTATACAACAAAACCTTGCGTACATTCTGGTAAGGTCAATATTGGGGTAGTAGTCAACCTCTTTTTCAATTCTTGAAAGTTTTTCTCACAAGCTTCAGATCATTAAAACTTCACTATTTTCTAAGTTAACTTGGTCAAAGGGGACGAAATAGATGATAACCCCTCTACGAACTGTAACACCCCGATACTAGAAAGACTTAGAATTAGAAAGAAACCATTTTTAGAAATAATCAAATTTGGAAAGTTTGACAAAGTTAAGCTAAGTATGAACTTTCGGTCAACTTCAAATGACCATAACTCATAGATCAGGATGATTTAGGTGTGCTAGAAGATACCGTAGGAAATATCTTTGAATTATCTTTCTAACTCCACTGAGTTTGATCACTTTTGAGTTCGTATGAGTGAGATATTCCCCTTTTAAGTTGGGTGTTTGAATAAGGAAAGTTAACCGGATTTTAAAGGGGTATTTTGATATTTTCATTACCCAATTAACTAAATCCATTTTTAGTAAATTATTTGGGGTCTAAACTGAGTTAGTTCAATTTACGCACTTAAAGATTTCGAGTTAGGGTTTTTAGAAGAAGAACTCAAGAGGAGAAAAGAGGAGACAAGTCAAGTGTTCTTGGAGATTTCTTGCTGTAACAACCTGAAAAATGATAGGTTGAACTAGAGCCTTAACGTTTAGGTTATTATGACTTTAAGTTGATGTCTAGGCTGTTTTAGAACTTAAATGGAGTAAGGTAGAAGCCTAGGGTGCAAGTAAGGGCCTAAGCTAGAAAGGTAGAGTGAAAGAACCCTGTTCTTCGTTGGACCTAGTTGGCGATGGGGCAGCATGATCATCCAATTGACTTGGCGATGCACCAAAGTACACTTGGGGTCGCCTAGTGGGCTATCCCCTTGGCCTAGGTTCTGGAACAAAGGGCGAACTAAGTCGTAGCTCGCCTACTAGGTTAGTGAATCGCCCATTGGTCCTCTAGATGTCCTAGTGAACTGCCCATTTAGGGAGCTCACTGGAAAATTGGGCGAGCCAAGGGTCCACTTGGCAAGTCGCCTAGTGCCCTTGGTGAGCCATGAGGGTCAAAGGGCGAGGTAAGTTGGGCAATCTCATGGGTTCTTTCTTCAAACGATTTCAAATGGTTACTAATGTCATATTATGATTGTATTGGTGTTTAATTGATGATTTATGATGAAAATACACTATGAACCCATAATTTCTCTTAATTCCTAAATTGTGCCTTTATGAAGTGGGTTTGTTGATTATGAAAACTTATGATTTGAAATATGTCTAAATTGCTTTGGGTTATTGAATTGCATCATTATTTATGCCTAAATTATGGTAAATTGTTGGTATGTTTATGATTTGAGATTCATGGCCTTGAAGGCAAGTTATGACTAAATTTCATGTTGAAGTAGAATGTGTTTGACCTATTGATCAACTTGAAAGGTGGAGGTGTTTACCTACTAAAGTATATGAATGAGAATCTAATGATGTTAAGGTGATCTTGTATTGAAAGAATTTGTGTTATTATTTAAAGGCTATTTCTCAATTTGACACTCCTGAAAGATGATGATGAAAGGTGAAGGGTTGTCTTCTATACATTGTATATATTGAATTGGTAGGCTTAGGCATCCTTTTCTTGTACAATGAATGTATCTAGACTTAATGTCTTAATGATGAAGTATTCTAGGCTATGTTTTGAACCGGTAGACCTAATGTTGGTGGCCCTTCATGATGAGTCTAGGAATAAATGTGATGTTAAACCTTGAAACGGTAGACCTAATGGTGGTGGCCCTTTCTTGTGTGAAATGATAAACCTTGAAACGGTAGACCTAATGGCGGTGGCCCTTTCTAAGAAGATCAATGAGTTATCCTTAAATGTACCTTGAATCGGTAGACCTAATAGTGGTGGCTCTTCATGTGTAACATGCTTTGGGTCGGTAGGCCTAATGTTGGTAGGCCTCTCAAGTACAATGATACAATGTAAATGAAACTACTTTATGGGAATAGAGGCTACGCACCAAGTGGATATGGTTAAGATGGAAACTCTCCTAATGTTAGGCTAGGGTTCCAATAAACATCTTCGTATCCCATAACTATGTGCCCACATAGGATTTTAGCCAGTGGATATCATCCAAGCTAAATGTACCTAGTTCTTCCTTAGGCAAGTAGAACACCTTTTTACGAGGTGGGGACATATGACACTAGATTCCATGATTTAGCTCTCATGGTCTATGTCGGTTAATTCCTATTCCCATCATGTGAGATGTGCATTATGGTTTCTCGATGAGTTCTATGAAGTGTAGGTGGTAGTATGGGATGTCATCCATGCATTGCACGAGTAGGCTTTGAGAGGGTCATATAGAGTTCTCTAAGTCTTAATGACTAATGTATGAAAGTCCTCTAAGTGAAGTTGTTGAAGAATGTTAACTCTTAAATTCTTAATGTGATGATGCATGCTATACTTGAGTTATATTATGAGTTATTTTCCCTTGTCATGCCTTATGAAATGTTATGTCTCTTATGTATGGATATTGTGTAAAGGTGAAAATGAATGAAGGGTAAGTTCACTTTTGGTGACCTTAATGTGGTACCTTAGTGTGGATGGTGGTATGGGATACTATCCATACATTGCACAAGGTATAGCATGAGGGTTACTTGAGGTGAAGGTCTAAGGTGAAGGTAATGGTTTACATATTGATATTGTCCAAATGTGATTTTATGTCTTGTATGCTGATTATACTTGTATTTGATGTCTCTTATGCTATTGTTCACGATATTTCAAAAAGTGGCATAATGCATGGTTTCCAACCAAAATGTCCCTTTTAAAGCATGTTTTTTCATGGTCATCATACTTAGTACATTTTTGTGCGCTAACCCATAGTTTTCTTATTTTACTACAAGTGTAGGTTCCGGCAAGTGATTGCTTCTATCTAGATTGAAGTGCTTGGATTGAGATTTCCTCCAAGGCTAAAGTGGTACGTCCTCATAGAGCGAGGACAAGTGTCTTTTTGAAATTTCTTCCTTTTCATATAATAGACAATTCTAGTATTTTAGATTGTAAAGGGCCGTGTCCCTACTTTAATTTTCAAGACTTTGTTTAGATGGCCATGTGAGACTTTAGTAGACTTCCGCTGTATTTTCAAGTGTTGTTAAATGAAGCTTTTAATAGTTTGGTTTTAAATATGTTTTAAATTCCGCACTATTTCTATATATCGAATGTTATGAATGCTATGAGGCTTGTATGAGATCCCTTCGGAGTCAAGTACGTTGTGTCGCTTCTGGGGCATAGGTCCGGGTCGTGACACTTGCGGAATCAAAGTCGTTTCACCAAGGGTTGATCCCTAAAGAGGTATGTGACACTTTCATAGCGTTGGGTTCGTTCACCCACACACCAATCTTGTTTAGTTCAGCGAAATTCATTATAGAAAGTTGAAAGTTGATGAATTTGAATTGTGTTCTTGAGTATTGGCTTTCGTTCTTGAGTTAAGTTGGGATTGTTGAGTTCTTGAGGAAATCGTGTCAATTTTAGAGTAGTTTATGAATAGATTCTTGTGTACATATACTGGGTATTTAAATCTAAAGTGAATTTGAGAAAAAGAATCGAGTTTAGGCTAATTGGGGTTAGAAAATGAAGTAGAAACAAGTCGGGAAAATCTGGGTACCAGGTCCGTGTCACGGACCTATTCCTCAAGATTGAAAAAAATTTCTCTGAGTCGTAGAGTGGTCACAGACCGTTCTGCCTCAAAATTTATTTCACGACCAAATATTAAAATGCATCTCCGCGTCGTGGACTTGGTTCCAGACAATGATTTCTTGATCATTTCTCATGTTTACCTATCTAAAAACACTCTTAAACATCACGAGATCTTTCCTATCACAAATCACAACCTTGAATCCATAAATTTAAATTCAAGGAAAGTTAAGAGCCTAGTCAAGAGAAGTTCATAGAATCTTACAAAAGTTTTTTACAAATCTTTAACTTTGTTTTAAGACTTGAGTTTTGAGTTGAGTAAAGAGTAAAGATTGAAGTTCATTTCTTCAAAAGAGTATATCGAGAATATGTATTCCCAAAGAGTAATATGTTTTCACATTTAAACAAGAAAGGAAACCGTGATTTCCAAAAGAGCCTTTAAGCTAGTCTTCAGTAAAGAGTAAATGCTTTCACAATTAAGCAAAAGAGGAAACACTAATTTCCAAGAGAGCCTTCGGGCTAGTTTTTGAGTAATTTTCTCAAACTACAGAGTTATGTCTTCAAACATATGAGCTAGTATACTTTGGGAGTAGTATGGAGCAACGATATGGGGGAGAGTTCAGACAACTCCCAACCCCCATAAACCATGTAGCCTCCATAGGTAGAAAAGGGTCATACTTTTTAGATAATTCCTTAGTGATTTTTAGCATAGACTAGCGGATCCACTTTGTATTCAGGTTCTATACCCTCAGCAAGGTATAGGACAGCCCTGGCAGCGTGAGGCAAAACGTTGTATCATCACAATAACTCTTAAGTGATGGTTGTCGGTTAGAGAAACTCCTACAGAAGTATTTTGTATTCTTATATACACAAAAGTAATTTGTATTTATATATACATTCTAGAGTTTATATTGTATCTTTGCATACATACAGAGTTGCTATTGTATTTCTAAATACACAAAGTTGTTATCCATGTTTTAAAAGCTTTTCTCTATATTGCATTTACATTATTGCTTTATATTGATATGAGTTGAGTTGAGTTGAGACCTGGTATGTTATTTCACTTCCTTTCAAGCTTATGTCTTGTTTTAGAATTCTCCTCTCATACTCATACCTTCAATGTACTAATGTTAGTTGACCTGCATCGTTTTAGGATGCAGATTCAGGTAACCAAGATCAGTATCCAGCGCATTGTTGATTCTAGTTGAGCTTCAGAGTTGTTGGTGAGCCTCCTTGCTTCTGGAGGACCCCTTTTTCATTACTTTATATTTTTAGTTCATTAGGATGTCGTGGGTCTTGTCCCGACATCCATCGCAGTTGTTAGAGGCTTTATAGATAGTTAGTTGATGTTAGTTCTAGAGTCTTTCCATTCATGTTTTGATCTTTGAGACTTGAGTGCCATTTTGGCCAGTGAATGTTCCTTTATACATTCTAAGTTATTTATTGAGATTTCAGTTTACTTTTAAAGTATTTTTATCATGAGTAAGTCTTCCGCTAATTAGTAAGCCATGTCAAGGGTTTGATTAGGGCCAACAATGGTTCTCGAGTGCCAGTCCCGCTCAGAGTGTAGGCTCGGAGTCTATGAAGCCGTGTCTGTAGAGTCCTAGTTATCGGTGTGAAGCGCGCCACATCTATAATTAGGAGGCTGCGACACTTAGGAATTTTCTCACTTCTTTCATACTCACTTCGTGCAATACAATTTATATCTAAAAGTCTCTTTCTAATTTGTGCTTGCTCGTGTCTTTCAGATCATGCCTCCACGAAGAGCTGTCATTGGTCGCCCGACTAGAAGGAATGTTGAACCACAGGAACAAGGGGTACCTAATGCACCAGAAGTGCAACCCCAAGGAGAGGTCACCAATGCTGAGTTCCGTGAGGCCATCTGGATGTTGAGCCAAGTTGTGACCAACCAAGTTGGGAAACAGAGAGAGAATCGTAGGAAATGGCTAAGACTTTTATAGTCCGTGAGTTCTTAAGGATGAATCCTCCAAGCTTCACAAGTTCAAGTGTCCCTGAGGACCCAAAAAACCTTTTTGAGGAGCTTAAGAAGGTTTTTGAGATCATGCATGTTGTTGATGTTGAACGAGTGGAACTAGTTGCATATCAACTGAAGAGTGTTGCTAGGATATGGTTTGACCAATGGAAAAAGAACAGGGCTGAGAAAGCACCAATAGTGAGTTGGGATGTGTTTGAGAGTGCTTTCATAGGGCGTTTCTTTCCATATGAGTTGCGAGAGGCAAATATAAGAAAGTTTCTCACCCTTAAGAATGAGTCTATGAGTGTTCATGAGTACTTTCTGAAGTTCACACAACTTTCCCGCTATGCTCCGGAGATGGTTGTTGACATGAGGAGCATGATAAGTTTATTCGTTGATGGGTTGTCTCGTCTGTCAAGCAAGGAAGGCTAAACAACTCTGTAGATAAGGGATATAGACATAGCAAGGCTAATGATACATATGCAACAAGTTGAGGAGGACAAGCTGAGGGATAGAGAAGAGTTTAAGAATAAGAGGGATAAGACATTAGGGAATGAGTCCGGGCAGCAAAAGGGTAATGCGAACCGATCTTCCTTCCGACAAAAACAGAAGGGACCTGCTCCATCATCTGCTAGTGCACCTGCACCAAGAAACAAAGGTAAGTACAATAGTCAGAACTCACAGAATTTCAGAGCTAGACCTACCCAGTCTCAAGGTAGTATGGCACAAGAGGGTAGTAAGCCTCATGCATGTGCTAAGTGTGGTATGAGCCACTTAAGGATGTGTCGTGATGGTTCCACTGGTTGCTTCAAGTGTGGAAAGAACGATCATTTTATGTGAGAGTGTCCTAAGAACAAGCAGGGTAATGGTAATGAGGGCAATAGAGCCCAGTCTTCTTCAATTTCTCCACCAGACAGACCTGCACTTAGAGGAGCTACTTCAGGATTGGCGGAGGAGCAATCCGCCTTTATGCTATCACTAGTCGCCAAGAGTAAGAGGACTAGCCATATGTTGTCACTGGTATGATCCAAGTCTTTAACTTTGATGTTTATGCTTTGCTAGATCTAAGAGCGAGCTTATCCTTTGTAACACCTTATGTTGGGATGAATTTGGATGTCATTCGTGAGAAACTTATTGAGTCATTCAATGTTTCTACACTTATTGGTGAGACTATTTTAGCAGAGAGAGTCTATCGTGATTGTACGATTTCTATCAATCACAAGAGCACTATGGGTGATTTTGTTGAGTTAGACATGGTAGATTTTGATGTCATACTAGGTATGGACTAGATTCATGCCTGTTATGCCTCAGCTGATTGTAGAACTCGAGTTGTCAAGTTCCAATAGTGAAAGAGTTTCTAGAAGTTTTTCCAGATAATCTTCCCGGAGTCCCTCCTAAGAGAGAAATAGACTTCGGTATAGATATTTTTCCCGATACTCATCCTATATCTATTCCGCCATATAGGATGGCACCAACAGTGTTAAAAGAGATAAAAGTGCAGTTGAAAGACCTCCTAGAGAAGGGTTTTATTCGACAAAGTGTCGGAGCTCCAGTCTTGTTTGTGAGGAAGAATGATGGTTCTCTTAGAGAGTGTATAGATTACCGTAAGTTGAACAAGGTTACTATCAAGAATAAGTATCATCTTTCAAGAATTGATGATCTTTTTGATCAACTTCAGGGTGCCACTTGTTTCTCTAAGATAGACCTCAGATTAGGTTATCATCAGTTAAGAATAAGGGAATGTGATATTCCAAAGACAACTTTCAGGACCCGTTATGGTCATTATTAGCTTCTGGTCATTTCGTTCGGTTTAAATAATCCACCTGCATCGTTCATGGACCTTATGAATAAAGTATTCAAGCCTTATTTAGATATTTTTGTTATCATATTCTTTGATGACATACTAATCTATTCGAGGAATGAGGAAGATCATGCTAGCCATCTCATAATAGTTCTCCAAACTCTAAAGGATAGAGAGTTGTATGCCAAGTTCTCTAAGTGTGAGTTTTGGCTTGAGTCTATGGCATTCTTAGGCCACATTGTTTTCGGTGATGGAATTAAAGTTGACCCTCGAAAAATAGAGGCAGTGTAGAATTGGCCTAGACCCACATTTCCAATTGATATTAGGAGTTTCTTGGGGTTGGCTGGATATTATAGAAGGTTCGTAGAGGGGTTCTCATATATTTCGTCCCCTTTGACCAAGTTGACTCAGAAGACAGTTAAGTTTCAATGGTCTAAAGCTTGTGAGAAAAGTTTTCAGGAATTGAAATAACAGTTGACTACTGCCCCAGTATTGACCTTACCAGAAGGTACTCAAGCTTTTGTGGTATATTGTGATGCGTCCATAGTTGGTTTGGGTTGTGTGTTAATGCAGAATGGCAAAGTTATAGCTTATGCCTCCAGACAGTTGAAAGTTCATGAGAAGAATTACTCAACCCATGATCTAGATATAGTTGTCGTAGTATTTGCTTTGAAAATATGGCGTCACTATCTTTATGGTGTTCATGTGGATGTGTTCACCAATCACAAGAGTCTTCAGTAAGTGGTTAGTCATAAAGAGCTTAATCTCAGACAGAGAAAGTGGTTAGAGTAACTCAAAGTTTATGACATAAGTATTCTTTATCGCTAGGTAAGACTAATGTTGTTGTTGATGCCTTGAGTAGATTGTCTATGGGTAGTACCGCCTATGTTGAGGAACAAATAAGAGAGTTAGCGAAAGATGTGCGCATACTTGCACGATTAAGAGTTCAATTAATGGTTTCCACAAAAGGAGTAGTTGTGATGAATGGGGTTGAATCATCATTAGTGTCAGAAGTGAAAGAGAAGCAAGACCAAGATTCTATTTTGCTTGAATTGAAGGCAAATGTCCATAAGCAAAAAGTAATGGCTATTGAACAAATGGGAGATGGTGTATTGAGGTATCAATGTAGGTTGTATATACCAAGGGTGGATGAGCTCCAAGAGAGGATCTTGGAGGAAGCTCATAGCTCCAGATATTATATCCATCCGGGTTCTACCAAGATGTATCGTGACATGAGAGAAGTATATTGGTAGAATAGTATGAAGAAAAGTATAGCTGAGTTCGTTGCTAAGTGCCTGAATTGTCAACAAGTTAAAGTAGAGCATTAAAGGCCAAGTGGTATGACTCAGAATATAAAACTTCCGGAATGGAACTAGGGGATAATCAATATGGATTTCATTACTGGGTTGCCACGGTCTCTCTGGCAACATGATTCTATTTGGGTGATTGTTGATGGAATGACAAAATCAGCCCACTTTTTATCGGTAAAGACTACCCATTCATCAGAGGACTATGCCAGGTTGTATCTTCAAGAGGTAGTTAGGCTTCATTGGGTGCCAGTTTCGATTATTTCAGATAGAGGTGCGGAATTTACCGCACAGTTCTGGAAGTCATTCCAGAAGGCTTGGGTTCAAAGGTGAACTCAAGTATTGCTTTTCATCCTCAAACAGATGGTCAAGCAGAACACACTATTCAGATTCTAGAAGATATGTTGAGATCCTGTGTGATTGATTTCAAGGGAAATTGGGATAATCACCTACCTCTCATTGAGTTTGCTTACATCAACAATTACCATTCTAGCATCCAAATGGCTCCTTATGAAGCTCTTTATGTGAAAATATGCAGATCTCCTATTGGATGGTTTGAGGTTGGTGAAGCTGGGTTGATAGGACCAAACTTAGTTCATCAAGCTATGGAGAAAGTGAAAGTTATTCAAGAGAGGTTGAAAATAGCAAAGAGTCGTCAGAAATCCTACACAGATGATTGGAGAAGGGACTTAGAGTTTGAAGTAGATGATTGGGTTTACTTGAAAGTTTCACCCATGAAGGGTGTTATGAGATTTGGTAAGAAGGAGAAACTTAGTCCCCAATATATTGGTCCTTACATAATATCCAATAGGATTGGTAGTGTAGCATATGAGTTGGATCTACCACATGAGTTAGTAGCGGTCCATCCGGTATTTAACATTTCTATGTTGAGGAAGTGCATAGGCGATCCTTCACTAATCATACCTACTGAAGATATTGGTATCAACGATAGCTTATCATATGAGGAGATTCCTATTCAAATTTTAGATTGCCAAGTTCGCAAGTTGCGAACTAAGGAAGTAGCATCAGTAAAAGTTCTTTGGAGAAATCAGTTTATTGAGGAAGCTACTTGGGAAACTGAGGAGGATATCAAGAAGATATACCCACATCTTTTCGTATCTGGAGAAGTTCCAAATTAAGGTACTAATCCTTTTCTTGGCTTGTATTTTAAGTTGGCATGTTGTATTTACATTTTGCTTGTTGGGTTTTTGAGCTAGGTGTTAGATGTTACGCCTTAGCCTACTAAGAGTAATCTCATTCGAGGATGAATGTTCCTATGGGGAAGATATTGTAACACTCCGCTATTAGAAAGACTTAGAATTAGAAAGAAACAGTTTTAGGAAATAATCAAATTTGTAAAGTTTGACAAAGTTAAGCTAAGTATAAACTTTGGGTCAACTTCAAACGACCATAACTCCTAGATCAAGATAAGTTTGGTGTGCTACAAGAAACTGTAGGAAAGATCTTTGAATTATCTTTCCAACGCTGCCAAGTTTGATCAATTTCAAGTTTGTATGAGGGATATATGCCCCTTTGAAGTTGGGATGTCTGAATAAGGAAAGTTAACCGGATTTTATAGGGGTATTTTGGTCTTTTCATTATCCAATTAATTAAATCCATTTTTGGTAAATTATTTGGGTCTAAACTGAGTTAGTTCAGTTTACGCACTCAAAGATTTCACGCTAGGGTTTTTAGAGGAAGAATTCAAGAGGAGAAAAATCAAGTGTTCTTGGAGATTTCGTGCGGAATTGAAGTAGTTTCGCCAAGGGTTGATCCCTAAAGAGGTATGTGACACTTTCATAGCGTTGGGTTCGTTCACCCACGCATCAATCATGTCTAGTTCAGTGAAATTCATTCTAGAAAGTTGATAGTTGATGATTTTGAATTGTGTTCTTGAATATTGGCTTTCGTTCTTGAGTTAAGTTTGGATTGTTGAGTTCTTGAGGAAATCATGTCGATTATAGAGTCGTTTATGAATAGATTCTTATGTACATATACTGGGTATGTGAATTTAAAGTGAATTTGAGGAAAAGACTCGAGTTTAGGCGAATTGGGATTAGAAAGCGAAGAAGGAACAAGTCGGGCAAATTTGGGTACCAGGTCCGTGTCGCGGACCTATTCCTCAAGATTGAAAAAAATTTCTCTGAGTCGTAGAGTGGTCACAGACCGTTCTGCCTCAAAATTTATTTCACGACCAAATATTAAAATGCATCTCCGCGTCGCGGACTTGGTTCCAGACAATGATTTCTTGATCATTTCTCATGTTTACCTATCTAAAAACACTCTTAAACATCACGAGATCTTTCCTATCACAAATCACAACCTTGAATCCATAAATTTAAATTCAAGGAAAGTTAAGAGCCTAGTCAAGAGAAGTTCATAGAATCTTACAAAAGTTTTTTACAAATCTTTAACTTTGTTTTAAGACTTGAGTTTTGAGTTGAGTAAAGAGTAAAGATTGAAGTTCATTTCTTCAAAAGAGTATATCGAGAATATGTATTCCCAAAGAGTAATATGTTTTCACATTTAAACAAGAAAGGAAACCGTGATTTCCAAAAGAGCCTTTAAGCTAGTCTTCAGTAAAGAGTAAATGCTTTCACAATTAAGCAAGAGAGGAAACACTAATTTCCAAGAGAGCCTTCGGGCTAGTTTTTGAGTAATTTTCTCAAACTACAGAGTTATGTCTTCAAACATATGGGTCTAGTCCAATTCTACATTGCCTCTATTTTCTGAGTGTCAACTCTAATTCCAACACCAAAAACAATGTGGTCTAAGAATGCCACAGACTCAAGCCAAAACTCACACTTAGAGAACTTGGCATACAACTCCCTATCCTTAGAGTTTAGAGAACTATTATGAGATAGCTAGCATGATATTCCTCATTCCTCGAATAGATTAGAATGTCATCAATGAACACGATAAAAAATATCTAAATAAGACATGAATACTCTATTCATAAGGTCCATGAACGCTGCAGGCACATTAGTTAAATCGAACGACATGACCAAAAATTCATAATGACCATAACGGGTCATGAAACTTGTCTTTGGAATATCACATTCTCTTACTCTTAACTAATGGTAGCCAGATCTGAGGTCTATCTTAGAGAAACAAGTGGCACCCTGAAGTTGATCTAAAAGATCGTCAATTCTCGAAAGAGGATACTTATTCTTGATGGTAACCTTGTTCAACAAAAGGTAATCTATACGCATATTAAGGGAACCATCCTTCTTTCTCACAAATAAGACCGGAGCACCCCAAGCTGAGACACTTGGTCAAATAAAACCTTTCTCTATGAGGTCTTTCAACTGCTCCTTTAACTCCTTCAACTGTTCTGGTAAGATTCTATATGGTCGAATAGATATATGAGGAGTATCAGGAAAAATATCTATATCAAAGTCTATTTCTCTCTCAGGAAGGACTCTGGGAAGATCATCTGGAAAGACTTATAGGAACTCTCTTACTATTGAAACCGATTAATATGAGGTATCTCAACACTAGAGTCATTAACTCAGACTAAGTGATAGACACACCCTTTGGAAACTAACTTTCTTGCCTTAACGTACGAAATAAAACGACCCTTAGGCATTGTTGAACTACTCTTCCACTCTATAACTGGCTCATTTGGAAACTAGAACTTGACAACTCAAGTTCTACAATCAACTGAGGCATAACAGACATGAAGCCAATCCATACCAAGAATAACATCAAAATCTACCATGTCTAACTCAACTAAATCAGCCATGGTGCTCTTGTGATTGACGGAAAGGTACAATCACAATAGACTCTCTCTGCTAGAATAGACTCACCAATAGGTGTGGAAACACTGAAGGGCTCACTATGTTTTTAGGAAGAATATCAAAATTCCTCGCAACATAAGGAGTTACAAAGGATAAACTTGCTCCTGGATCTAGCAAAGCATAAAAATTAAAGTTAACGACTTGGATCATACCAGTGACAACATTTGGTGAATCATCTTGCTCTTGGTGACTTGTGATAGCATACATATAGTTTCCTCCTCCGCCTACCCCTGAGATAGCTCCTCTAGATGCAACTCTGTCTTGTGGAGCAACTGAAGAAAACTAGGCTCTATTGCCCCCATTACCATTACCCTGCTTGTTCTTTGGACACTCTCGCATGAAATGACCATTCTGGCCACACTTGAAGCAACCAGTGGAGCAATCACGACACTTCCCTTAGTGGTTCCTACAACACTTAGCACATGCAGGAGGCTTACTACCCCCTTGTGCCATACTACCCTGAGAATAGGAAGGTTTAGCTCTGAAATTCTGACTATTGTACTCACTTTTATTCTTTGGTGCAGGTGCACTAGCATATGATAGAGCATGTCCCTTTTGTTTCTATTGGAAGGAAGACCGGTTCACATTACTCTTTTTCTGCCCGAACTCATTCCTTGATGTCTTAGCCCTCTAATTCTTAAACTCTTCTATATCCCTCAGCTTGTTCTGCTCAACTTGTTGCACATGGATCATTAGTCTTGCTATCTCCAAATCCCCTATCAGCATAGTTGTCTTGCCTTCCTTGCTTGATAGACGAGACAACCCAGCAACGAATAAACTCGTCATGCTGCTCATGTCAGGAACCATCTCTGGAGCATACCGGGAAAGTTGTGTAAACTTCAGACTGTACTCATAAATGCTCAAAGAATCTTGCTTAAAAGTGAGAAACTCTCGTACATTTGCTTCTCTCAGTTCTCAGGGGAAGAAACGCCCCAAGAAATCCTCCTCAAAACAAAGCCAACTTATATGTGGTGCTCTCTCAACTCGGTTCTTCTTCCATTGATCAAATCAGATTCTAGTGACACCCTTCATTTTGTATGCAGCTAGTTCCACCCTCTCAGCATCAGCAACATGCATGATCTCAAAAACCTTCTGAAGCTCCTCACCAAAGTTTTCTAGATCCTCAGTAACACTTGAACCCATGAAGCTTGGTGGATTCATCCTTAAGAACTCACTGATCCTTGAAGTGTCAACCACTTCCTGTCGATTCCCTCTCTGTTTGCCAACTTGGTTGGTCACAACTTGGCTCAACATCCAGATGGCCTCACAGAACTCAGCATTGGTGACCTCTCCTTGGGGTTGGACTTTTGATGCATTAGGTACCCCTTGTTCCTGTGGTTCAACATACCTTCTAACCGAACGACCTCTGACAGTTCTTCGTGGAGGCATGATCTGAAAGACAAGCGCAAGCACGAGTTAGAAGAAACTTTATAGAGTTTAACTTTATCACATGAAATGAGTATGAAAGAAGTGTGATAGTTCCTAAGTGTTGCAGCCTCCTAATTATAGATATGGCGCACTTCACACCGATAACCAGGACTCTACAGACATGGCTTCATAGACTCCCTAGGACTCTTGAACTTTGAGATCTGATACCAAGTTTATCACGCCCCAAGCATACACCCTGGGTATGATTGGCACTCGAGAACCATTTTTGGCCCCAAGCGAACCTTTGGTCTGGCTTACTTACTCAGCGAAAGACTGAACTCAACATAACTGTACCTTTTAAAGTAAACTGAAAGCTCAAAGATAAATTATAATGTATCAAAATAATATTTACTGGCCGAAGTGGAAACTCAAGTCTCAACATAATAGAATGAAAATGAAAAGACTAAAGAACTAACATCTGATTGTCTATCTATGGAGCCTTTTAAACTGAGATGGATATCGAGGTAAGACCAACGACATCCTAATAAACTAAACATATAGAAAGAAATAAAAGGGATCCTCCGAAAGAAAAGAGGCTCACCAACAACTTAAAAGCTCAACTAGAATCAACAATGCGTTGGATGTTGATCCTGGTTGTCTGTATCTGCATCGTAACAACGATACAGACCAAATGGCGTCAGTACATTGAATGTACGAGCAGGTGAGGGAAATACTAAAATATGACATAAGCTTTAAAGGAACTGAAGGAACATACGTGGCCTCAACTCAACTCAATTCAATATAAAGCAATATTCTAAATGTAATATAAAGAAAAGCTTTTTAAAACATGGATAGCAACTCTGTGTATTGAAATATACAATAGTGACTATGAACTCTGGAATATATATAAAAATACAATTTACTTCTGTGTATATAAAAATACAAAATATTGTTGTGGGAGTTTCTCTAGCTGACAACCATCACTTAAGAGCTATTGTAATGATACAACGTTCTGCCTCACGCTCAGGGCCGTCCTATACCTTGCCGAGGATATAGAACCTGACTACTAAGTGGATCCACTAGTCTATGCTAAAAAGCACTAAGGAATCATCTAAAAAGTATGACCTTTTTCTACCCATGTTGGCTATATGGTTTATGGGGCTGGGAGTTGTCTGAACTCTCCCCCATGTCGGTGCTCAATACTACTCCCAAAATATAACACTAGCTCTTATGTTTAAAAACATAACTTCTTTTTGTGGTTTGAGATAATTGCTCAAAACTTAGCTTAAAGACTCTTCTTGGAAATCAAAGTTTCCTCTCTTTCTTAATTGTGAAAGCATTTTACTCTTTACTGAAAAACTAGCTCAAAGGCTCTTTTGGAAATCAAAATTTTCTTTCTTGTTTAAATGTGAAAACATTTTAATCTTTGGGAATACATAGTCCTGATATACTCTTTTGAAGAAATGAACTTCCATATGTACTCTTTACTCAACTCAAAAGTCAAGTCATAAAACAAAGTTAAAACGTTTGTAAAAGACTTTTGGAAAACTCTATGAACTTCTTTTGACTTGACTCTTAACTTTCCTTGAATTGAATTATGGATTCAAGGCTCATGATCTCATGTTATTGATGATTTCATGTTGTTTAGACTTACCTTAGAGTGCAGAATTCAACTAGAAAACATAGGTACGTTTCAAGGGAACTAGTATGGAAAGAAGTAGGAAAAGGGTAGAAGACATGGCGTCCCTGGCGCTCTGAGTGGCGCGGGGCGCCAGAGGATGAACAACAAAACTAGGGTTGGGACTCACTGGCTGGCGCGGCGCTCCAGAGCTCTTCCTACAGAAACATATGTAAGGCGCTCTGAGTAGCGCGGCGCCCCACCCCCCTTTCCCCAGTTTTTGACGAATTTCCTTGGTCGTTTTTCAACTCTAAACCCTCTAGATTCAATTGGGTCTTTCCCCAAATACTTAGATTCGACTACATAATCAAAATATTCAAGAATCTACTCAAACGACACCTAATTTCATGTATTTAAATCAAGAACTCCTCAACAACTCCAACAATCAAGAACTCAATTTCTAAACCTTCAAGATTATAAATTCACTGAAATAAATCATGGTTAGCGCATGGGTGAATTAACACAACGCTATGTGATCTCAAATACCTCGTAGGGATCAACCCTCGGCGAAATCCTAAAGCAAAACCTCAAGAACGATGAACTTTGGCTCTTTCTCCTCTTTTCTCCTCTTGCATTCTTTCTCTAAAAACCCTAGCGTGAATCTTTGAGTGTGTAAACTAACCAAATTCAATTTAGACCCCTAAGTAATTACCAAAAACGAAATAATTTAATTGGGTAGTGAAAAGACCATAATACCCTTCTAAAATCCGGTTTTGACTTTCCTTACCTAGATAGCCCAACTTCAAATGGGCATATGTCACTCATACGAACTCGAAATCACACAAATTCGGTGGTGTTGGAAAAATAATTTAGAGATCTTTCATACGGTTTCTTGTAGAACACCTAACTCATCCTGAGCTAGGAGTTATGGTCGTTTGAAGTTGACCCAAAACTCATACTTAACTTAATTTTGTCAAATTTCAAGATTTTCATTCTTTCCAAAATGACTCTTTCTAATTCTATCTCCTTCTAGTTGTGGGGTGTTACAATTTGATTCATCATCCATAAGCTGATGAATTATTTCATTTTACTATTTTGTCTTTAAAGCTATATATAGTTGGTGGATTAAACTAACTCTCCAATATGCTACTTGACTGACATATACAAATGGTAAAATGTTTGTAAGAAATAATTAACATATCAAAATAGGACATCCCTATATGGAATTTCTAAGTTTTTAGGACTCGGAATAGACATTTTAATCAAGAGTAGAAGAATCTTAACCATCTTACAACAACCCTTGATAATACCATTAGCGAGATTAACTAAAAAATGGGGCAGATTCAAACCTCCATAGACGCCTGACACAGAAAACTTCTAAATAATTTCTTTAAAAAATATTTGTACTATTACCTAACTGAGCTGGAGTCTAGATGAAGAAGAAACAAACTCATGATCATTTCCGATCACCAAAGAGTTCTGATTAGAGAATTCAGAAAAAAAAAAATTGGTCAAAGACAAGGAGATTTTAGTAAGATTAACTGATCGATCAATTAGATATCTAGACTAGAAACTAAAACAAAACACAAATTCCTAACAAGCATTCATTAGATTTGCGAACATATAAATGTAACATAGAAAACTTGAAAAAAATTAAAGGATAAGAAAAATGTAGAATTTTGACCTGGCCAATTGGAAGTCTAGATGAGGTAGGAACATTTTCGATCATTGAAGAATTCTTATTAGCCGAATTCATAATTCTGTCCATTGATCATCCAAAACCCTTAAACAGTGCAACATTTTAGTATAAGTGATGATTTCTCATCTCGTTTACTTTGGTTCTGCAAGGGAATAATAGTTTGAATACACAAAATAGTAAAAGCTAGAGAAGGACTCGTAAGCTAGTTCCAAATTAAATGATTTAACCAATTAATTACAGTAATAATAATCTCGACTCACAACAAGCTACATTAATTACCCTAAACAATGATTTAAAAAAAGTGAATACATATTAATTAATCGTAGAAAATTGATCACTCAAGTGTGGCAGTTATTGTAGTCAAGAAAATTATAACTGTCTCAAATATTTTGTCGTATGCAGTTATTGTAGTCAACAAAATTACAATTGTCTCAAATATTTTGACATATGACAACAAGAAATTATACCAAGCGTAGAAATTATTGTTCGACATTAAGTTTTTAATAAATGAAGACAAGAAAAATTATCACCTCCATTTCGAAATAAGTTATTTTTATCTTTTTTGTTTCTTTTAAGATATGTAGTTTTTAACCCATCAATACAAATTGAAAATTTTCTTCCATATTTATACTTATTAAAATGATGAATTTTACATAAACAACAAATAATTAAAGAGATACTTTTTTTAAGACATTTGATTAAAAGTTTGTAATAAAGAACACTTTTTGCTTTCTTAGAGTAAGTAATTTTCATAAAGAGTCTACTCAAACTAAAACATCTGATATTGTTAAATAGAGGAAGTACAAGTATTATATGCCATTACCAGTGAGCTTCTTCCTTTTTTTCTCATTTGGCTGAGAACACTCCTTAAAATAACTTGATCACAAAAATAACAATTGTTTAATGCCATAAACACTTCAAAAATATTTAGATATGATGAGATATTTTACGCATCTATTTCCTACTTGTGCATTTCTTATTCAAGACGTCATAATTATTATCATCTTGTTCATCCAATTGATTGTCATTGTAATCGTATTTGCAGTTTCATTCGTCATCCATAAGCAGATGAATTATTTAATTTTACGATTTTGTCTTTAAATCTATATATAGTTGGTGGATTAAACTGACTCTTCAATATGCTACTTGACTGATATGTACAAATGGTAAAATGTTTGTAAGCTATAATTAACATATCAAAATAGGACATCCCTATATGAAATTTCTAAATTTTTAGGATTCGGAATAGACATTTAATCAAGAGTAGAAGAATCTTAACCATCTTACAACAACCCTTGATAATAATATTAGCGAGATTAACTGAAAAATGGGGCAGATTCAAACCTCCATAGATGCCTGACACACAAAAAACATCTAAATAATTTTTTTTTTAAATATTTGTAATATTACTTAGCTGAGCTGGAGTCTAGATGAAGAAGAAACAAACACAGGATCATTTCCGGTCACCAAATAGTTCTGATTACCAAATTCAAAAAAAATTTGGTTAAAGACAAGGAGATTTTAGCAAGATTAACTGATCAATCAATTAGAAATCAAGTTTCCTCTTTCTTGTTTCTTTTCTAGACTAGAAACTAAAAAAAAACACAAATTCCTAACAAGCATTCATTAGATTTACGAACATATAAATGGAACATAGAAAACTTGAAAAAATTAAAGGATAAAAAAATGTAGAATTTTGACCTGGCCAAGCGGGAATCCAAATTAGGAAGGATCATTTTCGATCATTTGAAGAATTCTTATTAGTAGAATTCATATTTTTTTCCATTGGTCATACAAACACCTAAACCAATTCAACATGTTCGTATAAGTTAAGATTTCTCAACGTGTTTACTTTGGTTTGTAAGGGAATAGAAGTTTGAATCCACAAAATAGTAAAAGCTATAGAAGGACTCACTAGCTAGATCTAAATTAAATGATTTAGCCAATTAATTACATCAATAATAATAAGCTTGACTCACAACAAACTACATTAATTGCCCTAAATAATTATTTAAAAAAGGTGAATATGTATTAATTGATTGTAGAAAACTGATCAATCAAGTGTGAATGCATTTATTATAATCGTCAAAAAAATTCTAACTGCCTCAAATATTGTGACAGACAAGAACAAGAATTTATACCAACTGTAGAGATTATTGTTGGGATAAGGCACAAGTACCCCCTAGACTATGACCGAAATCTTACAGACACACTTAAACTTAACTAGGGTCTTATTACCCCCCCCCCCCCCAAAACCCATTTTTTCGTATTTTTGTGCACCTTTTGTGCTGACGTGACACCTTCAACCACCCAAGTTGGTTGTGTTTGTGCACACTTGCCTGCCACATATGTAAATAATATTTTTTAAAATTTATTTTTAATCTTTATTTTTTTAGAAAAATAAGAATAATTTTAAATATATATATATTCTTATTTTCTTGAGCTTGTATTTAAATTAAGTTAATACACTTTTTTTTTACCTTCCATCAATTTTTTGTTTTACCTTCATTCATTGTTTTTTCTCTTTTATTTTTTTTGTCTTCCGTTTTGATGTAATTTCAAATTTAATTCCACATGTCTTGTATTTAAAATAAGTTAATTTTGAATGGATATCAAAATAAGTGAAGAAAACCAAATGAAACATAAAAAAAATAAAACGTTATAATTAAAGGACACTTTTAATTATTTTTTAAAAAATACACATAATTTTTAAAAAATAATTAAAAGTGAAAAGATAATAAATTAATTAAAAAAGTTTAAAGTGAGAAAGAAATTAAAATAAATATTTTACAAAGAGAGAATAAAAATAATTAAACATATATAAGTTTTAATATCATTAATATGTGTACTAACTAATTATAAAGTTACCAATAACAAATGACATGTGTCCAATTTGTGCACTCATCATTTGCCTTCAAGAGAGTGTGCACACTATCTATGTCATGTCACCGTTTGGGGTGCATTTGTTCCATTTTAAGTTAGTTTATGGGGGTAATAGGACCCTAGTTAAGTTTAGGTGTGTCTTTGAGATTTCGGTCATAATCTAGGGAGTACTTATGTCTTATCCCATTATTGTTCGAAATTCAATTTTCAATAAATGCAGACAATAAAAATTATCACCTCCGTTTCAAAATAAGTTGTTTTTATCTTTTTTATTTGTTTTAAGATATGTCGTTTTTTTACAAATCAATAAGAAATTGAAAATTTTGTTCTAGATTTATCCTTTTTAAAATAAATGAATTTTACATAAACAACAAACCATTAAAGAGATACTTCTTTTTAAGACATTTGATTAAAGTTTGTAATGAAGAACATATTTTGCTTTCTTAGGATGTGTTTGGTACGAAGGAAAATATTTTATGGGAAAACAGACTTATTTTTTCATATTTGGTTAGTGAGTAGAAAATATTTTCTAATGTTTGGTTAGTGAATGAAAATATTTTTTAGAAAATATCTTTTATTTTTTGCTTGAAACTAAAAAATACTCTTTAGAAAAATAATTTTTGATACGAAAATCAACCCCGATAATTGATGTAGGACCCGACCCCGACACCCAAATTAGGACAATACTTCGCTGACTATTCCAAAATCCGACCCTGAGATTTGACCAAGTAATTTTTTTAAAAAAAAAACCAATTTTTTTACAGGGTTGTGGGGAGAAGGGGTAGGGCTGCAGGGGGTGGCTGCTGGGGGTAGGGGTGTGGGTTGCAAAAAAAAAATGAATTTTTAAAAATTTGAAATAATTTTCAAAATCAATTTTTCAAAGTTTTTTTTATGATGTTGGCGTGGGTGGGGGTGGGGGGTAGGGGTAGGGGTAGGGTTGGCGTAAAAGATGAAAAAAAAATTAAATTTGAAATATTTCCCAAAAATATTAAATAATTTTTTTTGACAGGAATGGCCTGGGTGAAGGGGGGGGGGGGCTCTGGTATGGGTGGCGTAAAAATGAATGATCTGGGTGGGGGTGGCTTGGTAGGTGTAACACCTCGGCCTTAGAAAGAGCTAAATTTCGAAAGAACTAAATTGGAAAGGGCTAATTTGAGATTTGTTCAAATTAAGCTTAAGTTGTGAGTTTTGGGTCAACTTCAAACGACCATAACTTTCAGCACTATGAGTTAGGTGACCCATAAAATATCAAATGAAAGGCCTTTGAATCTTCTTTCCAATGCCACCAAGTTTTCTAAAATTCGTGTTCTAATGAGAGAGATATGCCTGGTTGAGTTCATCCTGTCCAGTTAAGAAAATTTACCCGAATTAATGAGGGGTATTTTGGTCTTTTCCTTACCCCATCGGCTTTAAACCTTTTTAGTAATATTTTAGGGGTCTAAACTGATTTGGGTCAGTTTTTATAATTCTAAATTACGCTTAGGATTTTGAGAGGAGTTCAAGAGGAGGAAACAAGGAGGAGTTCAATCGTTCGTCAAGAGTTCTTGCGAATCGAGGATATTGTTTTGCCAAATTAAGGTATATATGTTTTCATAGTGTTGGGTTCTTTCACCCACACACCAATCATGAGTTTATTTTACGAATTTCATCCATAAGATTGGGTATATTGACTTTCTTGATGAGTTCTTGAAAGTTTGTGCTACATTCTTTGATATGAGGTTTCATTGAGTTCTTAAGATGAGGATCTTGTGTTTTGAGTAATTTTGAGTGGATTTCGTTGTAATTATGTTGGGTCTAAGAATCTAAAAGAGTTTGAAGGAAATCGTTCGATTCTACGGGAGTTAAACATGAATTTGAAGCAAGAAAATTTGCCAAAACCTGGTTATAGGGGTGGGGCGCCGCGCCACTCAGTGGGCCCCAGACCACTTTCAGTAGGTTGATGCATGGCACACCGCGTCACTCAGTGCACCCCAACCACCTTTAGTAGTTTAGGGGCAGGCACCCGCGCCACTCAGTGTGCCAGGGTCGCCAGATCCCCTACCCTTCTATCCTTCTTTTCGTGTGCGTTCCCTCGAATCGTACCTATGTTTCCTACATGATATCCACACTTAAAATCTTCATTAAATCTTTAGAGATCATGCATATATGAGTCATCACTCTTGAATTCATAATTCATAATTCAAATTCAAGATAGAGTTAAAGGGTAAAGTTGAGGAAGTTCTTTGAGTCAATTGAGAAGTCTTTTTGCAAAACTTTTAAAACTTGTTTTAAGACTTGAGTACTTGAGTATGAGGATGAGTAGAGTTGAATATCTACAATAGGTCCAATTGGGTCATTATCTTGGCTATGTTTTCATCTTGTTCTTGGTTCTTTTCCATTTGTTCCTTTGTTAGCCAAAGATTTAAAGTAGACACCTGAGCTTCCCTTGTGTACCATGCATCTCATCAAGCAGGGCAGACACTATGTCAAACGGTTGTCTCATGACTCCATCTCAAATGAGTTGTTCAGAGACACCTTTGTTGTTCGTGTCGAGACCCTGATAAAAATATTACAATAACACATTATCCAGCAACCCATGAGTAGGACACTGAAGAAGAAACTTTTAGAACCTCAACCATGTTTCATGAGTAGGCTCACCTAAGGGTGGCAAACGGATCGGTTTTCATCCGGTCCGGTCCGGTTCCCGTACCGGTCAGACCGGTACCGGTTGAACCGGTAAGGAATCGGTCTTATAGGTACCGGAACCGGTACCGAAACGGAACCCGGATTTTTATCCGGTTGATCCGGTCCGGTAAGAACCGGTTCCGGTCCGGTTCAACGGTCAATTTGAATTATTTTTTTTTTTAAAAAAAAAATGTGAACGTTAAAGGAGCCGTTGGGCCCTTTTAGCCGTTGGGCTGGGGCCCAAAACGGCTCCAAACAGCCCCCCCACCCCTCTCTACCCCTTAACACTATAAATATATCATATTTTTTCATTTAAATCACAAATTCACAAACTATAAATATCTTATAAAATATCTTAATTTTCAATCTCTCATAAATTCATAATTATTATTTTGTGATATTGACTTGGAGTTCGAATTTCGGAGATTTATTTGAAGTAAATCGGAAGCTTCAATTGGCATCTCTCAATTCCGGCTTTGGTTATACGTCTACTTTTACGTAGACGTTCGGTACATTCGTTCCAACTTTAATTTTTTATTTGTTTATTAATTAAGTTATTTTATTTTTTTGTTATATTATCTTTGCTTCTTTTTCATAATATTAATTATTTTAAACTTGAACATGAATTTTGAAAAATATAGTGGTAAAAGACCAATGTCGGAAAGAAAAAATAATAGGGGAGGAGGAAGTAGTTTTAATTCTAAAAATTTGCCACCTCCTAGATTTAGAATTAATACTAATGATTATACTCATGTTGATGAAACTTCTTTTACACGAGACTCACGACCTATTGAATTTAATTCCGAAAATGAAGTAGATCATGAAACTTTAAATAGATGTTTTACTAATTTTGAGGAAGAATTAGATGAGGAAGTAGAAATAAATGAGGAAGATGATGAGACCCCTACCCCTACTAGTCCGGCTACCGAATTACCGGAACAAGATGAAGTCCCCTCTTTACCTACTTTTTCAAAGACCGTTGTACGTGTTAAAAGATCTTTAGTATGGAAATTTTTGGTACAAAATGAGGAAAAAACTACTGTTACTTGCACGAAATGTAAATTGATCATGAAACATGTAACTACGGGTACACAAGGGGGAACGGGACGACTAAGAACACATTTGAGAAAGTGTAATAAAGAATTTGCTCGCCTAGATGATATAGAAAGGGCTAATAGAAATGGAATACCTCAACCTGAAAATTCTATGGGAGCTGGAGGTTCTAATATGGTTCAAAGTGAATTAAATATGACTAACCCGGCTAGCCGAAGCACACACCGCACATATAGTAAAGAAAAAGATCGTAGAGAATTAGCTAAAATGGTTGCTGTTTGTGGTTTGCCTTTTTCATTTCCTTCACATCCTGGTTTTATTCAGTATATTCGAGAATTGTATAACCCAGATTATGAAGGTATTCCAAGAAGTACAATTAAAAGTGATCTTTTTAAATATCAAAAAGAATATTGTCATTTTCTTCGTTGTTTATTTGTTTATTATGATGGTAGATTATCTATTACTTCTGATATGGGACGTAGTCCTAATGGTAATGATTATTTTACAATTACTGTCCATTGGATTGACCATGAATGGAACATGCAAAAACGAATATTAGGATATAAATATGTTGAAGAAACTAAAACCGGTGCTTATATAGCAACAAAAATAGGCCTTGTTTTACAATTTTATGGAATATGTGATAAAATAATGAGTGTCACTTTAGATAATGCTTCTAATAATTTGAAAGCAATTGATTGTTTAAAATGTAGACTTTGTCCAATTGATAATGATTCTTTTCATATTAAGTGTGCCGCACATGTGTATAATTTGATAGTAAAAGATGGTGTTTCTCAATTTGGAATTTCTTGTGAAAAAATTAGACTTGCTTGTAATTGGATTTTTAAAGCTAAAATAAAAGCTAGAATTACATAATTTAAAAATCGTTGTAAAGAATGTGGACTTGAATATAGAAAAGTTCCAAAAGAAGTATGCACTAGATGGAATTCTTTATTTGAAATGCTTCAAGTTGCTTATATTTATCAAGAGCCGGTACAATTAGTTTTTAATGCTCATAATGCGGACCCGAATTTGAGAATTGGCTATGAAGATTGGGAAAATACAAAAGAACTTATTGAATTTTAAGTGTTTTTTATAAAGCAACAAATGCTGCTTCTGGTCAATATTATCCAACTATTTCTTCTGTTTTAGTAAATATTTGTGCTATTTCATCTGAATTTGCAAAATATAAAGGAAAAGATCGATTTGAAAATTCCCTTGCTTTTATGATTGAAAAATTCAAAAAATATTTTTTTCCTATTCCTCAAATCTATTTGACTGCTACTACTTTCAACCCAAATTACAAATTAAAAGGTGTTGAAAGAATGGTTGAAAAGATTTATGCAAATTTAGAAATTAGAGATGATGAAACTCCTAGTGTTGAAGATTGTAAAAGTAGCATATATATAAAAGCTAGAGAGTTATATAATACATATAAATCTATGGAAAAAAATATTCCAATAGTTGAACCTCCATCTTGTAAACCTAGAAGCGATGATACGGATGATTGGATGGATGATTATCTTGAGCTTGAATCATCTACTAATAATGATTTTGATTTATATTTCAATCAGGCACGAGAAAAGATTAGGCATGAAGAAGGACAACTTCAAGCTCCAATATTAGTATGGTGGAAGAATCGTGAAAATCAATTTCCGACCCTTGCTAGGATTGTTCGAGATGTGCTAGCGATTCAAGCATCATCGGTCGCTTCGGAGCAAGCCTTTAGTGCAGCGAGATTTATGATTGGAGATCATCGATATTCATTAGCAAAAGATAGTTTGGAAATATCGGTGTTGTTTCGAGATTGGGTCAATGCCGAAAGAAGAAATACCGGACTACCACAATTAAATAGCCAAATAGAAGACGAAATAGATGAAATATTTGGTGATAATAGTGATGATGGTATGGAAGCAATGGAAGAAGAACGACAAATACAAGTTCCAAAAAATGTTTCTTTTGAAATGATACAAAAGTTACGAAAAGATTTTAAAAAGAGTTTCAATTGTTAGTACAATAATTAATATTCAATACCTAGATTATGTACTCTTTGTCTCTTTCTAATATTTGTATTGTACAATTTATTTATTTGAATAAATATACGGCTATTCGCCTTGATTTTCTTTTAAAATAGTCTCTTATATTTAATCCAAGTAATTTTAGAAATTTAATTTTCAACTATTTTAATATTAGTTTAAAGTTTAAACTTTAATATAAAATTGAATTTTAAGATTTAAACTTTAAATTCAATATAAACTTTAAACTTTAAACTTTAAAGTCAATTTTAAACTTTAAATTCAATATAAAGTTATAAACTTTAAAATTTAAAGTCAATTTTAAACTTTAAGTTTAAAGTTTAAACTTAAATTCAATTGAAACTTTAAAGTAACTTTAAAGTTTAAAGTTTTAAATTGAAGTTTTTTAATAATATAATTTTATTAATTAATAATATAATATTATATAATAATTAAAGTTAATAAAAAAATAAAAAACAATTACCGGTACAAAATGATCCGGTAAGAACCTGTTCCGGTCCGGTCCAATCCGGTAACTAAGGGACCGGACGGAACCGTTGGAAATTTCCGGTAAAACCGGTTCCGGTAAGACCCGGTTCCGGTAACGAAATCCGGTAACGAGGACCGGTTCCGGTAAAACCGGTCCTATTGACCCGGTCCTGTCCGTTTGCCAGCCTTAGGCTCACCATCAATCCGCTTGAAGTTCTGAATATTATCCGTCAACTTAACCATTTTCAAGACAGGTAAAAATCTCTCATAAAACACTTTCGTGAGCTCCTCCTAAGAAGTGATAGATTCCTTTGGCAACTCATTCAACCACTTCGTTGTTTCCCCATTCGATAAAAGAGAAACAAATGAAGTCAGACTGACTTTTGAGTGATGTTCTTGAAAGAAAACGGTCCACACACATCCACAAAGTTGCGGATGTGTTCATGAGGGTCCTCATGAGCAAGTCCCCCAAAGAGACCGTTCATTTTCAACAGTTACAACATCATGTTGGTCACATGAAACACCGTATTGCCTACAGTTGGAGGCAACCGAATAGCACCCGAACTTCCCAGTTGATCCTCATTGACATTATGCAAGTTTCTGATGTCATCATTGTTCCCAAGTTGACTTGCATTGCTCCCGTTCACACTCATTTCTTCACCTGTTTTAGAGCAGCCAACAAGAAACACGAACAAGAAAATTCCACTACAACAAAATTAGTTTACGCAAATACTTCAATAAAAAAAATTATAATAACCACTCCCCGGTAGCGGCACCATTTTTTATAATGCTCAACTACACTTCATCCAATTCTAAGTGTATGCATCGCTAACAAGTATAAACCCAACTAAGAGTTGAGGTCGATCTCACAGGGAGTGATACGGTAAAGAATTCAATTAGGAAGTAAACGCGTGTTCTAATTTTTTGTAGGAGTAAAGGTTTCGCAGCATAAAATTAAATCATGAAGTTTTAATGATTAATATCAAATAGGGGGATTTAATAACTAATTTACGACAACGAAAAAGTAATATAGGAATTAAGCAAATGGAGATTGGACCTTAGGAATGTGATCAATCGAATGTTAATTTAGCATAATGGGTAGTTACTAATTGCTTAAAGTTGTTGACTCTCAATGGGTAGGCTAGGTTTTAAATACAATATCCATATCTCGATCAACTATCATACTTCAAGCGAGTTCTCTCAAACCTTAACAAGCTTGACACTACTAAACAACCCGATACCTTAATTAACCCACTTTCTCAAGATGGGTTTGTAAAGACGCAATCAAACCCACTTTCTCAAGTTAGATCTTAAAGACTCAATCAATACGACTATCAATCAATAATTCTACTCTAATACCTCTTTCTCAAGCAAGCATAGAGACCTAAGCTAGAACAGAATTTTCAACTATAGTTCATCAATTAAAACATGAACAAATGATTGAACCTACTTCAAATCAACATTAAAAGCAACAATTAATAATACCCATTAGCTAATTAATGCATTTGACTACATGATCACACCCCTAGGTTAAGGGGTTTTAGCCCAACATAGCGAAAAGTAAGAAATCGTTACCAACAAGATTTTCCATTTGAATTGTTAACGATCTACAATACCCAATGCCAAGATTAATGCTAGAATCCTAAAATCTCAAATATGAAGTTCAAATCTTCTCCAAAAGTATTCAACAATGTAATAATGTGAAAAAAACTCTCTAACTTTAGGAATACACTCTAGAAGAACTGGGAACAAGGAACTTCTTTTCACATCGTAATGTCCTTGCATTGCCCTTAAGCCTCCATTGTTGCATATTAACACATTAACATCAGTTATGAGAACAAAATAGGGATTGAGGACACTAAATCATTAAATAATAAGCCCTAATTGAGTTGAAATTCCCGACTCATCAACAAGAATTCATTAGATTCACAAACATATAAATTGAACATAGAAAACTTTTTTTAAAATAAAAGGATAAGAAAATACTAGAATTTTGACCGAACCAAGCAGGAGTCCAGTTGAGGAAGGATCATTTTTTATCATTAGAAGAATTCTTATGTCATGCCCCGAGCCTACACCCTAGACGTGGTCGTCACTCGAGAACGATTTCTGGCCCCAAGCGAACCCTTGGCCTAGCTCAACCCTCAGTGGAAGACTTACTCAATATAAGATAAACTCAAATATAAAGCTTTAACTCAATGTCTCAAATGATTAACTCAGAATATAATATAATATTCAACTAGAAGAAATATGCAACTCAAGTCTTTAAAACATTTAACAAAATAAATGAAACAAACTTCTCAAACTATATTGTTTATCTATATATGAAGCCTCTAAATGACAAAGATGGAAGGCGGGACAAGACCCATAACATCCTAACAAAGCTGAAAAGTAAATGGAATCCTCCGGAAGCAAGAAGGCTCACCAAAGCTAACTTGAACTGATGTGGTATCAACGAAGCACCTGTTGATGACCTTGGTTACTTATATTTGCATCATGAAACGATGCAGGCTAAATGACATCAGTACATTGAATGTACGAGAATGTAAAGGGAACTCTGAACATAACATAAAAGCTTGAACTTGGAAAGAATGAAACATACTCACCTGGACTCTACTCAACTCAACCTCAACTCATGGATACTCAACTCAATACAATATAAAAACAACAATAAAGATGCAATTTATATAAAGCACATAAAACAATAGATAACAACTCAATGTATTTAAAAATACAATAATAACTCTTATTTGTATGTAAAGATAAAAAAAAATACTCAATTTGGGAGATTCTCTAACCGACAACCATCACTATTAGATATGTGATGATACAACGTCTCACCCACGCTGCCAGAACTGTCCTATACCTTGCCGGAGTATAAGACATCCTCAACTAAGTGGATCTACTAAGCTATTCTCAAAAATCAATAAGAAATCATCTAAAAGTATGACCCTTTCTACCCACATTGGCGTACATGGTTTATGAGGACTTTGAGTTGTCTGAACTAGTCCCTATATCAGTGCTCAATACTAATATCAATAATATAACTCATGATCATATGTTTAAAAACATTTCCTCATCCTCAAACTTTGAGATTATTACTCAAAAGGGTTCTCTTAAAAGAGACGACGCTCAAAACTCCTCATATCTCATTTGGAAATCAAAGTTTCCTCTCTTTTTAAATGTAAAATATTTACTCTTGGGAATACTTAGTTCCCATATATTCATTTTGAAAAATGAAACTCAACTCCCCTCATCCTCATACTCAAGTACTCAATTCTTAAAACAAGTTTAAAAAGTTTGTAAAAGACTTCTCAAAATGACTCGAAAGAACTCCCTTGAACTTTACTCTTAACTCTATCTTGAATTTGAAATGTGAATTCAAGAATTATGCTTTGGAATGTAGGACCTCTCAATGATTTAGGAAGGTTAAGATACATAAGAACGAGCGAAGACCTAAATTAAAGAACACTGGCGCGACGCGAAGATGGAATTAAATTTTGGAATAATTTTTTGAGGCTGAGGACTCTATATCCTCTCCATGACGCGGAGAAGGGGTAATTATCTGGGGACTAAGATTCTAAGCTCATCCACGACGCGGACCTGGGCACAATTATTTGCCCGATCTTTTTTTCTCCTTCCCAATCTCAATTCAACTCATACCCACTACAAATCTAAGGTTAAAATACACAAATTCTCATAATCCAGGACATTTTCAGCGAAAACCCACACCAGAACTACACTCATTCGCAACTTTCACCTTAAGAACTCAACAAGAACTTCATTATCAAAGAACGAAACACAACCTTAAAAACTCAAAGCATTCAACCTCAAGAATGAAATTATGGATAAAAATCACATGATTGATGTGTGGTTGAACGAACCCAACGCTATGGAAGCTTACATACCTCTTAGGAATGAAACCCTTGGCGAAATTCCTCGACAAATCTCAAGAATCTTGACGAACGCCTTGAACCTCTCATCTTTTCTCCTCTTGAACTTCTCTCAAAACCCCAAGCGTATTTTAGGATTGGAAAACTGACCCAAATCAGTTTAGACCCCTAAAATATTATTAAAAACTTTTAAAACTGGTGGGGTAAGGAAAATACCAAATTACCCCTCATTAATTCAGGTAAATTTCCTTAACTGGACAGGTTGACTTCAAACGGGCACATCTCCCTCGTCTGAACTCAGAAGTTAACAAACTCGATAGCGTTGGAAAGAGGATTCAACTACCTTTCATTTGATATCTTATGTGCCAACTAACTTATCATGTACTGAAAGTTATGATCATTTGAAGTTACCCAAAACTCACAACTTAAGCTTAACTTGAACAAATCTCAAATTAGCTCTTTCCAAATTAATTCTTTCTAAATTTAGCTCTTTGCTAAGGCGGGATGTTACATCTTATTAGCCGTATTCATATTTGTTTCCATTTGTCATCATAAACTATAAAACATTTCAACATGTTAGTATAAGTGATGATTTCTCATCGCGTTTACTTTGGTTCTACAGGGGAATAATAGTTTGAATCCACAAAATAGTAAAAGCTAGAGATGGACTCGCTAGCTAGTTCTAAATTAATGGATTTAGCCAATTAATTACATTAATAATAATCTTAACTCACAACAAACTACATGAACTTCCCTAAATAATGATTTTAAAAAGTGAATATGTATTAATTAATCGTAGAAAACTTATCACTCAAGTGTGAATGCAGTTATTATAATAGTAAAAAATATTTTTTGCAGATTATTGTTCGACATTAAATTTTCAATAAATGCAGACAATAAAAATTGTCACCTTCGTTTCAAAATAAGTTGTTTTAATCTTTTTACTTTGTTTTAAGATATGTAGTTTTTCACAAATCAATATGAAATTGAAAATTTTCTTTCAGATTTATCCTTACTAAAATAAATAAATTTTACATAAACAACAAACCATTAAAGAGATACTTCATTTTAAGACATTTGATTAAAAGTTTGTAATGAAGAACATATTTTGCTTTCTTAGAGTAAGTAGTCTTCTTAAAGAGTCTATTCAAACTAAAAACATCGCGTAATGTTAAATAGAGGGAGTACTAGTATTATATACCTTTATTTGAGTACGCCTATTTTGGAACCAAAATTTGACCTGCGAATGCTCTAACTCTAGTTTTCCACTGAGCTCCTTCTTTTCTTATGATCCGGCTGAGGACACTCCTTAAAATAACTTAATCACAAAAATAACTAAAGGTTAATACCATAAACACTAAAAAAAAATGTATTTAGATATGATGAGATATTTTATGCATCAATTTCCTTGATTGTTGCATGGTGTGATGATGATTGTGCATTTTCTTATTCGGATGCTCATCATTATTATCATCTTATTGATTGTCATAATAGTCGAATTAGCAGTTTTATTTGTCATCTGTAAGAAGATGCATTATTTCATTTTTATATATTATCTTTGAACCAATAGTTGGTGGATTAAACTGTTTCGTCAACATGCTATTCGACTGACATATACAAATGGCAAAATGTTTGTAAGATATAATTTACATATCAATATTGTACATCCCTATATGGAATTTCAAGATTTTCAAGACGCGAAATTGAAATTTTAAACCGAGTGCAGAAGAATCTTAATCATCTTACAAAAACGCTTGATAATAATAGTAGCGAGATTAACTTAAAAATAGACTAAATTCAAACCTCCATAGATGCCTGACATACATAGAAAACTTCTAAAAAAATTAAAAAAATTATTTGTAATTTTAGCTAATCGAGCTGGAGTTGAGATGAAGAATGAATAAACCTGGATCATTTCGATCATCATAGAATTCTGATTAGCGAATTCAAACCAAAACAGTAGTTAAAGGTTCGAAGAATTTAGCCATTTTATAACAATCATAGGTAGTAACAGTAATATCAAGATTATTAATCAATTAGAAACCAAGTGAAATTCTTTCTCATTTCTTTTCTAGACAAGAAACTAGAAACAACACAAATTCCTTAGAAAAATTCATTAGATTCAATGACATATTGAAGGAACTTAATGATAAAGTATAAGAAAAATTTAGGATTTCAACCTAACCAAGTGGGAGTTCAGATTAAGAAGGATCATTTTCGATCATTGAAGAATCCTTATGAGCTGAATTTATGATTTCATCCACTGATCAGCCAAAACCCTAAAATAGTACAATATGCTAGTATAAGAAAGTCAACTGTATATTTTTTTGGTGACTCGAACTCATAATTTTAAGGTTGGAACTGGAGGGTGCTTACTAGACGAACAACCTCCTCTTATCTACTTGTAATAATATCTAGTTCAGTAATATAGTTTTTTTAATCATTTCATTGGTTGTTCACACAAAGATAATGTCAACAAACCAATAAAAAACTAAAAGTATTGTTGAGTTATGACCTCCGTTAATCTCCTAAGAAACACGTACAAGCGATGTACCATTTAACGAATTGATAATATGAAGTTAAGAATAATAGTAACTAAACAATGCAATAATTTTAACTTCATCTTCAATAAACAGCTTCGAGTTACAACAGATTACACAACTCTATGGAATTATAAACTACTTTGCTCAATTATTGACAGTGTTTTGCTTGTCTCTCGCTTATGTTCCCAGACGATCTCCAAGTTTCCCCCAACTAGAAGATCACACTTCACTCAAATAATCACCTAAACTACTTTGCTCAATTATTCCCCGTAACACTCAGAATAAGTAATCAAAACTCTCTCAATTATTGACAGTGTTTTGCTTGTCTCTTGCTCGTAAGTGCGCGCATTTCCACGAAGAAAATCTCGCCCTATTTGTAGATTTGAACTCCACTCCTCAGACCATTTTCAACTTGAACTTGCTTCGTCTTTCGTTTAGAACTTGAAACCTTACAAGGCTATACCTACGCTTCCTACTTTGTTCAGAACTCCTACTTGATTGCGACTCTTTTTGTATTCCTTCTCCTAGTCATATTTGGTGAACACAGATCACGTTGACACAACTTGTTCAATGCAACTTTGTCAGTCTTCAAAATACTAATTTATGTGCATATACCAAATTCCCCATTTTTGATGATGACAAACTTTATTAGCAGTTTCATGTGCATTGAACATATCTGCATTGAACCACAATCATTTCCCCCTTTTAACATCATTAAAACAAACCTGGAACTAGACGATGTATCATACGATAAAATAATATACCTTCTTAAGTGAAAAACCACTAGCACAAGAACAAAAAACACTTAGTTAACTATAACAATGTTCATAATTAAAACAGAAAGCAAGCAGAATCAGAACCAAACATCAGTAAAACACCAACGCAGTCATCAAGTCAGATAAGTACATCACTTGCTTAACAAAAAAACTAGAAGGCAAAACACATGAAATAGTGTGCAAAAGTATTAAGGTAGCTTGGAGGAAGGTCTAGGAGCTTGAAATAAGGCAAGCTGTGTTTTAAGTAGCTCAAAGAGGCCCTTTATATCTGTTGAATTCATGGATTGTTCAGTCTCCTAGACTTGAGCAACTCAGCTTTCAAATGGGAATTCTCCTCAATCAACCCAGCCTGTTCTACCCTATATGTCAGATGCAATTTATCCCTGGCAGCTGAATGTGACAACTGAAGAGCCGCTATTTCATTCTCATTTGTTTCCAACTGAGATCGTAATCGTTGTAATGGTGCATTAGCACCTCTCTAAGGAGCAGGTACAACAACCTAATTCACAGTTCCAAAACATCTTTGGTAGTCTAAACTAGCCATGTTTGCACAGGAATATGTAAGAACTCAAAAATCTCTCCTAACCAGAACCCATATCCTAGGGAATGTATCTTCTTATCCTCCACACATATGCATACATGTGACACAACATCAGTTGAGGTACGTTAATAGGCTTTCGAGAGAGTAACAGTTCCATGAGTGTGATGTCTAAATAGTTAGCCTCAGTTCGTTTCTACTTCATGGGCAAAAGTATTGTGTGCACCACATCAAAAAGAAGGTTGTCTAACAACAACATAGAACCTTTATCAATACAATGGAAATCCTCCGGAGTAGGATCATTTGAAAACTTGCGAGATATTTCAAGAGTAATTGGCTAACCATCTAGAGTGGGACAATTTCTTTTCACATAATGACACCAACTCGAGTTAGGAATACCCAGTATCTGGTAAATAACATCAGCCTTGAGAAATACAGGCATCCTACTTACAACACTAGAGATCAAGATAGGTGACCCTGAAGCATTTATATAGAACGGTCTTGTTTCTTCTCTAACCATTTTCCTCCTCTTATTCCCTTGGAGGAACAAGTTAGTCAAACCCTGTGCCTATAATATAAGCAACAATTCTCCCATCTCGTCCCCGCCAAACCCAATGATTATCATGCCCCTTATTACACTTCTTTGAGTGAAATTTAGTATTCTGTGTGAGCAAGCATCGAGGTAGTCCTCAATATTTTTAGTAATTCCCTTATCACTTAAATTTTCTTCACCCCCTCCCTCATCATTATCATGTACTCCTAGAGTTTCAAATGAAACTACCCAACTTTTGACCCCAGTACTATCAGAACTTTCATCCACCAGACCCCTTTTTTCCACCGTACGTCAGACTTGTTTCTTATGTGTAGGTAAAACAATCTTTCGTTTACCCTTTCGAGTTATATCAAACTCAGAAGTCTCATCATGTATAGTAATGGGATCAACTGCATGGAAAGATTTACCTCTTGCAGAGTGTGGGTTTTTAGCCACCATAAGAATTAGTCCTTCGTCTGGTGCTTTTTTCACTGACCAAGTGAACTGCACAGGAACTGCCATGGAGGGTGTGGGTTGTGCTTCTTCCTGATGTTCATCCATGGGATAACAACTAGCTTTCTGAAGCTTTTCAAATACGAGACCTTAATAATTTGGATACCAAGTAAGCAATTAGAGGGATATCGTCAGTCTGTGATCTGGAATTTTTAACTTGTCCCTTTGAAGAGAGATCTGATTCCCCCTTTTTCCTAGCACTGGTGTCATCAAAGTCTTGTTCTCTCTCACAAAGTAAAACCCCATTTTATAGAATAATTTCTCTTTCGTAGTGAACACTAGATTCCCCATGACAGAAGCCTATATCAATAGGTGGGCATGCACTGTGATATACACCCAAATCATCTATGTATAATAATTGGGGGGTGATAACAACTTCGGGTGAATGCTGGAAAGGTACCATGGCTAGTTCAGTATTAGTGAGTGATGATGATGTTGTTAGAGATGAGTCCATGGTGTTTCAAAGATGATTTGATCTTAAAAAGTCTTTTAGAGAAGAGTGACGATTTCTTTTGGTAGAGAGAAGAGAAGGTGAAAAGTTTATTTGGTCTTGGAGAGAGGGATGATTTGATTTAGATATGAAGTGGGAAAGACTTTTTGGCGGTTTTTTAAGTAGACTAGGCATAATTGCCCATCAGGCACGTGGGAAGGAGCTTATGCTTTAAGCCTTAAAATTTCAATTTGTAAAACAAGGTTTAATGTACATACCTGAACCTGATTTCCATGATGAGTATTAAGAGTTCAGCTCCAAATTCTTCCTCCTATCTTATGTGATTGGTAAAGAAATAGTTATAGTGCATGAGTATTTATGAGCTCAAGATAATAGGATAAAACACAAATAAGAGTGAGCATAAAGTTATTAGAGATTTCAGTATTATTATCCATTTGAGTTGGAGATCTCATGTAATATTTATCAGATCCAACCTGTTCCTTTCAAAGTTTTCCCTTGCTAATGCCTTAGTGAAGATGTCAGCATTTGTTTCTCAGTAGCACAAAATTGTATAGAGATCCTCTTATTTTCTTCATTGTCCCTTAGAAAGTGATGCCGGATGTCGATATGTTTTGTTCTCTTATGTTGAACAGGGTTCTTTGCGATGTAAATTGCACTTGTGTTATCACAATGGATAGGAACACAATCAATGTTTAGACCAAAATCTTTGAGTTATTGTTTGATCCATAGTAATTGAGTACAACATGAGGCAGTTGTTATATTCAGCTTCAGCAGTGGATAGTGCAACAGAGTTTTGTTTCTTTGATCCCCAATATATTAAGCATGGACCCAAAAACTGAACCATACATGTAGTACTTTTTCTATCTGCTAAATAACCAGCATAGTTGGCATCAACATACCCTACCAACCCAAAATTACTTCCTTTTGGATACCGTAGGCCTAAGTATGTGGTCCCTTTTTAAGTATTGAAGAATCCTTTTAAGAGCTTGAAGATGAAATTCCTTGTGGTTGGCTTGAAAAAGAGCACATAATCCTACACTAAACACAATATCAAGCATGTTGGTTGTAAGGTATAATAGAGATCCAATCATTCCTCTATACAGTGTTTGTTCCACATAAGAACTTATTCCGTCTAGATCCAATTTTGTGGCAGTAGCAATTGGGGTATCGATTTGTTTCGCATCTTCCATTTTCAATCTTTTGAGGAGTTCTTTAACATATTTTTGCTGATGAATTAGCATTCTTGATGATGTTTGCTTGATTTGTAGTCCTAAAAAGTAGTTTAATTCTCCAATCATACTCATCTCAAACTCATTGCTCATAAGAGTGGTAAATTCGTTTGTGAGTGTTGTATTTGTGTCTCCAAAAATAATGTCGTCCACATATACTTGTACAATTAGTAAGTCTTTTCCTTTGTTTTTGAGAAAAGGTGTATTGTCAATGGGATCTACAGATGTAGTGACTGGTGAAACGCTTCTTCTTCTTCCATGAAGATTCAGAGAAAATCGATCTTGGATGGAACTTTACCTCTTGAGTAGCTATGACTTAACAAATACTTTGACAATTTGTCATACCATGCTCTTGGTGCTTGTTTTATCCCATAAAGAGCTTTATCAATCTTATAAACATGATCTGGATAGTCATTGTTCTTAAAGCTAGTGGTTGTTTAACGAACACTTACTCTTCTAATAACCCATTAAGGAATGCTAATGCACTTTTCACGTCCATCTGATACATGTAAACTCCATGTGAGTAGCAAATGATATGAGTAATTTGATTGCTTCCAACCTTGCTATAAGGGCTAATGTTTCATCATAATCTATGCCTTCTTCTTGATTGTACCCTTGAACCACTAACCTTGCTTTGTTTCTTGTTAGAGTTCCATGTTCATCCAATTTGTTTCTAAACACCCATTTTTTCCTATTATGGTCCTATTTGCTGGTTTTGGAACAAGATGTCATACTTTACTTATTTTGAATTGGTTCAGTTCTTCCTCCATGGCTATAATCCAGTCATCATCTCTAAGAGCTTCACTGATCTTCTTTGTTCCATCATAGATAAAAATGCATTGAAAGCACAATGATTTTTATCCCTGATCTAGTGGTTATTCCAAAAGCAAGATCAGTAAGTATATTGTCCAGTGGGTGTGATCCTTGGTATTTATAGTCTTTTAGGACCAGATTTTGTTGCTCTGTATTTAGAGTGTCAGCAATTTCACTTCATTGTTCTTCTGGAGTCCCTCTTGAGTTTTCATCCTAATCATCATGGGAGTTAACAGTGATTTCATTGTCTGCGTAAAATGGACCTGGTTCTTTTACCCGTTCCAGTGTAACTTCGGTGTGTATTGTTACTGGTTCATCATTTTCCTGCAAGTTCTGATTAGACATAGTATTTCTTTCATCAAATACAACATGAACATTTCTTCTACACACATCGTTCGTTTGTTTAATATCCTATAGGTTTTGCTATGCATAGAATATCCTAAAAAGATCCCCTCATCACTTCTTGCATCAAATTTTCCTAACAATTTTTTTCCGTTATTGTGAATGAAACATTTACACCCAAAAGTTCTTAGATGAGAGATGTTGGGTTTTCTGCCTTTTAGTAATTCATATTGGGTTTTCTCTAAAATAATTCAAGACATACGTCTATTGATAGTATAGCATGCGGCATATATAACTTCGGCCCATAATTGGTTTGTGATTTTGTTAGCAATCATCATGGTTCTAGCCATTTCTTGCAAGGTTCTGTTGTTTCTTTCAACAACATCATTTTGTTGAGGTGTTCTAGGAGAAGAGAAGTTGTGATCGATTCCATGAATATCATAATATTGGGCAAATTTTAAGTTTTCTAATTCAGTTCCATGATCAGATCTAATTGATGCCAATTGTTTGTCAAATTTCTTTTGAAGTTTTCTTATTAGTGAACAGAAGGCTTCAAATGCATCATCGTTGGATATCAAGAAATGGTATAATACAAGAACATACCTTTTTCCTCCCCTGCTTTTGTCTCTCATAGTCCCACATAGAGCCAAGTGTACTAGATCTAAGGACCTGGTTGAGTTTATGACCTATTTTGATATAAAGGATGATTTTACCTGTTTCCCTGAGCGCAGGCCTTACAAATCTTTTCTTCTTTAAACTTAGTTTTAGGAAGTCCTATAACCAAGTCCTTAGAGATAAGTTTGTTTAGGTGTACGTGACTTGCATGACCTAGGCATTTGTGCCAGAGTAGAGGATCCCTGTCTAACACACTTAAACATACTAGATTTTCATTAGATATTTTTGAGAAGTCTACAATGTAAACATTTTTTTCTCTTTTCCCAGTTAAGACAACTTCCTTTATTTTGAGATTAATAACTTCAACATTAATAGAAGGGAAGATTACCTTGTTTCCTTTGTAGCATAGTTGTGATATACTCAGAAGGTTATGGTTCAGACCTTCCACATGATATACTTTGCTGATTGAGTGTTCATCGGATCTTCCAATCTTTCCAACGTCTTTGATTTGACCCTTTTTCTACCACCAAATACTACCATTCCGCCTTTTCCTTATTCAAATGAGAGAAACTTTGATTTATCTCCTATCATATGTCTTGACCAAGCGCTATTCATATACCATTGTTGCTTTCTTTCTCTTACTTTTTCCTAAAAAAGATTCAAAGGTTAGATTTAGGAACTCATATTAACTTGGGTCCTTTGCTTTGATCGAAAGGATGAATCAAATCTATGTTTATCCAATTAGGTAGCTTTGTTTTCTTTTGAATGTATTTGTTCTTTTGATGTGTTTTAAGGGTACTCGTGGTTTTGGTTTTTTTTAAATGGCAATTCTAGACTTTGGACAACTGATTCTAGTGTGACCAAAGTTACCACAGAGGATACATAATGAAGAGGCATCATTTTTAGTTTGTTCAAAACCTATTCCAGCTCTTATATTTCGGGTGTTGTATCCTAGATTTGTTAGAATCATGGAGGATTTTGTCCATTTATTGGCTCTTTCAAACTCTTACTTAACCTTAGCTAGTTCAAGATTTATTCTCCTAGAGTTCTCCTTTTCTAGGGATAATTCATTTTTAAGCCTTTCGACACCATGTTCATATTTTGGTTTGTCACACACTTTGTCTTTACCAATGACCTTTTGTTTTAAAATTTCGGTTTTTAGAGAAAGATTACAAGAATCAAGTTGTTGGGTTTTTTGTGACAACAGTTTGTTTTTCTCCTTTAGTTTGGTATTGAGTTTTTTGAGATCGATGTACTCAAATTTCAAACTAGCCATGGAGGCAAGCAACTGATTCTTGTTTTTAATTTGATCTTGAATCGTCTCAGTAAGTGTGAGCATTAGGGAAGATAACTTTTTCTTAGAAAGTAACTTGAATTTGTCCTTGAGATCAGATATGTTTACCTTTTTTTCTTCGGAATCTGAATCAGCTTCTAGGTCTGACTCTTCTACCGCCATTAAGGCAATGCCATTAGTTTCCTCTTCATAGTTTTCTAAACTTGTTCCCTAGGCTGCATACATAGCTTGTTCCTTATCTTTGATCTTTCTTTTGTTTGCAAATTCCTTCTTCTCTTTTTCAGCTCTTTCTTTTCTTCATTATGTTTCCCACATAGGGCAATCATTAACTAGATGATCAGTTTTGCCACATTTGTAACAACCACCATTTTGGGATTTTTCTGTGTTCTTCTCCTTTGCTATGTGGTACCTTATTTCCGTAGTTCATTCCCTTTTTGAAGAGCCTCTTGAAGTTCTTACTGATTAGGGCTAAATCTTCATCATCTAGATTTGATTCATCACTTACAATTGCTTTAAGTCCAAGATTCTTCTCTTTGTTACTCTCGCTTACTTTATCAACATTCATCTCGTATGTTTTGAGGTTCCCCACCAGTTCATCCAGAGTCATATTTGTTAGATCCTTGGGTTCTCTAATTGCAGTGACTTTGATTTCCCATGACCTAGGTAAAGTCCTGAGTACTTTATCTACATGTTCCTTAGTTGTGTATATTATTTCCAAACAAATTAACTCATTTACTACAGTGGTAAATCTGATGTTCATGTCTTGGAGTGATTCTCCATTTTTCATCTTAAAAGCTTTATATTCAGAACAAAGTCTAGCAATTCTGAATTTTCAGACTTGGGTGGTACCTTCATGAGCATTCAGCAGAGTATCCCATGTTTGTTTTGCGGAAGTAAAGCTCGAGATACGATTAAAATCATCAAGTCCAAGTCCACACACCATAATGCACTTAGCCTTAGCATTTTTTCCCAGCATCTTATAGTCAGCTTCTCCGTATTGCTCCTTTGGTTTTGGAACATTATTTCCTTCACTGTCCTTGTTGGTTGGAGTTAAAGTTCCGTCAGTGATTCTATCCCATAATTCGTAGTCTTCAGCTTGAATGAAGTCCTCCATTCTTGCCTTCCACCAGTAGTATTAACCATTAAAAAGTGGTGGTACGTTGATGTTTTGCCCTTGACCATGTCCAAGAGGAGATGCAGAATTCATAGTGATCTTACCTTGAGTTATTAGACTCTTGTTAAGATGACCTGCTCTAATACTACTTGTTATATTATGACCTATGTTAATCTCCCAAGGGACACATACAGGTGATGTACCATTTAACGAATTGAAAATATGAAGTTAAGAATAATAGTAACTAAACAATGCAATAATTTGAACTTCAACTTCAATAAACAACTTTGAGTTACAACAGATTACAGAACTCTGTAATCCTATGGAATTATAAACTCGAATTCTGTAACCCAAAACACAAGCCGCCAAGGCTTATGTTCCCAGACGATTTCCAGGTTTCCCCCAACTAGAATATCACCCTTCACTCACATGATCACCTAAACTACTTAGCTCAATTATTCCTCGTAGCACTCAGAATAAGTAATAAAAACTCTCTCAATTATTGATAGTGTTTTGCTTGTCTCTCTCGTAAGTGCACGCATTTCCATGAAAAAAAGCTTTCCCTATTTATGGATTTGAACTCCACTTCTCAAACCGTTTTCAACTCAAACTTGCTTCCTCTTCCGTTTAGAACTTGTAACCTTACAAGGTTATACCTACGCTTCCTACTTTGTTTAGAACTCCTACTTGATTGCGACTCTTTTTATTTTCCTTGTCCTAGTCATATTTGGTGAACACAGATCATATTGACACAACTTGTCCCATGCAGCTTTGTCGGTCTTCAAAATACTAATTTATGTGCATCTAACAAGTATCATATATATAAATTTCCATTAGATAGTTTTCCTCTAAAAAAACAAAAAATTCCCTCAGATAGTTTTCCTCTAAAAAAAAACAAAAAGAAATATCACCCTCTAGAAAATTTAGAGGTTTCTTTTGGACAAAATGGGTGAAAGAAAACTCATTGATGAAATCCTACATATCATGAATGGAAACCTTGGCTTGAATTCTTGAATGGAGACTTGAAGCTTGGGAACCATTTATGGTTCTCAATTGAGAGGAACATTTTAAGAGAATAAATCTAATTTGAAGAGTTGTTTGTGTGAGGTTTAGGCTGATTAAAAATCCCCTAATCCCACTTAGAATGATTAAAATGAAATAGTCGAGGGATTAAAAGTGTGAGAGAAGACCAAAAAGATCCTGACTTAAAAACTGTTAGAGGCCTTATACGGATTCCTTTTGCAGACCGTAGAACAATACACGGGCCATAAAGTGACCGTAGAAATATAGGAATTATGTGTTTCTGAAGTTTCATTCTATGGCACCTTCAAAGGTCCGTAGATCGATATACAGTCCGTAGAAGTCTCCGTAAAAGTCAGAGTTTTCCTATGTCTGAAATCTTGTTTTAGGGACCGATCTGTGGCCTGTGAAAATTTCTACGTTCCATAGAAGAGTCCATGAAACTCTTCAACACAATATCCAGTTATAAACTCTAATCTATGGATCCCTTCACGTTTTGTGGTTCCTTCTACATTTCGTAAAATGGTTCGTAAAGTCTAATCTAAGAGGTCAACTACTTTGTTGTGCTCTCTATAGGTATGCGAGAGTTTTGGATCTCCAATAGTTGTATCAATGACCTGCATTCACAACTTATAGAGCTATAAGATTCATGGTCATTGTTGATACAATTTATTACCTTGATTGAGTCTGTGGAGATTTCCAAAGGGATCAAGTTGTTATCCTTGGCAATCTTAAACCCCTTCAGAAGAGCTAATAATTATGTCAGAGTACTAGTACTATTTGGAATACCCTTCCTGAAACTTAGTATCTAATCATTTCTATTATTACGTATAACTCCTCAAATACGCCCTACACCAGGATTACCTAAGGAGGAACCATCAATATTGAGTTTATAATGTCCAAGTAATGGAGGTTGGCATTTTATGTTAATAGTATGATCAATAAAAGTATCTTTCTTAAAAATTAAAATGGCATATTCAGTAGCATTTCCTATGATATCATAAGTATTGATGAATGTATTCTTCTTAAAGAGATTGTCATTTCTAGCTAACCAAAAACAAATTTGAAAAAGTTCCTTCCAAGATAAGAAGTTGTAAAGGGACCGTTCTTAATTAAATTTAAGGTGTTGTACCATTCATCAAAAGAAAATGTGACATTGTTGAGTGGAGTGAGATTAGAGCTATTCTGGATGATTGTATTCCAGAATATTTTTACAATGCAGCAATAAAAAATAATATGCTTGATGGCTTCATTTTCACTCCTGCAGAATGTGCAAGCAGGCGACGCACTCATGACAATAAAGTTAAGATATTGGTTAGTAGGTAATATGTTGTGGTGGAGGATCCAAATGAAGAACTTAATCATATTTGGAGCCTTAATCTTCCAAATCCAATTGAAGTTATTGTTACTGTTGTGAGCAGAGCTATCCTCTTTGGAGTCTAAGAATGTGTAAACATATTTTGTTGTGAATAGACCATCCGAAGTTAGAAGCCAATGGAGCTCGTGCTAGGGACATAAGTATTTTGTAGAGAGAAAATGAGGGACTGAGTAAGGAGAAGGATAATCTATTAAAATTCTAAACATCATTGATGAAAAGGTCTTTAATTTTAATATTTTCCTCGTCTCAATTTAGAAGACCTTGAATAAAATTTCCAACGTTATTATGAAAAGGTATCCAAATATCGTGCAAAAAGTTAATTGAACAACTGTTATTGACGACCCATGAGGTAGCTTTGTTACAAGTTTTCCATCCATTGAGGATACACTTCCAGGTGGATGATGAATTAGCTCTAGATTATCTGTTAGGAGTGCAATATTTCGAGATAAGGACATAAGTCCATGGAGTTTTAGGATTCTTGAAAAGCCTCTATGCCAAGCTAGCATGCATGACACTATTCTTGACGTCTGCCTTATGCATGGCAAACCCTCCATCTTTAGGTTTTCTAATGGTATCCCAACTCACAAGATGAAGTTTTTTTGTGTGTGTTGGTAGTACCCCAAACAAAGTTCCTTCGAAGCCTATTGATTTGGTTTGTTATTTTATGATGAAGACTAATGTATTTCATTACATGATTCAGTATGCTACATAGGGAAGCTTTAGCAAGATTCGTGCGACCAACGATATTCAAAAATTTCATCTCCCAACTAGTAAGTTTAGAGTGTGAAAGGTTTTCTCACAAATTAAGGGATCATGGCTTGGTGAAAGGTTTTCTCACTTAGACTTGATTTAAGATTTAATGAGCTACTCTATGATGTTTAAGTCTGGATTAGTGTTTGAATTGTACATTTTCATGTATGGAAATGACTATTCGATTGGAATTTAACTTAGCACCGAGAGAACTTTGAGGTGGAAGCTCAAATAGGGTAGTCTATAGTAGCAACCTCTAGTTCCAAACTATGTGCCCCCGTAGGTTTGCATTAGATGGCCTAGATAGTGGATCCACATATAACATATGATATGATACAGAGTCCTACCTTGGCAAACAGACTCTCCCTTCTCAGTGTGGGAGTTACATCGGTTTTCATGTTATGACTCGTATGGTCTATTATCAGTTTAAGCTAATATCCCACAAAATGAACTAAGTTAGATATAAGTGTCAAAAACACACCTAAACTATCCTCTCTCTTTTAGTTTCATACCTAAACTATCACTTTTTAGTTTGAGAAACACACATCAATGGTGGGTGTAATGCACTCTCTTTTATTTGAAAAAACTTTGACACATGTCATTCCACATGGATAAAATATTTCACCTTGATAAAAATTAAATAATAAAATATTAACATTAATTAAAAATTAAAGATTAAAGTATTAATATCCATAAAAAAATTGTTTTTAAATAAAACAAAATTTAAATTATTTTTCTTACCTCACTCCACCACCTCCTCCACGTATCTCCCCCCCCCCCCCCCGACAATCCCCCATCCTCTTTTTAAAACATTTCTTTTATAAAATATATTTTAATAATCCATACTTCACCTCCCCCCCCCCTCCCAAAAAAAAACCACCCATTCATCCCCTCCCCCCCCAAAAAAAATTGATATTATTTTATTTTTTAAAAAATAAAACCTTTACCCATACTATTTAACCCTCCGCTCCTAACTTTATTTTTTTACATTTTTCTCATTTTGTGTTAGATATGTACGTACATATATTTTAGAAAAAAAATTCTACTAGTGTACCAAATATAACATAAATAAATAAAACATTAGAAAATATCTTGCGGCGGCAAGTAAAAAATATTTTCGATATGTATATATCTAACACAAAGTGAGAAAAAAATTGGAAGCGAAGGGTTAGGTGGGGTGGGTAGAATTATTTTTTTACAGAAGTAAAATAATATCTAAATTAGTATTTGAGGGGGTGGGGAGGAGGAGATGAAGTAAAAAAATTAAATACTTTTATAAAAGAAATTTAAACAAAAAAAATGACAGGGGGTTTGGTTGGGGGGGGGGGGGGGGATGAGAGGAAGTGATGGAGCGGGTAAGGAAAATATTTTACATTTTATTATATAAAAGAAATATTATTTTTTGGATAATAATTTTTAAATTTTTAATTTTAAATAATACTAATAATTTATTTAATTTTTGTCAAGGTTGAATGTTTTGTCCATGTGGAGTGGAATGTGACAATTTTTTTAAAATAAAAGAGAGAATGTATTACACACACCATGATGATAGTGATATAAAAGAGAGAGTTGTGTTTCTCAAACTAAAAAGAGATAGTTTAGGTATGAAACTCACACTCTCACTAGTTTAGGTATGAAAATAAAAAAAAAGGTATAGTTTAGGTGTGTTTTTGACATTTATCTCAATGTTTTATGAAGTTTCCTTTATGATTTTAAGATGCATTGACCATGTTTGTGATTTGGCATTCTTCTTCTTAAATGATTTTACTATGTTAGTATGGTCATGCATATCGTATTTTCGATTATATCCTCTTATGATCATGTTTCATGTTTTATTGCATTTCTCTTATACTTAGTACATTCCATGTACTATTGCATACTTGTGCCTACACTATTTCACTAATGTAGGTCGTGATGATTCCTTTCCCTCCATTTGTGGCTAGTGGATTACATTGTAGGTTTGAAGACTTAGTGAGTCCTCATACTCCGAGGACAATGTCGCCTTTATTGTTTTCATATTTCTTTACCTTTCAAATGTTGTACGTGGTTTACGGGTTACTCCGGACACTTCTTTGATGTAATAGATGGCTTGTCAAGACTATGTTAGACTTTCGCTTTTAAATGTCAAAATATTTACTTCTTATGAGATTTCTTAGTTTTCTCTATTATGTTGTGTATATGAATGTCAAGTGGTTTGTGTAGGCCTTCCTAGTGTCTTATACGTCATGTCACGTCTAGAGTGTACTTTGGATCGTGACAGAATACAATCACACTTGTAAAATACAAACTTATATGACAAGTTCATTGCATGAGTTTGATAACCCAAAAATATCATTGACCCTGCAATCGGACTATGCCCAATGATATAGAAAGAATAGTATCACTACAAACAACACATATGAGTAAACATCATCTGTCGATCTGAATCCACCACATAATATCATGCAAATTTTCCAAAGAAACATTTAACTTGAAGATATAAATATAACCTCGATCCTTCAATCATCATCCTTACTACCCACTCTTAAACCCCAAACACTCTCTTTCGAAGCAATCCTACCTCCTTTCACTGCTAATCCACCATTGGAAGTTATTCCACCATATTTATCCAGTCATAGCCTAACCTTTTATTACATGAAGACCTCCTAGAACCACTCATTCTACTAACACCAGAATTCCCCTACTAATTCCATTTTCGAATCCAAATCCATCACTAACTCTTTTCGCCAGACCGCTAGTCTCATCTAAGCTCATATGCCAACAACTCTGGCCCTTGGCCTATTTAGTGAACCACCTGCAATGTTCTTACTGAATCACCTTGACTCAGCAGCTACATAAAATATGTCCAAAACCACCACAAGAATACATACATGATCTCGACACACCTATCATGTAATTTGGACCACCCAAGGATCCCCAAGACATCACCTATGGTTTTTAACTGGTAATGTCATTCTTTACAGGAATTCTTCCAACATTTATACATAAAACTCCAACGACTCATGGACCAACAAGTAATAGTTACATTACCAAGAATAAAATTTGGTTCACTCTAAACCAACACAAAAATGACAATCAAGCATGTACCAAGTATAGTACTCAAGCCAACCATATAGTAACATGTAGCAGTCGTCGTACCTGAACCAACAGATAGAACTACCATGAGTGGTGCCCAAGCCAACTAATAGATATTGCGTACTAGGTGTGGTACCCGAGAAAATAGATAGCATGTTCCAGGCGTGGTACATAAGCAAACTAAGAAATATTTTGTATTAGGCGGGGTACCCGAGCCAACCGATAATCTGTACCAGGTGTGGTACCCGAACCAATTGAGAATCTCACATCACAATGAGTATAATCACACTTGTAAAACATGAGCTAATAGGAAAAGTTCATGGCATGAGATTGATAACAAGATCATTTCACTTTCATCCCTTCTAATCCTCTAACCAAGTATTGTACAAGTAAAACTAACAAACCAATTAACATGCACACATAACGTAAATGGGAAACAATTCAGCCATAAACTACTTCAAACGACCCTTCCTAGACAGTTTTCCAAGCAAATAATCAGATTACCCACAGGTTACCACCCCTAGGATAACACCCAATAACTATTATAAAGTCAGCATTAGCTATTCAGGTACCTTATTATCCTAAACAACAATAATCAATATCTTTATCCTCCCAGATTTCGTATCTAAAGGCCTATACAAGAAATCTCCCAACAATTTACAATCTATTATGCAATTAAAGACAAGTTTAACAACTTAGTTTAGCCTACAGTAAGTGGATGCCAAGCAATTGCCAAATAACTCTAGATACAAACTCCTGGATTCATGGGGGTGAATCTAAACGGAAGCAGACGTGGAATTTTGGGTTTTGACCCTCTTTGCACTAGAATCCTCCCTCTTCAATGTTCCCAAACTTTGCGCCTAGGAGGGTTTCTAGAGTAGCCCTCGCCCCTTTTACCAAATGAAGAAGATTATTAAATATTGAAACTTGTGTTTTCTAGGTTCTGTCTCATCAGACCCACTATAGCGGCCATGCAGTCGCTACTGCGGCAGCAGGGGTATAGCGGAAAAATTCTCGTATGACATCATCCCATATCAAAATTCAAATTCTAAAGTTTTCGTCGTGTCACCTCAAATTTAATTTGGTAGTGTATTTCAAAAAAAAAATCTTGAATTTAGTACGCGGTGCCTTTGAATAACAACATAATAGGTCGTTACATTAATCAAGTCAATATAATGCATATCAAAATTATAAATAATTCCTTCTATTTTGAAATCAATACATCTACCTGTTTTCAAACAATTTTTATGTCAAATTCATACAAAAACGTACACACTTATTTCTCATTTAAAAACCCCAAAATAAGAACAGATTATCAAAAAGAAATTATATATATATATTCCACAATTCACATAATAAAAAACAAAGATACGAACCATTATTTCTCAAAAAATCTAGTTTCAGATCATTAAAAAAAAAAATTAAATCAAATTTTCAAAAATCAGAATGTTTACTTCTACAAAACATCAAATTCTTGATTAAAAACAACACAAATAATGAAATCACAACCGGAAAAAAAAATCCAAAAATCAAAAAACCAAAAGATTACCTGTAAAATTTCATGTATCTCCATGTTGGATCAATGTTGAATAAACACTATTGCTTTCTATTATGAAATTTGAAAGAAAAAAAAAATTGAATCGTAATCAATATGCAAAATCATTTGTTAATTCTAAAAAATAACTATGCATTGATTTTATTTATAAAAATCAAGAGTGAAAATACAAAAATAAACTAAAAATAAAATCATTCGTGACTATATAAAAATTGTATATACATTTCAAACAAAAAGGAATAGTGACCAAAATAGATTGTTACATACCAAGAAAATGGCATCATATAATTAATATTTTATTTGTTAATTCTTTTTTTTTTCAAGCATAATAAAAGTGAAGCTCCTGATCATCATAATTTCTTTTTGTTGAAATGAGATTATTATATTAGCTTTGCTTCATAACAAAAAAAATAGTAGAATAGTAAAGAACTACATGAGTAGCATTGTCAATACACATATATAGCTCAGTTATTTATACAAATTAAAGTTTTAAAAAATTCTAACAAAAGTAGCTAAGTTACTAATACAACTTAAAGTAAAATAAATAATAATAAAAGTAATCTTAAATTATGCTTTAAAAAAACTATTCCACCATCTTTCTTTGCTAGTAGATTTGCCACCATATTCCTCTCCATATGCCAAACTATTTATCATATGCTAACCAATTGAATAAAAAAATATTATTATGAATAAGTAAAATATCGTACCGATTAAAAAATAATTATATGGAAAAAAAGAAAGAAATCTAAACTACATGTAATATTTATGTAAATAATCTTTTCAATTCATATATACTAACAATACATAATAATCATCTCTTGGAATATAGCAAATATTGTAATCAAACTACATTATATTCCCACAAACTGACTATTAAAGAGAACAATCACATACTAACAACACATTATTTCTTATTACAAAGATTATTATTTTTAATCATACTTGCTTGGAGAATGATAATACATACATAAATCAAATATTAAGAAAGCATGTCTAAGTACATAAAAATAAAAGGAAAGATTTGAGAATAAAATATTTCTTACGCTCATTTACTTCTTTTTTGTTACATGTTAGTTAATTCAAAAACTAATATAATGAAGAAGAGAAGAATATATTCTCGACGTGAATCTTCATGAAATTAAATATACATTTATATAGGGAAAATTGAGGAAATGAAAAAACAAAGACTTGAGAATAAATATTTCTTATCTTCATGTACTTCTTTTTTAGTATGTGTTAGTTAATTCACATATTATGAAGAAGAGAAAGGATAATCTTGAATGTAAATCTTTATGAAACTTACAAATTAAAGTTTGAAGGTTATGAACATGAAAATTATAGGTGTCGTGAATATTATTACAAACCAAAAATTAAAAAGGTGCAAGTCATAAGTAATAAAAAGAATGTGAAGAGTTTTTCTTATAAATATTCCTTCATTAATAAAATATTTATTTGTACCAAATTAAGTAATTTGCTTTTATAATACTATTATTAATTTAAATAAGAAATAATGCCAAAAAAGAAAAGAAAAAAATGAAACATATTTTTCATTTTCTCGAAAGGAAGACAACAAAACATGGCCTTAGCATCTAAAACCCTTTTCCCTATTTTCATCAAGTTAGTGAGTGAGCTTCTGGGGACTTTGAATTAAAGGTGACATTAAGGTGTCAAAATAAAGGGGCAGTGACATAAGATTTAATTATTGAGTGTAGGTGACAATTATGTGATTAATGATTAAGGATTGTGGAGTTTCCCTCAAGTTTATAAATTGACAGTTTGGTCCATTGAATTAAATGATGGCACCAGCGAGCTGTACCAAAAGGGGAAATAAAAGATTTCCTCCTCCTCCTCCTCCTCCTCCTCCTTCTCCTTCTTCTTCTTCTTCTTCTTTTTCTTCTTCCTCTTCCTCTTCTTCTTCTCATACATTGTTGGTCTTGGCTGCTAGTCCTTGAGCTTTCTTCTTCTTCTTTTCTTCTTTTTGAATCAAATTTAGCTAATCTAATCAGTGGACCAGATTTTGTTCTGTATCAATTGAAATTACTTCATAAGTGATTTGGTTCACACACCATTGTTTTGGTAAGTAAAATTAATAGTTCTTTGAAATCATTCATCATCATTTGGGTACCTATAATTTTTTCAATAATTTGCATTCACATTTCCAACAGATGGCTATATATGTTACAACAATTGACTATTGGAACAAATTATAGTCTTATGTAGCAACAGAAAGGTTATTTCAATCGCAACAGAATAGACATATGTTGCAACAAATAACTTACACATGTAGCAACATATGACTGTCATATCACAACAGAATAGTCATATGTTGCAACATATGACTTATACATTTTGTCATAACATGTGATTTATGTTTCGCAACAGAATAGTTATATGTAGCAACATATGACTTACATTTCACAACAGAATAGTCATATGTTGCGACATATAACTTACACATGTTGCCACATGTGATTTATTTGTCACAACATAATAGTTATATGTAGCAACATATAACTTACATCTCACCACAGAATAGTCATATGTAGCAACATATGACTTACACATTTCTTCATTAGTACTATTTATTTTTTTAATTAATTTCTTCAGGTACAATAAATGAATGGATTATTTGTAGGTATTGATTGTCGTGGTGAATGGGTCGAGAAGAAAAATTGATATATTTGGCGTTGGAAGGACGATAAGAAATTGGGGGGGTCGATAGGGATAACTGTCGAAAGAAATATTTTGTATGATGATTTTGTGAATTTAGTCATCCAAAAATGTGGATACAATTGTCAACCGAAAGATCTTTTCTTGAGTTACATTCCCAGTTTTTTTTCATAATGAGAAGGTCTTACTATTTAAAATAACTGATCAGCCTAGTTTGTTTGTTTATTTGGGAGGAGCAAAGAGACCGCTTATATTAAGAGTCTACGTGGATAAAAATCTTATCAAGGAGGATCATAATCTAGAAGAAGACTAACAAGATATGTTAAATGATGAAATTTATGTTGTGGACATGAATAATCACGATGATGAAATTTGAAAAGATGAAGTGCCGGACTTTGAGAGCAACAATCCTTCTACACCTATTGTTGGCAGCAACATTCCATGTTCTTCTCAATCATCACGTGTGAATAATGTTCGAGATGATGAAACCATTTTTTATAAGGGAATGACATTCAAGAACAAGGAAGAACTGGCAAATTCATTGAAAATTGCTTGCTTGAAAAAAGATTTTAGACTGAAAAAGGTGATCAATTCTCGTAATGTGTTTTCTTTTAAATGTTCATATCCGGAGTGCAATTGGTGGCTGAGGGCTATGAAATTTACAAGTACCGATAGGTTTGTCTTTAGAATCTATGAAAAATACCATACGTGTGGTTCAGAGCATCTTACAAGCCATAATCCATTTGCCACAACAATAGGCATAGGTAAGTACTTTGAAAATAGGTTTCCCAATGGTAAAGGTCCATCCACAAGAGACATGTCAAATCAACTCCGCACAAAATTGGGTTTTAAGGTAAGCTATTGGTAGATTTATAATGGCATGGAGCATGCTAAGTCTAATGTTAGGGGAACACATGAGCACGGGTATGCAGTGCTTAATGCATACCGTTAGATGCTTGAAGTTGCAAATCCAGGAAGCAAGACGGCATTGTCGCTCGATGAAAATGGGAGGTTCAAGTACTTCTTTGTATCATATGCCGCTTGGATAACTAGTTTTCAAGAAATGAGAAAAGTAATAGTCATTGATGGGACATTCCTGAAGAGCAAGTATAAAGGAGTTTTGCTATCGGCGGTGGCACAAGATGTTGAGAATCATATAATTTCAGTGGCTTTCAACACAAGGAATGTGATGCCTCATATGAATATTTTTTTCAAATATGAGAAGCTTTGTAGATGATACTGATGAGTTGTGCATTATTTCTAATAGGCATCGAAGTATTCGAAAGATGGTTTCGACTATCTACCATGCATCTCATTATGGTTGTTTCATGAGACACCTTGGGAAAAATATTCGAAATAACTTTCACAATTCAAAGGTAGTGTCCCATTTTTATAAAGCATCAAAGGCGTACGATAGATGTGAGTTCAATGACCATTTCAATCAAATAAGAGATTTGGTACCAAAGGCGGCTGAAACTCTTGAACGTATTCGATTCCACACATAGAGCAGGGCAATTTGCCCGGGAAATAGGTACATTATTTTCTATACCATCTCATTTGAGTTTATTGTAATTTTATGTGTTTTGATTGAATTTTATTTTTTGTTGTGTAGATATAACATTATGACGTCAAACATCACAGAGTCGGTGAATGCTATGTTTGATGTTGAAAGAGAATTTCCCATTGACACTCTATTTGATGAAATAAACAGGAGATTTGCACTTTTATTTCACCAGAGGCGTATGGAGTTGTGAACTCTGCAAATAGATTTGTTCCCTCAATTGAAAAAGACATATCAAAGTATGTCAATGCGGGCAACAAGTTATTGTCTCATCAAATCGCTAACTACAAGTTCAGTGTCACTGGTCATAGTGATGTTGTTACGGTGGATCTACAAAGAAGAACTTGTACTTGTAGAATTTTTGACTTGGACAAAATACCTTGTCAACCATGCCATGACAGCGCTTCGATCCCAATATGGTGCCGATTTTAGAAATTGGATTTATGAGTAGTCCTCTCCATATTATTCAGTGGAAAAATACATAATGGCATATTGTGAGGAAATTCACTCAGTGCCACCTGAAGATTCTTGGATTGTCCCTTCGGATATCATAGAGAGAGAAATACCCCCTCCATATGTTGATCCAAGCAAACCTGGAAGAAGGAGATATAAGAGACGCCGTGGAGTTGGTGAATCATTTCCAATAAGAAAACACAAGTGTTTCATATGTAGGGACTTTGTCCACAAAAGAACTACATGCCCAAATCGTAATGCTCCATAAGTGTTGTTGAATTTTAATGAATGTTCTTTTTTAATTGAGGATGATGTTCCATATCTTCTTATCTTAATTTGAATCAACTTATGTTATGTTATTTATATAAAATGTGTGATTTATTTTGAACCGATGCATCTGTTACAACATATGTCAATTATGTGTTGCTACTTACAACAGAAAATTGCTTATGTCCCAACATATAATAATTATGTGTTAGATTTTACAACAGAATATTGCATATGTTCCAACATATGTCAATTATGTGTCATAAGTATAATAGAAAATGCATCTGTTCCAACATATTTCTAATAAATAATTACGTGTAAGGTGTGTGAACAATCAATCATTACTTTCATTGGAACAACTTTCAAGAAAAAAATTAATTACAACTTTTCATATTTTACACTTTTTTTCAAAAAAATAAGTACTTGTATTTGAAAAGTCAAAAGTTTTCTTCTCTTCGTCTTCAGAAGTTGCAACTTTTCACATAATCTACATTCCTGGCATTATATAAGAACACAATAACAGAAGGTCCTTTCATTTAATTTTCTCCAAGATGTAAAGGAAGAAGAAAAAATCTTCAAAAATGACTAGGAGTAAAAAAAACTACATTCAATCCCTTCCGAGGGAACTACTAATTTATATCGTCGAAAGGATTGCTTCCTACTCCCTCAAAGATTTAATGAAGGTTAGATTAAGGTATATATGTATTAATCAATTTTCACTCTTTAATTTGATTTCCTAACCATTTAATTTGATTTCTCAGTTCCAGGGTCCTCAATCAAGTCGCTAATGAACCTTTTGTATATCAAAAGGTAACACTGGTCAACTTTCCTTATCGTAGATGGTCGATAGTTCAAGAAGCCATTTCTTTCCTGAAAATGTGCAGAGCATTGGGGAATTTAGAAGTCTTATACAGAAAAGGCGAGGTAATTTTTAATGTTTTTCGTATGTATTCATATTTTTATCAATGCATTCTGCCTTTTAAATGTGTTATTTCTTTTGTAGTTTGATTTTTTCAACCATAACGATCCAAATGCATTGGGAATGATTAATCAAGCAGCAGACGGCGGCCACATTGGTGCATCCTATGTCCTTGCCATAATTTCAATCCTCAAGGGCGGTGAATCCATGAGAGAAGATTTAATGTTCATTGCTAACATGAAAAAAATTGAGCCACTAAAAGTCAGTAGATATCAACAACAGTTGCGATGTGTTTTAGGTGGAATGTGGGTGCCAAAACCTCATTTGTTGGGAGAAAATCCCATTTGTTGCACTGTTCATCAACCTTAGTAAAATCGCTCACATGAATGGTTGTGCCAGGGGAAGTGACAATGAAGATGATATTCATTGTGAACTATGTAGTTGTGACTTAGAACTAGATTATGTAGTTAAATTTCTGCCTTATACCACTGTGTGGTATTAATTAAATTGCCATTTGTGGCAACATATGTACATAACTTGCAAATTCACGATGAAAAAGGTTGTCTTTATTGTGTTTTGTACTGATTTTTGAACTTGTTCTTTATAAAACATTTAATCTAAAAATATTTATTTATTTTCATAGTGTTCTCATTTTGACCATCCTTGAAATGTCATTTGTGGCAACATATGCACGTTCTGTGGGATAAAATGTTGAATTTAACAGTTTAATTACAAATCTTCATATTTTAGCTTTTTTTCAAAAAATTAAGTATTTGCATTTGAAAAGTCAAAAGTGCCTCTTCGTCTTCAGAAGTTGCAATTTTTCACATTCATTACATTGGGATTATATAAGAAGAACACAACTTAGGTCCTTTCATTTAATTTTTTTCAAGATGGGAAGGAAGAAACAAAGAAATCTTCAAAAATGACTAGGATTAAAAAAAACACCACATTGAATCCCTTCCGAGGGAACTACTAATTGAAATCGTTGAAAGGATTGCTTCCTACTCCTTCAAAGATTTAATGAATGTTAAATTAAGGTATGTATGTATTAATTAATTTTCGCTCTTTAATTTGATTTCCTAACTATTTGATTTAATTTCTCAGTTCCAGGGTCCTCAATCAAGTCGCTAATGAACCTTCTGTATATCAAAAGGTAACATTTGTCGACTTTATTGAATATATATGGCCGTGTAAGCCTTGGTCAGTTGTTCGAAAATGCGCTTCTTTCCTGGAAATGTGCAGAGCATCGGGGAATTTAGAAGCCTTATACACAAAAGGTATAGTAATTTTTAATGTTCTTCGCATGTATTCATGTTTTATCAAAGTATTCTGCCTTTTAAATGTGTTATTTCTTCTGTAGGTTGATTATTTCCACCATAGTGATCCAAATGCATTGGGAAGGCTTAATCAAGCAGCAGACGGAGCTGACATTGGTGCATCTTGCCATAATTTCAATCTTCAAGGGAAGTGAATCCATGAGAGAAGGCTTAATGTTCATTTCCAACATGAGAAAAATGGAATCACTTAAACTGAAAAGATGTTGACATAAGTTGCGACATATTTTATTTGGAAGGGTGCCAGAACCTCATTTGTTGGAGAAAGACCAATTTGTTGCACTGTTCATCAATTCTATCACGTTCGTTGTGAATTATGTAGTTATGATTTAGAAATAGACGAAGTATTTAAATTTCAACAATAATTAACTTGTCATGTGTGGCAACATATATACACTTCTTGCAAACTCATGGGGAAAAAAGGTAACCTTTTATGTTTTGTACTGATTTTTGAATTTGTTCTTTATAAAATGTTTAATCTAAAAAAAATTGACATTTTTTCATTGCTAAATCGCTCAATTTATCAATTAAGTCATCCTTGAAGTGACATATGTGGCAACATATGCACGTTCTGTTGGAAAAATTGCAACATACATATTATATGTGGTAATATATGTATATCATAAAATGGTCATTTGGTGGTTAATTCAATTAAATTGTAACCTAATTCAACATGTAACACAAATATATAGTCCTACAACATGTCTAATACAAAATTATGGTCTAATACAACAACCTTCATCAATTCTATCAATTATTTTTACAAAGACTATCATACCACTAGTTCATCATACAATGACCAAGTAACTCCATATGATAGTTATATAACACCCTTGTAAATCGTTGTTCCAAGTGCTATAACATATTTTTATTGCTTAATTATGGTCAAATGTACTAAAATTTTGTCCAATTTGACATTTTTCCATTCTTAAATCGCTTAATTTATCGATAAAGCCATCCTTGAAGTGACATATGTGGCAACATATGCACGTTCTATTGGAAAAATTGCAACATACATGTCATATGTGACAACATATATATATCATAAAATGGTCTTTCGATGGTTAATTCAATTAAATTGTCACCTAATTCAACATGTAACACTAATATATAGTCCTACGTCTAAGTACAAAATTATGGTCTAATACAACAACCTTCATCAATTCTATCAATTATTTTTACAAAGACTATCATACCACTAGTTCATTATACAATGACTAAGTAACTCCATATGATAGTTATAAAACACCCTTGTAAATCGTTGTTCCAAGTGTTCTACCATATTTTTATTGGTTAATTATGATTCAAAGTAATAGATTTTGATCCAATTTGACATTTTTCCGTTCCTAAATCGTTCAATTAATTGATTAAGTGAACCATGAAGTGACATATGTGGCAACATAAGAACGTTCTGTTGGAAAAATTGCAATAGACATGTCATATATGACACCGTATGTATATCATAAAATGGTCCTTTGGGTGTTAATTTAATAAAATTGTCACCTAATTCAACATATAACACTAATATATAGTCCTACAACATGTCTAAGCACAAAATTATGGTCTAATACAACAACCTTCATCAATTCTATCAATTATTTTTACAAAGACTATCATACCACTAGTTCATCAAACAATGACCAAGTAACTCCATATGATAGTTATATAACACCCTTGTAAATCGTTGTTCCAAGTGTTATAGCATATTTTTATTTCTTAATTATGGTTCAAAGTACTAAAATTTGGTTCAATTAGACATTTTTCCACTCCTAAGTCGCTCAATTTATCGATTAAGCCATCCTTGAAGTGACATATGTGGAAGCATATGCACGTTATGTTGGAAAAATTGCAACATACATATTAAATGTGGCAACATATGTATATCATAAAATGGTCATTTGGTGGTTAATTAAATAAAATTGTAACCTAATTCAACATGTAGCACTAATATATAGTCCTACAATATGTCTAAGTACAAAATTATGGTCTAATACAACAACCTTCATCAATTCGATCAATTATTTTTACGAAGACTATCATACCACTAGTTCATCATACAATGACCAAGTAACTCCATATGATAGTTACATAACACCCTTGTAAATCGTTGTTCCAAATATTATAGCATATTTATATTGCTAAATGGTGGTCCAAAGTACTAAAATTGGTCCAATTTGACATTTTTCTATCCAAAATCGCTCAATTTATAGATTAACCCATCCATGAAATAACATATGTGGTAACTTATGCACGTTCTGTGGGAAAAATTGCAACAAACTTGTCATATGTGGCAACATGTGTATATCATAAAATGGTCTTTTGGGGGTTAATTCAATTAAATTGTCACATGATTCAACATGTAACACTAATGTATAGTCCTACAAAATATCTAAGTACAAAATTATGGTCTAATACAACAACCTTCATCAATTCAATCAATTATTTTTAGAAAGACTATCATACTACTAATTCATCATACAATGACCAAATAACTCCATATGATAGTTATATAACACCATTGTAAATCATTGTTCCAAGTATTATAGCATATTTTTATTGCTTAATTATGGTCCAAAGTACTAAACTTTTGTCCAATTTAACATTTTTTCATTCCTTAATCGTTCAATATATCGATTAACCCATCCTTGAAGTGACATATGTGGCAACATATGCATGTTCTATTGCAAAAATTGCAACAGAACTGTTAGATATGGCAACATATGTATATCATAAAATGGTCTTTTGGGAGTTAATTCAATTAAATTGTCACCTAATTCAACATGTAACACTAATATATAGTGCTACAAAATGTTTAAGTACAAAATTATGGTCTAATACAATAAACTTCATCAATTCTATCAATTAATTTTACAAAGACTATCACACAACTAGTTCAGCATACAATGACCAAGTAACTCCATATGATAGTTATATAACACCCTTGTAAATTATAGCATATTTTTATTGATTAATTTTGGTTCAAAGTAATAAAATTTGATCCAATTTGACATTTTTGAATTCCTAAATCGCTCAATTTATTGATTGAGTCATCCTTGAAGTGACATATGTGGCACCATATGCACGTTCTGTTGGAAAAATTGCAACAGACATATTATATGTGGTAACATATGTATATCATAAAATGGTCATTCGGTGGTTAATTAAATTAAATTGTAACCTAGTTCAACATGTAACACAAATATATAGTCCTACAACATGTCTAAGTACAAAATTATGGTCTAATACAACAACCTTCATCAATTCTATCAATTATTTTTACAAAGACTATCATACCACTAGTTCATCATATAATGACCAAGTAACTCCATATGATAGTTATATAACACCCTTGTAAATCGTTGTTCCAAGTGTTATAACATATTTTTATTGCTTAATTATGGTCTAAAGTACTAAAATTTGATGCAATTTGACATTTTTCCATTTCTTAATAGCTCAATTTATCGATTAAGTCATCGTTGAAGTGACATATGTGGCAATATGTGCACATTCTGTTGGAAAACAACAGACATGTCATATGTAGCAACATATGTATATCATAAAATGGTTTTATAGGGGTTAATTCTATTAAATTGTCACATAATTCATCTTGTAAAACTAATTTATAGTCCTACATTATGACTAACTACAAAATTATGGTCTAATACAATAACCTTCAACAATTCTATCAATTAATTTTACAAAGACAATCATACCACTAGTTCATCATACAATGATCAAGTAACTTCATATGATAGTTATATAACACCTTCGTAAATCGTTGTTTCAAGTGTTATAGCATATTTTTATTGTTTAATTATGGTCCAAAATACTAAAATTTGGTCCAATTTGACATATTTTCATTCCTAAATCGCTAAATTTATCGATTAACATATATTTAAAGTGACATATGTGGCAAGATATGCACGTTCTGATGGAAAAATTACAACAGGCATGTCATATGTGGCAACATATGTATATCATAAAATGGTCTTTTGGGGGTTAATTCAATTAAATTGTCATATAATTCAACATGTAACACTAATATATAGTCCTACAACATGTCTAAGTACAAAATTATGGTCTAATACAACAACCTTCATCAATTCTATCAATTATTTTTACAAAGACTGTCATACCACTAGTTCATCATACAATGACCAAGTCACTCCATATGATAGTTATATAACACCCTTGTAAATCATTGTTCCAAGTATTATAACATATTTTTATTGCTTAATTATGGTTCAAGGTACTCAAATTTGCTCCAATCTGACATTTTTCCATGCCTAAATCACTCAATTTATCGATTAACCCATCTTTGAAGTGACATATGTGGCAATATATGCACGTTCTGGTAGAAAAATTGCAACAGACATGTCATATGTGGCAACATATGTATATCATAAAATGTTGTTTTGGAGGTTAATTCAATTAAATTGTCACCTAATTCAACATGTAACACTAATATATAGTCGTACAACATGTCTAAGTACAAAATTATGGTCTAATACAACAACATTCATCAATTCTATCAATTATTTTTACAAAGACTATCATACCACTAGTTCATCATACAATGACCAAGTAACTCCATATGATAGTTATATAACACCCTTGTAAATCGTTGTTCCAAGTGTTATAGAATATTTTAATTGGTTAATTATGGTCCAAAGTACTAAAATTTAGTCCAATTTGACATATTTTTATTCCTAAATCCCTCAATTTATCGATTAACCCATCCTTGAAGTGACATATGTGCTAACATATGCACGTTCTGTTGAATAAAATATTGATTTTTCCAGCAGAAATCGCAACAAACATGTCATATGTGGCGACATATGTATATCCTAAAATGTACTTTTTGGGGCTAATTGAACATGTAATGTAACGGATCATTATAAAATACTCCACTAACACACACTACACTCACTCTCACTCTTTATAAAAGGGTTAATTAGGGTTCCCTTAATTAAAAAAAAAAAGCTCTCAATTTTTATTTTATTTCCTTTATTATTTCTCATCACCTTCTCTCACACTCAAATTTCCCTGAGATGATGTTACCACCTTAGACAAATTTAAGCCTCTGCATGCTCTTGATGTGTGTGATCAACGTAATTATATTGTTCTTAGCTAATATGATGTCTTCTTCAAGAGTGTTCTTAGTGTATGAGTGATGGTCGTTGTTTGTTTTTGTTGGATCTTGTCTAATGAAGGGTAGCTTCATCATTTGGTAAGTCTTCTTACTTTATATATAACATCATGTCTAATGTAACGGCGTGTATGAGGTAGATAACTATGGTTGTTTGTTTTTTTGTAGGTGGTCTTGTGACAGAGTGCATGGGTAGCTCTAATCCACCAACCTTCAAGGAAGAATGGTGATGTCACTCCAGGTTTAATCGCTCAATGTTGACTTCAGATCCTTTTTTGCTGGTTGAAGTAGTAGTATAGGGCTAGAGCGTTAATGCCTTGTAAATATGGATATGTAGCCTAGTCTAGCCTTAAATGTCACTATATCAACTATCAATGGGCTAGAGTGTTTCAGATGTAAATTTTGTTATTTTTGTTGGCGTTAATGCCTTGTAAATATGGATATGTAGTCTAACCTAGCCTTGTATGTCACTATATCAACTATCAATAGCATGCTTATATTTATATTTAATGTTTTCCAAATTTATGTGCTTGAATTCCTCTTTATTAATGGTGATACTACTTGCATGTACACATAATTGACATATGTTGCAACAACTTAAAAAATGTAAGTACTTTATAAAAGTCATAGGCAAGCCCAACCTCTAAAACTGGCCCAATCGGCCCATTATTTCATTTCTAGAAGGGATATATATATATAAATTAGGGTTTTCATTTCAAGAATAGGGTTTTCATTTTTTTCCTCACCGCTTCGGTTTCTCTCCATTTTGCTCTCTCTCTTCACATGGATCTCAGATCTCTAGATTGTACAGGATATAATGATGTTATTTATTTCATCAGTCTTTTCTGTTAGTCTTTTCTGTTAATTTGATTGGCCTTTGGTTAAACCAAATATTAGCACTATCATGTATTGTCAAATCAATGAAATCATTAATTTTGATATAGTGGTTGGGCAAGAATGAATTCTTTAAATATAGATTTGTGCTTTATATCTAATGAATGAGTTTTGTTTGTTTTTGTTACTTTTGATATTATGTCAAATGCAATATTGAATAGAATTTGTAATGATGAAAATGATCCCATGTTGGGTGTGAAAATCTATTGCAAACATGGAGACTTACTTTCAATGCAAACTTCATGGTCGAAGGACAATCCAGGTCGAAGATTTTGGTCTTGTCCAGGCTATCGTGTATCTATATTTCTACATCTTAGTCTGGAGACTTCTCTTTATTTTATTTTTTTAATTTAAATTTCTTTGTAGTGTGTATTTTAGGAGAATGCATGCAACTTCTTTGGATGGAGGGATCATGAAGATGTTGATATACGATCCAAGTTCGTTATTCTGAGATTGGCTAACAGAATTAAGGAGTTGGAAATTGATGATGAAAGTCATATTAAAAGAAGTAACAAATGGGTGATAAAGGAGAAGAAAAAGACCAAATGTTGTAACAACTGGAAGCTAATCTTCGTATTGTTTGTTGTGCTTTTTTTTTCTATTTTAAGCATTACCAAGAAGAATACTGTGGAGGATGGAAAATTTTTATCTAGTTGTGTACAACCATCAAAATTATCATAGTTGTGGAAATAAATAAACGTATTTTTGCACTCGTGTTCCAATATTTTTACTTGTTCTTAACATAACATATGAGTCAAATGTCGCAACATATGAGTCAATTGTTGCTACATATCACCCACATGTAGTAACATGTGACTCAAATGTTGCTACAGATGACCCTTGTTTGATACATATGAGACATATGTTGCTACATATGACTTATATGTTGCTACAAATGAATCAAATGTTGCTACATATCACTCTTATGTAGCAATGTTTGACCATGTGACTCAAATGTTACTACAGATAACCCATGTGTTGCTACATATGAGACATATGTTGCTACAGATGACTTATATGTTGTTATAGATGCCTCAAATGTTGCAACATATCACCCTTAAGTAGCAACGTTTGACCATTTAAGGCATATATTGCTACATATCACCCTTATTTAACAACATTTGATTAAGTACTTGCTCTCAATATAACATCACATACTATGTACTTGCTCTCAATATAATATAACATAACATAAGTGATAAAATAAAACATTGCCATTAATTACAAACACATTGTCAAGGCTCCAAGCTCCTAGATACTATCCCAGTAGCCCAAACCCATTGCATTCGATCAACTGCATTGTCACACAATAGGGTTTGGGGAGGTTGAATTGTTGTCCTGGTAATCAAATACGCAATAAATGCAAGCGAATATAACCCGCACGCGGCTTTGGTTTCATTTGTTACCATGGGTTCCTATCAACCTTTAAATTCCCATGGTTCATTGAGGAACTTATCTGGCAAATGCTTCATTATTCCACTTTGGTTCAACAATTTTGGTGCAACTCGAACACAAGTTGTATGAATGTCAAAAACTTAGCATGTTCCATACCCATCAACTGGCAGTCATAGACATTCATGCAACCCTCATGCAAGAGGATCTCAAGAGTCACAAAATGAGTTTTGTTCAGGTTCATGACTGCCAAAATCCTTTTTGCACCAGTCCAATCCATGCCTCCAGGATATGGTCTAATGCCCCTGACATAGTTAATCATATCTTCATCCCATTCAAACTCATTAATTAAATGTATAAAGCTTCTGCCACCAACTATTGTTCCCTCTTCGCTCATTTTGTCATATCTTTGTTTGAAGTTGGAATAGAAATTGAGATCCAGGATTCTATCTGTGGAATCATCGTACTCAGGGTATCTCACATACAACTCCTGCATAAGGGTAAGGATTTCATCAATATACTGAAATAAAAAATAAGGTTAAAGAGTAAATAAAAGTAACCATTGAAAAGATAAAACAAATGAACATTATAAATTGAAGGTACTAGTAGAGAAAAATTACCCAGTCTTCCCACCAAATTTTCATGTTTGTCATGGTCCTGAAATCTTCTCCACTAAAAAACTGGATGTCGTATTGTGCACGCAGATCTTTTGCTCTCGTCAGTTCCACTAGTTTGTTCTTTTGAGCTATATGCACACGCTTATAAACATTCACATGCTTGAACTCCAACACTTCTTCTCCTACAGCCATTGGCAATTCTCCAAAGATCTTCTTCTTCAAATTTGTATTGCCTTGATAAAGGATTTTTTCCTCCTCTTGGCCTGTGGAATATATGGATGCCGAAAATTCTTTGATGGAATGACCTTGACCCCCCCTCTTGTTTTTAAATTCATTGACAGCCTGACTCAATGTTTGAAGATACATGATAGAATCTTCATGTCAGGCCCCGAGCCTACACCCTGAACGTGGTCGGCACTCGAAGACAATTGTTGGCCTCAAGCGAACCCTTGACATGGCTTACTAACTCAGCGGAAGACTATATGTATATTTATAAAGATCAATATCACACTACTCAACTTAACTAATGAAATAACTTAGAATGTTTAATAGTTAACATTCAACTTGGCCAAAATGGCAACTTAAGTCTTAACATATGAAATGAAAAGTAAAGACAACTGAATTCACTAACTGACTGTCTGACTGTCGGACTATCTATGAAGCCTCTAAACAACTGAGATGGATGTCGGGATAGGCCTGTGACATCCTAATGAACAAATACTAAAACTGAAAGCAATGTGAAGGAGTCATCTGGAATGCAAAGAGGCTCACCAACAGACTCTGAACTGCTCACTGGATCAACGAATGCGCCGAATGCCGATCCTGTGTCTGCATCATAAAATGATGCAGGCCAACTGGAATCAGTACATTGACTGTACGAGTATGCGAGTTGGAATGCTAAACCAACATAGGCTCGAAAGAGATTATGAAAGAAACACCTACCTTGGCTGTTCTAAACTCTTAAATACTTAAATAAACTCATTTCATTATAAAGCAGTTTAAAACAAGTACAATATAAAGAAAAAAACTGTTGAAAACATGATGTCAATTCATAATCATAATATCATAAAAAGACAAATCATTCTCCCTCTCAAAGTCTACTTGTGCAATGCATGAATGAAGTCTCATACCTCCATTCACACTAAGCAGAACCCCTTGAGGAACCATGCTACTACTACTGTGGGAGTTTCTCTAACTGACAAACATCACTTAAGAACTATAGTGATGATACAACGCTATACCTCACGTTGTCGAGGCCCATCCTATACCTTGCCGTGATATAGGAAGCTAACTCACTAAGTGGATCTACTAGTCTATGCGAAAAGGATTCATCTAAAAAGTATGACCTTTTTCTACCCATGATGGCTACATGGTTTATGGAGACTTGAGTTAATATAAACTATCATCCCCATATCGGTGCTCAATACTACTCCCAAAAATATTTAGTTCTTTATGTTTAAAAACATACCTCTTCTGTGATTTGAGATTAGTGCTAAAAAACTTAGCTCATAGGCCATCTCGGAAATCTCAGTTTCCCTGCTTGCTTCATTTAGAAAGTTGTTTCTCTTTTCTGAAAACTATCCCGAAGGCTCTTTGAAAATCTCAGTTTCCGTTCTTATTTAAATATGAAAACATTTTAAATATTTTTGGGAATACTTAGTCCCCATATACATTTGAAGAAATGAACTTCAATCTTTACTCTTTACTCTTTACTCAACTTGAACTGTAAGCCTTAAAACAAAGTTAAAAGCATTTGCAAAAGACTTCTCGAAAAGACTCGAAGAACTTCCTAAACTTGGCTCTTAACTTTCCTTGATTTTAAATTTATGGATTCAAGGTTATGATTCATGTTTTTGGATGATTTCTAGATGTTTAGAAGTCATTTAGAGTAGTTAGAATCAATAGGAAGTGTTAATACACTTTGGAAGGACTTAAAAAGGTAAAACGACGAAAACTGGTGAAAAAGAACGATTTGGGCGCATCCCGCGAGCGTCACGTCAGCTACAACTTAATGAGGTTCAAATCTGGCGCACTGTTGGTGCGCTGCCCCAGCCTGCCTGGCGCTATAGGGAGCGTCGCGCCAGCCTTCCTTCAGGCAAATATTCTGACGAGTTATTCATCTCGTTTTCTGATCCTAAATCATTATAATTCGCTTCTTTTTCTGAAATTCACTTTAGATTCATGTACCCAAATCATATACACAAAAGATAACCCAACAACTCAAAGAAACAACACTTAATCATCAAGAAACTCCTTAATCCCAACTCATGTTCAAGAATGAAATCAATTCAAGAACAACTATCAAGAACATCAAATTCTCAATCTTTTTTGGACAAAAATACGTTGAATTAAACATGCTTGGCACATGGGTGAACTAACCCAACACTATGTGATCTCACATACCTCTTAGGGATCAAACCCATGGCGAAAATCCGCTACAAAACGCAAGGATCTCGACGGACGCTTGATCCTCTCCTCTTTTCTCCTTTTTTCGCCTCTTTTCTTTTCTTTTCTCTTCTTGAACTCTCAACTAAAACCCTAGGCTAATTTTAGGATTATAAAACTGAACCGAATAGGATTAGGCCCTAAAATATTACTAAAAATGAATTAAATCTGATTGGTTAAGGAAAAGACCAAAATACCCCTCACTATTTTCGTCTAACTTTCCTTAACTTGACAGCCTAACTTCAAAAGGTCATATCTCACTAATCCAAACTCGAAACTTAGCAAACTCAATGGTTTTGGAAAGATAATTCAAAGATATTTCCTAAGGTACCTGATAGCACACATAACACATCCTGAGCTAGGAGTTATGGTCGTTTGAAGTTGACCCAAAACTCATACTTGGCTTAACTTGCAAAATTTCAGATTTTGCTATTTTCCAATTTAGTTCTTCTTCGAACTCAAGGTGCTACATCTAGTGAACTTAACACTTAAGAAATTTTAATTCCTAGGTAAAATCCTACTCACAACGAAGGATGGTTCAAGTCTTAGCTCAAATATTTTCTAGGTTTTACAATATCTCCCCCTTAGGATCATTCGTCATCGAATGACTACTGGACTGGGTATGGAATGGGTTACTCTTACTAATGTCTGAGTCTAATGATCTACTCTTACTATATTCAAGCTTAACCCAAATCCTTAGGTTCGGGTTCTATACCTCTCTATAAGGAATCTTATCCCAAAACTATTACTCTTTACTACCACATTCAAGCTTAGTACTCGAACAACTCCATGAAATCCTACTAACCAACTCCTTAAGAAATTATTAACACTTGACTTGATTTCTCATCTTATCATCTCCTCCTTAGGTCTAAATCTAATACTTGAAATCTATGGACCTACTCCACATTAACAACTCAATTATGCTATCTAGGTACACATGGAAAATCATAACTTAATTGAAACATCATCTGGTAACATACCATTTCAGCACGCCTCTTAATGCTCTTGTTACTCTTGTGACTTAGCCACACTTCGCTGCCCTTATCTAAAGGTTAGGGTCTCTCACTTGTACTATTCATCTTTCAAAGAAGCTAACATTTCAATTCCTCGTCTACTCTATGTCAAGTCTACCATATCAAATCCCAAGGCTGAAATCATCACCCTCATGTTGCCATTCTTTTGATCATGACACTCATCTCCAATTCAAGCTTAATGGTCATTTCTAAACCCCTTGAAGAACCATGCTACTACTACTATGGGAGTTTCTCTAACCGACAACCATCACTTAAGAACTATAGCGATGATACAACATTTTACCTCACGCTGCCGAGGCCCATCCTACACCTTGCCGTGATATAGGAAGCTAACTCACTAAGTGGATCCACTAGTCTATGCGAAAAGGATTCATCTAAAAGGTATGACCCTTTTCTACCCAATGATGGCTACATAGTTTATGGAGACTTGAGTTAACATGAACTCGCATTCTTATATGGTGCTCAATACTACTCCCAAAAATACTTAGTTCTTTATGTTTAAAAACATACCTCTTCTGTGATTTGAGATTAGTGCTCAAAGGCTACCTCAGAAATCTCAGTTTCCCTGCTTGCTTCAATTAGAAAGCTATTTATCTTTTCTGAAAACTAGCCCGAAGGCTCTTTGAAAATCTCACTTTTCGTTCTTATTTAAATGTGAAAACATTTTAAATCTTTTTGGGAATACTTAGTCCCCATATACTTTTGAAGAAATGAACTTCAATCTTTACTCTTTACTCTTTACTCAACTTGAACTGTAAGTCTTAAAACAAAGTTAAAAACATTTGCAAAAGACTTCTTGAAAAGACAAGAAGAACTTCCTAAACTTGGCTCTTAACTTTCCTTGAATTTGAATTTATGGATTCAAGGTTATGATTCATGTTTTTTGATGATTTCCAGATGTCTAGAAGCCATTTGGAGTAGTAAGAATCAATAGGAAGTGTTAATACACTTTAGAAGGACTTAAATAGATTAAACGACGAAAACCGATGAAAACGATGATTTGAGCGCATCCCAGGAGCGCTGCGCCAGCCCCAACTTACTGGGACTCAAATTTGGCGCACTGCTGACGCGCTACCCTAGCCTGCCAGGCGCTATGGGGGAGCGTCATGCCAGCCTCCCTTCAGACAAAAAATTTGGCGAGCTATAGATCTTGTTTTTTGATCCTAAATCCTTTTAATTCAATTTTTTCTCAAATTCACTTTAGATTCATGTACCTAAATCATATACACAAAATCTAACCCAACAACTTAAAGAAACAACACTTAATCATCAAGAAACTCTTTAATCCCAACTCATGTTCAGGAACGAAATCAATTCCAGAACAACTTTCAAGAACATCAAATTCTCAATATTTTTAGGACGAAAATACATTGAATTAAACATGTGTGGGGCGTGGGTGAACTAACAAAATGCTATGTGATCTCACATACCTCTTAGAGATCAAACCCATGGCGAAAATCCGCAACAACACGCAAGGATCTCGACGGACGCTTAATCCTCTCCTCTTTTCTCTTCTTTTCTATTCTTTTCTCTTCTTGAACTCTCAACTAAAACCCTAGGCTAATTTGAGGATTATAAAACTAAACCGAATAGGATTAGACCCTAAAATATTCCTAAAAATGAATTAAATCTGAATGGATAAGGAAAAGACCAAAATACCCCTCACTATTTACGGTTAACTTTCCTTAACTTAACAGCCTAACTTCTAAAGGCCATATCTCACTCATCCGAACTCGAAACTTAGCAAACTCGGTGGCGTTTGAAAGATAATTCAATTATATTTCCTAAAGTACCTGGTAGCAAGTATCACACATCCTGAGCTAGGATTTATGGTCGTTTGAAGTTGACCCAAAAATCATACTTAGCTTAACTTGCAAAATTTCTGATTTTGCTATTTCCAATTTAGTCCTTTTCCGAACTCAAGGTGCTACATCTAGTGAACTTAAATATTAAGAAATTTTAATTCCTTGGTAAAATCCTACTCATAAAGAAGGATGGTTCAAGTCTTAGCTCAAAAAAATTTTGGGTGTTACAATATCTCCCCCTTGGGATCATTCGTCCTCGAATGACGATTGGACTGGGAATGGAATGGGTTACTCTTAATAATGTCTAAGTCTAATGATCTGCTCTTACTATATTCAAGCTTAACCCAAATCCTTAGGTTCAGGTTCTATACCTCTCTATAATGAATCTTATCTCAAAACTATTACTCTTTACCACCACATTCAAGCTTAGTACTCGAACAACTCCATGAACTCCTACTAACCAACTCCTTAAGAAATTATCAACACTTGACTTGATTTCTTATGTTATCATCTCCCCCTTAGGTTTAAAGCTAACACTTGAAATCTTTGGACATACTGCACATTAATAACTCAATTATGCGCTCACATGGAAAATCATAACTTAATTGGAACCTCATCAGGTAACATACCATATCGGCACTCCTCTTAATGCTCTTGTTACTCTTGTGACTTAGCCACACTTCGATGGCCTTATCTAAAGGTCAGGGTCTCGCACTTGTACTATTCATCTTTCAAAGAAACTAACATTTCAATTCCTCGTCTACTTTATGTCAACTCTACCAGATCAAATCCCAAGGATGACATCATCACCCTCATGTTATCATTCTTTTGATCATGGCACTCATCTCAAATTCAAGCTTAATGGTCATTTCTAAACCCAAATATCAATATGATTTCTCGCCTACTATATTATACCTCATTACTTAATTAGTTCTAATACCTTATGAACATCATGACCCTCTTAAACAAATCATAAGCCTAGCTTAGATCTATCACTTTATGAATACTTTTGCTCTTCTATTCAACACTTACACTTAGACATTACCTACACAATGACACTTTATAACCAACTCCTTTCTAGCTAAAACACACTCTACCTCCTATGGTGGAATCTTTACAACTCATCACTTCTTAGTCTACCTATAAGGGAAAACTCCTCATTACTAACTTACTAGGTACTTGATTATAGTAACATAACTTTTCAAAACACCTTCTCCCTTACTTAGATTACTTAAACTCTACGTACTTTCCTCTAACTCTGGGCTCTATCACTACTACTGATCATGATCTCGTAGCTTATGCTACCTTTTCGGGCGAAAATACTACCCAAGCTCTAAACGTACCACCTTATAAGGATCTCAGCTGAAACAAGGCTTAAGGAAAAGAGTACAACTCGCTTTTAGCTCAAACGCACGATTCACATGAATACAGGTGCATTCCCCTGAAACGGAACACTTAACTTACTCTTGGACTTCTCTTAAGCCCCTCTGGAGTCTCATGACTTCCTCAAAACTCTTGCTAAGAACAATTCGTCGACAAACAACCGACTCTACTTTCCAGCCACCTATAATATGATGGGTAGTCGAGTGATTCTGAGAACTCACGAGTTAGAATAGATCTCTATGACTTAGCTCTATTGCACGATTAAGTGTATGAATAAAGGGAAACTTTCCTTAAATGTCTATAGTCCCTCGTATATAGAAGTGGAGCCCTCACAACCATGAACAAGATCTCATTGGAACGGCATCATAGACACCCTAGTACACTTGAACTCTGTGCTCTGATACCAAGTTTGTCAGGCCCCGAGCCTACACCCTGGACGTGGCCGGCAGTCGAAGACCATTGCTGGCCTCAAGCGAACCTTTGACCTGACTTACTAACTCAGCGGAAGACTATATGCATATTTATAAAGATCAATAGCACACTACTCAACTTAACGAATCAACTTAACGAATGAAATAACTTAGAATGTTTAATAGTCAACATTCAACTTGGCCAAAATGGGAACTTAAGTCTTAACATGTGAAATGAGAAGTAAAGACAACGGAATTCACTAACTGACTATCTGATTGTTTGACTATCTATGAAGCCTCTAAACAACTGAGATGGATGTCGGGACAGGACGGCGACATCCTAATGAACTAATACTAAAACTAAAAGCAATGTGAATGAGTCCTATGGAATGCAAAGAGGCTCGCCAACAGACTTTGAACTGCTCACTGGATCAATGAATGCACCGGATGCCGATCCTAGTTACTTGTGTCTGCATCATAAGACGATGCAGGTCAACTGGTATCAGTGCATTGAATGTACGAGTATGCGAGTTGGAATGCTAAAACAACATTGGCTCGGAAGAGATTATGAAAAAACACCTACATTGGCTCTTCTCAATTCTTGAATACTTAAATAAACTCATTTCATTATAAAGCAGTTTAAAACAAGTGCAATATAAAGAAAACAAACTGTTGAAAACATGCTGTCAATTCATAATCATAATATCATCAAAAGACAAACCATGCTCCTTCTCAAAGTCTTTTTGTGCAATGCATGAATGAAGTCTCATACCCCCATTCACACTAAGCAGAACCCCTTGAGGAACCATGCTACTACTACTGTGGGAGTTTCTCTAACCGACAACCATCACTTAAGAACTATAATGATGATACAACGCTTTACCTCATGCTGCCGAGGCCCATCCTATACCTTGCCGTGATATGGGAAGCTAACTCACTAAGTGGATCCACTAGTCTATGAGAAAAGGATTCATCTAAAAAGTATGACCCTTTTCTATCCATGATGGCTACATAGTTTATAGAGACTTGAGATAATATGAACTCGCATCCCCATATCGGTGCTCAATACTACTCCCAAAAATGCTTAGTTCTTTATGTTTAAAAACATACATCTTCTGTGATTTGAGATTAGTGCTCAAAAACTTAGCTTAAGGGCCATCTCTGAAATCTCAATTTCCTTGCTTGCTTCATTTAGAAAGCTATTTCTCTTTTCTGAAAAACTAGCCCGAAGGCTCTTTAAAAATCTCAGTTTCCGTTCTTATTTATATGTGAAAACATTTTAAATATTTTTGGGAATACTTAGTCCCCATATACTTTTGAAGAAATGAACTTCAATCCTTACTCTTTACTCTTTACTCAACTTGAACTGTAAGTCTTAAAACAAAGTTAAAAGCATTTGCAAAAGACTTCTAGAAAAGACTCGAAGAACTTTCTAAACTTGGCTCTTAACTTTCCTTGAATTTGAATTTATGGATTCAAGGTTATGATTCATGTTTTTGGATGATTTCTAGATATCTAGAAGTCATTTAGAATAGTTAGAATCAATATAAAGTGTTAATACACTTTAGAAGAACTTGAATAGGCTTAACGATGAAAACTGGTGAAAAACGATGATTTGGGCGCATCCCGCGAGCGTCACGTCAGCTACAACTTAATGAGGTTCAAATCTGGCGCACTGTTGGCGCGCTGCCCCAGCCTGCCTGGCGCTATAGGGAGCGTCGCGCCAGCCTCCCTTCAGGCAAATATTCTGACGAGTTATTCATCTCGTTTTCTGATCCTAAATCATTATAATTCGCTTCTTTTTCTGAAATTCACTTTAGATTCATGTACCCAAATCATATACACAAAAGATAACCCAACAACTCAAAGAAACAACACTTAATCATCAAGAAACTCCTTAATCCCAACTCATGTTCAAGAACGAAATCAATTCAAGAACAACTATCAAGAACATCAAATTCTCAATCTTTTTAGGCTGAAAATACATTGAATTAAACATGCTTGGCACGTGGGTGAACTAACTTAATGCTATGTCATCTCACATACCTCTTAGAGATCAAACCCATGGCGAAAATCCGCTACAACACGCAAAGATCTCGACGGACGCTTGAACCTCTCCTCTTTTATCCTCTTTTCTCGTCTTTTCTATTCTTTCTCTTCTTGAACTCTCAACTAAAATCCTAGGCTAATTTTACGATTATAAAACTAAACCAAATAAGATTAGACCCTAAAATATTACTAAAAACGAATTAAATCTGATTAGATAAGGAAAAGACCAAAATACCCCTCACTATTTTCGGTTAACTTTCCTAAACTTGACAGCCTAACTTCAGAAGGTTATATTCACTCATCCGAACTGGAAACTTAGCAAACTCGGTGGCGTTGGAAAGATAATTCAAAGATCGTTCCTATGGAACCTGGTAGCACGTGTAACACATCCTAAGCTAGGATTTATGGTCGTTTGAAGTTGACTCAAAACTCATACTTAGCTTAACTTTTAAAATTTCAGATTTTGCTATTTCCAATGTAGTTCATTTTCGAACTCAAGGTGCTATATCTCGTGAACTTAACACTTAAGAAATTTTAATTCCTCGGTAAAATCCTACTCACAACGAACGATGATTCAAGTCTTAGCTCAAAAAATTTCTGGAGTGTTACATTATCTCCCCCTTGGGATCATTCGTCCTTGAATGACGACTGGACTGGGTATGGAATGGGTTACTCTTACTAAGGTCTGAGTCTAATGATTTGCTCTTACTATATTCAAGCTTAACCCAAATCCTTAAGTTCGGGTTCTATTCCTCTCTATAAGGAATCTTATCCCAAAACTATTACTCTTTACCACCACATTCAAGCTTATTACTCAAACAACTCCATGAACTCCTACTAACCAACTCCTTAGGAAATTATCAACACTTAACTTGATTTCTCATCTTATCATCTCCACCTTAGGTCTAAAGCTATCACTTGAAATCTATGGACCTACTCCACATTAATAACTCATTTATGCGATCTAGGCTCACATGGAAAATCATAACTTAATTGGAACCTCATATAGTAACATACCATCTCGGCATGCCTCTTAATGCTCCTGTTACTCTTGTGACTTAGCCACACATCGATGTCCTTATTTAAAGGTTAGGGTCTCTCACTTGTACTATTCATCTTTCAAAGAAGATAACATTTCAATTCCTCGTCAACTCTATGTCAAGTCTACCAGATCAAATCCCAAGGCTGACATCATCACCCTCATGTTGCCATTCTTTTGATCATGACACTCATCTCAAATTCAAGCTTAATGGTCATTTCTAAACCCGAATATCAATACGATTTCTCGCCTACTATACTATACCTCATTACTTAAGTTGTTCTAATACCTTATGAACATCATGACCCTCTCAAACAAATCATAAGCCTAGCTTAGATCTATCACTTTATGAATACTTTTGCTATTCTATTCAACACTTACACTTGGACATTACCTACACAATGACACTTCATAACCAACTCCTTCCTAGCTAAAACACACTCTGCCTCCTATGGTGGAATCTTTACAACTCATCACTTCTTAGTCTACCTATAAGGGAAAACTCCTCATTACTAACTTACTAGGTACTTGACTATAGTAACATAACTTTTCAAAACACCATCTCCCTTACTTAGATTACTTAAACTCTACGTACTTTCCTCTGACTCTGAGCTCTATCACTACTACTGTTCATGATCTTATAGCTCATGATACCTTTTTGGGAGAAAATACTACCCAAGCTCTAAACATACCACCTTATAAGGATCTCAGCTGAAACAAGGCTTACGAAAAAGAGTACAACTCGCTTTTAGCTCAAACGCATGATTCACATGAATACAGGTGCATTCCTCTAAAATGGAACACTTAACTTACTCTTGGACTTCTCTTAAGCCCATCTGGAGTCTCATGACTTACGCAAAACTCTTGCTAAGAACAACTCGTCGACAAAGAACTGACACTCCTTTCCAACCACCTCTAGTATGATGGGTAGTCGAATGTTTCTGAGAACGCACGAGTTAGAATAGATCTATTTGACTTAGCTCTATTGCACGATTAAGAGTATGAAAGAAGGAAAACTTTCCTAAAATGTCTATAGTCCTCGTTTATAAAAGTGGGGCCCTCACAACCATAAACAAGATCCTACTGACACAGCTTCATAAACACCCTAGGAAACTTAAACTCTTTGCTCTGATACCAAGTTTGTCAGTCCCCGAGCCTACACCCTAGACGTGGCTGGCACTTGAAGACCATTGTTTGCCTCAAGCGAACCCTTGGACTGGCTTACTGACTCAGCGGAAGACTATATGCATATTAATAAAGATCAATAGCACACTACTCAACTTAAATATTGAAATAACTTAGAATGTTTAATAGTCAACATTCAACTTGGCCAAAATGGGAACTTAAGTATTAACATATGAAATGAAAAGTAAAGACAACTGAATTCACTAATTGACTGTCTGACTATCTATGAAGCCTCTAAACAACTTAGATGGATGTCGGGACAGGACCGCGACATCCTAATGAACTAATACTAAAATTGAAAGCAATGTGAAGGATTCCTCTAGAATGCAAGAGGCTCACCAACAGACTCTAACTGCTCACTGGATCGACGAATGCACAGGATGCAGATCCTATTTACCTGTGTCTGCATCATAAGACGATGTAGGCCAACTGACATCAATACACTAAATGTACGAGTATGCGAGTTGGAATGCTAAAACAACATAAGCTCGAAAAAAATTATGAAAGAAACACCTACCTTGGCTCTTCTCAACTCTTGAATACTTAAATGAACTCATTTCATTATAAAGCACTTTAAAACAAGTGCATTATAAAGAAAAAAAACAGTTGAAAACATACTGTCAATTCATAATCATAATATCATAAAAAGACAAATCATGCTCCCTCTCAAAGTCTACTTGTACAATGCATGAATGAAGTCTCATACACCCATTCACACTAAGCAGAACCCCTTGAGGAACCATGCTACTACTACTATGGGAGTTTCTCTAACCGACAACCATCACTTAAGAACTATAGTGATGATACAACATTTTACCTCACGCTGCCGAGACCCATTCTATACCTTGCAGTGATATAGGAAGCTAACTCACTAAGTGAATCCACAAGTCTATGCGAAAAGGATTCATCTAAAAAGTATGACTATTTTCTACCCATGATGGATACATGGTTTATGGAAACTTAAGTTAATATGAACTCGCATCCTTATATTGGTGCTCAATACTACTCCCAAAATATAATATTAGTTCTTATGTTTAAAAACATACTTCTTTCTGCGGTTTGAGATAATTGCTCAAAACTTAGCTCAAATGCTATCTTGGAAATCAAAGTTTCACTTCTTGCTTAATTGTGAAAGCATTTACTCTTTTATGAAAACTAGCTCAAATGCTCTTTGGAAATCTTAGTTTCCGTTCTTATTTAAATGTGAAAACATTTTAAATCTTTTTGGGAATACTTAGTCCCCATATACTTTTGAAGAAATGAACTTCAATCTTTACTCTTTACTCAACTTGAACTGTAAGTCTTAAAACAAAGTTAAAAGCATTTGCAAAAGACTTCTTGAAAAGACTCGAAGAACTTCCTAAACTTGGCTCTTAACTTTCCTTGAATTTGAATTTATGGATTCAAGGTTATGATTCATGTTTTTTGATGATTTCTAGATGTTTAGAAGTCATTAGAGTAGTTAGAATCAATAGGAAGTGTTAATACACTTTAGAAGGACTTAAATAGGCTAAATGACGAAAACTAGTGAAAAACGACGATTTGGGCGCATCCTGAGAACACCGCGCCATCCCCAACTTACTGGGGCTAAAATCTGGCGCATTGCTGGCGCGCTGCTCCAGCCTGCCTAGCGCTATGGAGGCACGTCGTGCCAGCCTCCCTTTAGGCAAAAATTTTGACGAGCTATTGATCTTGTTTTCTGATCCTAAATCATTTTAATTCGATTCTTTTTCTGAAATTCACTTTAGATCCATGTACCTAAATCATATACACAATATCTAACCCAACAACTTAAAGAAACAACACTTAATCATCAAGAAACTCCTTAATCCCAACTCATGTTCAAAAACGAAATCAATTTAAGAACAACTATCAAGAACATCAAATTCTCAATCTTTTTAGGACGAAAATACGATGAATTAAACATGTTTGGCGTGTGGCTGAACTGACCCAACTCTATGTGATCTCACATACATCTTAGGGGTCAAACCCATGGCGAAAATACGCTACAACACGCAAGGATCTCGATCGACGCTTGATCCTCTTCTTTTTTCTCCTTTTTTCTCCTCTTTTCTCCTCTTTTCTCTTCTTGAACTCTCAACTAAACCCTAAGCTAATTTTTGGATTATAAAACTGAACCAAATAGGATTAGACCCTAAAATATTACTAAAAATGAATTAAATCTGATTGGGTAAGGAAAAGACCAAAATACCCCTCACTATTTTCGCCTAAATTTCCTTAACTTCACAGCCTAACTTCAAAAGGTCATATCTCACTCATCCGGTCTCAAAACTTAGCAAACTTGGTGGTGTTGGAAAGATAATTTAATGATCTTAACTAAGGAACCTGGTAGAACGTGTAACACATCCTGAGCTAGGAGTTATGGTCGTTTGAAGTTGACCAAAACTCATACTTAGCTTAACTTGAAAATTTTCAGATTTTGCTATTTCCAATTTAGTTCTTCTGCAAACACAAAGTGCTATATCTAGTGAACTTAACACTTAAGAAATTTTAATTCTCGGTAAAATCCTACTCACAACGAAGGATGGTTCAAGTCTTAGCTCAAAAAAATTCTGGAGTGTTACAATATCTCCCCCTTGGGATCATTCATCCTCGAATGACGACTCGACTGGGTATGGAATGGGTTACTCTTACTAAGGTCTGAGTTTAATGATCTGCTCTTACTATATTCAAGCTTAACCCAAATCCTTAGGTTCGGGTTCTATACCTCTCGATAAGGAATTGTATTCCAAAACTATTATTCTTTATCGCCACATTCAAGCTTAGTACTCGAACAACTCCATGAACTCCTACTAACCAACTCCTTAAGAAATTATCAACACTTGACTTGATTTCTCATCTTATCATCTCCCCCTTAAGCCTAAAGCTAACACTTGAAATCTATGGACCTACTCCATATTAACAACTTAATTATGCTATCTAGGCTCACATGGAAAATCATAACTTAATTGGAACCTCATCTAGTAACATACCATCTCAGCACGCCTCTTAATGCTCTTGTTACTCTTGTGACTTAGCCACACTTCGCTGCCCTTATTTAAAGGTTAGGATCTCTCACTTGTACTATTCATCTTTCAAAGAAGCTAACATTTCAATTCCTCGTCTACTCTATGTCAAGTCTACCAGATCAAATCCCAAGGCTGACATCATCACCCTCATATTGCCATTATTTTGATCATGACACTCATCTCAAATTCAAGCTTAATGGTCATTTCTAAACCCGAATATCAATACGATTTCTTGCCTACTATACTATACCTCATTACTTAATTAGTTCTAATACCTTAAGAACATCATGACCCTCTCAAACAAATCATAACCCTAGCTTAGATCTATCAGTTTATGAATACTTATGCTCTTATATTCAACACTTACACTTGGTCATTACCTATACAACGACACTTCATAACAAACTCATTTCTAGCTAAAACACACTATGCCTCCTATGGTAGAATATTTACAACTCATCACTTCTTAGTCTACCCATAAGGGAAAACTCCTCATTACTAACTTACTAGGTACTTGACTATAGTAACATAGTTTGTCAAAACACCATCTCCCTTACTTAGATTACTTAACATCTACATACTTTCCTCTAACTCTGGGCTCTATCACTACTACTGATCATGATCTCGTATGTCATGCTACCTTTTCTAGCGAAAATACTACCCAAGCTCTAAGCATACCACCATATATAAATCTCAACTGAAACAAGGCTAAAGGAAAAGAGTACAACTCGCTTTTAGCTCAAACGCACGATTCAGATGAATACAGATGTATTCCTCTGATACAGAATACTTAACTTACTTTTGTACTTCTCTTAAGCCCCTCTGGAGTCTCATGACTTCCTCAAAACTCTTATTAAAAACAACTCGTCGACAAGGAACTGACTCTCCTTTCCAACCACCTCTAGTATGATGGGTAGTCGAATGATTCTGAGAACGCACGAGTTAGAATAGATCTCTATGACTTAGCTATATTCCACGATTAAGAGCATGAAAGAAACTTTCCTTAAATGTCTATAGTCCATCGTTTATAAATGTGGGGCCCTCACAACCATAAACAAGATCCTACTGACACGGCTTCATAGACACCGTAGGACATTTGAACTATGTGCACTGATACCAACTTTGTCAGTCCCCGAGCCTACACCCTGGACGTGGCCGACACTTGAAGACCATTTCTGGACTCAAGGAACCCTTGGCCTGGCTTACTAACTCAACGGAAGTCGATATGCATATTTATAAAGATCAATAGCATACTACTCAACTTAACTAATGAAATAACTTAGAATGTTTAATAGTCAACATTCAACTTGGCCAAAATGGCAACTTAAGTCTTAACATATGAAATGAAAAGTAAAGACAACTAAATTTACTAACTGACTCTCTGACTATCTATGAAGCCTCTAAACAACTGAGATGGATGTCGGGACAGGACCGCGACATCATAATGAACTAATACTAAAACTGAAAGCAATGTGAATGAGTCCTATGGAATGCAAAGAGGTTAGCCAACAAACTCTGAACTGCTCACTGGATCAATTAATGCACCAGATGCCGATCCTTGTTACATGTGTCTGCATCATAAGAAGATGCAGGCCAACTGGGATCAGTACATTGAATGTACGAGTGTGCGAGTTGGATTGCTAAAACAACATAGGCTCGAAAGATATTATGAATGAAACACCTACATTGGCTCTTCTCGATTCTTGAATACTTAAATAAACTCATTTCATTATAAAGTTTAAAACAAGTGCAATATAAGAAGAAAAACTGTTGAAAACATGTTGTTAATTCATAATCATAATATCATAAAAACACAAACCATGCTCCCTCTCAAAGTCTACTTGTGCAATGCATGAATGAAGTCTCATACCCCCATTCACACTAAGTAGAACCCCTTGAGGAACCATGCTACTACTATTGTGGGAGTTTCTCTAACCGACAATCATCACTTAAGAACTATAGTGATGATACAACGCTTTACCTCATGCTGCCGAGACCCATCCTATATTTGTCGTGATATAGGAAGCTAACTCACTACGTGGATCCACTAGTCTATGAGAAAAGGATTCATCTAAAAAGTATGACCCTTTTCTATCCATGATGGCTACATAGTTTATAGAGACTTGAGATAATATGAACTCGCATCCCCATATCGGTGCTCAATACTACTCCCAAAAATGCTTAGTTCTTTATGTTTAAAAACATACATCTTCTGTGATTTGAGATTAGTGCTCAAAAACTTAGCTTAAGGGCCATCTCTGAAATCTCAATTTCCTTGCTTGCTTCATTTAGAAAGCTATTTCTCTTTTCTGAAAACTAGCCCGAAGGCTCTTTAAAAATCTCAGTTTCCGTTCTTATTTATATGTGAAAACATTTTAAATATTTTTGGGAATACTTAGTCCACATATACTTTTGAAGAAATGAACTTCAATCCTTACTCTTTACTCTTTACTCAACTTGAACTGTAAGTCTTAAAACAAAGTTAAAAGCATTTGCAAAAGACTTCTAGAAAAGACTCGAAGAACTTCCTAAACTTGGCTCTTAACTTTCCTTGAATTTGAATTTATGGATTCAAGGTTATGATTCATGTTTTTGGATGATTTCTAGATGTCTAGAAGTCATTTAGAGTAGTTAGAATCAATAGGAAGTGTTAATACACTTTAGAAGGACTTAAATAGGCTAAACGATAAAAAGTGGTGGAAAACGATAATTTGGGCGCATCCCGGGAGCGTTGCGCCAGCCCGAACTGACTGGGGCTCAAATCTGGCGCATTGCTGGCGCGCTGCCCCAGCCTGCCTGGCTCTATGGGGCACGTCACGCCAGCCTCCCTTCAGGCAAAAATTCTGACGAGCTATTGATCTCGTTTTCTGATCCCAAATCGTTTTAATTCGATTCTTTTTCTGAAATTCACTTTAGATTCATGTACCCAAATCATATACACAAAATCTAACTTAACAACTTAAATAAACAACACTTAATCATCAAGAAACTCCTTAATCCCAACTCATGTTCAAGAATGAAATCAATTCAAGAACAACTATCATGAACATCAAATTCTCAATATTTTTAGGACGAAAATACACTGAATTAAACATGTTTGGCGCGTGGGTGAACTAACCCAACGTTATGTGATCTCACATACCTCTTGGGGATCAAACCCATGGTGAAAATCTGCTACAACACGCAAGGATCTCGACGGACGCTTGATCCTCTCCTTTTTTCTCCTCCTTTCTCCTTTTTTCTCTTTTTTTCTCTTCTTGAACTCTCAACTAAAATCCTAGGCTAATTTTTGGATTTTAAAACTGAATCGAATAGGATTAGACCCTAAAATATTTCTAAAAATGAATTAAATCTGATTGGGTAAGGAAAAGACCAAAATACCCCTCACTATTTTCGGCTAACTTTCCTTAACTCGACAGCCTAACTTCAATAGGCCATATCTCACTAATCCGAACTCGCAACTTAGCAAACTTGGTGGCGTTGAAAAGATAGTTCAAAGATATTTCCTAAGGTACCTGGTAGAACACGTAACACATCTTGAGCTAGGAGTTATTGTCGTTTGAAGTTGACCCAAAACTCAGACTTTGCTTAACTTGCAAAATTTCAGATTTTTTTATTTCCAATTTAGTTCTTTTTCGAACTCAAGGTGATACATCTACTGAACTTAACACTTAAAGAAATTTTAATTCCTCGGTAAAATCCTACTCACAATGAAGGATGGTTCAAGTCTTAGCTCAAAAATTTTCTGGAGTGTTAGACTCCATCTTGTTTCTTGCACTTCTCACAGAGAAAGCCAGAGCATCTTCTATAAGAGGTAGCCCATTGGTCTTGTCCATCACCAACACCAATATCACCACCAACATCAACCCCGTCAAAAACAACTTATACATTATCAACTCTGTCTCTTTTGATGGTTCTTGCTCCAGTCAATTCCATTTTAACTCTATCCACAACAGGATCAAATAAGGTTTCAACCAACCCTAGAGTAATTAGATATGACATTTGCAATTCCTTTTTTGTTGGGACAATCCATAGGTACACAACCTAAAATTATAAAAATAAGTCATCTATAGAAATATTTGGGTGAGATGTTGCTACATATGGAGTCATATGTTGCAACATATGGGTATTTGTAGCAATATTCGTGTCACATGTTGCAACATATGCATCATTTATAGCAACATATACATGATCTGTAGCAAAATTTGGGTCATATGTTGTTACAAATAGGTCAAATATTGCTACAGATGATGCATCTGTTGCAACATATGTTACTGACCCATTTGTAGCAACATATGCCTCATTTGTAGCAACATATGCCTCATCTGTAGCAACAATTGATACATATGACAATTTCAAATTTGTAATATAATAACTTCAACTTACTACATCATGAGGAGGGTTCAAGAGATCTAGAGGAATTTTGACATTTTTTTCTGTCAACCATCTCAATATCCTTGGAGATGAGATCTCTTCTTCAGCAGTTACTTGATAGGTCAAATGAGGAATGGCTTCAAATGCCCAAGCCTATAAAAAATGAAAACATGTCACCAATCAAATGTTGAATTATTCAATAAAATATAAAAGGATTAAGAAGCTTTGTGTTTATCATGAAAGCCCATGGAAAGCCAAATAAGTTATTGGTCTTTGGAGTTAAAGGTTTCAATAAGTATTAGACAGTTAATTCAAAGTTGTCATGACCCCAAATATAATTGTTGAAAGCCTCAATATCCTCAGATAAATTCACCCGTTTAAGGGATATGTTGTTGTTGACATCTTTGGCCAAAAGTACATTATGTACAAACCAAAGTAAGCACAATGACTCATTGTGCTTCTTTGATGTATCCTCGTCATTCAACAAATATATTAAATTGGGATTTTTGAAGCTTGTGCCAACAAGGGACACCAAGTCCTGCTCCTCAATTGACTGTCTTGTTTCTTCTTTTTCTCCTTTCTTTCATCTCCGTGGTTGTTTTTTTACTATGAATTCAGGGATTGGCTCAGAATGAGGATGAAATTTTAACCCTGAAACTATGGCAAACTCTATTCTGTCAAAGAAGAGTGACATTCCACAATAATTAATCAAAACCTCATCCTTCTTTTTCAGGATTCTGCAAAATGAACCTTCTTATCAGAAGTTCATAGACCATGGTCATTTGAAAACGTGCATTATTTTTCTCTGGCAAATCAAGAAAATGACCAAAACAACTCTTCCTAAGAAAAATCTTCCAAACACTTCTGCTTGAGCATGATCCTGAAGGAGTCGAAAGTTTTTCCCATGGCTGACCTCATAATGCTATCACCAGTAGCATTAGGCTGCAAATGAACAGGTAAAGTGTGTGCATTGACAATTTTGATCTCATCATCTTTAACTTCATTTTGTTCTTCTTCTTCTTCATCAGCTTCTTTATTTTTTTCTTTTATCATCCTCAACTTCATTTTTTTCTTGTTTTTCTTCCTCAACTTCTTTTTGTTTTCCTTTATCTTCATCAACTTCATTTATTTTTTTCTTCTTCTTCCTTAACTACTTCTTTATTTTTTCCTTCTTCTTCCTCAATTACTTCTTTATTTTTTCCTTCTTCTTCCTCAACTTCTTCTGCTCTTTCTCCATCATCATCAACTTCATTTTTTTCTTTTTCTCTTTCTTCATATTCTTTTTGAGAAAATTTTGGTTCTATTTGAGAAGAAGAAACTGCTTCAAATGCAAGTTCTTCTAAAAGAGTGGTAGTTGAATTTTTCATTCTTCTTCCTACAAGTTTTAGTCCTAGGCCTCTTCTGGATCTTTGTGTCAGTTGTTGCATTTATTAATACAATTTTTCTTTTGACATGAGGCATTATATTCGAATCTGCAAACACAAAAATCAAATATTTCTTAACAAAAATAACAACAACCAAACACAACAACATAACACAACACCCATTTTAAGTCGAACACAATCTTCAATTCAAAAAGAGGAGAGAGTTACGATCGGAGAGAGTTATGACAGGAGAGAGTCACGGCCAAAGAAGATAAGATAATGGGGGAGAATATTTGATTTGATAGTCGGATTTATGGATTTTCTAAGGAAGAAGAAAAAGAGAAGAGAGAACGTTGGGAGAAGAAGAAGAGAAAATTCTATCTTCTTTTACTCTTTTTTTAAATGGTTTGGATAGAATTATAAAAGTTGAAAAATGAAGTGTTTTTTTGTATTTTATAAAAGATTAGAAAGTTTTGAAAATGTTAATTTGGTCCCAAATTTACTTAATTACATTTTAAAGTGGATTTAACCCTTTCTTGGTCAAAGTGTCACCAAAAACAAAACCCAAACTTAATTAACACCTTTCATTGCAATGTGGTACCTTATTTCCGTAGTTCATGCCCTTTTTGAAGAGCATCTTGAAGTTCCTACTGATTAGGGATAAATCTCCATCATCTAGATCTGATTCATCACTTGAAGTTGCTTTGAGTCCAAGATTCTTCTCTTTGTTACTCTCGCTTACTTTATCAACATTCATCTCGTATGTTTTGAGGTTCCCCACCAGTTCATCTAGAGTCATATTTGTTAGATCCTTGGGTTCTCTAACTGCAGTGACTTTGATTTCACATGACCTAAGTAGAGTCCTGAGTATTTTATCTACATGTTCCTCAGTTGTGTATATTATTTCCAAGAATATTAACTTATTTACTGCAATGATAAATCTGGTGATCATGTCTTGGAGTGATTTTCCATTTTTCATCTCAAAAGTTTTATATTCAGAACAAAGTCTAGCAATTGAGAATTTTCGGACTTGGGTGGTACCTTCATGAGCATTCAGCAGAGTATCCCATGTTTGTTTTGCGGAAGTAAAGCTCGAGATACTATTAAACTCATCAGGTTTGAGTCCACACACCATAATGCACTTAGCCTTAGCATTTTTTCCCAGTATCTTGTAGTTAGCTTCTCTGTATTGCTCCTTTGGTTTTGGAACATTATTTCTTTCATTGTCCTTGTTGGTTGGAGAAAGTTCTGTCAGTGATTCTAACTCATAATTCGTAGTCTTCAGCTTGAATGAAGTCCTCCATTCTTGCCTTCCACCAGTAGTATTGGCCATTAAAAAGTGGTGGTATGTTGATGTTTTGCCCTTGACCATGCCCAAGAGGAGATGCAGCATTCATAGTGATCTTACCTTGAGTTATTAGACTCTTGTTAAGATGACCTGCTCTGATACCACTTGTTGAATTATGACCTCTGTTAATCTCCTAAGGAACACATACATGTGATGTACCATTGAACGAATTGAAAATATGAAGTTAAGAATAATAGTAACTAAACAATGCAATAATTTTAACTTCAACTTTAATAAACAACTTTGAGTTACAACAGATTACACAACTCTATAATCCTATGAATTATAAACTCTAATTTTGTAACCCAAAACACAAGCCATCAAGGCTTATGTTCCCAGATGATCTCCAGGTTTCCCCCAACTAGAATATCACACTTCACTCACATAATCAATTAAACTACTTCACTCAATTATTCCTCGCAACACTTAGAATAAATAATCAAAACTCTCTCAATTATTGATAGTGGTTTGCTTATCTCTCTCGTAACTGCGCGTATTTCCACGAAGAAAATCTTGCCTTCTTTATAGATTTGAACTCCACTTCTCAAACCATCTTCAACTCGAACTTGCTTCCTCTTCCGTTTAGAACTTGGAACCTTACAAGGTTATACCTACACTTCCTACTTTGTTCAAAACTCCTACTTAATTGAGACTATTTTTATTTTCCTTGTCCTAGTCATATTTGGTGAACACAGATCATGTTGATACAACTTGTTCCATGCAGCTTTGTCAGTCTTCAAAATACTAATTTATGTGCATCTAACAAGTATCATATATATAAATTTCCATTAGATAGTTTTCCTCTAAAAAACAAAAATTTCCCTTAGATAGTTTTCCTCTAAAAAACAAAAAGAAATATCACCCTCTAGAAAATTTAGAGGTTTCTTTTGGACATAATGGGTGAAAGAAAACTCAATAATGAAATCCTACATATCATGAATGGAAACCTTGGCTTGAATTCTTGAATGGAGACTTGAAGCTTGTGAACCATATATATAGTTCTTAATTGAGAGGAACATTTTGAGAGAATAAATCTAATTTGAGGAGTTGTGTGTGTGAGGTTTTGGCTGATTACTAATCCCACTTAGAATAGATTAAAATGGCATAGTAGAGGGATTAAAAGTGTGAGAGAAGACCAAAAAGATCGTGACTTAAAAACTGTTAGAGGCCTTATACGGATGACTTCTGCAGACCGTAGAACAATACACGAACCATAAAGTGTCAGTAGAAATATAGGAATTATGTGTTTCTGACGGTTCATTCTATGGCACTTTCAATGGTCCGTATATCGATATACAGCCTGTAGAAGTCTCTGTACAAGTCAGAGCTTTTGCTATGTCTGAAGTCTTGTTTTAAGGACCAATCTGTGGCCTGTGAAAATTTCTACGTTTCATAGAAGAGTCCATGAAACTCTTCAACACAATATCCAATTATAAACTCTAAATCTATGGATCCCTTCACGTTTTGTGGTTCCTTCTACGGTTTGTAAAATGGTTCGTAAACTTTAATCTAAGAGGTCAACTACTTTGTTGTGCTCTCTATAGGTATGCGAGAGTTTTGGATCTCCAATAGTTGTATCAATGACCTGCATTCATGACTTATAGAGCTATAAGATTCATGGTCATTGTTGATAAAATTTATTACCTTGATTGATTCTGTGGAGATTTCCAAAGGGATCAAAGTTGTTATCCTTGGCAATCTTAAACCGCTTCATAAGAGCTAATAATTATGTCAGAGTACTAGTACTATTTGGAATACCTTACATGAAGCTTAGTACCTAATCATTTCTATTATTACGTATAACTCCTCAAATACCCCCTACACCGGGATTACCTAAGGAGGAACCATCTATTGAGTTTATAATGTCCAAGTAATGGAGGTTGGCATTTTATGTTAATAGTATGATCAATAACATTATCTTTCTTAAAAATTAAAATTGCATATTCAGTAGTGTTTGCTATGATATCATAAGTATTGATGAATGTATTCTTCTTAAAGAGATTGTCATTTCTAGCTAACCAAAAACATATTTGAATAAGTTTCTTCCAAGATAAGAAGTTGTAAAGGGACCGTTCTTAATTAAATTTAAGGTGTTGTACCATTCATCAGAAGAAAAGATGACATTGTTGAGTGGAGTGGGATTAGAGCTATTCTGGATGATTGTATTCCAGAATATTTTTACATTGCAGCAATAAAAAATAAAATGCATGATGGCTTCATTTTCACACCAGCAGAATGTGCAAGTAGGAGACGTATTCATGACAATAAAGCTAAGATATTGGTTAGTAGGTAATATGTTGTGGTGGAGGATCCAAATGAAGAACTTAATCATATTTGGAGCCTTAATCTTCCAAATCCAATTGAAGTTATTGTTACTGTTGTGAGCAGAGCTATCCTCTTTGGAGTCTAAGAACGTGTAAACAGATTTTGTTGTGAATAGACCATCCGAAGTTAGAAGCCACATGATTTTATCATTAATGGAGCTCATGCTAGGGACATAAGTATTTTGTATAGAGAAAATGAGGGACTGGGTAAGAAGAAGGATAATCTATTATAATTCTAAACATCATTGATGAAAAGGTCTTTAATTTTAATATTTTCCTTGTCTCAATTTAGAAGACCTTGAATAAAACTTCCAATGTTATTATGAAAAGGTATCCAAATATCGTGCAAAAAGTTAACTGAACAACCGTTATTGACGACCCACGAGGTAGCTTTGTTACAAGTTTTCCATCCATTGAGGATACACTTCCAGGTGAATGATGAATTAGCTCTAGGTTATCTGTTAGGAGTGCACTATTTCGAGATAAGGACATAAGTCCATGGAGTTTTAGGATTCTTGAAAAGCCTCTATGCCAAGCTAGCATGCATGGCACTATTCTTGACGTCTACCTTATGCATGGAAAACCCTCCTTCATCTTTAGGTTTTGTAATGGTATCCCAACTCACAAGATGAAGTTTTTGTTTTGTGTTGGTAGTACCCCAAACAAAGTTCCTTCGAAGCCTATTGATTTGGTTTGTTATTTTATGAGAGAGACTAATGTATTTCATTACATGATTCAGTATGCTACATAGGGAAGCTTTAGCAAGAGTAATGCAACCAATGATATTCAAAAATTTCATCTCCCAACTAGTAAGTTTAGAGTGTGAAAGGTTTTCTCACAAATTAAGAGATCATGGCTTGGTGAAAGGTTTTCTCACTTAGACTTGATTTAAGATTTAATGAGCTACTCTATGATGTTTAAGTCTGGGTTAGTTTTTGAATTGTACTTTTTCATGTATGAAAATGACTATTCCATTGGAATTTAACTTAGCACCGAGAGAACTTTGAGGTGGAAGCTCAAATAGGGTAGTCTCTAGTAGCAACCTCTAGTTCCAAATTACGTGCCCCTGTAGGTTTGCCTTAAATGGCCTAGCTAGTGGATCCACATATAACATATGATATGATACAGAGTCCTACCTTGGCAAACAGACTCTCCCTTCTCGGTGTGGGAGTTACATCGGTTTTCATGTTAGGACTCGCATGGTCTATTGTCGGTTAAAGCTAATATCCCACAAAATGAACTAAGTTACTTTTAAATGTTTTAGAGATAAGTGTTAAAAATACACCTAAACTATCCTCTCTTTTTTTAGTTACCTAAACTATCACTTTTTAGTTTGAGAAACACACCTCAGTGGTGTGTCTAATGCACTCTCTCTTTTATTTGAAAAAATCTTGACACATGTCATTCCACATGGATAAAATATTCCACCTTGACAAAAATTAAATAATAAACTATTAACATTAATTAAAAATTAAAGATTAAAGTATTAATATCCATAAAAAAATTATTTTTAAAAAGAAAAAAAAAATTAAATTATTTTTCTTACCTCACTCCACCACCTCCTCCATGTACCTCCCCCCCCCCCCCCAACAATCCCCCATCCTTTTTTTAAAAAAAATCTTTTATAAAATATTTTTTTAAAATCTGTACTTCACCCTCCCCCCTCCCAAAAAAACCACCCACTCACCCCACGCCCCCAAAAAAAATTGATATTATTTTATTTTTAAAAAAATAAAACTTTTACCCCATACTAGTTAACCCTCCGCTCCTAACTATTTTATTTTATTTTACATTTTTCTCATTTTGTGTTAGAAATGTACGTACATATATTTTTAGAAAAAAAAAATTCCTACTAGTGTACTGAATATAACATAAATAAATATAACATTAGAAAAAATCTTGCGGCAACAAGTAAAAATATTTTCAATATGTATATATCTAACACAAAATGAGAAAAAAATTGGAAGCAGAGGGTTAGGTGGGGTGGGTAGAATTATTTTTTTACAGAAGTAAAATAATATCTAAATTAGTATTTGAGGGGGGGGGGAGGATATGAAGTAAAAAAAATTAAATACTTTTATAAAAGAAATTTAAACAAAAAAAATGACTGGGGGTTTAGGGAGGGGGGGGAGGTGAGAAGAAGTGATGGAGCGGGTAAGAAAAATATTTTACATTTTATTTTATAAAAGAAATATTATTTTTAGGATAATAATTTTGAAATTTTTAATTTTAAATAATAATTTATTTAATTTTTGTCAAGGTTGAATGTTTTGTCCATGTGGAGTGTCATGTGACAATTTTTTAAAATAAAAGAGAGAATGTATTACACACACCATGACGAGAGTGATATAAAAGAGAGAGGTGTGTTTCTCAAACTAAAAAGTGATAGTTTAGGTATGAAACTCACACTCTCAATAGTTTAGGTATGAAACTAAAAAAAAAGGTATAGTTTAGGTGTGTTTTTGACATTTATCTCAATGTTTTATGAAGTTTCCTTAATGATTTTAAGATGCATTGACCATGTTTGTGATTTACCATTCTTCTTCTTAAATGATTTTACTATGTTAGTTTGGCCATGCATATCATATTTTCGAGTATATCCTCTTATGATCATGTTTCATGTTTTATTGCATTTCTCTCATACTTAGTACATTCATGTACTATTGCATACTTGTGCCTACACTATTTCACTAATGTAGGTCGTGACGATTCCTCTCCCTCCATTTGTGGCTAGTGGATTACATTGTAGGTTTGCAGACTTAGTGAGTCCTCATACTCCGAGGACGATGTCGCCTTTATTGCTTTCACATTTCTTTACCTTTCGAATGTTGTACGTGGTTTACGGGTTACTCTAGACACTTCTTTGATGTAATAGATGGCTTGTCAAGACTATGTTAGACATTCGCTTTTAAATGTCAAAATATTTACTTCTTATGAGATTTCTTAGTTTTCTCTATTATGTTGTGTATATATGCATGTCAAGTGGTTTGTGTAGGCCTTCATAGGGTCTTATACGTCATGTCACATCTAGAGTGTACTTTGGATCGTGACAGAATACAATGACACTTGTAAAATACAAGCTTATAAGACAAGTTCATTGCATGAGTTTGATAACCAAAAATATCATTGACCCTGCAATCAGACTATGCCCAATAATATAGCAAGAATAGTATCAGTACAAACAACACATATGAGTAAACATCATTTGTCGATCCGAATCCACCACATAATATCATGCAAATTTTCAAAAGAAACATTTAACTTGAAGATATATATATATATAACCTCGATCCTTCAATCATCATCCTTACTACCCACTCTTAAACCCCAAACACTCTCTTTCGAAGCAATCCTACCACCTTTCGCTGCTAATCCACCATTAGAAGTTATCCCACCATATTTATCCAGTCATAGCCTAACCTTTTATTACATGAAGACCCCCTGAAACCACTCATTCTACTAACACCAGAATTCCCCTACTAATTCCATTTTCGAATCCAAATCCATCACTTACTCTTTTAACCAGACCGCTACTCTCATCTAAGCTCATATGGCAACAACTCTACCCCTTGGCCAATTTAGTGAACCACCTGCAATGTTCTTACTGAATCACCTTGACTCAACAGCTACATAAAATATGTCCAAACCCACCACAAGAATACATACATGATCTCGACACACCTTTCAAGTAATTTGGACCACCCAAGGATCCCCAAGACATCACCTATGGTTTTTAACAGGTAATTTCAGTCTTCACAAGAATTCTTCCAACATTTAAACATAAAACTCCGACGACTTATGGACGAACAAGTAATAGTTACATTACCAAGAATAAAATTTGGTTCACTCTAAACCAACACACAAATGACAATCAAGCATGTACCAGGTATGGTACTCAAGCCAACCATATAGTAACATGTAGCAGGCGTGGTACCTAAGCCAACCAATAGAACTTGTACCATGAGTGGTGCCCAAGCTAACTAATAGATATTTCGTACTAGGTGTGGTACCCGAGCAAATAGATAGCACGTTCCAGGCGTGGTACATAAGCAAACTAAGAAATATTTTGTATCAGGCAGGGTACCCGAGTCAATTGATAATGTAACATCTCGCAAGTAGAAAGAACTAGAAAGAAGTTTAAAATCTGGAAATAGTTACTTTTGGAAAGAATGAGGAAATATGGAAATTTTTAAGCAAGTTAAAGTGAGTTTTTGGTCAACTTCAAACGGCTATAATTCCTAGCTCAGGATGAGTTAGGTGTGATTCCAGATATGGTTGGAAAGCCCTTGGAATGATCTTTCCAACGCCGCCAAGTTTCCACGATTCCGAGTTTGTATGAGTGAGCTATTCCCTTTGGAAGTTGGGCTACTAGATTAAGGAAATGTCCAATCCGGAATTTTAAGGGGTATTTTAGTCTTTTCATTGCCCTATTATTTTAATCCATTTTTAGGAGTTTAATATGGGTCAAATTAGATTTTAGTCAGTTTTAGAATTTAGGATTTCACGCTAGGGCTAAGGAAAAAGGAGAAGAGAAAAGAAGGAGAAAAGGGCAAATTCATCAAGATCGATAAAGGAAGTTGGTGTTTCGCCAAGGATTTGCTTCTACCAGGTATGTGAGGCTCTCATAACGTTGGGATCGTTCTCCCACGTGCCAAGCATATTTATTTCAGTTTGGATTCGTCCTAAAAGCATTTGAATATTGATGATCTTGATATCTATCCTTGAATTCATATATTGTTCTTGAATTTGACCAAGTTGGGAAGTCTCTGAGTTCGTTACATCGCATCATAGGGTCATTTCGAGTTAGGTTCTTAGGTACATTTGTTGGGTATCTGTATCTAAAGGTAATTTGAGAAAAAGAGTCGAGTTTGGGTGAATTGGGATTGAAAAACGAAGAAGAAATTTCGTCGGACTAAATTAGAGGGTGGCCCCGCGTTGCGCTCCTAGTGCCCAGTTTTGAAAAATTCCGCTCCACGTCACGGAGCTGACACGAGGTGTTCTGCCTCAAAATACGTTTTTGGAACCAAAATTTAATTATGCCTCCGCGTCGCGGACCCACCTTTAAATCTTGATTTTCGGTCTTTTCTTATGTTTAGCTATCTAAAATCATTCCTAAACAACATGAGATCTTTCCAATCACAAATCAAAATCCTTGAATCCATAATTCAATTCAAAGATCAGTTAAGAGTCAAGTCAAGAGCAATTAAGGTCAAAGTCAAGAGTCAAGTTAAGATAAGTTCTTAAAGTTTTCAAAAGTCTTTCACAAATGTTTTAACTCTATTTTAAGACTTAAGTTTTGAGTTCAGTAATGAAGTAAAGTTGAAGATCTTCTCTTCAAAGAAGTATATGGGGACTATGTATTCCCAAAGAGATTTGAAAATATTTTCACATTTTAATAAGAACGGAAACTGAGATTTCCAAAGAGACTTCGGGCTAGTTTTCAGAAAAGTAATAGTTTTCTAAGTGAAGCAAAAAGGGAAACTAAGATTTCCAAGATAGCCTTTGAGCTAAGTTTTTGAGCACTAATCTCAAATCACAGAAGAAGTATGTTTTTTTTTTTAAAACATAAAGAGTTAGTATATTTTTTGGAGTAGTATTGAGCACTGATATGGGGGATAGTTCAGATAACTCACAGCTCCCATAAACCATGTAGCCAACATGGTAGAAAAGAGTCATACTTTTTAGATGAACCCTTTTCACAATAGACTAGTGGATCCACTTAGTAGTTCAGGTCCTATACCTTTGGCCGGGTATAGGATGCGCTGGCAGCGTGATGAAGATCGTTGTATCATCACTATAGCTCTTATGTGATGGTTATCAGTTAGATAAACTCCCACATAAGTTATTGTATTTTTATATACATCAGATTATTGTATTTTTACATACATTTCAGAGTTATGTTGTATCCTTGTATATACACAGAGTTGACATCATGTTTTAAAACAGTTTTTCATTATATTGCACTTGTTTTAAATTGTTTTATATTGAAATGAGTTCAGTTATGTTGAGTTGAGTTGAGCCAGGTAAGTTCTTCAGTTTCTTTTAGATTCTTTTACAAACCTATGTTGTTTTAGCATTCCAACTCGCATACTCGTACATTTAATGTACTGATGCCAATTGGCCTGCATCGTCTTATGATGCAGACACAGGTAACTAGGATCGGCATTTCAGTACACCGTTGATCCAGTGAGCAGTTCAGAGTCATTCGGTGAGCCTCCTTGCATTCTGGAGGATCTATTTTCACTACTTTCTAGTTTAGTTCATTATGATGTTGTGGGGTTTGTCCCAACATCCATCTCAGTTGTTTTAGAGGCTTCATAGACAGATAAACAGTTAGTTATTTCAGTTGTCTTTACTTTTCATTTCTAATGTTAAAGACTTGAGTTTGCCTAAATTGCCAGTTGAATGTTCCTTTATAACATTCTAGTTTCTTCATAAATGTTTATGTGATGAGTTAAGTCTTTCGCCGAGTTAGTAAGCCAGGCCAAGGGTTCACTTGGGGCCAGCAATGGTCTTCGAGTGCCAGTCCCACCCAGGATGTAGGCTCGGGGCGTAACAGATAATTTGTACCAGGTGTGGTACCCGAACCAATTGAGAATCGCACATCACAATGAGTATAATCACACATGCAAAACATGAGATAATAGGAGAAGTTCATGGCATGAGATTGATAACAAGATCATTTCACTTTCATCCCTTCTAATCCTCTAACCAAGTATTATACAAGTAACACTAACGAACCAATTAACATGCACACATAACGTAAACGGGAAACAATTCAGCCATAAACTACTTCAAACGACCCTTCCCAGACAGTTTTCCAAGCATATAATCAGATTACCCACAGGTTACCACCCCTAGGATAACACCCAATAACTATTATAAAGTCAACATTAGCTAATCATGTACCTTATTATCCTAAACAACAATAATCAACATCTTTATCCTCCCAGATTTCGTATCTGAAGGCCTATACAAGAAATCTCCCAACAATTTACAACATATTATGCAATTAAAGACAAGTTTAACAACTTAGTTTAGCCTACAGTACTTGAACGCCAAGCAATTGCCAAATAACTCTAGATACAAACTCCTGGATTCATGGGGGAGATTCTAAACAGAAGCAGACCTGGAATTTTGGTTTTGACCCTCTTTACACTGGAATCCTCCCTCTTCAATGTTCCCAAACTTTGCGCCTAAGAGGGTTTCTAGAGTAGCCCTCGCCCCTTTTTCCAAATGAAGAGGAGTATTAAATATTGAAACTTGTGTTTTCTAGGTTCTGTCTCATCAGACCCACTATAGCGGCCATGCAGTCGCTACTGCGGCAACAGGGGCATAGCGGAAAAATTCTCGTATGACATCATTCCATATCAAAATTCAAATTCTAAAGTTTTCATCGTGTCACCTCGAATTTAATTTGGTAGTGTATTTTTAAAAAAAATCTTGAATTTAGTACGCGTTGCCTTTGAATAACAACATAATAGGTCGTTACATTAATCAAGTCAATATAATGCATATCAAAGTATAAATAATTCCTTCTATTTTGAAATCAATACATCTACCTATTTTCAAACAATTTTTATGTCAAATTCATACAAAAACGTACACACTTATTTCTCGTTTAAAATCCCCAAAATAAGAACAGATTATCAAAAAAAAAAAAAAAATAATAAATAATATATATTCCACAACTCACATAATCAAAAACAAAGATACGAACCATTATTTCTCAAAAAATCTAGTTTCAGATCATTAAAAAAAAATTAAATCAAATTTTCAGAAATCAGAATGTTTACTTCTACAAAACATCAAATTCTTGATTAAAAACAACACAAATAATGAAATCACAACCGGAAAAAAAAATCCAAAAATCAAAAAACCAAAAGATTACCCGTAAAATTTCATGTATCTCCATGTTGGATCAATGTTGAATAAACACTACTGCTTTCTATTATGAAATTTGAAAGAAAAAAAATCTGAATCGTAATCAATATGCAAAATCATTTGTTAATTCTAAAAATTAACTATGCATTGATTTTATTTATAAAAATCAAGAGTGAAAATACAAAAATAAACTAAAAATAAAATCATTCGTGACTATACAAAAATTGTAAATACATTTCAAACAAAAAGGAATAGTGACCAAAATAGATTGTTACATACCAAGAAAATGGCATCATATAATTAATATTTTATTTGTTAATTCTTTTTTTTTTCAAGCATAATAAAAGTGAAGCTCCTGATCATCATAATTTCTTTTTGTTGAAATGAGATAATTATATTAGCTTTGCTTCATAACCAAAAAAAATAGTAGAATAGTAAAGAACTAAATGAGTAGTATTGTCAATACACATAGCTGAGTTATTTATACAAATTAAAGTTTTAAAAAATTCTAACAAAAGTAGCTAAGTTACTAATACAACTCAAAGTAAAAAAAAAAAGTAAAAATAATCTTAAATTATGCTTTAAAAAAAATATTCTACCATCTTTCTTTGCTAGTAGATCTGCCACCATATTCCGCTCCATATGCCAAACTATTTATCATATGCTAACCAATTGAATAAAAAAATATTATTATGAATAAATAAAATATCGCACCGATTAAACAATAATTATATGGAAAAAAAGAAAGAAATTTAAACTACATGTAATATTTATGTAAATAATCTTTTCAATTCATACATACTAACAATACATAATAATCATCTCTTGGAATATAGCAAATATTGTAATCAAACTACATTATATTCCCACAAACTGACTATTAAAGAGAACAATCACATACTAACAACACATTATTTCTTATTACAAAGATTTTATTTTTTTTATCATACTTGCTTAGAGAATGATAATACATACATAAATCAAATATTAAGAAAGCATGTCTAAGTACATAAAAATAAAAGGAAAGATTTGAGAATAAAATATTTCTTACCCTCATTTACTTCTTTTTTGTTACATGTTAGTTAATTCAAAAACTAATATAATGAAGAAGAGAAGAATATATTCTTGACTTGAATCTTCATGAAATTAAATATACATTTATATAGGGAAAATAGAGGAAATGAAAAAATAAAAAAAGACTTGAGAATAAATATTTCTTATCTTCATGTACTTCTCTTTTAGTATATGTTAGTTAATTCACAAATCAATATTATGAAGAAGAGAAAGGATAATCTTGAATATAAATCTTTATGAAACTTACAAATCAAAGTTTGAAGGTTATGAACATGAAAATTATAGGAGTCGTGAATATTATTAAAAACCAAAAATTTAAAAAGGTGCAAGTCATAAGTAATAAAAAGAATGTGAAGAGTTTTTGTTATAAATATTCCTTTATTTATAAAATATTTATTTGTAACAAATTAAGTAATTTGCTTTTATAATACTATTATTAATTTAAATAAGAAATAATGCCAAAAAAGAAAAGAAAAAAATGAAACATATTTTTCATTTTCTCGAAAGGAACACAACCAAACATGGCCTTAACATCTAAAACCCTGTTTGTAAAACCCTTTTCCCCATTTTCATCAAGTTAGCGAGTGAGCTTCCCTCAAAACTCACTAGAAATGAACAAATTTCAATCCTTCGACGATTTTGTTAAGGTCCACGGCGTACTTCTAGCGGCCGCCGGCATCCCTCAGTCACTCTACAAACTTCTCTTTCAGAAGCTCTCTTCCGATACTTTCGACGGCGGCCACTATTTCCAGATTGAGCCGATTGAAGATGGCCGCCAAAGAAGGCTACTTTTCACTTCTGATTCCATCGCCAAACACTCCAATCTCTTCCTTGTTGATCATGCTTGGACTTTTCGCCTATCCGAGGCTTATAAGCAGGTTTGAAGTGACATACACTATGTACACATTGGAATTTACACGTCACTAGAAAATTGGTGACGAAGTTATTGTTTTTTTGTTACGCTATACTTTCTGTTATTTGCGATTATTTTTTTTATGTATATTTTTTTAAATTTCATAATGCAGTTGTGTGAAGTTCCGGGTTTAGCAGAAAGAATGGCTGCATTAATGTGTGTAGATGTTGATTTGGACTCAGCGGCTGAGGAGGCAGGTGAAGAGGATAGTAGCAAACTGAGTGCAGTGGAAATAGTGGAGAGAGAAATGTGTAAAGTAAAAGAAGGCCGGGATGATACGAGATGGTTGGAGCTTGAGGAACTTGACATTGATGATCACATGCTTGTATCTCTTGATTTGCCTAGTAAATTTCCGGTACGTTTTCTTTATAGGTCTAAAATGTGATATCAACCCGGTCAATTAGAAACTAAAAGCAAGTAGGAACTGAGTGTCTTTCCGGGACTTGGAACTACACAATTTTTTCCTTGTACAAGCTCGTGATAGCATGAGTGTATCTGTAGATCAGTAGTTCCCTTTAAGGCTTTACTTTGCACTAGGATTATTCCCACCTTCCCTATGGATGAGAGATGCAAGCTGTGGTTTCTTGTACATAATAGCTAGCCTGGATCCTTACTAAAAACTAATAAAACAATAATAATAGCTAGCCTAGGTTTCCTTATTAGATTTATAATATGCATATAATGACAGATCTTTTTAGTTAGTGGTTAGAAGCTGCAAACAGTAGCTATCTTGTAGGGGCAAACATTGTATGTATGAAATGAGTCACCTGTAGTGATTGGTGCTTTTCACTATGTTTGTCTCACACTTCTTGCGATGTTCTTGTTGGTCCTTTGTTTTATATTATGTTTGTTAATTTAAAATTTCTTGCATCAGAACTTACTGGCACTGAGCCTGTGCGGCAACAATCTGAGGGATGTTGAGGTTGTTTCTAAGGAAGTTACCCGTCTCAACAATCTTAAAGCTCTCTGGCTGAATAATAATCCGTTTTTGGAGCATAGGTAAGTTGCCAAGAGCTCAGTAACTGGGCCAGTGGAGCAGTGAGTGCTTAAATCCTTTTTTAATAGTAGTAATTGATGTTGGGTTCAGCAATCTTCTTGTTTGGCAAGCTTGAACATTAATTGATGCTTCTTCCTTTTCTTCTTTGGATAGTAATTCAGAGGCTGCAATCATTCAGGGTTGTCCTAGTTTGGAAATTTGCAACTCAAAATTTACATCTAACTATGGAGAGTGGGCATTAGGATTTTGTGGTGGAATCTATGACAAAGACAATGCAGACTGCACTCATCAAAGAGATCATCCTTTGGAGAGCGTGACATCTCTAGACCTTAGTAACAGGTTTATTCGCAATCTGATGAACAAGGTCAGGCCTATTCAGACGTTTACTTATTTCCTAAACAAGTGTGCTATAGAATTTATCATGAAATTCCTCTTCCATCCCTTCTTTTTCCAAGAATATTAAGTTTCTTTGAGATAATGTGAAACTATGGCCGTCTTTTATGGATGTTGTGATCTCTCCTTAATCCTAATAATCTTCCCCTGTTCATGCTGCTTCTTTTTCTCAGGCATTTAATCCTGAAGAGATCACATCTCTTTCTTATTTAAACTTGCGTGGAAATCCATTGGACCAGAATTCTCTTAACGATTTATTGCAGCTTCTTAAAGGATTCAGTTGCTTGCATTCTCTGGAGGTACCTCTTTTAATTACTGCGTCTTTAGTGTGAGCACACAATGATATTTATATAAACTATGGAACAGGTGGATATCCCAGGGCCTTTAGGAGAAAGTGCTGCTGAAATTGTTGAAGCCCTGCCTAATCTTTCTCTACTAAATGGAGTAAACACATCGAAAATAATGGAGTCCGGGAAGTCTCTGGTTGATTCAATGTTGCAACCATGTCTTCCTGAATGGACTGCTGGAGAACCTCTAATAGATCGTGTCATTAATGCTATGTGGTTGTACTTAATGACATATAGACTTGCCGATGAAGAAAAGATTGACGAAACCTCTATATGGTATGCAAGCTAGAAATTATGATGATCTCCAAAGTTGGTATCTCCATGTGATGTCCTGTTTCCATTATACAACTGCTTTAAACAACATAAAATAGTTCAGTTTATTAGGCATTTTGAACTGAAGCTTTGGGTTTCTAGCTTACCTCTTGCTTGGTTCTGAAGATTTGTATCTGCAGACTCAATAGAGCCTAGAAAAAGTAGCACATTTTTCTGTGAGCTGAAGTCACAGGAATTCTAGGTGTGGAAAATTAGGCACTTGGACTTTAAGCAATTGGGAATTAAACAATGTCTATGAGAGCAGAAGCTGCCATAGCTTGGTATAATAAGTTCTATGACCGTGAGAATCCCTCTGTTTGATTTTTCAAATGTTTAGCTAAGTTGGTGAGAGTTGCTGTTGCAACTAAGAAGTCTTTCAACTTGGTTGTGCCAAATTTGCTGGACTATCATGATGCAATCCTTTTGTGATTCTGGACAATGTTTTCTAAACTCACACTCATATGTGTAATATCCTCTTACGTGCATGTTTATTTGTGTTCATAGGTATGTAATGGATGAACTTGGTTCTGCTTTGCGCCACAGCGACAAGCCAAACTTTAGAGTATCTCCTTTTCTCTACATGCCAGAGGGCAATTTGGCATCAGCTGTGAGGTTCTCTTCTTAAACCATCTGCTTTCTAGCTTACATATTGGGATGTTCTTCTTTTGTAAACTACATTTTGTATATAGTCATTAGGGAAAAATACATTTTGTAAATATTGGAATTCACAGGAAATACCTTGTGTAGAGATGACTACTTGGAATTTGTAGCAGGGAATGCCCATCTCAGTACTGAGATTGTATGCCTCTTGGCTTCAGGGCTTTGCCCTTTATATGAATAAATCTCTAAAAGTACCTATCCAAGAAGAAACTAATAATAAAAAAGTATATATCCTCCGTCTGTTCAGGTTTCTCAATTTATTAATTGAAATTGTTGTTTCCAATGAATTGGTAATAAATGATTTTTTGAAAGAAGTATGTAAATCACTTTGTTTCTTGCTTACATAATGGGATTTTGTATTCTTATTTTGTGAACCATTTTTTGGGTATGAAGAGATATCACATGTATTGATGATTGGTTGGAACTAGTAGATAGCCAGTATCCTAAGTAACTCTCCTTGGAAAAAGCTTAGCAGTGAAATGAGATCCACAGTGTAGAATGCAAGTGTATCCTACTTAACGGGATATTGGAAAAGTATCCTTCTCATAGTCTCCCCTATGGCCTAAGAATGAAGGTCTTTTTCCAATGGAAAGGCTGATGAGGAAATTAAACCAGAGTTTGCATGCACTTCTTCTGCTTCTCTGATGAAATTATTATGCAATTAAACTTTTAACTCTCTGCGTATTGCTATATATTTTTGAAACTACACTAATTTTATTAATGATTTTAGTTATTCAATTCTTTGGCCGATTGATGATGTTCGAGAAGGTGATGAGTGCACTCGTGATTACCTATTTGGTATCGGGGAAGAGAAGCAACGATCTGCTCGCCTAACTGCTTGGTTCCATACACCAAAAAATTATTTTATCAAAGTATGTATTGACGTTTTCATATTTGAATGTTCTTGTTAACTGAATATAGATGCTCAACATGAAATTTGGTTTCCATAATTCTTCAGGAATATGAAATATACAAGAACACATTGCAATCAATCAAAATTGCTAGCCCAGTACAGGGGTCATCAATTACAAGTAGTCTGTGTCGTGGTGATGGAAGAGTTTTACATGTGTACGCTGACATACCTCAAGTGGAAAAATATCTGACTCGTCCTGAGTTTGTTATCAGTATGTATATTTTGCTAAAATTTCCTGTTTTTTAGATTATTGACTATTTCTGTGCTGTTATCAGTCTGGACTTGGTCTTTAATGTAACGTGCACTCATATTGTTTACAGTTGAGAAAGTGTGTACTAATTGTTTGAGTGCAATTTTATTAACATTTAACTGACTCAAGACCAATGTTATAAAAAGCGAGGAAAAGCGCGCAAGGCGAGGCGAAGCGCAGCCCCTGCGCTTTTATTTCCTGAAGCGAGACGACATTGAAAAAGCGCTTGCTTCTACTGTAGAAGCGAGAAGCGCAAGAAAAGCGAAAGCGTGAAAAAGCGCGCTTAATTTGAAAAAGCGCTAATTAGGGTTTTTTTTAAAAAAAATTGTAAGGTTTTTTTTTTTAATTTCTGAAATCCATACGCGACTTCACATACCTCTTTCGCGACTTCAAATTTATATTTTGGACTGCTGCGACTGCTGCTGTAAGTTCTCTTCTTCTTTGCGACTGCTCTGCGACGTTTGTTTCTATTTTTGGTTGCTGCCAGGTCACTGCTGTAAGTTCTCTTCTTCTTCTCTGCGAGGCTGCTGCGACTGATCTGCTACTGTTTTTTTTTTGGTTGCTGTTGTGTGTTTTTCTATATTTTTATTGCTGCATTTTTTGTGATTTAATTATGTTTTTACTTTATATGTTATGACTTGTGAGGATTATTGACTATCTATTTACTTTTAATCTAAGAATAAATTACCTCTATTCAGTTATTTAATTTTTTTTTATTTTTATACTAAATATTGCTTTTCTTAAAAAAAAGTGTGCGCTTCGCTTTTTTCCGCTTCTCACTTCCCAAAACACTGCTCAAGACTCTACCATAAATTATCTTGAACATTACTGGTGGTGTTTGTAGCAACTGAGCCCAAAGATGCAGATATTATATGGACAAGCATGCAGATAGATGAGGAGACAAAGAAGGCAACAGGAATAAATGATGAACAATACATAAATCAATTTCCATTTGAGGCTTGCCTGGTTATGAAACATCACTTGGCCAAAACTATTCAGAAGGTCATCATAGATATCATGTTTACTTATAGTGGTTGAGCACTTGTTCTTTATGCAGAATGCTGATGCTGAAATTTGTCCACTTAGCAGGCTCATGGGTTGGTCGAATGGCTTCAGCCTACTTATAATCTTGAGACACAGCTAAGTCAACTTATTGGAGATTTTCACGTACGTGAAAGAGAGAAACTAGACAATTTGTGGATCTTGAAGCCATGGAACATGGCAAGAACTATTGATACGACAATAAATAGCAATCTATCTGCTATTATTCGTCTCATGGAAACTGGCCCAAAAATCTGTCAGAAGTACATTGAGCATCCAGCTCTATTTAAAGGGAGAAAATTTGATCTCCGATATATTGTCTTGGTTCGCAGTATGAATCCCCTGGAGATCTTCCTTGCAGAAGTTTTCTGGGTATGTACATATTCAGTGGTGTAGGCGTTCTCATGAGTGGTTGAAAAGAGAACAGTTTCACTAAGATACTTTACATCATAACATATAAAATGCCTTCGTTAAGATTTGTTTTCTTGTCTCTGGCTGATTTTGTTCACATTTTCCTTTCAGGTTAGATTGGCAAACAACACATACACTTTGGAGAAACATAGCTTTGATCAATATGAGACTCATTTCACTGTTATGGTAAGGAATGATTACTTGCTTCCCCTATTTGTTAATTGTGGAGTTGCATTATTAATTTGAGTATTTTAATTGATGTAATTGCATGATTTAATTCCCTGACTTGGTTCGTGACATTTCATATAATATTCTCCTATAGAACTACAGAGGCAAGTTGAACCATATGAACACGCTAGATTTTGTGAAAGAATTTGAGAAAGAACATGAGGGTGAGGGTATTTCCTTTTCACTATCAATACTTTGATTTCCTCCTTCCATATATTGTTAATTTAGCAGGACATAGTGTTTTAGTTACTAGTCTTACTCTTGTCTTTGTTGCAGTCAACTGGCTGGATATCCACTCAAGGATTAGAAATATGATCAAATCGGCTTTTGAAGCAGCAGCTGCTGTGCATCCAGAAATGCATCATAGCAAATCTAGGGCAATGTATGGGGTTGATGTCATGCTTGATAGCCATTTTCAGCCTAAATTATTGGAGGTATGACAGCTATACTACCTCTATTGTAGCATTTTCAATGTTTAGTAGTTCCTGAAAGATGACTGCTCAAAGCATGACCTTGCTACTACTGGTCATTGCTTTTGTCAATCTTTTGGATTTTCCTGTGTCATTGTATCTTATTGAGACAGGAAATGCACCCTCCCTCTTGTTAAGCACAATCTGCAATGATGAACTCTAAAACCAGATGGATATTTTTTGGATGCAGATTACCTACTGCCCAGACTGTACTAGGGCAGTCACATATGACACTGAAGCTGTCGTCGGTGGAGGAGAAACTGTTAAAGGAAAAGAGTTCTACAACTATATCTTTGGCTGTCTATTTCTAAATGAAACTAATCATGTTTCCCAACTGTGAGTGGAACCCGGGCATGTAGAGGTTTTTGCCTTAATTTGCATGCCAAAGTAGAACTCTTGAGTTGTGCAAGTGTATCAAGAGAAAATACAAGCAAACTGGCGTTATAATGTAATCTAAGGAAATAGTCTGAGCTGTTTGGATTTTAGAGCTTTAGTTTGTCACACTGCCAAGGAGCTATGCAGAACTGCCTCATCAACCTCTGCCTCTTCCCCAAGTCTCTTGCAGTCAGAGAATCATCATATCTTCATGGTCTATTGAGTTTCCCCTGTAATTTAGAGTCTTGAAAACACTCCCGCATAAATTCCCAGTATAATTTTTCACATCTGTAGCCTGTAAACATGGTTAAAAACATGTTTTCCAATTTTGTTCAGTTGCAAAAAAGTCTAATGCCTTTTCAGTTATGGTTGGTAAGGTAACAATTTTGTTTCAATGTGCTCAAGTTTCACTTAAGAGAGAAAGGAGGTAACCCCTCCAGCTGTGGAAGTAGCTTGTATCTTACAATCCCTTTTCTATCTTGCAAGTTTGCAATACCACAATATCATAGCATCTCACAACATCCTGAGAACTAAACGCCTACTGTGTGTTTCAATAGTGTAAATCTTAGCTGGGTATATCCATTTTTGTGGCACTCTTCATATAGTAAAAATTAGTAAGAAACAAATGGTACTAAAACTGTCAACAAATGTAAACATTAGCTGTAGGGAACAAAATGAAAATGTGCAGGAACATACATTAGCTGGGAGGATCAAAATGTTGCATTCATCATACTTATCATGATCAAACCTAGAATGGTGTAGTCTGAGCATAGAGCACAACTTCCTTCCCAGTTCATAAGAACAAAAAGAACAAAGAATTTGCTAGTCTATTGAGAAGTAGCAAGTTGCTAACCTAGCAGCTACTTTAGTTGATGTTTATTCATACGATTGGCTTTTCAGTGTTGTTATTTTTTTCTGCAATTCCAAGTTTGATATCCTTTCGAGCTCCAGAGCACGTTCAAGCTTTCCGACAACAATACTATATGCATTAGTTTTTAACCCAAGGGAAATGATAATATCTACTTAGCTACAAGATAATAATAATAATAATAATAATAATAATAATAATAATAATAATGATAAAACACTACCTTCGCTGCTCGGCAGCTCCATTCCCCTAGAATTGTTCTAAGTCTCTCATTTTCCTCAACATACTGTAACAAAACACCCAAAATAAAAGGAAATATCACGCAACCTTCTGGTGTAAAAGAAGGTAGCAAGATTATGGAAACTAAAACAAGATGGAAAATGGAGTTAGAATAACACTTGGTAAAACTGTAACCGCTACTTCTGTACATGAAAAAAAAAAAGAGCAAAGGAAGTCAATTTGCGTAATATAGAAAATTACAAGAACCTCAAATATTTTATCTGACGAAAAGCAGAAAGGTTTAATCCTAATAGAAGAGTCATGTTTATAAAATCAAGCCTAAAATCAATGTATGTTTGGAACAACTGTCGGGGGTTAACTCGAACCAGACTAGCCTTATAGGACTCATGCAATGGAACACCTAGATGGCTAAAAAAACCGGGGCACACCCACAGCAGGAAAACTAAGTAACCACAGCAGAGACCATCCTAAGATCAGGAAAAAAAAAAACAAAAAGGATCACACATTGATGACTGTTGCCTTCCAAATTTGGATTGTTCTTTTGGGTTGTTAATGGCTACATCCTAACCAAATACACATCATAGTTCATTCTTAATCGAAAAGAAGCAACAGTTGCAGCCAAGGAAGACAAACGAGCAGCACGAAGTGCATCTTACGTATAACATGACAGTTCTCCATGAAAAAGGGAACCTATCTCTGAATACACCAAATATTTTGCATTTAAACAACAAAAAAAAACTTTATGTTCCAAATAATTTTCTAACACACCTGATTGTTTGTACTGCGAATGCGCTGCATCTCAGCATCCTTCTCATCTATCAGAGATCGAGCAAGCCTAAGCTCAGATTGCAATTGATCTATCTGAAACAGAAATCTTTCAGCAGATAATAGCAAAACAGTAGGGGTCGTTTGGTAGAATATATAAGAATAATGCTAAATAGAGTGTTTTAGTAATGCTTGCATTAGTAATGCATGTATTAGTTATGCTTGCATTAATTATATATAGATTATTTTCATGCATTGTTTGGTTTGATGCATTAAATATAGTATGTATTGCATTAAAAAAATTATTTACAAAGATACCCTCCACTTTTATGGTGGAAAAGATGTAAAAAAAGGTTTTGAGGGACAATTGGGTCTTTTATCATTTTAATGCATGCATTAAAATCATTGCATTGCTAATACCTAGAAATCCATGGTATTAGCAATGCACATCTTAATACACATTAGAGTGTATAACTAATGCAAGTATTAGTTACACATAGGTTGAAAAAGAGTACCAAACAAGGTACTAGTAATACACAGTTAATACATGCATTATTTTTCCTAATACACTCTACCAAACGACCCCTAAAAGGATAACAAATACTGAGGTAAGCTTCTACTTGGAAAGAAGAAATATCAGAGACAAATAAATTATATCCATCCTTGAAAACAATCCTCTCCACTAATACCAAAACAGAACCGGGGAAAACAACAGAAGAATCATATGAACTCAAAAGCAATGGTCACACCGCATGTAAAGATCTAAGCGGGAGTAGATTATAGTTCCATCAAGGCATGAGCTGTATCCAATGGACTCCCACTTATGACAGATCCAAGATAGAACTTATTCTGTTTTTTTAGACAAGTAACAGCTCAATGCAATAAAATTTAGCCGCCCCAGAAAAAGGTGCTAAGTTGGAACATTACAAGCATTGAAAGGGTGCTTAAACCCCTTCCCAGAACCCTATACAATTATTCTTAAAGAGTTTTAAATAAGATACTAGGAGCACCTGGATGCCCATACAGAACACACCCAAGTTAAGTTAATCCTCAAGACCTTAAAATAAGAAATGCCATGATTAGAGCAACCCCATATGATGTTCATATCTTTGATCAGATCTGTATTGATACTATAGATGTATCGTTCTGTAGTTTCTGTCACCTAATGTATGCTTAATTTCTCAAATTAAATTCAACAACAAGAACACCATATGTACGTGTCAAACTATGAAGTGTAATTGCATCCATAAGAGCTTTCTCTTCTTTTTGACTAGATGCAGTACAGGAGAAATTTAATAAATTAAGATAAAAAAATTTAAGTAGCAACAACAAGAACTAGATGCTAGAGAACAATAATTTCACAAAACTATACCAGGAGATGCTATTAAAAACAAACCTCTGATGACTAGTAAATCCACAGTCCTAAATTGGATGTCCACATTTGATATAGCCTGATACTTATGATTTCAGTTGAAGAGTTGAGATAATATGACCGGGAGATTATGTGGACCACAAGGATTTTCACTTTCGATGCTGATAAACGAGAAAAATTTATTCAAACAGTAAAATGAACCATTTATGTCGTATGATGTGGTAGAATTTTACTTTCTCAAAATATTAGGCTTTTTACGATGCCTAAACAAGCAAGGCAGTCATTGGGTACAAGGAACATAAATAGTTGTCTCTAATAGCTTGTTTGGATGGTTGTTGCGTATCATAATATTGCATTGTATTGTACTACATTGTTTTGAAGAATACAATGTTGAATAGCTTGTGTCATTTTCTGTCGTTAAATAATGACAAACATCAAAATCTGGAGGATAAACCTATATAATAAAGAAAAGTAGGTACGGGGTAGAGTTATTATAGAAAAGGTAGGGTAAATGATAAAATAGGACTATTAAATGATAAGCAAAGGAAAAATGAGAAAAAAAGGTAATGACGCGACCACACCAAATTATTCATTACATATAATGGGACTTTTCGTCGTTACACAATGACGATTTAACGATACGATACAATAAAACTTGAGAAACAATCAAAATGAATATTATATTTAAAGTAACAATACAATATGTAGTACTTTTAAGGAAAATAAGTTCTGAGTATTTCCTTTGAAAGGAACGAGTGTTCAATGCGGAAAAAATCCATTAAGGGAGACCAAAACGAAGATAGTCTACACCATTCACCATTTAGACTAATGCGCACTCATGTATACGAGGAAGGACATAAGAAAGAGGAAAAGAAATATGAAAATTGTGAAAATAAAGGAAAGATGAGAAACTTGTCAAATTGACGATTAACGATGTAGAAGATGACTCTTTATATATAGTGGTGGGCTATGCCTCTACGTACATATGATACATGATTTTTCTCTATGCTTAATACAGTAAAGTAATTATTCAATAACTAAATACAAAAATATTTACGCTACCCAATAGTATATTCTATACCTTCTCATTAATTAAATTTCAATGCATTTTGTGCATCTAGACACATATAACTTCATTTTCAGTATGTCTGAAATAACTTGAGTTTGCATATCAAAGATCAAAAAATCAAGTCGAGTATGGTGGCTAGACTTTTTATCTCCTCCTGACTGTCATGAGACTAAGTACTCTGTCCATGACAGGGTTGTTCAGAGGAGGGACTCAATACTCAAACTTTGATGCCATAAAGAAAGAAGAGAGAAGATTTCTCATAGTAATAAAAAATACAATAATTAGAAGAGTCTCAACTCTCAATATCCAGACTCTGATATCACAAGGAAAAAATAAGAGAAGACAGTTACAAATCCGTAAAATTCAATATTCAAAGGCGGAATTCCATATGCTAACTAAGAAAAAGGAAAGAATAAGATTTTAATGGAACAGTGAGCAAGTGAACAGGAATGTAATGTTTAGAAAAGGAATTCAATACTCAACTCTGATACCATGAAAAAAATGAGCTCTGTAAAGGTGACAAAAATTTCAATTAGAGGAGCTGAGGAGGGACTCAATATGGGACTGCAATGTCACGAGGATAAAGAAGAGACAGAGAAGTTTTATGTGAAAAATCTGGAAAAATGACCACCATGATGGTTTGGAGGAGACAGTGTTGTTAGAATGACGAAAACAAGTATGGTGATATTAGAGCATTCATCGAAAATAAGAATTGCCACCAGAATAATCACTAGAAACAGACAAGAATATTATTATATTTTAAAACTTTGACCAAGAAGACAATGTAAGGTAGAAGTTGCTCGAGTCTCTACCTAGATTGTAACAGCTTTTACCATGTGAAGAAAAGAAGAGAAAATGCAACATATTCAGTGGTATTCTATAATATTCACCTTACATAAGTTCTGCATGACATATGAAACTAGACATATATAACTTTATTAATTTTCTCTGACTTTCAACAATAATTAAAATGCAAACATGCTCATGACTAAACTATGCGGAAATTGAACTTGGATGTACAAGTTCAATTTTTTCACCCAGAGAGCTATACGGACAATTCTGTTTCTTAAAGCAATTGGTTAATGGTTTACATGTTAATTCTGCATAGGATAAAAGTACTTCCATCTCTACAGACACTTAGTTTTGTAAGAAAGCTGTAGATACAAAAGACCACATGCTACCAATTATACCTCAGCTGAAAGTGTGCGCAATTCTTGGTCTCGAGCAGCCAGTAAGTGGGCCAGATCAACCTGCAGAACCAAGCAGCTGATTATTTTCACTATTTTGATAGGTCCAAATTCCAATAACAATTGAGTGATTACTACACAAAGATGGTTGCTTTTTATTACTGAACAATTCCACTAGATGAGCTAAAATAGCATTAGCTTCCAAATTATCATCTTACGGATTATAAAACATGCAACTGCTGGCGTGTGTTTTGTCATCCTCAGCATCTATGACTTTTTTTCACTCTTTCCTGGTTTTGTCATTGAGAAACTTGTTCAGACAGTTATTACCAGGTAGCTGGATGTCAACAACAATAATAGAAGTGAAACCCTTATTTCATAATATTTTCACCAAGATCTTATAAAGTGGAAAGTGTGGAAGATTGTTTACCACTTTCAGATTTATGATAGTTGATACACGTTTATCCTTCTTAAATTCTTTGGTTTCCTTTCTGACTTGTAGCTTAAGAGCACACACACAACTCACTATACAGTCAAAAAGTCACTTTCTTTCTTTTCTAGAAATAGAGGAAGGAGATTCCGGTAGCAAAGCAACTTCGATGAAGAGAAGCTTACCTGTGGTGCACTCCCATCATTAGACCTTTCATATTTGCTCAAGGATTCCTGTAATCCAAGAAGCTAAAAGAAGAAAAACATCAAAACTCAGACAAAATAAGGAGAATAATCAAATAAAATACGAGAAACAATGACTGAAATCCTATCAAAAATGTTTGTTTTTTTCTAGTTTGGCCGCAAGAAATTGACACATCCTGCGGCAACCAAGACCAAGGAATGTGTAGAACTCTATCTTCCTTTCCAAAGAATAACAGGAGATCGCTTAACGTGAAAAAATAAGAAGAAGACATCTATGTGTTGTTAACTAATTGAGGCACCAATTAGTAAAACTATAGCTGCTCAAAGTCCAGTTGCGTCTTTACTCTCCTTGCAATGAAACATGGAAGGAACCTTATTTCTACAGAGAAAAAAAAAATCAGAGTTTTCTTAATTAACCCATACCTCCTCACTCAGAAAGTGTATATTTACTTGCTGATATTGCAATAAGGCCATGAGCTGATCAGATAGTCGACCACCATCTTGATACCTATATAACAAAAGGCTCCCAGTGAACATCTGAAAATCATTCATCATCTGGAGGCAGCTTGAAATAAACTTTTAAGACATGTGTTCTATCTATTCTCAGAAGTCTTATTCCAAGGAACATAGAGAAGATGACATCTCATCACCCTGAGCATGACTACACATCTTCAGTTCTAACTGCGTTTGAGAAACACAAGGATATTTGATTATTCTTTTGCATCAGTTTTTCCACCAAAACTTTGCCTTTTCTCATACAACCAAAGATGTAATCATCTCAGAAGACAATGTAGCCTTCGACCTTGCATTCTATTGAAGTTTGTCACCATCTCATGTAAAAGCTTGAACTTTTAGAGAGAGCACACTTTTATTAGTTAATTATATTCTCAACACATTCCACAAAAGTTCCTTGCATAGGATAGCTATATCTCAATATCAATGTGTCCAAACATATATGACTATTTTATCACTCCCAATTTATTAGGCTACTATCTGTTCTAGTCATCCTGATATATTTACCTTTTCTAGTTATGGCTTCCAATCGTCAAGATTTTAACTGATATAAGCTTTTCACAGTTATCCAAAAAGGATTAAGAGAGTAGTTTGGTTGTGCCTTTGTATATACTAAAAATGATTCCTTGCGCTATTTTTTTTCCTTTTCAATATGCATATTAATGCTTCCATACTTAATAGACTTGAAAAGGGTAATGTGCTTTGAGAACCAAAAAATGTGGCAAAAATGTGGAACAAGAAACTGTGTCTGCAAAGCTCTTCATTTTGCAGGGACTCTCGGAAGAGCCATCCATTAATGGACCATTTAATGTCAACTAGTTTGTCTCGAGATATAGTGATTAAATTACTAGTAAAAAATTTCTGCAAATTCAACAACGTAAATCTCATGAGGTACCTCGGTCCTTCCAAAGAATTTGATGGTTGAAGTGGAGAATAAAGTGACTTTAAAACGTCGGGCTGGGAATCAAATGAATTGTATTGATGAACATAGCCTGTGACAATTGAAGGTGTTGCACTCAGAAATGTTATTGCGCAAATATGTTTCCGAATAATATACAAATTTTGGAATTTACAATAGGCACCTAACGACCTTAAACAACTCTTAGTTGTCAAACACAAAGGTTTAAGACTCAACTTCACCGAGCAAATTTATGGAATTGCTTTCTAAGACAAGTGGGGTTTACTATAAAATATGGCTAGAAAAATGAATCTCTATTTTGGAGGATGTGACACAGAGGTCACTCACCAATATAGAGAGACATGAAAGAAGCAGCACAGACTACTTCAGCCAGCATGATTATCCTGCAAAAATGGTGGAAAATGCATTAAACCTCTTATTTTAGAAAGACAAGGCTATAGTGAAGCAATCAAGTTATAGGAAGCTACTCCAAGACCACCACAATGGCAAATATAACCTTCAATTGCAGCATTCACTATATAATAGAAGTGTGAATGGCTACACCTCACATGTGGCTGAAGCCTAGACCATTTTGAAGATTGTGGCTTCAAAACTGCCTTTAGATCTAGCCCTAAGGTTCAACCTTCAGATGATTTACTCCACATGTAAATGACATATTCAATACTAATTTTGATTGTTATGATTCAGCAGTATTGCATATTAGCAAGGTCCATTGAACATGGTGCATGTCGAGAAAATTTTAAGAATTGATATATGGGACATTGTTTTCTTACTTGTGCAAAAGGAACTAATTCTTGGAAAACTTACAACGATGTTTGGCCCGCAAATCACTACACGCCTTTTGGCCTGATCTTTGGTCCTAACTCATTATTGGAAAAAAGCAACCTCAAAGATTTGGGACCAAATCGACAATTTTGGCCCATTCTTTTTTGCCTGGATCAACAGAACCATTTAATATTTCGTATCCACTTTAATTTAATTTCAGTCCTTGAACTGGATCTCCTAAGTTGAAGCGACAAAGGTAAAAGTAGGGATTCCCTCTGCCTTATTTTACACTTCATCATACGTTAGTTGTTTGGGGTAGTTTGAACTCAAAGTGATTCTTCCTCACAATATTCTGGGGGATCATTCAGTCTCTGTGTAAATTCTTCAGGTATGGAGTAGAAGATACTATTTTTTGTATTTTTCCAGTCCAAATAAAGCAAACACAAGCAAAATAAATATATTCTGAAAATCAGTTCCTTCACCATCTGTTTCTCCTGGGTTTAACCCATCAAACAATGCACCCAAGCTCCAACAAAGTCCATTTCAGACTTCAGAGCTTTGATCTCTCTGTACGTTCTTAAAATAAGAGGCTTTGATCTCTCTGTCAACTCTTTCAGGGTATGTTTGGTATTCCTTACCTAGCGAGTGTAACGAAAATCACTATTTCTAATCATTATTCAGGTTGATTTGACTGTCCAAGAAACTTAACTTAAAATTCTATGACAAAAATTGTGTTCTTAAATCCAAATCCATGACTTGTAATGCACCATGCACAAAAGTTTCCACTGTGCAGCAAATTGTATGACAAATTTTATTTTAGAAAAGTCTCCAGATCATGTTTCTCGGCTTAAAAAATGGCTATACAGCATCTCAATATTCAGGAAGCTGCATTAACCAAGGAAAAAAAGGGCAAAAGTGTTCTTGGCAGGTCACCTGAGTAGTGTGGATATGGAGAGGATGCTAATATCTGGATCCCAAACCATGACCAGCAGCATTGCAGCAGTTCCTGCAAAAGAGTGTTTCAAATGGATATTCACTTCTGTAGGAACTACAGATTGTTAAATATAAATAATTGTGGCAGAAATATAATAGTCATGGAAGTTGGCGATTCAAACTTAGAACTTCCCGAAGGCTCCTTCAACAATAACAGAAGGCTATGAATATTATCTTTACGGCTCACTGTTGCAAATTAGCAAGCTTCTCAGAAGAATAGAATAATATTCAGGTTAACCAAGATTTGTGACTATCCTTTCCCCTCCTTTTCCAGGAAGTAAGAGATGGGGCATTGAGAAGGTAGAAAATATGAATGATTTCAGAAATATTCACAAGTTCAAATTAGTAACCATAAAAAGGAAAAGATTGTACTGCCTTGCTGAAACGCAACAATTCAACTATAATAAGCCAGTCCTGCATGTAAACAATATATTTGGCACTACAGCAAGACTTGTTTTGACCATATATTTTGAGATTAGAACTAATTAAAACAATACACAATACACAATAAAGCTGACACATATAAAGAACCAAGTAGAGATATACCATATGCAATTGTTGCAAATGGTAAGCGAATAATATGCTTCAGCTTCTGGCTGAAAACACAGTAACCCTACAAAATTAAACCATCATGAACTTAAATATTTTGCCACTTCACAACATATGATTTGGATCATGATAAAACAAGAAGGAAACAGACATTGTCGATCTTAGTAAGCAAAATATTTCAGTAATGTGTAATCCTCAGCAAAATAGTGGAATTAGAAGTCCCCCATTCTCGGCAAGAAAGATCCCAGAAGCCTAAAAAGTTATATCACCTTGGCCAACTGACTTTTACTCCTTCATACTCCTAGTGAATAGGCCAACCTTTAGTCTCATATAATTTGGTTATAGGTTTTCTTCCTACATCTGTCAGGTTATCTAAGTCTCTGGTGGCACCATATTAAGAACATCCCTAGAATGCACAGTTGCTTACACCAGAAATTGTAGCAACTTTAATGCTATGCATGCTTTGGCACCATACCAGCCTATGATATATGCACAATGCATCACGGGGATATGATATTAACCGAAGTGATATAAGGAGAGATTGATTTAAATATCCTGTTCTTTTTTTCTGTAAATTTCGGTTGGGGAACGACGCAGAAGAAGGACATCAGGGAGAGAAAAGAAGTTATGTCCAATGAGGTAGTGTCTGATATTAATCATTGACCCCCTGTGTTATTTTCATCCACTTTGTGTGACCTCTAAGTCATGATTTTATAGTTCAACAGAAAAATGTCATTTGTGACATCAAAAACTACAAATTATCAAGTAATGTGATAAGCCACGAATCCTCAATACTTATTCAAGAAGGAAAACGCAAAGAAATACAGGAGAAGATAATGATCTGCATCTTCTCAAATTTCTGGAGGTTTCACACATGGAGGATTGAGCAGTTTCTTACAGTTAATTCCTTATGGTTACTAGAAGTTATGTGTCTTTATCCTAAATGGTTTATGAAGTAGTGATACCTATATATAAATAATAGATCCAGTAATGTGTAGGCATATTGTAATATATCTTTTATATGCAAAAAAGATTATTCTGGAGATACGAGATACTTGTCTCTCTTTGTATTTTCTATCTCTTTTATCCAATATAAAACTTCGGTTTCTATCATAATGTATAATGGAAAACTCACCTGCAACCGTATTTTCTGTACTTGGTATACCAGATATTGCTGAAAAATGCCTACAGATATTTAACACTTATGTTTAACAATTAGAGTGAAGTCAATAACAGGAATAATATAAATGATGAAAGCGATTTATAGTAACTATAACTTGGCCAAGATGAAACAATATAACTGGAGAGGATAAGTTCACAGGAACAGACCGCTGATAACTAAGAGGGCAACATTACAACTGCAAAGAAGCTGGAAAATTAATCCTTGAATAGGGTGAATTATCCATGTAGCTCCCACAGCCAAAACAGCAAAACCTGCCTAGAATTTCTTATTAATCAGCTCCCATATAAGTGACTAATTTGCATGCGGTACTGAAGTAGTATTACTTGCCAATAAGATACAGTAGAAAACACTCCCAATAAGGCATGTAGGCCTCCTATTACCGAATAGAGGTGCGTCATCCGGTATGTCCAGGAACCTACAGTTAAACAGGCAGCAGAGTCATTTATTCATAAGCAGGAAAGCTCTAAAATTAAGTCAAAAAGAAGCATAACTTTCATTTTGACACAACATTTCACTTGGCAAGTCACACAATTGACCATAAACATCTCATTTTGCTTAAGACAACATCTTTATATCAACCTATGTTCCTCCTTCCCTTTCTTTATACAGATACATGTCACATCCTTAAGTCTTCAACTAAGTGCACTTGACAACTTGCTCACCATCTTGCTATGCCAACTCAGCCTAGATTACTACACTCAAGATCGTTAAAGGAATGCTAGACAAGGAAGACGAGAAATTTTCTAAAGGAAGCTTTTTGTATTGTAGAGGACTTGAATTATTATTCTTGATGCCTTTACAAATGAATGGTCCTCTATTTGTACAAGTCACCTAGGAGATAGTGTATAAATACTAATTGTTGCACAATTCCCTTAATATTTACAATTAGGCTTCCTCTAAAATTTTCTACTTAGCTAGAAAGTTACAAAGATCTTCCTTGCAAATCCACGGAATTCTAAGATCTACCATGGGAAATCTCCCTATTTCTCTACAATATTCCACTTAGGACTAGTCTCCTTCCTATGTAAGCCTTCCACCAAATTGGCAACTTTTTGCCATGTGGCACCAAAGTGGCATGATAGCGGGTCATCACACTCTCCCTCACCTGATGTTGTGACGATTGTGGCGCATTGTTGTTGCATAAACTCTCGAATCTTGTCTTTGAATTGCCACAAGTCTTTCATATCTCTCCCATGTGGCTTCCTCCGGTGATTGTCCCTTCTAGTGGACGAGGAGCATGGCGGTGGCTTTTTCCCTTGTCTTCGCCTAGCCCGATAGTCAATGATAGCCTCAATCTCCCGATCATGTGAGGTAATGATAGTAATAAGCGCTCGACTCGACTCGACTCGACTGGCCTCTACTCGGATCATCATTGTCTTCATGGTATGACTTAAGCATGCTAGCGTGAAAGACAAGATGGATCTTACGATGCAAAGGCATGTCAAGCTTTTATGAGATCTTGCCCACCTTGGCAAGGGTCCTAAATGGTCACCCGTACTTGCGAATCAAATTTTGGTGCATGCCCCATGGTGCCTTGAATTGTCTTGAATTAAACTTCACCATAACCATGTCCCCAACTTAGTAATCCGTGGGATGGCTCCTGTTGTCCGCAATTTTCTTTATCCGCTTCGTTGCCTTGTCCAAGTAGGACTTAGTAGTGTCAAGCTACTTCTCCCATCCTTTGGTCATATGATGAGCTCCCAAACTCTTCCCCTCGAATGTGACTCCCAAACTTTTCCCCTCAAACGTGACCAATAGTGAATATGAAGTTTGCGGTTGTTGCTTGTGGCTAACTCAAATGGTGTACGACTCGTAGATTCACCCCACTACAAGTTATAAGAAAATTGGGCTATGTCCAAGAGCATTTCCCAAGAGCTTTGCCCAATCCTTTTGATGCGGGCTCGCAAAATGCTTCAAGTAGCACTCTAATAAGGCATTGACCCGCTCAGTCTGTCCATGAATTTGTGGGTGGAAACTAGTAGAGAAGTGCAGCTCCGTGCTAAGTATGTCAAACAACTCTCTCCAAAAATTTCCGATGAAATGGGGGTCTCGATCACTGATGATATGCCTTGGTAAGCCTCAATACTTCACCATGTTCTTAAAGAATAAATTGCAGCTTCCATGGCTTAGCAACCCAGTGAGGTAGGCATGAAAATGGCATACTTAGAAAATCTATCCATGACCACCATGATAGTGCTGTAACATTCAAACATCAGTAGAGAAGTGATAAAGTTATAGTCATGCTCTCCCATGGACGCTCCGCAATTGGTAGTGGCTTCAAAAGTCCTCTGGGATGCCTCTGTTCAACCTTGTCTTATAGTCATACAAGACAAGTCTGCACATAACACTTTATGTCATCTCGCATGCACGACCATTAGTAGACCAACTCAACCAAGGGCCTAGGACGACGTTGGCCTGGATGACTGGCCCACAAGGTGTCATGACTCTCCATAATACACCGCCTAATATCTCTGAACTTTGGCACCTAGACCCTCTATCTAGTGGTGAGCAATAGATCATCCTTCACCAAAAAGTTTTTTGTCCTCCTTTATAGCCTTTCGGATTCACAACTTGCTAAAGTGATGTCAACAAGTTGGGCCTTCCGACTAAAGCATCAGCCACAACATTACCCTTGCCGGGCTTATATTCTAGCATATAACCAAACTCGGCCAAGAAATCCTGCCACCTGGCTTGCTAAGGTGTAAGCTTTTTCTCCGTAGGAAAGTAGCTAGTGGCTACATTGTCAGTCGCTCACAAACCTTGACTCGAGCATGTAGTGTCGCCATGTGCAAAGGCAACGCATAATGACAGTCATCTCTTTCTCCTGTACTGTGTAACGTCGTTGTCTTGTTAAACTTACGACTCTAGAATGTTATGGGATGCCCCAATGGCAAATTTCAAATGCAACTGTATGCACCTCGAATGTGTTGGTGCAGTCGGGATGCCAATATTGGTTCCTCTGTCATGGTTACCTTAAGACCTTCAAGTGCCTTTTGACAATGCTTCGTCAAAACCCATGATTTGTTCTTTTTTTATGACAAGAGAAACATGCAGCCGCTACCCTTTGGGTGCGCACAGGGTAAAACCCCCGCTCCTTTGCAATAACTCTCAAACCACATAGGAGATGTAACCCGCACTAAGCCCAAACCCATGATTTGTTCTTCTTTAGCAGCTCGGCCAATGGTGCGGCTTTTCTTGAATAGCCACTAATGAACCAATGATAGTAGTTAACAAGGCAAGGAATGATCTCAACTTGGTTACCTTTGTAAGTGCCTCCCACTTTTGGATAGCCCGTACTTTGTCCTCATACATGTGTAGCTCAACATTGCTAATGACATGGCCCAAAAAGTGTACCTTTGATTGTGCAAATTCGCACTTGTCCCTCTTAATGTATAAGTAGTTCTCCCGCAAGACTTGGAAAACCTTTCATAAATGCTCTATATGTTTCTCCAAGGAATTGTTATAGATGGTTGTCACCCAATTAGACTACCACAAATTGATCAAGGTATTTGTGAAAAATCTTGCACATGAGGGTGCAAAATGTAGCATATGTGTTGGTTAAGCTGAAGGGCATCACCAACCACTCAAAGGCTCTACATCTCATACACATGTTGTCTTCGGCTCATCCTTTTCTGCAATACAAACTTGATCTTATCCCTTGCAAAGATCCACCTTGGTAAAGTACTTTGCTTGCCCTAGTCTATCAAATAAGTCAACAATAAGCGGGATCTAGTACTTGTTCTTCTTTATTAAGTATCGATAGTCTATGCATAAGCACAACGATACATCCTTCTTCTTTAAGAACAACACTAGTGCACCAAAGAGTGCCTTTGATGGGCGAATGTGACCAACATTCAATAGCTCTTTCTATTGTTTCCTAAGCTCCTCCAAAGCAGGTGGTACCATGAGATAAGGGGCATATGCAAGTAGCTTAGCCCCAGGCTCCAACTTAAACTTGTGATCCACCTCAACCTAGGAAGCAAGTGCTTAGGTAGCTACTCATGCATAACATCTTTAGTCTCCTCAAGTAACTTCCTTATTCAAGGTGGTAAAGTCTCTTAAGGATAGTTGTCTTCTTCCATACTCACAATGGCTGCCATGAACATTGGCTCCCCATTTTGAACCCTTTGACTAACTGCATAGCTCATAGTAGTGCTTGGCTCGGTCTATGTGGCATAGTCACTATAGGCACCATGCAAGGTACTTTTCAATTGCCTAATTTGACATCAACACCATTGGCTATACAATGAGCACTATGTTGTTTCTGCATTCACGGTCATGACATGGGAGTTAGTTAGAGTGAGCTTTAACCCTAGTCTCTTTGTTGCGGCCTCAATCACAAAATTGTGAGTTTCTCTAGTGTCCGATGTCCACCAGTGCACGAGCGGGCTTGTTATTGATGGTGAGGTCCACGTACTGATTTCTATTCTCGTCGGACTTGATAGATTGCTTCTTGATAGTGTCACATAGTCCTACCATACCCAATTGTATTGCACTCGAACTTTCTCTTTGTGCCTGTTTCTTCCTTTCATGCACCATAACGTTGAGGCTCTTTAGGTCGGGGCAATTCTTGAATCCATGTGGCCCTCTGCATCCATTTTTCCTGACTGGCCTTTACTTTTCAGCTTAGCTCTGATGGCTACTTGACTTCTTGAAATCGGACTTATAGTAATCTTTAGCCTGTGTGTATTTTTGGTTGGTCTCTTTGTTTTTGGCACGGTCTCCCCCACCTTTGACATTGCTACCCTTTGACTCCTTGCCTTTGCCTTTATCATACTTGTCACCCCTGAAATCCATCAAAGACTCGACCTCTACTATGGCTTGGTCTACATTTGTGAATTGTTGGTGTTGCAACTCCTGTTTAGTCTGATTCAGCAACTCATACATGAAGTGAAACAAGTCATCGCCAATGAGGTTGAGAATTTGAAGCATAAGGGTAGTGAACTCCTTAACACATTCGCTTATCCTCCTTGTTTACTCCAACTCTCTAAGTTTGCATCTTGCCTCGTACAAGACATTATTTGGGAAGAATCATCGCTTGAACTTGATCTTGAATTGATCCCATGTGCTAATGGTGCACAAACCTCTCTCAGTATCGGCCATTTTCCCTCTCCACCATAGTATGATAGTCTTTGATAGGTATAACACAACAGTGTTGACCTAGGCGTCATCATACCTAATTTTGACATGTACGAAGTAGTTCTCTAAGTGAAAAAGGAAGTTCTCCACTTATTCTACATCACGAACACCTTTGATCATTGGTGTCTAGGGACCTCGATCTTAGCCTCGCTCATCACAATAACATTCTTGGTTGCTTCAGCCACACTATCGTCGACATGCTCCTTGGGTGCGTCCCTTTTTGCCTTCATGGTATAGATGGTGCTCAACGCCTCCATGAGTCTGCATTCTAAGGTAGTGATGGGTTGCCTTTGCTCTATCTCAGCCTGCATACACCCCTCCAAGTTATTTCAAATAAACTCAATCTCTTCAACGTTATGCCCTTCAAGAACGCTAAGGTGCCCTCAACTTTCCCCATGTGTTAGCTAAATATCTCAATGACATTCATCCCTCATTAACCTTTATAACCCGCTCTCTACCGAACGAGATGTCCTCGAACAGGACCCCACTTTATCCTCACTCTCCTCTGCGGCAGATGGTTCCTCGGACATAAGCCCTTTGCTTGACACAACCTAGGACGGCAGCTCCTAGCTCTTATTAGCGACATTCCTCCTTTTTGTTACGGGCCTTCTTGTCGACAACATCCTAGGTGATTAGCTACATTGGTTTCTCTATTGTTTGTCATTTCCTAGTTGCAACCTTCGTTTTGATACCACGTTGTCGTTTTTTAAGTCTTCAACTCAGCACACATGTGACACTTGAATACTTGCTCACAATCTTGCTATACCAAATCAGACTAGATTACTACACTCAAGATCTCTAAGGGAATGCTAGATAAGGAAGACGAAAAATTTGCTAAAGGAAGCTTTTTGTATTGTAGAGAACTTGAATTATTTTTCTTGATGTCTTTACAAATGAATAACCATCTATTTATACTAATCACCTAGGGACTAGTGTATAAATATTAATTGTAGCACAAGTCCCTTAATATTTACAAATAAGGGCTTCCTTTAGAATTTTCGACTTAGCTAAGAAGTTGCAAGGCTCTTCTATGCAAATCCATGGAATTCTAGGATCTATCATGGGAAACCTCCCTATTTCTCTAGAATAATCCACTAAGGACTAGTCTCCTTCTTAAATACACTTTCCAAATGGGCAACTTTGTACCAGAAAGCCTAAGTGGCATGATGACATGGCGGGTGATACATACAAACTGAAGATTATGACCCTCAAATATATTCATTTAGTTGATTACACGAAAGAATCCTGATTAATAGTGCGCTGGAGTTTATAGAAAAAGGAAGAAGAATCAAAATATCTGAAAACTTAGCTAGAATCCACGTAAAATATCCTATTATGACAGAGTCACAACCCAAACAGCATTTTATTCTATAGAAATAGAGCTTACCAGAATTGCTAGCCACCCTACACAATTAGGTATTGACAGAAATTGTCAAAGCATGAATTTACAAAATTTTCAGGCAGCATAATAGAAAAATTAACTGAATTTACAAGTAAAACACGAACATTATTACGGAAACAGAGATGCGCAATAGAAAATCGAAATACTGAGGATGAAGATTGCTAGAAATTGAGAATTATGTGATTAGATTGGAGGATTAGCGCTTACAAATTGTTTTCGTCTTCATAGATAGACATTTTCTTTCTGAAAAATTCCCTTCCCGAAACTCCCACTTCAAAACAAACCACTGTGTTTTCTCTATACAAAGGTGTTATTTTTTTTTTTCTCTTCCTTATTTTATTTCTAATTTTCTTTTTTGGCTAAATAAATGACTTAAGTTTGTCAAAAAAAATCGGGATAAGACATAAGAACTCCTAGACTATGACCAAAATTTCAGATACACACCTTAACTAAACTAGAACTCATTTTTTTGTAAATTTATACACATTTTGGCTTATGTGGCACACTTCATGACTCCACGTTGAGGCGCGTGGAAGATATTTGGGTGTCACGTAAGCCAAAAAAATTGGTTTAAGAGGTAATAGGACCCTAGTTTAGTTAATGTGTGTCTCTGAGATTTCGGTCATAATCTAGAGTACTTGAACCTTATCCCTAAAATTTCATTGAGATATTGAATCACGAGTACTACTTATTTGGATCGAACACGTGAACGTATGATAAAATAATTTTATCAAGCATTTTTTATTCAAACTTTAGAGAAAAATTTTTAAGAGTCCACTATATATATATATATATATATGTGTGTTAATTACTTAAAATATGTCAACTCATTTAATTATATGCATTAATTTCAATAAATTAATTTAACTATCTAATAGATGCTTTAAGTAGATATACAACAAAAAAGGGGAAAATGTACCAGTACCCCCTAGACTATGACCAAAATATCAGAGACACACCTTAACTAAACTGAGATTCTATCCCCCCCCCCCTTAATCCATTTTTTTTGTAATTTTGTGCACCTTTTTGGCTTACGTGGCATCCAAATATCTCTCACGCGCCTCAATTGCGTGGAATCACGGAGTGTGCCACGTAAGACAAAAGGTGTACAAAATTATAAAAAAAAATAAGTTCGAGAGTAATAAGACCTTAGTTTAGTTAACATATTTCTCTGGGATTGCAGTCATAATCTAGGAGGGTAATTGTGCCTTATCCCACAAAAAAAAATGAATCTAAAATGTATAATATGAACACCTGTATCATATGTTCATTCTTCTTTTCCTATGCTTGCCACTCTCCTCTTCATTTCTTTTTCAATTTTTATTTGTTTGTGTTATGTCAATAAACAGATAATATGTATTTATGTTACTCCATAATTATTACTCACTCAACATAATGTGACATCTGAACTTGTCTCGAATTTTTAAAAAAATATCTTAACTATGCGGGTTCTATTATCCAACTAAAACATCTTGAACTGATATTATTACATCATTTTTTTGTCCATCTTACATAGAGAGTGTGTGCACTCCCTCAAAGAGAGTAAGCAACCTAAAATAACTAATATAATTTTATTTTTACAAGTATTTTATTATAAAATATATTTTCTTATTTTTTCGTTATTATTTTTTCTCTTTCTTTCTTCTTTCTTCTTCAAAAATTCATTGTCATCTCCATTGAAGCTTCTCACTTTCAATGTCACCATTTTTACCACAACTTCACCTTCCTTTTTTTTACTTCTATTGGGTTTACTCTCTTTAATTTTAAAACTTCATCTAAATATTTTCTTACATTTCGAACAATATGATAAACTCATTAGATTTCAAGATGATTAGGAGGTATTATATAGTTTTTTTTATCCGATTTCAATCAAGTTCTTTCAATTTTCGGAGAATTCATTGATTCTTTTAAAATTATCATTTCTAATTTTGAAGTTATATGAAAAAGAATAATTGATGATACCTTCAAATTTTTAAATTTTCTTAGGAAAAATAATTAGTTTTGTTATCAATAATTCAATAAAGTCTAGAAAATAGTCTGATTTTTTTTTTTTTACAATAAAATTACTGAAATAAAGAATTTGATTGGAGAAGTAGAAAAAAAGGAAATGAAAAAAAAGGGAAGAGGCGTTCAACTTGACATGGGGTGTGGGGGTGAGGATGGGAGGTGGGAGGTGAAGAAAAAATAAATTTAGAGTGATGACTTTATGTCTTTTCTCTAATTTAGAGTATAGTCAAACTAATCAAATGTTTAATGTGATTCAAATATAAAACTTCTATAAAAATTTTAAAAAATATAATTCATATACTTAGAAATTACACAAAGAGTACTACATTTATATTAGTAGGTGGTAATAGATATTTTATAAAAGTAGTTGAGTTGCGCACAAATTATATTAGGATATAATAATTATATAAAAAAAATAGTGACTACAATCAACTATATATCTATCTATATATAATAGGAGATGCAAAAAGTGTCACGTGTCAGCACTACAAAAAAAAAAAATTACTAATTTAAAAAAAAAAAAATTAAAAATTACCTATATATAATATGAGATGCAAAAAGTGTCACATGTTAGCACCACAAAAAAATAAAATTACCAATTTTAAAAAATTAAATTTGTAATTTTAAAAAATGCTAGGTGTCACGTTAGGCACATAATTTTTTTAATATACAAATCGTTTTAAAATAGAAAATTCAAAAGAAAAACTATACATAATTGTTGCTATATTTAATTTTTTAAATTATCGAACCAAATTTTTCATTGTCAACAATTATGTACACTTTGAAGAAGGGTGAATTCAATGAATGATAAGATAACCTTCAAACTTTCATTAAATTCAACAGTTATATACGATTTCTCATTCCCATATTTAAACTTCAAACCAATCATTCATTGAAGTGAAAGCTGATTTTTCACAAAACTACAGTAAAAGAATCACAACAATGAAAGCACGACAATTACATGTAAATGACAAACATCAGATGGACTGCTTATTGGTAATTTTGCTAGACAAAGTTTGATTTGATTTTTAAAATAAATGATATTTGACTTATAACACTCTTAATTTTTCAATCTTTTTACTTAAAAAATGTCACCTAAAATGGGACGGAATGAGTAAATATTGGGTTGGGTCCTGACCCGCCCAAGTTTACTTTGGGCTCAAATGGGCTTAAAACCGGTTGGACCTCGACCCACTTAATCTCAATAATTTTAATATATTGTTATTGAAGTTTTATAACACAATTTGAATTTCAACTCGAGACAATTTAAAAAATGAAGTTACAAATGGATAGATAAATCCTAAAAGATATAAAATCGATAGTAATTCATATCTTAAATATAAGAACATCCATTACATCAATGCAAATAAAAAGTCTTAAAACGGGTTGAAATTGGAGATTGAATTGGGCTCAATTGAAAATTCTCTTAAAATGGGTCAAGACTTGAATGAGTTGAAATTGAACCTAATTAAAATTATATTGAGCCCAACCCTTAAAATTTTGGGTGGATTACCTATAGTTAAGCTCATTTTTGACACCCCTATCAAGTATCATAATATCAAAATCACGACATCAATTTTTTTTTATATATACCATATTGTGTCCAACCCTAATTTCAAAGCTATAGATGAAAAGCTGTAAATCAACTCATATATGGACAAAGTCACGTAGTTGGACTCCACCGCACCATCTTCATACTCGTTTGTCAAATCATTGCTTTGATACTAGTTTGTTAGAAGAAATGGTCAAAGAATATTATAATACTGAAAAAGTTCCTAAGTCTAAATCAGACATTACAAAGTCAGAAGAACAGATATAGCAAAAAAAGGGTTTGTACAGACTTTTCCATGGACCGTGAAAGGAACTACGGTTGGGAAGGGGATCCATAAATCAGAGCTTAGAAAAAATGGAAAAGTTGGAAGAGAGTTTCATGTAAACGCTCACGAATTGTGAAGGCTTTCACAAACCGTGGATCGATCTGTAAACCCAAACTCCATAACTCAGAAATGTCGTCTTCTATGGACGTTTGTATGACCCATGAACAGATCCACAGACTGTAGAAGCATCCATAGAAGGACCTTCAAAACTCAAGATTTATTCTACTTTTACGGGCATCTTCACAGCTATAAAGTGTTACACGGTCCGTGGAAGACATCCGTAAATGACCACTGTCAGTTTTAAGTCAGAATTATTTTAGTCTTTTCCCATTCTTATAATTTCTATACTATGTCATTTTTATCTATTCTAAGTGGAATTTAGGGGATTTTATCATCCCAAAACTCTTCATTCTTCAATAAGCTATCCAAATTAGATTTCTTCTCTCTTAAGTTTTCTCTCAAAGCTAGACTTATGTGTCCAAACTTCAAGCTTCCATTTCAAGAATCAAGCCAAGATTTCTATTCCAGATATGTGGGATTTCATCAATGGGTATTCCTTCAGAAATTCAAGTTTATGACTCCTACAAGTTATAAATTTCTATGATCTTTATGAGTTTTCATTATAAACCAGTTTTTTCATGGTCAGACCCTAATTGCACATTTTACTCACAAAGTCCCTAATTTCAAGTATAATTTTATGTTTTCAATGATAATTTTTATGAACCTATAGCATGCAAATATTTTCATGATTCAGAGAAATGCTATTTCATATGCTTCTCTCATGTTATCAGATTTTTACGATTTAGGTGCTTTTAGATACAGTATCCTCAAGATTATTTTCAGTTATCATGATATAAGATGCTTTCAGATAAAACATCTCTCACTATGATTTCAGTTATCAGGATTTATGAGTTACTCAGTATGTATCAGTTTATTAGTATGATTCAGTTTTATCATAATATTACTATTTCCAAATTATGCATGTTTTCATTGAGAGTATACTTAGCACTTAACAAACTTTAGGGATGAAGGTTTCTGGTCAGCGTCTGTGGACTTTTAATATCAATCTCTAAGTCCTAGAACTACGTTCCACCATATGATTTATATTAGATAGACATTAGCTAGTGGATCCATCTTAGGTTAATTATCAGGTTCCTTACAATGACAAGTATATGACACCCTTTTTTTGGTGTGGGGGAGTACATTGAACTTGATATAGTAACTCACATGGTTTATGTCGGTTTTAGTATCTCCCACAATCAGAATTTCAGTTATTGCATGACTTTGTACTTATGTATTTCATATTAGTATATCTCAACTTCATGTTATTTTACTTAGTCATTGCATCAACATGTTTTACAGATGCAGTATGTTAAGATATCTTATTTACTAAGCATATTCCTCATACTCAGAATATTCAAAGTACTGACTGCATACATTTTACATATATTATTTGATGACATAGGTTATGACGCTTAGTATCCAACCCGCGGTTTGTACAGGTCCAATCGGCGTTGCAGTAGTACCTTGGTAAGTCCTCACTCTTTGAGGACAACCTTTATCATTCTTTCATTATGGTTACTTCAGTTTTCAGACAATTGGAGTTAGTTAGGCTTTGTCCTAACAACTCATATTAATAGAGGCTCTCAAACAGTTAGATATAGATTGAGCTTATGTTATTTCTTTTAGATATTAGTCTATCTTTGTGTTATGGGCTATATTCAGAAATTTCAGATTGATCTTTCGCATTTATATTCTAGTTTATATTGATTTATGTCGATTTCAGTGTCATGTCATGCCATGAGGTTAACTTGAGGTCACTTCTGGCTCTAAGCACCGTGTCACGTCTAGGAATAGTCTCGGGGCCTGACAGAACACTCTTAATACAATGTGATATTATTTACTTTAGGCTAAGCCTACAAGATTTTTCTCCAAAGGCGTCACACCATTAAGAATAACAAACACCTTATATGTAGCTATTTTAAGGGAAATGTACACTTATTAGCCAAAAAGATCAAACTAATTACAGGCCCATAATTCATCCTTAATTAACTCACTTTATTCATGTCGACCTAAAGTAATTATCATGTGTGCCCCCTTCTTAGAATAGATAGTCCCTTAATGATGCAATGACAGTATATGAATATAGTGTAATAATTATTTATTCTTATTATATTATTTGCATCAACACAAATTATATATAAAAATGGATGTTGATTATAAACCTAAGATTGAGAATATTGTGAATTGTTTTGTCATTTTTTTACATGATAATATGTAAACTTTCATTCCCATATTATCTGATATTTTTAATGGCCAAAATCTTGGTGTAATTGCATACTTGATCTCGATTTTTCAGAAGCAACAATTTTGAGTTGATTTGAGATTTATGTGACTAAATTTTTATAATTGAAAGTGTATTTTACTATATTTAATGAACTGACCCGGTCGTTATAAATAGGTCCATAGGGAAAAAATTTGGGTCAGAAAACGTTCCAGATAGTAACTTGAATTTTTTTTGGCTAGGCCAGCCTTAGATTGAATCTGGGTTAGATGAGGTCTAGGGTTATCTGGGGAAAGGTGAGATATTGTTTTGAGATTTAAAAGATGTATACTTGTAGCCATGACATTAAGGAATCCATAAGACCATTCAGAATTAAATTCGGATAAGTAGAACTCCCTTGATATGAAAGGTATGAGTCAGGAAGTCAAAGAAAGAGTTTGTGTTATAAAAATAGAATATTTTCGAATGTTGAGCCGTAGAAAATCCTTCGACCTTGCTATAGTGGACGGATTCTCACTATAGCAACATTCAGACCGCTATAGCAAGCTTGGAGTCGATATGGCGAGAGAATCTTGATTTTATGTAGAAAACTACCCAAAACTCATATTTTATTCAAATTAAGTTTTTGAAACAGAGAAGAGCGATTTTGGGCAGCCTATATCAGTTTTCCCATGAAATTCACTGGTAAAGGTAAGAGTTTGACCCCCTAATCTTGTAATTTGTTTCTTAAGGGTTAGAAACTAGGTGGTTAACGTTGGGGAAGAGTTTTGACCATGAATTCATGTTGATAAGGAGACCTAAGTTGGGGAAGATGATCACATTTTGGCCGGGGTTGGGATTTGTTAGTTATCTAGGTGAATTATTAGGTCATTTGTGATTGATTATTGTTACTATTGTTTATTTAAGATCAAGAACAAGCCAAGGCACTTCACAAGGGGAAAGCTCGGGCTATTTAAAATTTTCAAGGGACTTGATTTGAGGTAGGTGATGGTTATATGCTTCTGGGATATGTATATTTGCATGTTTATTACTTGTAGTGTCATATTGTGCGATGTGTGATAGGAAGCATGTGAAATAAACTTGTGATTGTAACTTGTGGGTTAAATATCTTGCTCATTGTGTTATGTGTTGATGCATGATGTGATGTAATGTGATTATGCATGATTGGTATTTGCATTTTGATCATGTGAGACATGTTATGCATAGATTAGTTCATGTTTTGTGATTTTCATATCACGTGATTGATATTTGTTGTTATATTATATGTTGCCTTGTGATTGTTATTTAGTGATGAACTATTTATATGCATATGCTGGACTGACCGCATGATCCTACCAGTACACGGTGGTTTATGTATTGATATTGTACTTGTTTCTTTTCTTGTAGAGTGCAGTGAATCTTCTAGCGGTTGATCTGAGACCTAAGTATTGAGAGATATCTGATTTGAATCCAAGGGTGAGCCTCGTCTTTCAAACTTCTAGAGCTCAATATTTTCTTGTCCATTTGGTCGGACACAAACTTTTGGTTTAGTATGTCTAGACTGTTTTTCCCTGTTTTATATAAATTAGGCTTGGTTGTTTAAATGGTTTTGGGGTTGCTTTAGGGTTAGTTGGTTTTCTTGCTGGTTTGCTTAGTGTCGGTGTCGCTCACGATGGTCTGGGTCATGACAAACTTGATATCAGAGTCCTAGGTTCATTGATCTCATCATACTAAAATGAGTCTAGTAGAGCCCTACAAATCGATACGAAGACGTCTGTACTTTTTTGCAAGGGCTAAAAGACTTAAGGAAATTCTCTTCCTTCATTCCTTAGTGCTATGACTTGATTTCGATTGGTACATGGTGATCCAAATTGGTATCTAATATCTTTCGTTCTTTTGTCCGCAAATGGTTAACACTAGACGCACTAGCACTAAAGTGATAGCTCCATCAGTAGAGCCTGCAGCTAGAGGGCATGGCAGAGGGAGAGGTATGGGCAGGGACGGGGACAGAGGAAGGGCAACACCCGCCAGGGTGGAGCTCAGAATGTGGAAGTACCAAGGGAAGCAATCCTACCCCACCCCATGATTCAGTTATTGAGGAAAAGGTTGAGATTGAGATCGAGGATGAGGTTGAGCCTTAGGTAAGGACACATACTAGGGTAGAAGGTCTTCCCTCTGTGGATGCAGAGACTGTCCAGTAGATACTCCCTTTTCTGAGTGGGTTGATAGGTACTGAAGTCACTTCCATGGTTCAGACTGCTCATGTTTTGATTACTCGAACTTTTACTGCCACTAGTACCAAAATGAATAGGGATGAGGGGGCTAGCACTTTGTTCCGTTCGTTGCTTGGCCCTGTAATGACTGGTACGAAGTATGAATTACTATCAAAATAAATACAACATAGCTTAGTTTAACAAATATATTTTTCATGAATTATATATTCAAAGATTGATAGTAAGATAATAATGAATGACAAATTAAATAAAAATGAAAGCAATACAATACAATGTTTGTGTATGCAATTAAATCACAAGTAGTTCATCACGGGTGTTCAAGAGCCAAACATACCCATCAAGAACAATTTTTCATTAAGCATTCAACTCTGTGCCCGAAATATTTTTTCATCCACAAGCATAAGTTTGAATGTCCGCATAAAATCATAAATGTAAATCAATCATATCAATTGATCCATCATGTCAAAATGCCATCAATCCATTATAAATAATTTTCAACGGGCATGCTTGAGTATGAATATTAATTATGTGAAAACACACATGAATGTACAAAAATTATAGTTAGCCAATTTTAATAATTTCTAGTGTGCGGGATATCGATATATCAATAACAGGCCAATTTAATCAGGATAATCACTATCCAACCTTAGTCGTAACATGCAACTGATAAAATAATTACATATTTAACTAAATCGGCTAAATACCCATCCATATAAGTTATCACATGATAACTCCATAGGTGTTCGTGAACTCACCATTGTGACACCCTTCTTAACCCAAACTCTAATTAACATTATTTATAAAAACATCTTTCAATATCGGAGTCTCGAAAATCTTAACTTATATAGATTTGAAAGAAAATTTAATCTACCAGAAGTTTTACCGCAACTTATTGCGTTAAACAAGTTTAATTTATTCAAAATAGGACTTTACGATGTTAAACAAGTTCACATCAAATTCGTGAAACAACTTCTATTTTTGCGCAGCACTTGAATTTCCAACTTCTATTTTTTTTATTTTCTTCGAAACGCATTCCGATCTTGAGGGACCCATGTATCCGTCCGTCTCTGCAAGTCATAAAACAGATGTTAAACTAACGGAAAATGTCATTTAGGTAAAAGAGGTTCTAATAATCAACAAATTTACTTTTAAGTTACGATAATAATATTTCGATGGTTTGTACTAGGTGTCTTATAAATTATAATGGTGCTATGTCGTTTGTAGAACACAAGGGAAATTTGTCTTCCAAATGTAGGAGATGATTCGAGCTAATTTAACACAATTTTTTAGGTGAATCAAATGAATAATGTGAGAATGATTGGTCGGTATTATTCGAAATAAGGTGGCCGGAGTGACATCTGTGGTGATAAAATGAGAGAAGTGAGACTGAGATAGTTTGGACATATGAAGAGATTATGTGTGGATGCACCAGTGAGGAGGTGCGAGAGGTTGGTTATAGGGGGTACGTGGAAAGACAGGGGTAGACTGGAAAAGTATTGGAGAGAGGTGATAAGACAAGATATGACGCAACTTCAAACTAGCGAGGATATGGCCATAGATAGAAAAGTGTAGAGGACACATACTAGGATAGAAAGTTATTAAGTAGTGTAATGTTGTCTTGCTTAATGCTTAGAATAGTTGGTGTTTGTTTATGTATTAGTTGTATTACTATAGTTCTTGTTTTGGATATCCATAGACCATAAGTATTTATTGTTGTTTTCGATAATCTATCCTAGTAGATTGTTTATTGTGTTTTGATCATTGCACTATTTTATTGTTGTTATTGCTCCCTTCTAGTAGACTTTACATTGTTTTCTTGTGATGTGCTATGGAATAGCTACATTTGAGCCGAGGATCTTTTGGAAACAACCTCTCTACCTTCACGAGGTAATGATAAGGTACATTCTATCTTTTCCAGATAACACTAGGTACATTGTTGTTTGTTGTTGGTATTATTCCCACTAATGAGGGGTAGAATCTATATAAATTCTAGCTGTGCCTAGTCTGCGAAACCAAAAAAGGATAACTAAGGACAGGACATTAAATCCATTAACAATTTTGACAAAAAGACATAAACTAAGGACAACAGTGGATTAATAATGTTTACAATAAGAATTTCTTCTTCCCTTTCATTACTTATAATGTATAAATTACATGGGGACTTTTCCTGCATAATAATCTCTGTGACTTATTGTTTCTTTCATATAAGTAACCTAAACCATTTTTGTATGTATAACGATCCATACATGTTCTGAATATAAATCTGAGAATGGAGCCTGAATGCTGCTGCTGCATCATTAACTGGGACAACACGGATTTATGCATAATTTCTTCACAAAACTCCAAAGCTTAGGCAACGATTGGGTAGGATGCGCAAGTTGCAACACCACACATGTTCTTTCCCATCTCCATTTTGAAGTATCCATCCTCACCCCAATCTGCTCCCCATGAGTTCTTTATGAGCCAGTAGGGAACGCCATTTTCAACACCGTAACCCACAGCAAGAACAGCATGGTTTACGTCCTGCCAATGAAACAGTCAGTGTTTGTAATATTGTCCATATAGGCCTATTTAGGTGATAATAGATAATTGCATCTTCTCAGGTTACTCGGGACAGATGACTTACCATGGGAGTGTCGCCACATTCAGTGCTGGTGTAAACTCCGCTCTTATACTGTTTGAAACCTTTTACCACCTCAAAAGCAACACTAACAGGCCTAACCAATGCAACTGCGTATTTCAGTTCATCTTCAGCACCCTGTAATAACACATGTTAATCAGGAGTCCATATGTGTAATTGGTAAAAGCAGCAGCTCAATAAGTTAAACAAATGGGCTGAATAACACTGGCAAAAAGTTGGTTCCATCCCGAGGAAACTAAAGAGATCTTAATTACCAGGGTAATATTGACAGAACTGATGACTTTGACACCAATATTTGCTTGTGAGAATTTACATATGCCATTCTTGCCGGTGTATGGATATGCTTCTTCAGTGTCAAGACCACCATTGAATTTAATGTACTCAAAGGCTTGTGATGGCAACCCCCCATTGCAGCCAAAGTTATTAAAAGCTCCAGCACAGTCCACAAGCTGCTGCTCTGACAGAGAGATTCCCTTCCCAAATGCTTGGGCATATGCTGCCTCTAGTGCACCAGTAGTGCTGCCAAAACCCCACATATATATGCCTGCTCCATTAGATTTCAATTTTAGGAGTCCAACATGATTCTAACTAATTCTCACCTGAATGTCCAGCAAGATCCGCACTTGCCCTGTGCCTTCACTGGGCTAACAATACCATCTTCCCTCCAGTCCTTCTATAATCACAAAATTGGAAATTTGGTGTTCGTTAGGATCAAAAAAATAATCTTTCTGCAACCAATTGAACACACTAATTAACGCAGCACACGGTGGATGGATGTTTAGTGTTTCTATCTTTATTATAGCAAAATTCAACTCAGTGCACTCTACCATCTTGGAAATAATAAAGCATTACATACAAACTAGTTTAATTAACTCTAATGAGTAACTCCAGAAATATATAACCATAAAGGATCGGAGTTCATTCTGATTGGATATACCGTCTCTGGCAGAACGACGTTAGTTAGCTTGAGATTGCCCTTTGTAGTGGCAGAACAGTTTTGAGATGCCCCCAACTTGTGTCTACGGAACTCATCCCATGTTAGGTCGGTAAACTCTGCCATGAAACATAAAAGTAATCGATAAACAATGAGGGAACAATTAGATTGATCATAAGTTGCAAACACTTATCCAAGCATATATGATGAATATAAGAATTCAATTAAGAATTGTTCATTTAGCTTGATTAGTTACTAAGTAAAATAAAGAAAGAACTTAACTTCTACAAAGTGTTTTTTTTTTTTATACATCATGAATAAGTAGTTCATAGTGAGTTTTTATAATTTAAATAACAGGTCTAACTAATTAGCAAGTGTGAACTTGTTTTCCTACTTGAAGATAAGAAAGTATACCATTGACACCGAGTTTGTATGATAGTCCTTTGCTGTTATGCGATCGGATCATCTTCAGATTGTCCAAAAATATCTCGAACCTTTGCTTGATCTCCTCAACGGACTCGTACCTTTTCCGATGCCTTTTATAAACATTCAAAAATAGAACAATATTAGTATAATTGTAAAAGCAAAACGATAGAGAAATCGATCTCATTTTCGAATTTAGTAACCTGATAGCAAAGCGAGCGAAGGAGAGAGCATTGCGAGTCTGGCCGACGACTTGAAGAATTCCGTTCTCCAGCTCTTCGGAAACTACTACTTGCCTAATCGGATTCTCATCGGCGAAAGTCACCGGTCCGGCAAGTGCAGCAGCGAAAAGGCCGGCGACGAGAACCAATAGGAGTGAGAGACTTGACATTGTAATTATTGTAATGTGGGAAGTATTGTAGGAATAGAGGATAATTTATTGAGGTTGATGGGCTCCATTTGAAAAGTATGGACGCGACCCGGGGAGATATTTTTAGTATTTTTCTTTGTGACGTCTGATATCGTTAATAAAATTCAATTCATTTAAATTTATATTTGTATATTTAGGATCCAAAGTCGAGCGGGACAAATATCTAAGTGAGTTAAAAGTTAAAACTTGTTAGAAAAAAATCCTATGGGAGGATCTTCAAGTTGACGTGCTCGCAAACATGATTAACATGGCGTAGTGGATGACCTTAATATTTTGTTATGGAATTCGTTTGGAAGTTTGAAATTAGTTACTCTTACTAATGGGAGTATCCACTATCCCATTTGGCATTGTCTTTTTTTTTTTCCATACTTTTTTTTCTCATTTTTTAAATACAACATAAAATAGGCCAAAAAAAAAAAAAAAGTTGGTGGAGCAACGTCAAATAGTGATTGATGACCTATTAGAAAGGGACGAAGAAGAATAATTGAGATATATATTAAATAATATTGGTCTATGTGAGACGTGGAAAAGCTAATTTATAAATATCATATATAAAATTGACCTACATATATTAAACAAAGGTGTGATCACCAGCTCATGTTCATTTTGGTCATGGACACAATTTTTATATTAAAGAATTAATTCTTTTCGATAGTTCATAATAAAATATATTATAATATTTATCATATATTAAAAATATTTGATTAATCACTGTTTATATAAAAATATTTTTTTTTATTTCTTTCAAACCTTTCATAAAAGTGAGTTATATATGGTATTTATCCAACCATCTATGAGCACGTTCTCATCTATAACTTTTATCACTTATCAACACATCCATTTTAAAAAATCTCGGAATATTCAATATGTTTATCACAAATCTCATTCTCTTTAAGGAATAGATTAAAATCATTTATATGTGCTTCATAAATTTTCATTATAAGTTCATTTTTATGCCTTGAAATTTATCTTATTTGAATGACACACCTCAACGTAACTCTAAAAGGTTAAGTGCACCACTACTTTATATTTCTTTATTTTGACGAAGGTTTTATAAAACTTATCAAATTAGGTCACATGACAACTGTGTGCCTAATACCTTTCAAACCAATTGGAGATAATTATTTTCTGCAGATTTTGAAGAATCATTTTAAGAACTCATAGTGTTCTTCCTTTTATAATTATCAAAAATAAATAAAATTTATACCTAAAATCAGTGACGAAGCCAAAAAGTTTATCAAGAGTGTTCAAAAACAATGGTGTGGATTGTTAAAATAAAACAAAAAAAAATTGTGTTAAATGGAATTCGAATCCAAAACTTCTTAATTCAAATTGACAACCATTATCATTGCATCATAGGCACAACTTTTATCAAAAAGTGTCCAATTTTAAATATATATCATTTAAATATAAAATTTGACATATATACAACGTAATTTTCTGATAAAGAGTGTCTAATTAGACACTTTGAGATGCTACAGCTCCGCCCCCGCCTAAAACTCGGATCCAAACCAAGCAAATATTTAAGTGAGTAATAAATATAAACTTATAGAAGATATCTTATGGGATTTTTTGTGGGATTATATGCGTTGACGTGCAAACATGAATAACATGACGTACTCGATGACCATATTTTTTTTGTCATCAGTTGGAAGTTTGAAATTAGTTACTTCTACATAATATATGGGAGTATCCCATTTTGATTTGTCTTTTCTTCTTTTCCTTTTTATTTTGTATTTTTTTAAATACAATATAAAAATAGGCAAAACAAAAAGGAAGTAGAAAAATAATAATTTATAAATTTAATATTGTTATGAAATTATATAAAACAATGAGAAGAAAGTGAGAGAAAAGAGAAGATTTATTATTTCTCTTGAAGAATTGATTTTATAATGAAATTTATAACAAATATGTAATAAATGAACTACATATTAAACAAAATGTATAATCGATAACCACCTCATGTACTTTTATAAATTGGAAAAATGGCTCAAATATGTCATCAAACTTTTTGAAAGGCTCATTTATGTCATTCGTTAAAAAATTGGCTCATCTATGTTATTGTTATTAAAGAAAAGGCTTATCCATGTCATTTTCTTAACTACAATTTTGTAAAATCATTTTTTACACCTCAAACAACTTTTAACACTTTTGAATTGAAGGTTTTTTTTTGCTTAATCTTCCTTAAGAACACCAAGAACACATAAAGAACATTAACAATTCTCAAATTTCAAATTTCTTCAATTCTTCACGAAATCATCTCAAATTTCAAGAGTAGTTTTCATCCGATCTAGATACCAAAACTCAATATCTTTTGAGCTCGAATTCAACCTAACTCAACAAGACACACTTGAAATTTCTTCAAAGTTTCAAAACTTCAACATTCTTTAATAGTAGAATTTTCTCCACGACTTTGAATCATTTGAAATTTTTAACATAGACTCGAAAAACACTATGAAAAAAAGATCTAATATCAAAAACAACTAAAAAATACAAATCAAGTAATTTTTTAAAATTTTGGGATTGATTTTCATTTTTTGGAATTCTTTTATTAATAGGGGTGATTTTTTTTAACTTTACAAATGATTTTAGAATTGTGATTTTTTTATAAAAGAAATAAATGATGTAGCTGAAATTTGAGATGATTTCTTGAAGAATTGAAGATGTTGAAAATTTGAGAGTTGTTTATGTTCATTTGTTTTTGAGGAAGAAGAAGCAAAAATAGTACATTTGATCCAAAACTCCAATTAAAAAATGTTACAAGTTTTTTGGGGTGTAAAAAATAATTTTGCAAAATCGAAGTTAAAAAAAAGAGCATGAATGAGCCTTTTCTTAAACGATAATGACATAGATGATCCAAACTTTTGACGGATGACATAAATAAACATTTTCTAAATGTTCAATGGCATATTTGAGGGATTGAATTATGCAACATTTGGTTGGTGATACGAGAGAATTTTTATTACATTAATATAATATAAGGTTGATAGTATTAAATAATATTCAATATTATCTTCTTTCGTCTTATATTAATTGTGCACTTTCTATTTTCTTCATTTCTTAACAAATCATAAATAAAAGATACTATTTTTATGTTAAATTTTTTAACAATTATTTAGTTGATCCCATGATGCAATTTTGGATTAAAAAAATTGTGAGACTTTTTTTTTTATTTTCTCAAAATTGAAAACAATTGTGTTTATTGTAAATAACAAACTCGGAAAATTAAGCAGAAGTTTTACGAGAAATGAATAAAGGAATTCAAATCCGAGTAGAAGAAGTAATATGTGGTGGACATTTTTAAATGACAAAAAAATATGGTGGACATTTTAGAGGATAAAGATATTTAAGGACACATTATTTATATATATCCAATGAACACTCAAGTATATGGAGCAATTTTGTCATTTTGTTAATTTTCCTGTTGAAAGCAAATTGACCGTGACGTTTGAAAAATAACAACAATAGAGGGTTGTGTGGTAATTGTTATATTATTTTGATAAATATATTCAATATTTAAAAATACAATGAATAACAAGAATAACGAATATAGACAAAAATTTAATGAAATAATTATAGAAAAACGACAAGAATTAGAACATAGGCAAAATAAACTTAACAATAATATATTCGCAGGAATTTGTCACAAATCTATAGTAGCACAAAGAAAAACTATTTTATATCTAGAAATACAAATAAATAACTTAGAATATAAACTACAACATAATTTATAAATGAATAAAGAAGAATACGCAATAGATGAAAAAACATATGAAAATTATGACGGATTAAAAATAAAGATAATATTTTCTAATCTAGGAAGAAGATATAAGAAAATAGGTGACAATATAAGTTTAATGTTAGAAAAAGAAACGGTAAAACTAGAAGATAGTTTAACTGCTACGGTAAGAATAACAAAAGAAAATGAAGAAATAGATAGAAGAACGGAAATTGAAAAAATAAAACAACAAGCAAAAAAGGAAGTACAACAATTAGAAGAAGTAAAAAATACTAAAATAATAGAGCTAGAAAAAAGAGCTAGCAATATTAAAAGAAATGTATGAAATTAAACAAAAAGAAAAAGAACAAAAAACAAAATTAGCAAATGAGATAATTAAATTTAAAGAAAAATTGCAATTACAAGATGAATTAGGAGAAAAAGAAGAAAATAACCAAGATAATCTACCCGAAATAAGAGTTGATGAAATAAACGATGATGATCTAGAACAACATTCGGAAACAAGCGAAACATATACGGAACTTTAAGCAAACATAGGTAATACAAAGAATTTAGAAGTAAATACAGAAGACGTAGACATGGACGAAAAACCTAGCATATCAGGAGTAAAAAACCCAAAACATTTTAATCCAAAATATTATAATGAAAATTATGAACAATATGATAAAGAAAAAACTACATGGGATAAAATATTAAATAAAAAATGGACGCATAAACCAATAACTGGACAACATGAATTTTTAGATTTAGACTGTGTAGCAGACATAAATAAAACAATCCAATTATGGGTAGGATACATATCAAAACAATTAATAGATAACAAGATAGTAATAGCAGAGGCACCAGGATACATAGAAAGAATACTTATAGGAACAGTAAAATTATGGCTACAAAATTTAACAAATGAAAGCTTAACAACTTAAGAAATAATAAAAAATTTGATGGTGGAATAGCCACTACAACCATGGAAATATTATATAAATATGAAATAGCTATAAGAAATGAATTTAGTAGTATGACAACAGAAGTAGAAGAACAAAATAAAGAAAAAATCATAAATCGAAATCTAATGACAAAATTAGCAATATGTAATATGTGTTACATAGATGAATATACATGTGCATTTAGAGAATATTATTATAAAGGAACATATAGCATAGAAGAAAGTAAAGAATAAGAAAATTATATTTTACAAAATTACCAGAACCTTTTAATTCAAAAGTAATAAAAAGTTGGAATGAAGCAGAATTAACAGATACCTTAGGAGCTAGAATAAAATTCTTACAACGATGGTTTATGGAACTATGTGAAAAACATAAAGAAGAAATGAAAATGGAAAAAATATTAGTAAAAAACTTGGCATGTTGCAAAAATAAGACAACACATCAATTTGGTTGTACGGATAGGTATTATAAAAATAAAAAGAAATATAATAAAAAATACAAATCAAAATATAAATATAAAAAACCAAGAAGAAGGTACTATGTAAAAAATTACAAAACCAAAAGACCATATAGACCAAAAAGAAAACTAACGGAATGTACTTGTTATAATTGTGGAAAATTAGGACATATAGCTAAAGATTGTAAATTACCTAAAAATCCAAAGAAAAAAACAAATATCAGAAATAATAATAGACGATGAAAAATATACACAAATAGAATACGTAGATTATGAATTAGAAAGCAATGATAGTATATATGAATTATCGGAAAATGAAATAGATAATGACATAGAAATAGAAAATGAATTCTATAATATAACAAATGACTGAAGCAGATATACAGACAATAAATAAAGAAGAACATCAAGACGAAGAATATTTAGAACAGAAAATAATATTTGATAATAGTATATTTGAACAAATAAAAGGAAAAGAATTAGACCTAAGTGTAGCAAAAATATTTGAAATACCAACAGTAAGAAACTGGTTTAAACGACAAAAAGAAGAATATTATGTAGTAAGTCAAAGAAAACATATCATAGATTGCAAATACACTAAAGGAAAGGCCAAAATACCAATAATAAATAAACGAATAATAAATAAAGAAATACAAGATATTAAGGCTAAAAATCCAATTAAATATGTACATTTAGGAGGAACAAAAATATTAATAAAAATATGTTTTAGAGAAGGAATAGATACACCCATAGAAATATACTTAGCGGATGATAGAATTATAAAACCCATAGAAAAAAGTATAATAAGTGCAGTAAGAGGTAACCTCATATACCAAAAATTTAAGTTTATAATAAGTGCTAACTACTCAGTAGCAATAAATGACAGGAATATAGATAAATCACTAGTATTATACTGGCGAATGTCAGGGATAGAACTAGCCCCAGGAAGTAAAATATTTACAGCTAGATGTAAAAACTTATATGTTCTAACAACAAAACATAAAATAACAGCAAAAAATAAAATAGATAAAATAAAAATAGAAGATCCCTTTGAAAGAATAGTTACAGTCATAGATAAAAACGATTATAGTTATAATGAAATTGATATAGAAGAAGATTTAGAAATAGTAAAAGAAAGACTAAGCACATCGAAAAGAATAAACAATTAGATACCCCAAATATCATCAAAAATGAGTACCTCAAGGAGAATAGATAAAACCCCACAAAAATCAATAGAAGAAGATATAAAACCACATCATTACTACATAACGGGAATAATGGAACAACGAAAATATTTAATATTAATAGATACAGGACGAGAAGAAAACTATATTACAAGAGAATTAGTGACGGAAGATAAAATAATAACTATTGAACAATCATGCTCCGAACTACCAAAAACATTAATGTATACCGAATAAACTACAGAAAAGGAAATAATCATCGGAGGAGTACCAATAGTAATAAAATTCAAAATATATCAAGGAAATGAAAATATCATTTTAGGAATAAAATAGTTGGAACAAGTAAAACCATATAATCTAGAAGACAAACAGTTAACAATAAATTATGAAAATAAAAAAGTAATAATAAAAAGGACTTTGGTATGATAAAAATATGAAAATATATATACTTGCAAAGATAATAATAGAAGGATATTACAACCGATATTATACACCAATGATAGATACGGGAGCAGAAGCTAATATATGTAAATACAATTGTTTACCAGAAGATAAATGGAAAAAATTAAAAACACCGATAGTAGTAACGGGATTTAATAATGAAGGAAGCATGATCACATATAAGGCAAAAAATATAAAAGTACAAATATGGGATAAGATATTAACTATAGAAGAAATATATAACTTTGAATTAACTACAAAAGATATTCTATTAGGAATGACGTAGTTGTAACATGTTCTTACTAAATTAGCGTTAGTTTTCGGTTGTGCAATTAACTTGTTATATCCTTGTAACTTTTGTGTCAAATAATCTTGGTTTGGTTCTTTTGTAGTTGATCTGGGTTTGCGGTTTAAATAGGTTTGGATTTTGTGGATATTTTCAATATAGGTTCGTGTAATGTAGTTATATGTCTTTTTCTCATTTTGGTTTTGCAAACTATCTGCGTATGTAGATGTTTGTGGTTCTATGGACACATGTCTAGGTGTCCTTTGGGTAAATGGTTTTGCAAATAGCTGGTTTAAGTTCACATTTTTATGTTGTTTATCGCTAACTTATTTGCTTGTACCTGCAGCTGTATTTAAACAAACATTATGGGTTTTAAGGAGTTTCCCATCGTCTCCTTTTAGCTCTGGCTTTTTTCCGTCGTCCGCTTGACGTAGCTCCGCATTTTTATAGTCATGCTGCTGACTAGCTTTAGACTTTAGATTATCTTCATTAGTCTTTAGCTTATACTATCTACTTTTGTACAAAGTGTAGTAATAGCTTTGAGTATTTTTTCGATTGTATCTTCTTCCTCAGTCTCAGTCTGAGTAGCTTTATCGTGATAGGTAATCTGCAATAACATTCTTATCAATTTTTATTACTTCAATTGTAAATGTAAAATTTAATATATTTAATACCAATCTCCTTATTTCTTTTGTTGTTACCGAATCTTGTATTTTTCTTGTTAGCCACCATTTTACTTGTGTATTATCTGTTCTTATAATAAATTTGTTATATACAATATATGGTTCAAATGATAATAAACACTTATATACTGAATATAATTCTTTTCTATTTATTTTCCATTTTATTTCTGTATTATTAAATGTTCCTGAATAATACCTGCAATGATGTTCTATCGTAGTGTCATCATACCTGTATTTTAATATTCCTCCATAACTTTTTTCACTCGCATCTGATTCTATTACATAAGTAAGTTTTTTGTTTTCATCTGGAAAGTATAGTTTAGATAAGTTTTTACATAATAATTTTACCTTTTGTATTTGTATTTGGTCATTTTTATCAAGCTGATATTCTATATCTTTCTTTAATTTTTGTTGTAATGGTTTTAAATTTTCTGCTAATTTTGGTATGTATTCTCTTACTTGATTTACTAGTCCTAAGAATGATTGTAATTTCTTTTTTTGTGTCTAGTTGTTCATTTGAGTTAATTATTTTTTGTACTATATGTGTTTGCATTTTTATTCCGTTTTTATCAATTTGTATTCCTAAGAATTCTATTTGATTTTTCATTATATCAGCTTTCTTTTTACTTAGACTTATACCTGAATATTCTATGATGTGTATAAATTTTTCTAATAATCTTATATGTTCATCTTGTGTTTTAGAATATAATAATATATCATCGATGTACACTACACAATTTTCTATTTGTTTAAAGTAATTATCCATAAAGTGTTGATATCTACCTAGTGCGTTTTTATATCCAAATGATAATACATTCCATTCATAAAATCCTTGTGGTACAGTGAATGCTGTTAGTTTTTTAGATTCTTCTTCTAGTTTTAAGTGATAAAATCTTGATTTACAATCAAATTTGCCAAAATAATTATATCTTTGTATTTGTCTTATCTTTAGTATTTTATTTGGTATCGGATAATTATATGTTTTAATTTTTGCATTTAAATTTCTATAATCAATAACCATTCTACTTTTTCCTCTTTTTTGTTCACTATGTTTATTTACGATAAATGCCGGGCTTGTATGCTTACTATTGCTTTCTTGTATATATCATTTTTCTAGTAATTCATCTATATATATCTTAAATTCGGTTAAATCATTAAAATTATACTTTAATGGTTTTTGGGTTATTATACTGTTATTATCAATTAGCTCAATTTTTACTTTTGTTTTATGTTTTTCCCATCCTTGTAAAGGATACTCACTATATAATAATTCTAACTTATCTTGAATTATTTTTACTTTATCTATAGAGAATATAATTAATTCTATTTTAGGGTCTTCTTCTTTTATATTTTCTAATTTTTGTATAATTTTTTTCACTTCCTTTTATCCATTCTGTTGTTTTTCGTTTTTTATTATTTACTCTTTTTGCTCCTATTTTTTGTTTACACGGTGTTGTGAACCACCAGTGTGTTTTTGTTATTATATGTGGGTATAATTTTTCTAAAAATGGCATTCCTAATAGCATATCTTTTGTAGTTAATTCAAAGTTATATATTTCTTCTATAGTTAATATCTTATCCCATATTTGTACTTTTATATTTTTTGCCTTATATGTGACCATGCTTCCTTCATTATTAAATCCCGTTACTACTATCGGTGTTTTTAATTTTTCCCATTTATCTTCTGGTAAACAATTGTATTTACATATATTAGCTTCTGCTCCCGTATCTATCATTGGTGTATAATATCGGTTGTAATATCCTTCTATTATTATCTTTGCAAGTATATATATATTCATATTTTTATCATACCAAAGTCCTTTTTATTATTACTCTTTTATTTTCATAATTTATTGTTAACTGTTTGTCTTCTAGATTATATGGTTTTACTTGTTCCAACCATTTTATTCCTAAAATGATATTTTCATTTCCTTGATATATTTTGAATTTTATTACTATTGGTACTCCTCCGATGATTATTTCCTTTTCTGTAGTTTATTCGGTATACATTAATGCTTTTGGTAGTTCGGAGCATGATTGTTCAATAGTTATTATTTTATCTTCCGTCACTAATTCTCTTGTAATATAGTTTTCTTCTCGTCCTGTATCTATTAATATTAAATATTTTCGTTGTTCCATTATTCCCGTTATGTAGTAATGATGTGGTTTTATATCTTCTTCTATTGATTTTTGTGGGGTTTTATCTATTCTCCTTGAGGTACTCATTTTTGATGATATTTGGGGTATCTAATTGTTTATTCTTTTCGATGTGCTTAGTCTTTCTTTTACTATTTCTAAATCTTCTTCTATATCAATTTCATTATAACTATAATCGTTTTTATCTATGACTGTAACTATTCTTTCAAAGGGATCTTCTATTTTTATTTTATCTATTTTATTTTTTGCTGTTATTTTAGGTTTTGTTGTTAGAACATATAACTTTTTACATTTAGCTGTAAATATTTTACTTCATGGGGCTAGTTCTATCCCTGACATTCGCCAATATAATACTAGTGATTTATCTATATTCCTGTCATTTATTGCTACTGAATAGTTAGCACTTATTATAAACTTAAATTTTTGGTATATGAGGTTACCTCTTACTGCACTTATTATACTTTTTTCTATGGGTTGTATAATTCTATCATCCGCTAAGTATATTTCTATGGGTGTATCTATTTCTTCTCTAAAACATGCTTTTATTAATATTTCTGTTCCTCCTAAATGTACATATTTAATTGGATTTTTAGCCTTAATATCTTGTATTTCTTTATTTATTATTCGTTTATTTATTATTGGTATTTTGGCCTTTCTTTTAGTGTATTTGCAATCTATGATATCTTTTCTTTGACTTACTACATAATATTCTTCTTTTTGTCGTTTAAACCAGTTTCTTACTGTTGGTATTTCAAATATTTTTGCTACACTTAGGTCTAATTCTTTTGCTTTTATTTGTTCAAATAAACTATTATCAAATATTATTTTCTGTTCTAAATATTCTTCGTCTTGATGTTCTTCTTTATTTATTGTCTGTATATCTGCTTCAGTCATTTGTTATATTATAGAATTCATTTTCTATTTCTATGTCATTATCTATTTCATTTTCCGATAATTCATATATACTATCATTGCTTTCTAATTCATAATCTACGTATTCTATTTGTGTATATTTTTCATCGTCTATTATTATTTCTGATATTTATTTTTTCTTTGGATTTTTAGGTAATTTACAGTCTTTAGCTATATGTCCTAATTTTCCACAATTATAACAAGTACATTCCGTTAGTTTTCTTTTTGGTCTATATGGTCTTTTGATTTTGTAATTTTTACATAGTACCTTCTTCTTGGTTTTTTATATTTATATTTTGATCTATATTTTTTATTATATTTCTTTTTGTTTTTATAATACCTATTCGTACAATCAAATTGAGGTGCTGTCTTATTTTTGCAACATGCCATGTTTTTTACTAATATTTTTTTCCATTTTTATTTCTTCTTTATGTTTTTCACATAGTTCCTATCCTGGTGCCTCTGCTATTACAATCTTTTTATCTATTAATTGTTTTGATATGTATCCTACCATAATTGGATTGTTTTATTTATGTCTGCTACACAGTCTAAATCTAAAAATTAATGTTGTCCAGTTATTGGTTTAGGCGTCCATTTTTTATTTAATCTTTTATCCCATGTAGTTTTTTCTTTATCATATTGTTCATAATTTTCATTATAATATTTTGGATTAAAATTTTTTGGGTTTTTTACTCATGATGTGCTAGGTTTTTCGTCCATGTCTACGTCTTCTGTATTTACTTCTAAATTCTTTGTATTATCTATGTTTGCTTAAAGTTCCGTATATGTTTCGCTTGTTTCCGAATGTTGTTCTAGATCATCATCGTTTATTTCATCAACTCTTATTTCGGGTAGATTATCTTGGTTATATGTTTCTTACCGTGTATCTTATTATCCATAGCTCTGATACCATTTTTCGTAGCGGAACTGGTAGTTGGGGGATTCATGAAAGTGGTAGTGTGGTAGGTGGTAGTGTGGTAGGTGAGTATTTTATTTTAAAGATTTTATTGTAGTGTTCTTTTGCTAAGTGTCTTAATCTTGATATCTTTTTAATGTTAATTTTTGGTAGTGTGAAATTCATGATAAAATGTAATAATATTTATTGTAATATTCTTGCGATAGTTGTTTTAATCTGAATATTTCTTTAATATTATTTATGATATATTCTAAATATAACATATCTTCGGTTCTTTGGTACATATATAAATTTTCCTCCATTAATTGTTCTATTAGTTTTATATCTTCCATAGATTTTATCCAATATTGTAAATATTCGTAGTTCATTTTAATCTGAATTTATTTCTAAATCATACCATTCTATTATTTCGAAGTCTAAATCATGTAGGTCTATTTCATACCATTCTTGATTTAATATATCTTCTGATTCGTAATCATTAAATATTTTTTCCCATATTATTCTTCTTAATTTGATTATTTCTATATTTTTAAGTACATATAAGATTAAAGTTTCGTAGTTTTTTATCATTTCATCATGCATGTATGTAGTCATGTTCTTTATTATGCAGGTTTTTTATTTCAAATTATTCCTTCCTATCATATTCATAATTGATTAAATTCATATTAGATCATTATGAAATAGATTATCTTTATCATGTTTTCCTGTCACTACTAGCATCGTACTTTAGCGGATACTTTCTTCTTATTAGCGCCTCAACTTTGTTTACTCCCCTAAATGTGTCACGACCCGAGCCTACACCCTGGACGTGGCCGGCACTTGAAGACCATTGCTGGTCCCCAAGCGAACCCTCATCCTGGCTGACTACAAGCGAAAAACTGATTCAAGCATACAAAGCTTAAAAACTGAAATAAAAGTTCATAAAACTTAAATATAAACTTTAAGTCCAAAGAAAACTCTGTATAATAAAATATATACAACTCGCCATAAAAAGGCAACTTTAGTCTTTAAAACATTTAATAAAATAAATGATACAGACTTCTCAACTGTACTGACTATCTATGAAGCCTCTAACTGATAAAGATGGAAGTCGGGACAAGACCCACGACATCCTAACAAATGATATAACTGAAAGGTAAATGAAATCCTCCGAAACCAAGGAGGCTCACCATAGCTAACTCGAACTCTCGGATGTATCAACGAAGCTCCTGTTGATGATCCTGAATACCTGTGTCTGCATCATGAAAAGATGCAGGCCAAATGGCTCAGTACGTGGAATGTACGAGCATGTAAGGGGAATTCTAAAACATAAACATAAGCTTGAAACTTGATAAAAAGGAAACATATTTGCCTCTTTTCAAACTTACTCAACTCAAGGAATACTCCAAACTACTCAAACTTACTCAACTCAGAAGTACTCAAGGATAAGATACTCAACTCAGAGATTAGATAGTCAACTCAAGGATATGATATTCGACTCAAAGATATGATATTCGACTCTGGATGCTCAACTCTGGATACTCAACTTTGAATACTCAACTCAATATGACTGAACTCATTTCAATATAAAGCAATTTAAAACAAGTGCAATATAAAGAAACAAACTGTTTAAAAACATGCTCTGAAATCTGTGTGTATGCAAGGATACAACATAACTCTGAAATGTATATAAAAATACAATAAACTGATGTATATAAAAATACAATAACTTCTGTGGGAGTTTCTCTAACCGACAACCATCACATAAGAGCTATAGTGATGATACAGCGATCTACCTCACGCTGCCAGCGCATCCTATACCCGGCCAAAGGTATAGAACCTGAACTACTAATGGATCCACTAGTCTATGTGAAAAAGGTTCATCTAAAAAGTATGACCATTTTCTACCCATGGTGGCTACATGGTTTATGGAGGCTGTGAGTTGTCTAAACTCTCCCCCATATCGGTGCTCAATACTACTCCCAAAAATATACTAGCTCTTATGTTTTAAAAACATACTTTTTTTCTGCTGGTTTGAGATAATTGCTCAAAAACTTAGCTCAAAGGCTATCTTGGAAATCTCAGTTTCCCTGCTTGCTTCATTTAGAAAGCTATTATTCTTTTCTGAAAACTAGCCCGAAAGCCCTTTGGAAATCTCAGTTTCCGTTCTTATTTAAATGTGAAAACATTTATAAACTCTTTGGGAATACTTAGTCCCCATATACTTTTGAAGAAAAAGACTTCAAACTTTACTCTTTACTCTTTACTCTTTACTGAACTCAAAACTTAAGTCTTAAAACAAAGGTAAAACATTTGTAAAAGACTTCTTAATATGTGGTTCGTGTCGAATGATGGACATGAACGACTCAATGCAAGGTTTTCAATAACCACAGATAGAACTCAAATACTTGGAACTCAAGAACTTCAATAATACTACTCATTTCAAGAATGCTCAACTCAGAGGGTTCATGCGGAATTATGAGCATGAACGACTCAACTCAAGGAGTCAAAGATACTTCTCTTCTTAAGACTGCTCGACTTATAGGATTCATGCAGGATTATGGGCATGAACAATTCAACTCAAAGACTTTATGGGTAACATGTAATAGTCCCATGCTTAGAAATATAATCTCAAAGGGAATTAGGAACTCAATACTCAAGACTTAGAACTTGAAGATACTACTCCTCTCAAAGATACTCAACTTCTGGAGTTCATGCGGAATTTATGGGCATGAACGACTTGACTCGTAAGTCTACATAACATTATGAAACTCATGTATGTGACTCTTCTCATTCTCTGACTTACTTCCTCAAAACTTAGTTCAAATCGATAGTTGATCTCAAAGGATTCACAATTGAACTCAAAGGCTTTCTTGAACTCTACTCTTAACTCTCTCTTGAATTTGAATTATGAATTCAAGAGTTATGATTCATGATATGAAGGATCTCAATAACAATATAGATATTCGATAATTAGGAATAGAACTTTTAAAACAAACATGAATTCAAGAACTCAAAATCAACTTATCTCAAGAATACTCAAATCTAGGGAAAGTATCCTATATTACTCTTTTTCTGATTTGAAAGTAGATGTAGGGCGTGAGGATGAACTAGTCCAACACTATGATAGCCTTACATACCTAGAAGAACAAGATTCTTGAAGAATCTTGAAGAATCTTTAAGAATCTTGAAGAAGAACTTGATTAGAAGCCTTGAAACCCTAGCTTGAAGGTAAACAATCAAGAAGACCTTTCTTGAGATTCTCGAGTTAGTTTCTTAAAATCTCTATAGCCAAAAATTATGATTTTCATGAGTGAAGATGAAAATCTGATTGTTTTGAGATTTTTATTAGTCAAGAAATTCGTTGATGGTTTTCTTGGAGGTAAAAAGACAAAAACCTATTATTTTCAATATTTTTCCGTCGGCTAATTCGTAACAGCACTGTATAGGTTACTAAAATAGTCATAACTTTTTACTCAGATATTGGATTGACGTGAAATTGGTGGGATTGGAAAGTAGATTCAATTACCTTTAACTGGATAGGCTATGGCTCACGTAACTCTTAATATTCTAAGAGATATGGTCGTTTAAAGTTGACCTAAGCAGAATCTTACTTCAAAACTTAATGAAACTTCAAGAACACTTATCAATAACTCATCAAGAACTCTAATCTTTAAATTTCAAGAACGAAATTACGCTGAATAAATCATGATTGGCGTGTGGGTGAAAGAACCCAACACTATGGAAGCTTACATACCTCTTAGGGATTAAACCCATGGCGAAAATCCGCAACAAGATGCAAGAATCTCGACGAACGCTTTCATCCTTTCTCTTTTCTCCTCTTTTCTCTTCTTCTTGAACTCTCAACTAAAACCCTAGGTGTATTTTAGAATTATAAAACTGAACCTAATAGGATTAGACCCTTAAAATATTACTAAAATCGAATTAAATCTGGTTGGGTAAGGAAAAGACCAAAATATCCCTCTTTATTTTCGGCTAACTTTCCTTAACTGGACAGCCTATCTTCAAAAGGTCATATCTTACTCATCCGACCTCGAAACTTAGCAAACTCAGCGGCGTTGGAAAGATAATTCAAAGATCTTCGCTACGGTATCTGGTAGCACACCTAATTTATCCTGAGCTAGGAGTTATGGTTGTTTGAAGTCGACCCAAAACTCATACTTAAGCATAACTTGCAAAATTTCAGATTTTGCTATTTCCAATTTAATTCTTTTTGAAACTCAAGGTGCTACATCTAGTGACCTTAACACTTAAGAAATTTTAAATTCCTTAGTAAAATCTCACTCACTACGAAGAACGGTTTGAGTCTTAGTTCAAAAATTTTCTGGGGTGTTACAAAATGGCTTTCCTCGCCTACCGGTTTCAACATTAGGATGACATTGTATAGAAGTTTTCTCCCTGTTTCCAGTGTGCTAATAAACTAGAAATCATGATTCAAATAATTCTAATACATAATAACTAACATAAATTTATTCAATCATATATATGATATTCAGGAATATATGAAATTAGTTCCGCATATTTTTTGAACAATATACCTTTGCCTCTTGCTTAGCCATGCTATCTGAAATATCTGACTGGATTTCAGATTTATCCATTAACTTTTAAGTATTTTAGTATCTTTAAGAGAGTTTTTTGTAAGGAGAGTTTTTATTTTTATTTATCAGGCATTGCCCCCTTCTACAATGTTTACTACTAAGTCTATATATAGACATACAAATTTACTATTCTAAATACTTATCCTAACACATTTTTTACACATGTCCACTACTATTTACTACTATTCATGACTACTATTCATGAATAGTTCTTATTTTGTCTACCACTATCATCTTTACGACTTATTTGCACATATTAATAATGTACACTATCTACCACATACACTTGTCATATTTTGTACAAAAGACCCATACCTACTTTATGACAACTATCTATGACTTTTACATTTACATTATTTTACACATAACTTTTTCCGTTCATATCTCTTTCTCCTTCTTGTTTTCTTCCTCGTTGATTATTCCAGCTGGACGTCTGGAATTATATTATCTTCTCCGTTGCACTTTGAACATATATGGTCCGGGTATTTATGACCAATTAGCTTGCAATATCTGGTTAATAATTCTGCTGAAATAAATCCTTCTTTTAGTGCTCGTGTTGTAGGTCGTTCTTCTGGCTTTAGTAGTGATAAAATCCATCTTTGGACTTCATCCATATTTGCTTTCCTTAGCTCCCTTGAATTGGAATAAATCATTAGCTGATATCTTGCATAGTAGCTCCATATAGCGTTTCCGTTTAAATAATTATTTGCTAACTCTTGTATAATTGTTGATATACCAATTATCCTTTTGTTGTCATAAAAACTTGGTATCTCTATTTTGCATATCTCTTCTTGTTGTTCAATATCCTAGGGTATAATCGTATCTTTAGTTAATCCTATCTTGATAACCTGTATTGGAGGTTTTATTTCCTCGTATAATATCTCCGCTGGTGCTGTATAAAATTTTATATAAAATAAATTTCCTTTTGTAACTCTTTTGTATGTGATGAATGCTTTGTGTAGTTTTGGTATTCCACTAACTTCTTCTCCGTCATATGTGTATACGGTATTTAACAGTTCGTAGTTGTAACATTTTCTTACTAAATTAGCGTTAGTTTTCGGTTGTGCAATTAACTTGTTATATCCTTGTAACTTTTGTGTCAAATAATCTTGGTTTGGTTCTTTTGTAGTTGATCTGGGTTTGTGGTTTAAATAGGTTTGGATTTTGTGGATATTTTCAATATAGGTTCGTGTAATGTAGTTATATGTCTTTTTCTCATTTTGGTTTTGCAAACTATCTGCGTATGTAGATGTTTGTGGTTCTATGGACACATGTCTAGGTGTCCTTTGGGTAAATGGTTTTGCAAATAGCTGGTTTAAGTTCACATTTTTATGTTGTTTATCGCTAACTTGTTTGCTTGTACCTGCATTTGTATTTAAACAAACATTATGGGTTTTAAGGAGTTTCCCATCGTCTCCTTTTAGCTCTGGCTTTTTTCCGTCTTCCGCTCAACGTAGCTCTGCATTTTTATAGTCATGCTGCTGACTAGCTTTAGACTTCATATTATCTTCATTAGTCTTTAGCTTTTGTATCTCGTTGTCCATACTATCTACTTTTGTACAAAGTGTAGTAATAGCTTTGAGTATTTTTTTCGATTGTATCTTCTTCCTCAGTCTCAGTCTGAGTAGCTTTGTCGTGATAGGTAATCTGCAATAACATTCTTATCAGTTTTTATTACTTCAATTGTAAATGTAAAATTTAATATATTTAATACCAATCTCCTTATTTCTTTTGTTGTTACCGGATCTTGTATTTTTCTTGTTAGCCACCATTTTACTTGTGTATTATCTGTTCTTATAATAAATTTGTTATATACAATATATGGTTCAAATGATAATAAACACTTATATACTGAATATAATTCTTTTCTATTTATTTCCCATTTTATTTCTGTATTATTAAATGTTCCTGAATAATACCTGCAATGATGTTCTATCGTAGTGTCATCATACCTGTATTTTAATATTCCTCCATAACTTTTTTCACTCGCATCTGATTCTATTACATAAGTAAATTTTTTGTTTTCATCTGGAAAGTATAGTTTTGGTAAGTTTTTACATAATAATTTTACCTTTTGTATTTGTATTTGGTCGTTTTTATCAAACTGATATTCTATATCTTTCTTTAATTTTTGTTGTAATGGTTTTAAATTTTCTGCTAATTTTGGTATGTATTCTCTTACTTGATTTACTAGTCCTAAGAATGATTGTAATTTCTTTTTTGTGTCTAGTTGTTCATTTGAGTTAATTATTTTTTGTACTATATGTGTTTGCATTTTTATTCTGTTTTTATCAATTTGTATTCCTAAGAATTCTATTTGATTTTTCATTATATCAGCTTTCTTTTTACTTAGACTTATACCTGAATATTCTATGATGTGTACAAATTTTTCTAATAATCTGATATGTTCATCTTGTGTCTTAGAATATAATAATATATCATCGATGTACACTACACAATTTTCTATTTGTTTAAAGTAATTGTCCATAAAGTGTTGATATCTACCTAGTGCGTTTTTATATCCAAATGGTAATACATTCCATTCATAAAATCCTTGTGGTACAGTGAATGTTGTTAGTTTTTTAGATTCTTCTTCTAGTTTTAAGTGATAAAATCTTGATTTACAATCAAATTTGTTAAAATAATTATATCTTTGTATTTGTCTTATCTTTAGTATTTTATTTGGTATCGGATAATTATATGTTTTAATTTTTGCATTTAAATTTCTATAATCAATAACCATTCTACTTTTTCTTATTTTTTGTCCACTATGTTTATTTACGATAAATGTCGGGCTTGTATGCTTACTATTGCTTTCTTGTATATATCATTTTTCTAGTAATTCATCTATATATATCTTAAATTCGGTTAAATCATTAAAATTATACTTTAATGGTTTTTGGGTTATTATACTGTTATTATCAATTAGCTCAATTTTTACTTTTGTTTTATGTTTTTCCCATCCTTGTAAAGGATACTCACTATATAATAATTCTAACTTATCTTGAATTATTTTTACTTTATCTATAGAGAATATAATTAATTCTATTTTAGGGTCTTCTTCTTTTATATTTTCTAATTTTTGTGTAATTTTTTTCACTTCCTTTTATCCATTCTGTTGTTTTTCGTTTTTTATTATTTACTCTTTTTGCTCCTATTTTTTGTTTACACGGTGTTGTGAACCACCAGTGTGTTTTTGTTATTATATGTGGGTATAATTTTTCTAAAAATGGCATTCCTAATAGCATATCTTTTGTAGTTAATTCAAAGTTATATATCTTTTCATTTCCTTGATATATTTTGAATTTTATTACTATTGGTACTCCTCCGATGATTATTTCCTTTTCTGTAGTTTATTCGGTATACATTAATGTTTTTGGTAGTTCGGAGCATGATTGTTCAATAGTTATTATTTCATCTTCCATCACTAATTCTCTTGTAATATAGTTTTCTTCTCATCCTGTATCTATTAATATTAAATATTTTCGTTGTTCCATTATTCCCGTTATGTAGTAATGATGTGGTTTTATATCTTCTTCTATTGATTTTTGTGGGGTTTTATCTATTCTCCTTGAGGTACTCATTTTTGATGATATTTGGGGTATCTAATTGTTTATTCTTTTCGATGTGCTTAGTCTTTCTTTTACTATTTCTAAATCTTCTTCTATATCAATTTCATTATAACTATAATCGTTTTTATCTATGACTGTAACTATTCTTTCAAAGGGATCTTCTATTTTTATTTTATCTATTTTATTTTTTGCTGTTATTTTATGTTTTGTTGTTAGAACATATAAGTTTTTACATTTAGCTGTAAATATTTTACTTCCTGGGGCTAGTTCTATCCCTGACATTCGCCAGTATAATACTAGTGATTTATCGATATTCCCGTCATTTATTGCTACTGAGTAGTTAGCACTTATTATAAACTTAAATTTTTGGTATATGAGGTTACCTCTTACTGCACTTATTATAATTTTTTCTATGAGTTGTATAATTCTATCATCCGCTAAGTATATTTCTATGAGTGTATCTATTTCTTCTCTAAAACATGCTTTTATTAATATTTCTGTTCCTCCTAAATGTACATATTTAATTGGATTTTTAGCCTTAATATCTTGTATTTCTTTATTTATTATTCGTTTATTTATTATTGGTATTTTGGCCTTTCCTTTAGTGTATTTGCAATCTATGATATGTTTTCTTTGACTTACTACATAATATTCTTCTTTTTGTCGTTTAAATCAGTTTCTTACTGTTGGTATTTTGAATATTTTTGCTACGCTTAGGTCTAAATCTTTTCCTTTTATTTGTTCAAATATACTATTATCAAATATTATTTTCTGTTCTAAATATTCTTCGTCTTGATGTTCTTCTTTATTTATTGTTTGTATATTTGCTTCAGTCATTTGTTATATTATATAATTCATTTTCTATTTCTATGTCATTATCTATTTCATTTTCCGATAATTCATATATACTATCGTTGCTTTCTAATTCATAATCTACGTATTCTATTTGTGTATATTTTTCATCGTCTATTATTATTTCTGATATTTGTTTTTTCTTTGGATTTTTAGGTAATTTACAATCTCTAGCTATATGTCCTAATTTTCCACAATTATAACAAGTACATTCCGTTAGTTTTCTTTTTGGTCTATATGGTCTTTTGGTTTTGTAATTTTTTACATAGTACCTTCTTCTTGGTTTTTTATATTTATATTTTGATCTGTAATTTTTATTATATTTCTTTTTATTTTTATAATACCTATCCGTACAATCAAATTGAGGTGCTGTCTTATTTTTGCAACATGCCAAGTTTTTTACTAATATTTTTCCATTTTTATTTCTTCTTTATGTTTTTCACATAGTTCCATAAACCCCTATTTAAACCACAACCCCAGATCAACTACAAAAGAACCAAACCAAGATTATTTGACACAAAAGTTACAAGGATATAACAAGTTAATTGCACAACCGAAAACTAACGCTAATTTAGTAAGAACATGTTACAACTACGGACTGTTAAATACCATATACACATATGACGGAGAAGAAGTTAGTGGAATACCAGAACTACACAAAGCATTCATCACATACAAAAGAGTTACGAAAGGAAATTTATTTTATATAAAATTCTATATAGCACCAGCGGAGATATTATACGAGGAAATAAAACCTCCAATACAGGTTATCAAGATAGGATTAACTAAAGATATGATTATACCCGAGGATATCGGACAACAAGAAGAGATATGCAAAATAGAGATACTAAGTTTTTATGCCAACAAAAGGATAATTGGTATATCAACAATTATACAAGAGTTAACAAATAATTATTTAAACGGAAACGCTATACGGAGCTACTATGCAAGAGACCAGCTAATGGTTTATTCCAATTCAAGGGAGCTAAGGAAAGCAGATATGGATGAAGTCCAAAGATGGATTTTATCACTACTAAAGCCAGAAGAACGACCTACGACACGAGCACTAAAAGAATGATTTATTTCAGCAGAATTATTAACCAGATATTGCAAGCTAATTGGTCATAAATACCCGGATCATATTTGTTCAAAGTGCAACGGAGAAGATAATATAATTCCAGACGTCCAGCTGGAATAATCAACGAGGAAGAAAACAAGAAGGAGAAAGAGATAAGAACGAAAAAAGTTATGTGTAAAATAATGTAAATGTAAAAGTCATAATAGTTGTCATAAAGTAGATATGGGTCTTTTGTACAAAATATGGCAAGTGTATGTGGTAGATAGTGTACATACATTATTAATATGTGCAAATAAGTTGCTCGTTATTTTTATAGATGCATCTATTTCACATATCACATGACAAGTAAACGGGTCCATATTCACCTTTAATACTTTTCTGAATTTAAAATTTCGTCATAACATTAGTTGATCCAATCAACTTATCATGACACACAACAAAATGAATTCTTGAAGAATCTTTTAGTTCTTCAGTATATGAATGTCAATTTGAATTTTCTTCTTTTCTTTTTTATATTATTTAAATACAATATGAAAATAGGAGGGAAAAAAGGGAAGTAGAAAAATACTAATTTATAAATTTAATATTGTTATGAAATTATATAAAACAATGAGAAGAAAGTGAGAGAAAAGAGAAGGTTTATTATTTCTCTTGAAGAATTGATTTTATAATGAAATTTATAACAAATATGTAATAAATGAACTACATATTAAACAAAATGTATGATCAATAACCACCTCATGTACTTTTATAAATTGGAAAAATGGCTCAAATATGTCATCAAACTTTTTGAAAGGCTCATTTATGTCATTCGTTAAAAAATTGGCTCATCTATGTTATTGTTATTAAAGAAAAGGCTTATCCATGTCATTTTCTTAACTACAATTTTGTAAAATCATTTTTTACACCTCAAACAACTTTTAACACTTTTGAATTGAAGGTTTTTTTTTGCTTAATCTTCCTTAAGAACACCAAGAACACATAAAGAACATTAACAATTCTCAAATTTCAAATTTCTTCAATTCTTCACGAAATCATCTCAAATTTCAAGAGTAGTTTTCATCCGATCTAGATACCAAAACTCAATATCTTTTGAGCTCGAATTCAACCTAACTCAACAAGACACACTTGAAATTTCTTCAAAATTTCAAAACTTCAACATTCTTTAATAGTAGAATTTTCTCCACGACTTTGAATCATTTGAAATTTTTAACATAGACTCGAAAAACACTATGAAAAAAAGATCTAATATCAAAAACAACTAAAAAATACAAATCAAGTAATTTTTTAAAATTTTGGGATTGATTTTCATTTTTTGGAATTCTTTTATTAATAGGGGTGATTTTTTTTAACTTTACAAATGATTTTAGAATTGTGATTTTTTTATAAAAGAAATAAATGATGTAGCTGAAATTTGAGATGATTTCTTGAAGAATTGAAGATGTTGAAAATTTGAGAGTTGTTTATGTTCATTTGTTTTTGAGGAAGAAGAAGCAAAAATAGTACATTTGATCCAAAACTCCAATTAAAAAATGTTACAAGTTTTTTGGGGTGTAAAAAATAATTTTGCAAAATCGAAGTTAAAAAAAAGAGCATGAATGAGCCTTTTCTTAAACGATAATGACATAGATGATCCAAACTTTTGACGGATGACATAAATAAACATTTTCTAAATGTTCAATGGCATATTTGAGGGATTGAATTATGCAACATTTGGTTGGTGATACGAGAGAATTTTTATTACATTAATATAATATAAGGTTGATAGTATTAAATAATATTCAATATTATCTTCTTTCGTCTTATATTAATTGTGCACTTTCTATTTTCTTCATTTCTTAACAAATCATAAATAAAAGATACTATTTTTATGTTAAATTTTTTAACAATTATTTAGTTGATCCCATGATGCAATTTTGGATTAAAAAAAATTGTGAGACTTTTTTTTTTATTTTCTCAAAATTGAAAACAATTGTGTTTATTGTAAATAACAAACTCGGAAAATTAAGCAGAAGTTTTACGAGAAATGAATAAAGGAATTCAAATCCGAGTAGAAGAAGTAATATGTGGTGGACATTTTTAAATGACAAAAAAATATGGTGGACATTTTAGAGGATAAAGATATTTAAGGACACATTATTTATATATATCCAATGAACACTCAAGTATATGGAGCAATTTTGTCATTTTGTTAATTTTCCTGTTGAAAGCAAATTGACCGTGACGTTTGAAAAATAACAACAATAGAGGGTAGTGTCGTAATTGTTATATTATTTTGATAAATATAATATTTGGATACATTATATTATTTTTGGTTCATACATACATTAATAATTTGAATCACAAATCGTAAGAAAATAATGTTGTGGTAAAATTATTATAAAAATGATAATGATAAAATAAGATTATTAACTAAATAATAAAGGAAAAAGACTCAAATATGTTATCGAACTTTTAGAAAAAGCTCATTTATGTCATTCGTTTACAATTAGGCTCATCTATGTCATTGCTGCTAAAGAAAAAGCTCATTCATGCCATTTTTTTTAACTCCAGTTTGGCAAAACAATTTTTTACATCCCAAACAACTTTTAACACTTTTCAATTGAAGTTTTTGGATCAAATGTACTCTTTTTGTCTATTCTTCCTTAAGAACACATGAAACACATAAACAACTCCCAAAATTTGAAGAAATTAATGATGTAGCCGAAATTTGAGGTGATTTTGTGAAGAATTAAAGAAGTTTGAAATTTGAGGATTGTTAATGTTCTTTATGTGTTCTTGGTGTTCTTAAGGAAGAAAAACAAAAAGAGTACATTTGAACCAAAAACTCCAATTAAAAAGTGTTAAAAGTTGTTTGGGATGTAAAAAATGATTTTGCGAAATCGGAGTTAAAAAAATGGCATGGATGAGTCTTTTCTTTAACAACAATGACATAGATGGGCCAAACTTTTAACGGATGTCATAGATGAACCTTTTCTGAAAGTTCTATGGCATATTTGAGCCTTTTCCCAATAATAAAAAAAAGATAAAATAAGAAGAAAAGAATAAGACAATGAATGATCACACTAAAACGGATCGTCACAAAAATGAATTTAATAATACAGAACAATAAAATTAAGTAACAATCAAAATAATATTATATTTAATTTAATAACACAGTTACACAACACAATACAACATATACAATACATTTTCTTTTCTTTTTAACAATTAATATTTATTATTCATTACCCAATTAAATCAATTTCATATCCCTTTGAAGTTATTAAAGGTAGATAACACCAATTACTATATTTTTTCAGCCATATATAAATATCGCAAAATCTCTAATCAACGATAGAATGCATTTTATCACTATCCCTTTTAAATAAAATGTTAAAATAAATACACTTATAACAATAAATATTAGCCAAGTGTCTAATAATTTTAATTAATTAATTAGATATTCTTTTGTATAGTTGTGTCAAAATATTCGTCTATACAACTGTCCATGTGACATTGTTTCCTTCGACACTTATTTGGGCACATATTCTATTATATTAATTCTCTGTTTTAGTTCCCACCGGGTGTTTAGCACCTATATTGGAGTGCTCTCTAACAAAAGCGATTATGTGTTTAATGAGACTCAAACTTGACACCTCCGATTAAAGATTAAGGAATACTTACCACTTTATCACCACTTCTGTCGGTGATTCTCTATTCTTCTTCAACAACAAATGCCTTTTCTTTTTTAATGTCTTCATTTACAGCCTTGTTCGTTTCATACCTCAAATTGTGGTGAAACATGTTGAATTTTATAGTATTATGCTTGAAAATATGTTGTCACATATAATCAAATAAATAAAAAGTCAATTTAAGTGATGATTTAATTATTATTTTTAACTAAAACATGTTGAATTTTATAGTACAATGCTTGAAATATGTTGTCATATATAAATTATAATCAAACAAATAAAAAGTTAATTTAAGTGATGATTTTAAACTAAAACATGTTGAATTTTATAGTACTATGCTTGAAATATGTTGTCATATATAATCAAAAGTTAAAACATGTTTGAATTTTATAGTACTATGCTTGAAATATGTTGTCATATATAATCAAACAAATAAAAATCAAGTTAAGTGATGGTTTAATTAAGTATTATTTTTAACTAAAAGAAAATGAATTCAAACTAAATCATCAACGCCCTAGTTAATTATAAGTCGATTTCTTCACGCAACATAGAACATTATTACAACATCATTTTTCTTGGTGGTGCAGTAGTACACGTAGCAAAAGATGGGCCATTATGGATAGAGTTTTTCCTTCTTCTTTCCAATTAGCAAAGAAATAACTAATAATAATGAAGGTCCCTTTCACATACTTACTTTCAAGAGGAATGAGACAAGGAAAATGAGCTCACAAAGATATGTTAAAATATGGCCTAAGTTATATGCAGTCCCTTAAAATTGTCTGCATATTTCAGTTAGATATCTTAATTTAGTGTAACGACCCAATTCTGTCGTTAGGGAAAAGCCAATGGGAAAGAATTTGGGTCAGAAAACTTTTGAGTAGTAACTTGGAAATTCTAGCCTAGTCCAAATTTGGACGAAATTTGAGTCATGTGAGGTCTAGGGAAATCTGGTAATGAATGAGAGATCTAATTGTGTTTTTGATCACATGAGTAGCTAGCTAAGACGTTAAGGAATCCGTATGACTTTACGAAATTGAATACAGACAAGTAGAACTCCTGAAACTCATCTTAGCGTGAACGAGTAGTTCTGGAATGTCATAGGTTGAAGGTGTGTTGTGAAATGGGAGTTTGGAACTCAAATTTTGACTCTTTGTTTCCGTGCAAGCCGCTAGGGTGGAAATAATCCCGCCAGGGTGGGGCAGTTGTAGCGGGATGGGGGTCGCCACAGTGGGACAGTCGCGACTTAAGTCGGAAATAAACTCCAAAAAGGTCATTATTCTGCAAACTTCGTTCTTAAGAGTTACGAGACGACCCCAGGCGATTTCTTGACAGTTTTCCACGACTTTTGGTGCTAAAGGTAAGGATTTTTCTCCCCGAATCCATTTTTCGATCCGTAGAACTTAGATTCATGGGTAATTATCGTTGGGGGAGGGTTTTGGCCTAAAACTAATGGTGGAAAAAGCCCTAATTTGGAAATTGGGATCATGGGTTGGTCTTGGGTTATTGTGCATATATTAATTGTTTGTAGACCTAGAACAAGTGGAAAAAATCCAGAAAGTGAAGATTCAAGTGCCTTAAGGGGATTCAAGCTTGGTTTCGAGGTAGGTGATGGTTTGATTTCATGTTTGTGTGATATATGTTAGTAATTGCTTCATTGTAATGCATGTATGCGAATGTTGCACTATTGATCACACCTAATGTAAATGAGTGTGAACGAATGATTGTATGCCATGAATCAACACTTGATTGTATGATTATGAGAATGTACATTGTGACTGTGATTGTGGCTTGTTGAATGGATTGTGTGTCACGTTCTGACACACTAACTCGGATTGGATGTCACAATTCGACATACATATGGGAACGGGTGTCACGTTTCGACACACTAACTTGGATCAAGTGTCACTATCCAGCACATTAACAGTTTGAGTATGGGTTCCATGAGACAACCATTGAATTGAGTTCCATGAGAGGACCATTGACTTGTCATATATGCGTATTGTTGAGAATATGAAATTGTACATTGATCCTGAAATGATAACTAATATTGTATATGTTTGGTATATGTGTATTTACTATGTTGTGACTGCTGATATATATTTCACTTACTGGAATAGCTGCGTGATCCTATCAGTACACTGTGGTTGTGTATTGATACAACATTTGTTCTTTCTCTGTTAAGTACAGGGCATCTTCAGGCGGCTAGTGACATACCTCATTTAGGAGATCACTGACCGAGACCAGATTCAAGGGTGAGCTAGTTCTTTCAGGCTGCCATGAATCCTTCGTATTTGGTTTAGTCCATTCTGTTCGGACTTAGACATTGCTTTAGTAGTTGTTTAGTTTCGGGGTTGTACCCCTTGTTCTTAGACTTGTCGTTAGTAGAGTTTCGGTACATTGCCCTTTCAGGTTCTAGGGGTTGTTCTTCTACATTAGTTTGGTTAGTTTTATTAAACATTTAGAGTTTATGGGAACTCTATATTATTCTGCATTTAAACTTGCTTCCGTATCTTTAAATGTTTGGTTTTTGGGTTAGCTGATTAGTATTAATGGTTCTCCCATCGGAGGGTTAGTGTGGGTGCCAATCATGATGGTCTGGGTCGTGACAAATTGATCTCATTGTACCAAAACGAATCTAGTAGAGTCTTGCGAAACTGTACAGAAACATTTGTACTTTTCTTCGAGAGGCTATAAGACTTTAGGAAAAACTCATTTCTTTTTACTCCTTTTGTGCTATAACTTGGATCCAATTGGTATCTATGTGATATAAATTGGTATCAGGATTTCTTCACTCTATTTCGCATCTGGTTAGTAATTGAGTTGTAAAAATGGAAATAACAATACTAGTAAGATATGATGTGTCCTTCCAAATAAGCATGTTTCCTCGATTCAATGTGGGCATGTAATGACTAGTGACAAACATGAGGTTTGTATTATGTTCTTAAGGTTGAAACCTTCATTCTTCATGGTACTGAATCTGAAGATTCTTATGATTTTCTTGTTGATTGTCATGAGTTGCTTCATAAGATGGATAAGGTAGAGTGATTTGGTGTTGAGTTTATGATATACCGGTTCAAGAGAGGTACCAAAACGTAGTGGTGGTCTCATATTGAGTGTCGACTAGTAAATGCACTACTCATGACTTGAGAAACATTTTATAGCTTTCTTTATGGAGAAGTATATACCCTGAACTTTGTGGGATAGGAGGAGAGATGAGTTCCTGAATATAGAGCAACATAATATATTTGTTGCAGCCTTGCAAAAGTTTGTGTTTTATCCAAATATGGTACTCCACTTGCTTCAGTCTAAAAAAGCAAACTCGTCGCTTTGCAAAGGGATTAAGGTCAGATTTACAGATTCAAGCTTATATGTGACAATATTCAAGAAGTTTTGTAAGGGACGGCTAGATAATAAACACCATTACTTTAGAAAATGCATTTAATATTGTTGTCATAACACATATGGGTTGCTTAGTAAATGATGAAATTATGTTACGACCATTGAGGTTAGAATCTCTACTACGATTTTCTATATTTAGTGAATATCAAAGAGGGTTATGATACGACTACTACAATAGAAGCAATGCTTACTTGGTTAAGTTATTATGTGTGTTACAATTATGGAGAATCTGGACATATGAGGAGGAAATCAGTGAAGCCGTGGAGGCTGGGGAAATGGTAATGTAGGTAGGAGAGCAGCGCCACCAGGCAATGAGGTTGCCCATTAAGATGACATGGCTCAGTTTTATGCATTTTCAGGGAAGACTGAAGTTGAGATGTCTGATGCAGTGATCACATGTGCTATTCTTGTCTGTGACTAAATGGTTACTGTTTTGTTTGATCTGGGTTCTACTTATTCATATGTGTCCGTTCAGTTTGCCTTGGGATTTGATATGATTTGTGATGTACTTGATGCCTCCATCCATGTTTCTACCCCAGTTGGAGAGTCTGTCATAGTCACCCATGTCTATCGTGCTTGTCTTGTTTTGTTTATGGGTTTTCAGACTTGGGCTGATTTGGTTATTTTGGATATGACTGACTTTGATATAATCTTAGACATGACTTGGTTGTTCCCCCTATTATGATGTGCTTAATTGTAATGCTAAGTCTATGACTCTAGATATCCCGGGTAGGGAAAATTTTGAGTGGGAAGGGGTGTACAAGCTTAAGCCAGTTAAGGTCATATCTTCCATTCGGGCTAGGAAACTGGTGGGGCAGGGTTGTTTGGCTCATTTGGCCCATATTCGGGATGTTGATGTTGAGTCTTCCTCTATTGAGTCTATTCATGTAATGTCTGAATTCAAGGAAGTGTTTCCTACTGATTTGCCGGTATGCCTCCGGATAGAGATACAAATTTCTGCATTGACTTGGAACCTGGAACTCGCCACATCTCCCTTCCTCCTTATCGCATGGCTCCGGCAGAATGGAGAGAGCTTAAAGCTCAAATACATGAGCTTCTTGATTAATGTTTCATCTGTCCTAGTGCTTCCTCGTGGGTTGCTCATGTCTTGTTTGTTAAGAAGAAGGATGGTAGTATGAGGACTGGTGATTTAATCTTAAGCCATAAATGAGTCGATTGATACCGGAATGACAAGCTTATGGATAAATAAATTCCCATTGAGTGTACTTGGGTGAGGGAAATTGAAGATTTTAGTAAGAAAGTGCGTATAAAAATTGAGTTAGTCCTTTGAATTTGATGAGTATACCTGAGTTTGAGGTGTCAGGTTGATGAAAAGATTGACTTCGTAGTGATAACCAGGGCTAACCGAGCGTAATGGTAGTAAGAATTCGTAATGGATTGTGATGGAATGCAACTATATAATAAAATTGTTGGTAAAGCAAATTTTGTATAGTAATTACGACTTGCGAGTATCTAATGTTGTGGTTTTCTAATATTTGGTGAGTAACGTTGTATGGAAAGTTTTAAGAGATGGTGGGACACCACTCGAATAGAATTTAAAAGAGCTAGAGTCATAATGAAGAAAAAATAATGGGATGTAGTACAACCTTTAGAGAGACGCGAGAGCAAGAATATTTTATTTGATTGCAAAGGTTAAGTAGGTATCTTCAGAGGGGTAGATAATTGGGTTTAGAGACGTGTGGGTTCATCCGTTATGCTCTGGTTATGGTAATAGTGCCATGGGTTCATTATATTGGTTAAAAATATTGGATAAGACTTGAGAAGGGAGTGTACATACATTAGCTTGAGTTGATGATAAGAACTTTTGTTTTTGCTTGAGTTTAGTAATGAGTACGATTGATTTTTTTAGCGAAAGATATTGTAAGATGGATGGAGAGGCGATCAATGATAAGCGAAGAACCATGAATTCATAAAAATCTTCAAGGTTGAAGTTGATGTTGTTAGATAAGGGGATTGTGTTATACAGATGAATTTACAATTCAGATTTTTCATTGTAAGTCTACATTCGTGGTGATATAATTTGTCAAAGTATGAATTTGTAAGGTGAGAGATGATCAATTGTATCAGGTATTGAACCTTTGAAAGGACTTACACCTTGTTTGAGTCGTAAAGTTTATTACTCTTGATTGTTAACGTACCTAAGAAAGGTTTTCATTTAAAAGTGTTGGTTTAGAGTAAGGTGAATGGTCGGTGTGTTCATGATGGTTGTTAGTATTGAGAGTGTGGACTTCAGTGGAATGATGTGAAAAGTATGTGGAGTCAACTCACTGGAAATGACTGGTATCGACTCTTCAAAGGAAAACCTTTAGTGTTACTCCATAAAATTCTTATGTGATCATCTAGTTCATTTTGCACATGGTGTTGAGTATGTTTCACTAGCTATGCTCACACGTATTTTCACTTTTGTGGGTGGATCCCTAGTGTGGATCAAGTGTACCGATCCTGCGATGTTCTCTTGGTTGAGTGGGATGATTTGGGAAGATGTGGTTATTTTAGATGACTTATGTGGTGTTGTCTTGGAGTTGTTAAAGTATTTCAGTGGTTTTACATGTGCCACCTTGCTTATGAGAGTTTATTGAAGAGCTACCATGCGTATCTATGGTTGTCCAAGAATCTTAATATTCATCTAGTCATCGAGGTAATGTATTGATTATGTGTGGTTGATGAGTTCACAAAATGGACTCATTTAGGGCTTTATTTTAATAGAAATAGTGTCCTCAAATGCTCATTTTATCTTAATATCTGATGAAAACTCTTAAATTTCAGGTATTTGAAGCTTTAGTGGAAGTATGGACAATTAGGCACAAAAAGGAATAAAAAGGATGAAAAGAACGTAAAAGCTGAAGCCTGAGCTTCGCCAATCACACTTGGCGAACCCTTTGTTCCAATATGCGAAGCCCTGAAGGAAGTGGATCAAAAGGCGATGAAAGGAGCAATCGCCGTGTCGCCGATCAGTTCCGCGAAGCAAAGATATACCGCCCAATGATTCAGGACACAAACACGCTGAAGGCAAAGCACAAAAGGTGATAAGCCAGAATAATGGCGAATCGCCGAGTCATTCGGCGATCACGACTAACCTCGTCGAACGATCCGCTGCAACACATATTTTTTGAAAACTATAAATACTTGTTGAGAGTTATAGCTTAGTATCAGGTTTTTAGTGTGAAAAACAATTAATATAATTTTAGTACTTTTTATTTTTGCTTTGATTTTGAGAGGGTTTTGAAAAACTTGAAGAAGAAGAGGGTTTCATCTCCAAGGATTTGGACTTGGATCTCTTGATTTCTTCATTCTTGGCCTGTAACAAGACTTAAATCTTCATACCTATTTGAATGCAAGCTCATTTAGGTATAAATTTCTATCTCTTGATTTGTGGCTAAAAACCCCCATTCTTGGGATGTGATTTAGTGAATATGGGTTAATAATGTTGTTGGGTCTTGATTGTTGATAGATTAAATGTAGTTTAACGGTGATTTCACCTAGTAGTTGTGGTTGAATTTAATGGGTTTGTAGTTGCAAATACAAGTCCACCCATGTGTTTTCGGCTTGCTCGAGAGAGAGGTCGTGAAACCAAGACTGCTAGACCGATGGCCTAAGGAGTGGGTCGACATGAGGTTCAGCCCGAGAGGGTGAGCCCTAGTCCCATATCCTAACACTCAACTCAAGAGAGTGAGTGGGGTAAGGTATAGGTTGGTCTTCATACGGTAAGTGGGTGTCCGAGAGGAACCCATTTGAAACGGGGTAAGTTGCTCGAGAGAGAATTTATTCCCACGTATAGCTTAGCCTAGTCACTATTACTCTATAAATTCTCTATCGAAAGCATGTACCCAATAATTTGGATTAACCCGAATCCTGGTCACATCCCAAGAATCTCTCTCTCATTGTTAGATTTTCCTGTTGATTTCCCTAATTTTAGCTTACTTGTGAAAAAACCCCCAAATCGATATTTGACACTTTTGTGTCCCCCTTTAATTTACAATATTTTTAATCGTTAATATCTTTAGCTACGACTAGTTAGAACTAAATTTTATTTTTCTATAAATTTTCAAAACCACTCCCTTGGGACGATCCCAACCCTCGGTTGGGTTACTATATTATCGACGATCGTAGACACCTGCTTCGAAAGTATTGTCGTTGGTCACGATAATAATCAAAATGGAACCCCTGCCGGGGAGTGGTGTTATTTGAAATTTTTTGGATTAATAAAATTTTTGTTCTTCTTAGTTGTAGCTACTTACCTAATTTTTAGTTTAGTTTTGTTTGCTGTGTGAATGTTTCAGAAAGCATGAGTGTTAATGGTAGAAACGGTAGCCAGGTAGGCCACCAAGACGACATCAGAAAATCTCAACGATGTCCAAGAGCACAACATCAATTGCCCCCATCTCATGGGAGGTGTTGGAGCCATCTGTTTACCCCCAACCGATGGAAATGCAGTGTTACACATAACGAGCACTATGTTGCAACTCTTGCAACTAAAGGGACTTTTCAGCGGACTGGCTCACGAGGACCCTCACGAGTATCTTCGAAACTTTGTAGATGTGTGCGGACCATTCTCGTTCAAAAACATCTCTTAAGAGTTGGTCAGGTTAAGGCTATTCCCTTTCTCGTTGTTGGGAGAGGCTTGCAAGTGGCTAGCTGAGCTACCACGTGAATCCATCACTTCTTGGAAGGAGTTGGTGACCGCATTTCAAGTGTGATTTTTCCCTCCCTCGAAGATGATGTTGTTGCGGGACAACATTCAGAGCTTTAAACTTCTTGAAGAAGAGCCTCTGCACGAAACTACCAAGGTTCAAAAAGTTGGTGTTACAATGCCCAACCCATAGTTTGCCAGACAACGTGCTACTTCAATACTTTTACTGGAGTTTAGATTCGGTAAACAAAGGTGTAGCTGACCAACTCTTGCCTGGAGGCTTAATGCAACAGCCGTATGCAGTAGCAACCCAGCTTTTAGATAGTATGACAACCATTAACAGAGCATGGTACACTTGTCAGGACATAATCCCCCCTCTCACTTTCAAGCTATCCAAGGAGCAGATTGAAAAAGACAATGAGAGAGACCAGAACATGGACAAAATCATGACACAACTTGATATTCTATCCAAAAACATCATGGGGGTTGGTGCCCATATTGTCAACGTTGTGGGGGTCAGGGGTGCTAATCTTGAGGAGATGAAGTTTGAAGCCTTGTATAACGAGGAGGTAAATTTTCTAGCCAACCAAGGCGGTGGCTACCACTCAAATTACCCAAGGCAAGGTGGTAACCAAAGTTGGGCTAGAGACGAAGGTTGGAAGGACCGAGATCGTGAATGGAGGGACCGTAATCCAAATTGGAAGGATGGGGAGAAGGACAGATAGGTGCCTCCCCAGGAGCGCCAGAAACCAAAGGATTCGGACGGTGGTAGGTCTGAGGATATGCTCTCGCGCATCCTCAACAAAGTTGAAGGGTCATACAAAATGCTAAAAGGCATGAAAGAAGATGTGTCTACCCTTAGCCAGACCGTCACCTCTCATTCAGTTTCAATCAAACAGTTGGAGACCTAGATAGGCCATATCTCGTCTCACCTAAATCCAAGACAGCCAGGGGGTTTGCCGAGTGATACCATGGCTAACCCCAAGAATGAGGTTTAAAGGTGAACTTGCGTCGTGCCACGACGTTAACTAAGGTGCTATTTGGGAGGCAACCCAAAACCATTTATTGCTTTATTTTGCTTTGATAAAATAATGCTGTGTTGATTATGCAGATAAAAGTGTTGAGAGTGAATGTAAAGTGCAGATTGGCGAGCTATAGATCTAGTTGGCGAGTCGCCGAAGGATTGGTGAATCCGATCTTATTCGCCATTTTCCTCAAGACATCATCAACATTGGAGTCTGTAAAACTTGGTGAGCTTTGAAAATTAGTGGCAAATCGCCGACCATGTCGGCGATCATGATGGAAACCGCCGTTTGGACCCCCCGTAGACCAGAGGTTCTGTAAATTTCGGCGAAGAAACTAAACAATCGGCGTTCCACCGAGTAAGTAGGCGAGCTTGACTAATGTTGCCGAGTGGGCAAAAACTGGACGATTTTTGCAAGACAAAAGTTTAAAAGTTTCAACTTCATTCACTTTCCCTCACTTTTCATATGTCCAAACTCACACATGCACTCTAGTTTTTATATTTCTTGCACTTTTGGAGTATTTTGGTTTATTGATTTGTGCGTGGATTTGGATTGCATTGCCGCCTAGCTTCTCGGTAGCATTTCAATCAGTACAAAAAGTTAGCTTCTTAATACCTGTAATTATTTTTTTAGCATTGTACTCATTTACATACTCTTTGACATTGTTAAAATCTATTGAACCTCTGTGATTGGATATAATTGGTTAAGTGTCGATTGTTATTCGATAGTCTTGCTTAAACTGTGAAATCTTGCTCTCCTATGTATCTAGTTGAGTTAATGTGTGATGTGTGGTATACGTATGTTATGGGTCTAGGTTAAATTTGTGATGTTTGTGCTTAAATTGTGTTTTCGAGGGTTGCGGGGCTAATTTCGAAAAGTTGGGTCAAAAGTAGGCATGATAGGTGATTCGGTGAGCTGTAACTGTAACATCCGACAATTTAAAATGAATATGAAGAAGCTTGAAATTGGAAGTAGTCATTTTTGGAAAAAAATTCAGAATCTGGAAATTCGGCCAAGTGTGGAAATCAGTGAGTTTTTGGCCAACTTTGAGCAGTCATAACTCCTAGATCAGGATGATCCAGGAGTAGTTCCAGTTATGTTTGGAAAGCCCTTGGAACGATGTTTCCAACGCCATCGAGTTTGCTCGATTCCGAGTTCGTATGAGCGAGTTATGCCCTTTGAAAGTTGGGCAGTTGGCAGGGAGTCCGTCCGGAAATTTAAGGGCATTTTGGTCTTTTCACAAATCATTTCTTTTGAGGTTATATTGTTGTGTTAGGCTGATTGTGGATCATTTTTGTTCCATTTTAAAAGAGTAAGAGTTAGGGTTCTTGAGTGAAGAAGAGAAGAAGAGAGAAAGAAGAGAAGAAGAAGAAGAAGTGGGAGCTAGGGTTGTGGATGCAAGACGTTTTCTTCATCAAATTTCTTGGGGAATCTTAGTAAAGGTATGAGAGTTCTTTATCTAGGGCAAACTATCACCCTAGAGCCAATTTCAAATGGTTTTCAACTTTTCCAAAGTTTGTGAAAAAGCCTAATTTCTACTCAAACTCATGGGTTCTTGCATGAAACGATTTCAAATGATAAGTTATGATATTATTGATGTTTATTTGATGTTTTAAGATGAAAAACTCCATGAATCCTTGTATTCTACAAAACCCCAAAATGTGTTTATGAAGTGGGTCTATTTCTATAAATTCAAAGTTGATGGAATTAGGTGTAAAGTGAATTATATTGATATCTCTTGTGTTGTTTAATGTTTATTCATGATTAATTGTTGATAATGGGTGAATTAAGGGTGGTAAGCCTTATGAGTGAAGTATTGGTGATTGCTTGGATTTTTGGTGATTTTGGCTATGGCTTTGAATTATGGTAAGAAAGTTTGAACTCTCTTTATTGAATTAATTGTTGTTGGTAGGTTGAATCCACCTTTGGTGGAAGTGTTATATCTTGTTCTTGTGTGGTATTATTGTGAATTGTAGCCATGAAGGCATTGGGGAAGTTGTTGCATAATGTTGGAATATTGTATTATTGTGAATTGAGGCCATGAAGGACATTATATGAGTGTTATTGTATTGTTATATTATTATATATGAATGAGGCTATATGTAAAGTCCTATATGAAGCTATATGTAAAGTTTTATGTGAAGCTATATGTGAAGGTATGATGTGAATGAGTTTTATGTGAAGCTATATGTGAAGGTATGGTGTGAATGAGTTTTATGTGAAGCTATATGTGAAGGTATGATGTGAATGAGTTTTATATGAAGCTATATGTGAAGGTATGATGTGAATGAGTTTTATGTGATCTTGTGATGATCCTATGTAAAGTGGATAGCATTGTGAGTTAAAGTATGATTTCTCATGATGTATATATGAAATGATGTTGGATTATGAAGTATCCTTAAATGAAAATGTTGTGACTTGGTTGGTAGACTAAAGTGTCCCTCCTTGTTACTTAAAGTCTTGAATGCATGAATGTGTGAAATGGGCAGAACTAAGAAATGGTGCCCTTTCTATAAATGCTAAAAGAGGAATTCTAGGCCAAGACTTAAATCGGCAAAGCTATGAAATGGTGCCCTTTCATAAGTCTAGCTTTCCTAAGTAAATGTAAAACCATGAAATCGGTCGACCGAATGGTGGTAGCCCTTCTCATGTGTGAACTGATGAACCTTGGACCGGCAGGCTTAAGGCACCCTTAATGAAAAATCGATAGGCCTAAGGCACCCTTCCATGGGGATTTAATGAGCTATCCTTATGAACCTTGATTGGCCATGACTAAGAAATGGGGCCTTTCTTGGGAAGAGGTACTATGAGTTGGTTGAACTAGAAAAGGAACCTTCTCTAAGTACATATGTGATTAAATACTCTATGGGAAACAAGGCTAGCACCGAGTGGATGTGGTTAGGAAGGTGGCCTAGTTGAGTATGAGATTAGACACAATGAACTTCCTTGGACATCCCCTAAACCATGTGCCTACATGGGTTGCTTACTAGTTCTACCTTTGGCAAGTAGAACAACCTCCACGAGTAGGATAGACTCCGGATTCCATACCTAGCTAGTATGGTCTATGTCGGTTATGCCTATTTCCATCATGTGGGATGCGCACTCTAGTTATTGGATAGGTTCTACAACGTGTAGGTAGTAGTATGGGATGCTATCTACACATGGCACGAGTAGGCTTTGAAGATACTAAAGTGAGTTCCCTAAGTCTAACGACTATTATGTGAAAGTCCCCTTATGTGCTTGAATGTCTCCAAAAATGGTTTCTTAAAGAATGTTGGTCTATTGATTTTATGTTGTAAAGGAAATGTCCTTATCTAAGGTAATCTTGAGGAACACTTAAGTGTGCTTGAAGAGGTTGTATGGGCGGTCACTTCTTGTCTTACTCAAGTGTGTCTTAAGGTTATATTAGGTAGAGGTCCTATGGTAATGAAATGACATGTGTTCCTTTAAAGTTAAGCATGGGTTGTATATGAATATACGTTGAGTATGTATACGGTTGGCTATGGTTTTATATGTGAACATTGACTTAGTATGTTATATTGTAATGGTAAATTTCCTTATCTATGGTAACCCTTAGGAACACTTAGGTGTATATGAAGAGATTGTATGGGCGGTCACTTCATGTTTCACTTAAGTGTGGCTTTGGGTAACTTGAGATAGAGGTCAAGAAATGATGAAAAGGCTTACTTGTCAATTATGTTCATGTGTTGTACATTGGTACTAGTTGTGCATGATGGCTTGTGATATGTAGCATGATAAGTGGTAAGCTCACATTTGGTGGCCTTAGGATGATGCTTTAGTGTGGATGGTGGTATGGGACGCTATCCATACATTGCACAAAGTGTTGTCCAAGGTGGATGGTTTAAGGTGAAAGAATGGGTTATGTGTGGAATATGTGCTAAAGTGGTTAATGACTTGTATGTTGGTTATGGTTGGATATTGTGACTCTTATACTTATATTTTTTTTCTTGAAGTTTTACCAAATGGCATAAAAGCATGTTTCTCCAATAAACGTCCCTTTTAGCATGTTTTTGCATGGCTTCCATACTTAGTACTTAATTGTGCTAACCCCTTTCTTTCCCTTTTTGACTAAAGTGTAGGGATTTGGAGATGGTGACATGTCATGACTATTTGATAGGTTTCTAAGTGTTGAAGATAAAGACTTGGTGAGTCCTCATATATTCGAGGACAATACCCCATATGTTCTTTTATGTCTTTTTAGTATTGTTTAAGTTGTGTATGGGATTGGTCCCGAATTTTGTACTCTAAAGTATTAGATGGTTTTGAGACATCATGTATAAAGTCTAGAAAGTCTTCCGCTTGCTATTGTTTCTTTTTTTATGAAATGTTTTCTTGGTAAAGAAAGTTTTTAATTCCTTATGGTTTTTAGTGTCTATGCGATGAATGAATTGCTAAGAGGCTTGTATTAGACCTCTTCGAGGTCGAGTACGCCGGTTACGACTAGGGGGTGATCCCGGGTCGTGACAGTAACGAGCTCACCAAAACACTCCGTGAATCGCCTAAATACCCCATTTCTCCTTTACTATCATGCTTAATTTGTTGTGGCTGCTCTAACTTTCGGCGAGGAGCACGGGATCGCCAAGTGCATTTGGCGAATCGCTGAATAATACCTTACTCGCCCTTTGTCTGCACCCCTTACTCCTTCCGCACTGTGACCTTCGACGGAATGCCTATGGCTCACCAAATGTATTCGACGGCACGCCGAACGGTTTATCCAGTCTTTCTGCAGAGGAAAGTCTTTATTTTGGTTGTCAAATATGTTCTAACATTATCTCAAAGACTTTGCAGATATGGCCAGACCAAAAGTTGCAAGAAGAAGCATGCCACCCAGACACATAAGAGCACAACATTTCAGAAGAACTAACAAAAGCGAGAGCACGAGAGCGAGTTCTAGTAGGAAGATTCACAGTGACCCTACTGTCCCTCATGGGCTTGAGGGTTCGTCAATGTGATACATGTCTTCAAAGCAGCACATGATTTGGATAACATGGTTGAGGCAAACATCGCTACAGAAGCTGAAGCAGAGAGAAAAGAAAATAAGAACATGAGGCAAACTAACAACACTCTGGGCACTGAAGCCCAGATAGATGTAGCGACTGCTTAAATAGGATCCATTCTTTACCTCCCCTCTATCTTCCGTTTATTTACATTCGGGATATTTTGTTAAATGCATTTGAGGACAAATTGCTTTTATTTGTGGTAGGGTAGGCCCACAACTTTTGTGTGCTATTTGTGACCCGTGTCTTTGCTTATGTATTTGGGCTTTGAGCTATCATTGTGGTTTATCTGTTTTTGTGGATGTTTGAGCTTATGACTCCTTTTATTTTAAATTGCAAAACGATTTTGACCCTTCCGAAAAATTTTCATTTTTTGAAAATTTTCGCCACCTCTTGTGTTAAAAGTGGTTGTTCTTGTACAAATTCAAGTCTCAATTTCGATCAATACCAATGACTTGAATGGTGCTCTCAATTGAACAAACATGAACGTGTGGCTACGACGAGCCCAAATGAAGTTGCATAGAAAATATGTGAACTCTTTGCATCTCATTGTGATTAGCCATTTATCGAATTGATTCTCTTATAATGATCGTTGCACACTAGCAAAAGTTTGTGGTCTTGTTCGACTTAAGTGTCAATGCTTTGTGTGATGAGCTTACTTTGAACCTTGCATGAATAAACCTAGAATTTGTCCCGTTAGTCTGATTGATTTAGTAAGGTGTGCTCTTGAAATGATCTTAGGCAACTTTTGAAGAGTGTGAGCCAAATTTGACTTCTATCTCTTTTGTGGCTTACCCGTGAGCATGTGAAACTCTCTTGAACACCCTTTGAGCCTTACCTTTATTTGGAAGAACTTTGATGAACCCTAGACCTTACTTGACCCACTACCTATAATCCTCTTGATTTGTGGTTTAGTGAATAGCCAACTTAAGTTGAGAGTGTGGTGAAAAGGAAAAGGAGAAGTCAAGTAATGCAAGAAAAGTCTCCCTTAACCCATGGTGTTGCGGAACAATGGAAACTCTCCAAAAAAAAAGGGGGTTGTGGAATAAAAGTACAAAAGAAATTGGGCTTCCAAGCAATCCATGGAGGTAAATAAAAAAAATGACTTAGAAGCACTAGAAAAAGAATTGATAAAGGAAAAGAAGGGGATGCCTTGAGAATACCACATCTCATGAGGAAAAACTCACTGAGCCTAAATGACCATACCTTTGCACTCAGCCCCATTACGAGCCTTAGAAAGACCGTTTTGATCTTGAGTGAGCCGAACCGAAGATCGATTGGAAAATAAGGGTAAGCCTATGGGTGAAAACATGCATTGTGTTCCTCTTTTTGAGTGTGAGCGTTGCATCTGATTCCTGATCTTGAATTGATTAACCTATGTGTGTGAATATAGAATCATTCTTTACGTGAGGGAATTTATATACTTTTTGTTGAGCTTGAACTTGCACAAGTAACAAGTATTGCGAGCATGGAAATCTTTGGTAATTATGTGTCACAACTTGAATCTTTGAGTACACAATTGATCTTTGCATGAGTAATTTGAGTCTTGTTGTGTATGTTCATGATTTAGTCTTGTGTAGCACTATTTGAGACATCCTATTTGAACTGTTGAACTTGAGTTTTACTTGAGGACAAGCAAAAGTTTAAGTTGGGGGTGTTGATGAGTCCACATGGCTTTATTTTAATAAAAATAGTGTCCTAAAATGCTCATTTTATCTTATTATCTGATGAAAACTCTTAAATTTCAGCTATTTGAAGCTTTAGTAGAAGCATGGACACTTAGGCGCAAAAAGGAACAAAAAGGCAGAAAAGAACGAAAAAGCTGAAGCCTGAGCTTTGCCAATCACACTTGGCGAATCGCCGAGGGGACGCACTCCACCCTTTATTCCAGTACGCGAAGCCCTGAAGGAAGTGGATCAAAAGGTGATGAAATGAGCAGTCGGTGTGTCTCCGATCAGTTCCGCAAAGAAGAGATATACCGCGAAGCACAAAAGGCGATGAACTAGAAGAAGGGCGAATCGTCGAGTCATTCGGCGATCGCGACTAACCTCGCCTAACGATCCGCTGCAGCACAGATTTTTTGAAAACTATAAATACTTGTTGAGAGTTATAGCTTAGTATCAATTTTTTAGTGTGAAAAACAATTAATATAATTTTAGTACTTTTTATTTTTGCTTTGAGTTTGAGAGGGTTTTGAAAAACTTGAAGAAGAAGAGGGTTTCATCTCCAAGGATTTGGACTTGGATCTCTTGATTTCTTCATTCTTGGCCTGTAACAAGACTTAAATCTTCATACCTATTTGAATGCAAGCTCATTTAGGTATAAATTTCTATCTCTTGATGTGTGGCTAAAAACCCCTCATTCTTGGGGTGTGATTTAACGAATATGGGTTAATAATGTTGTTGGGTCTTGATTGTTGATAGATTAAATGTAGTTTAACGGTGATTTCACCTAGTAGTTGTGGTTGAATTTAATGGGTTTGTAGTTGCAAATACAAGTCCACCCATGTGTTTTCGGCTTGCTCGAGAGAGAGGTCGTGAAACCAAGACTGCTAGACTGATGGCCTAATGAGTGGGTCGACATGATGTTCAGTTCGAGAGGGTGAGCCCTAGTCCCATATCCTAACACTCAGCTCGAGAAAGTGAGTGGGGGTAAGGCGTAGACTGGTCTTAATGCGATAAGTGGATGTCCGAGAAGAACCCATTTGAAACGGGGTAAGTTGCTCGAGAGAGAATTTATTCCTACGTATAGCTTAGCCTACTGTTCCTAAGAGTTAAATCTATAATTACTAAATCTAGCCTTTTGATAGTGTTGTTGGAGGGTTGTATACTTGGATATATCTCTCGATGAGTATCTGATGTCTAAGGATCAAATTTATTATTACTTAAGCTCATGGAAATTGATGTTGTGAGATGGAGATGTTGATAAGAACTATGATTGTTTGGGTATTATGAGTGTGTGTTGGTTGGTTCAGGTTCACTTTTAATTTTAGAGAGTATTGATTTAGAATTTTATCATGCTTATGTGAGAAAGGATTCGTCCTGATGATGGTGTCAAATGTGTGGTATTTACTGACCACCGTAGCCTACAACATGTATTTGCTCAAAAGGATCTAAATCTGAGACATCGAAGGTGGATGAAGTTACTCAAGGATTATGATGTTACCATCTAGTATCATCCGGGTAAGGCTAACGTGGTGGCAGATGCATTAAGCCGGAAGGCGGTGAGTATGGGTAGTCTAGCTTTCTTGGGGTATCTAAACGACCTTTGGCTAAGGAAATCCTTGGAGTCTAAGTTCATGTAGTTGGGCATTTCAGAGAAAGGTGGGGTGTTGGCTAGCATTGAGGTTACACCCACGTTCATTGAGAAGATTAAGGCCAAACAGTTTGAGGATGAGAATTTGAATGAGATTAGAAAAAAGACAGTGTCTGGTAAGGCGCAAAATATGATTCTTGATGCGGCGGGGGGGTGCGTGCTCAGTTTTAAAAGAAGAATTTGTGTTCCTCGAGTGTTTGACGATTCATGTACTACTCTACCCTTACTTTAGCTAGTCTTTCCAGTTGATCATTCGGGGACGAGTGATGGGGGAATTGGTATCTATTGTAATGACATGATTCCGTCGTTAGGGAAAAATCAATGGGGAAAGAATTGAGGTTAGAAAACTTTTGAGTAGTAACTTGAGAATTCCCAGCCTAGTCCAAATTTGGACAAAATATGAGTTAAGTGAGGTCTAGGGAAATCTAGTAATGAATGAGAGATCTAATTATGGTTTTGATCACATGAGTAGATAGTTAAGACGTTAAGAAATCCGTACGACTTTACGAAATTGAGTTCGGACAAGAAGAACTCTCGAAACTGATCTTAGCGTGAACAAGTAGTTCTTGAATGTCATAGGTTGAAGGTGTGTTGTGAAATGAGGGTTTGGAACTTAAATTTTGACTCTTTATTTCCGTGCAAGCCGCTGGGGCAGAAATTATCCTGCCAGGGCGGGGCCGCTGTAGAGGGATGGGGGCTGCCACAGCGGGACAGTTGCGACTTAAGTCGGGAATAAACCCCAAAAACCTAATTATTCTGCAAACTTCGTTCTTAAGAGTTAGGAGACGACCCCAGGCGATTTCTTGACAGTTTTCCACGACTTTTGGTGCTAAAGGTAAGGATTTTACTCCTCAAATCCATTTTTTGATCCGTAGAACTTAGATTCATGGGTAATTATCGTTGAGGGAAGGTTTTGGCCTGAAACTTATGGTGGAAAAAGTCCTAATTTTGGAATTGGGATCATGGGTTGGTCTTGGGTTTGTTATAATCTGGATAATTAAACCTTAATTTATTGATCCTTGCGTATATTAATTATTTGTAGACCTAGAACAAACGGAAAGAATTCGGAAAGGGAAAATTCAAGTGCCTTAGGAGGATTCAAGCTTGGTTTCGAGGTAGGTGATGGCTTGATTTCATGTTTGTGTGATGCATGTTAGTAATTGCTTTATTGTAATGCATGTATGTATGTAAATGTTGTACCATTAATCACACGTAATGTAAATGAGTATGAACGAATGATTGTATGCCATGAATCAACACTTGATTGTATGATTATGAGAATGTACATTATGATTGTGATTGTGGCTTGTTGAATGGATCGAGTGTCACGTTTCGACACACTAATTGGGATCAAATGTCACATACCGACATACATATGGGAACGGGTGTCACATTCTGACACACTAATTTGGATCGGGTGTCACAATACGGCACACTAATAGTTTAGGTATGGGTTCCATGAGAGAACCATTGAATTAGGTTCCATTAGAGGACCATAGACTTGTCATATATGCATATTGTTGAGAATGTGAAATTGTACATTGATCCTGAAATGGTAATTGATATTGTATATGTTCGATATATGCGTGTTTACTATGTTGTGACTGCTGATACATGTTTTACTTACTGGAATAGCAGTGTGATCTTACCAGTACACTGTGATTGTGTACTGATACCGCACTTGCTCTTTCTTTGTTGAGTACAGGGCATTTTCAGGTGGCTACTGACATACCTCATTTGAGAGACCACCGATCGAGACCGGATTCAAGGGCGAGCTAGTTTTTTCAGGCGTCCATGGATCCTTCGTATTTTTTTTAGTCCATTCTATTCAGACTTAGACATTGCTATAGTAGTTGTTTAGTTTTGGGGTTGTACCCCTTGTTCTTAGACTTGTCGTTAGTAGAGTTTTGGTACATTGACTTTCAAGTTCTAGGGGTTGTTCTTCCGCATTAGTTTGGTTAGTTTTACTAAACATTTGGAGTTTATGGGAACTCTATATGATTCTGCATTTAAACCTGCTTCCGTATCTTTAAATGATTGGTTTTTGAGTTAGCTGATTATTATTAATAGTTATCCCACCGGAGGGTTAGTGTGGGTGCCAATTACGATGGTCTGGGTCATGACATTTAGGCTTATACTTATTGAACACTTTAATCTTAACAAATTTGTACTTATTTAACACAAAAGGAAAATCAATTGAAAGATAAAAATGTGTTTGTCTCAAACACAAATACATAGTCGATGGACCAATGAAATGATGACACATGGCAATTGAATCCAGAATTTCTTTAATCCCTATTTAAATCATTTTTAAAAAAAATTAAAAATTAAAAATTTATTTTGAATCAACCCACCCCCACCTTCACCCCCATTCTTCTCCTTCTTTTCACCCTTTCACCAACGACAACGGGCTGCCAACCATACTTTCACCTTTTTCTTTTTTAATGCCAATGTTGGTTAATGCTGATAGTGCAACGTTGCACATTGATGGCATTAGTTGCCCATATTATTTCTCTCTTAATTCCCTCATTATACCTTGTACCATATGTAACGTGAAAGCCATTTATCTTCTCGATTTATTCTCCCATAAGATTTCCTTAACTATAAATAATGGTGGTCTTCTTTTGTTTTGGGTTTAAGAAAATAGAGAGTGCATAATAATTAGTCAAAAAAAGAGTTCTTATTAGTTGAAGGTAAGCGTTCTTTTTGTGGAGCTTTGGACTCAACTATTTTTCAAAGTTTGTTGAGTTATACTTTGTGATTAGATTGTTGTATCCTGGAGGACACAAGTCAAGAAAGCTATTGATGGATCGGTGAAATGATTTCTTGCAGTGAGCTTGAATCTCCTTTAAATGAGTGATATATCCGCGCCTCAGACTGAAGAGATTTTTTTTTTTCAATTGTAATTTGTAATCTTGTAATTTTCACCGACTATAGCTTTTATCTTCAAACATTTAACCCCTAAAATTTATTACTAGATTTGTGACAAAATTTCTTAGATTTTAAAATTAATTTAAAGTTCAAATTTAAGTTCAACAAAATCTGAATATTTTTCAAAGATATGTTTTGAGTTTCCTATTGAATATTGAGAAAAATGATGAGAGTTTAGGATAATTAGATATTGTTTTATGTATATTATGTTATCTCCTATATTCAAATTAATAAAACAGAAATAGAAAAGATGAAATAGAAAGACAGAAAATAAATAATTCGAGTCTACATAAACCACTGTGTATTCTTAAGAAATTTAATATTCTCAAGTACCTGAGGTTGTAGATTAATTCGTTTCAAGATAAAACAGATTAACTATTAAAGAAGTAGCGGTACCTCAAATTTCAATAGTTTCAGCGAACACAAAATCAGCAACGAGAGTGCACACACAAACTCAGTTGATCGACAATTTTATTTGAAGAAAATGTATGCAGAAGAGAGAAAAAATTCAAGTATTTGAAAATTGAGAGAAGTCTCTCTATTTATACCAACTATAAGTGTGAACGCACCTGTTCAGACAAGACATGTCTGTTCAGAATGTTTGTGTCTTTTGGAAAAAGAAGTGTATGTTCGGAAAAAATATGTCCCTTCAGAGTGAATTTATCGTTACGCGAATTTTCAAATAATTAGCATTCTAAATTAATTTTTTTATCAATCAATCACATCATTTGTCAAAACGAAAGCTAAAACCGAGCGACGACGACGACGCGAGGGAGCACCTTCTACTTAACTCTTTAAGAGCTAAATGAAGTGTTTCCTAATATAAGGACAAACATTTTCCTTTCTTCTACCAATATGGGAGAAATGACTTTTCATTTTCCCTCCAAATTGGTTCCCCACATTTTTCAATCTCTCATTCAGTCTTATTTCTCATTCACACCTTGCTTAATCCCAGCAATCCCCCACATGAATGCGGAATGGCTATTGTTAAAACATATGCATGAAAAACTTGTGTGTCTCGTTAGTAAGGATTAGTTGCATCTGGATAACAAGCTTAAGAAGTTTAATCCCCTCAAGTACTTGAGGTTCTGGATTAATTCCTCTCAATATAAAACAAATTAACTATTAAAGAAGTAGCAGTACCTCAAACTTCAATAATTTTAGCGAACTCAAAATCAGCAATGAGAGCACACACAGAGACTCGGTCGATCAATAATTTTATTTGAAAGAAAATGTATGCAGAAGAGAGAAAAATTTCTAGTATTATCAATCAATCACATCATTTAACAGAGCCAAAGCCGAGCGAGTGAGCGACGACGACGCGAGGGCGCACATTCTACTTAACCCTTTAAGAGCTATATGAAGTGTTTCCTAATATAAGGCCATACTTTTTCCTTTCTTCTACCAATATGGGATAAATAACTTTTCATTTTCCCTCCAAATTAGTTTTTCCACATTTCCCAATTTCTTATTCATTCTTACTTCTCATTCACACCTTGCTTAAACTCAACATATTATGCATACATATGTTTTATATATGGTGTGACAAGCATTGTCTCTACCTTATTGTGGACGGATGATGATACTTATTGAGTATATATTAATATACTCATACTATACTTACTGCATATCTTATGCAGATTTTGATCATAATATATATCAATTTATAAGCTCAAGAGTGAGTGATGAGGAGCAAATAAAAACTATTATGATGATCTGCTTGACCTCATGTACCGCATCTTAAAGACTTGTCTTTATTTATATATAATATATAAAAAATATAATATTGGTATTATCAGACAATATCATTTTGGTAAGACATTTGAACTAAATTTATCTTTATTTTAGAGATGACAGTTAGAAGTACGACCATTGCTATATGAATTGTACGCTATGCAATGAAAGTTGTATATCAAAATTCAAAGATGGAATGAATAAGGATAGTACATAAATTTTCATAATTTTGTTGGGTAAAATGGTACTTCCTCCGTTCAACAATAGTTCTTCACTATACTATTTCAGAATTTTCAACAATACTTGTACACTTTATGAAATCAATGGATAAGTTTACACTTAGTTCCTAATTTACCCATATCATTAATTATAATCATTTCTCTATTACATTTTTCAAGACATTTTATTTATTATATTCAACTGGTGATATAGTAAAATAACTCTTCTATTTATAGTTTCTTAAGAAGTGTTCAAAGTCAATAGTGGACAAGTATTGTTGGACAAAGGAAGTATATGAGCATTGCTAATATAGATATGTGTCTTCTTTAGGCTTAAATTTGTTTTTGCAACTATGTATGTGTTAGTTTGAGATCCAATTGAACACATATCTAACTCTAACTCTAGCTTTTTTGACCTTTTTTCAACATATTCCTCTCTTTCATCAGTTCATTAATTCATTGATTTTTTTTAGTTTAGTTTATGTTTATCAAGGTTTTCATTTTCTTACAATTTACTGAACTTGCTTCTTCTCAGTATTTTCTATTCTTATTTTGCTTAGGATCATCCTGAATTTATTTTTTCATTTGTCAACCTGTTCTATTATGTATTTAATTGAGTATTTAATCTTACTGATCTTTAATATATAGTTTTTATAGGTATGTAATTTTTTTTTGATGCGTCACGTTCTTTTGGGTATATATTGTGTATATGTTTGTGGTTATTTGTTCAAATGTTTCCTGAAATCTTGCAGTAAATTCATAGACTTCAATATCACTGACGACATTGAACTAAAATCTGGAAAAAAAATTAGTTAATAAAAAATGGAAAAACTTTGCCACCCCTAGACGTTTGATGATATGCCTAAAAAAAACTAATTAGATACTAATTTTCTAAAATTTTGGCTAAATTTGATATTATTTCTCCCCTTCAAATTTGTAGGAGCACTAATGGTGATAACAATGAAAACGATTTCATGTGTTAATAATTTTCAAGGGAATTGTTGGAGGAATATTCGTGTGAGGCTCGGATGCAAAGTCATTTACTCGGGTTGCAATTACTATTTCAATAGGTTGGTCATTGTCTCTGCTGCAAAAATCTTTTTACAGGTCTATTATAAGAAAGAAGGATTGTAATATATTGAGGACACAACATGAATATTTAGTATCCAAACTGGGAGTGCTAAACATCTTTGCACCTACCAGTTTGAGGGGGAGTGTTGAGACTGGCATAACTTGAGCTGATATCATCAGTTAGTTAGAATGCAAGTTATGTGTGTGAGCTATATGTTAGTTAGTGTGATAATATAGTTAGTTGCTAGATATTTTCTATTCAATTATGTAATTGTATAAATACACAGTAGCCAGAACATTCTGTAAGATAATTCATTATCTTTAATGAAACAGTAAACTTTCCCAATTCTCTCTCTATCACACTGTTGCAGATCATGAAATCCTCCATGGATTCTCCAGCTTAACTTCATTATTTTCACATGATATCAGAGCTATTAGGCTATTAATACAGTCTAGATTCTATATCTACATTCAAGCGAAGATTTTCAGTATATCAGAAATGGCACTTGACAATGAGCTGCCGGAAAAACTGAGTCACAATCATCCTCTCTTTCTTCACTCGACAGACACCTCTAGAGTAGTGTTGATCTCTTTACAGCTAACGGGATCTGAAAACTACTTAGTCTGCAGTCGAGAAATGCAATTTGCGATTTTAGGTCGAAACAAATTGGGGTTCATCGATGGATCCTGTAAGAAGGCTTACTTTGGAGCAAATTTAGAGGATCTCTGGGAACGCTGCAATGCCATCGTATTGTCATAGCTTATGAACTGTGTTTCTAAGGATCTCCTCACTGGTATTGTGTCTGCCTCGAGTGTAGTAGCTATATGGAACGATCTGAATGAGCGATTTGATATGGTAGATTGCTCAAGAATTTTCCAGATCCACAGAGAGATTGCAACTACATCTCAAGATACTGATTCTATAACTACTTATTTTTCGAAATTGAGAGTTCATTGGGCAAAATTTGATTCCCTAGCACCTATTCCTGAATGTGCTTGTGAGAAATCTCGTGATTTCATCGTTTTCATGCAACACCAAAAACTTCTTCAGTTTTTAATGGGCTTAAATGAAACTTACGAACTAGCTCGTGCTCAAATTCTTATGATGACTCCTGTCCCATCTGTGAACAAGACCTACTCGATGTTAGTTGAAAGAGAGAGCCAAAGGGCCATTGTTAGTACTGTTCCCACTATTGTGATGACATGGATGACTGTCTTGATGACTGATGCATCAATTTTCTCTTCAAAACAAAGAAAATTTGGAACCTGATATGTGATTTTTGCAAGAACAAAGGGCACACTAAAGCTGAATGCTATAAAAGTGTGGGCTATGCTGCTAATTTTTGTTTCAGGTTCAAGAGGAAGTTTGATTCAACAATTGCTAACAATGCTGTTGTACCTGGCATCTGGATGATGGAAATAGGTGATATAGCTCATGGACAAGGTCCACAATAAGGGGAAGGACAAACACACGCATATGCCTCACCTAACTCCATCTCAGTATGATCAGCCCTTAAAGATGCTAGACAAGGACACCACATCAGCATGCTCATCAAATATGGCAGGTATTGCCCATGCTTGTTCAGTTAATACTAGTTCTCAGGAGTGGATTGTGGACACAAGAGCTACCAATCATGTCAAGTCCCGAGCCTACACCCCGGACGTGGCTGGCACTCGAGAACCATTGTTGGCCCCAAGCGAACCCTTGGCTTGGCTAACTCCTCAATGGAAGACTCAAAGCATAAAAATACAAAGATTCCATGCAACTTTACTCAACTGATTATGAGATAACTTAGAACGTTTAAAGATGAAACATTTAACTTAGCCAAAATGGTAATTAAAGTCATATAGAAAAACATATGTAATACAAGACTAAAGAACTCTGACTACTCGTCTATGAAGCCTATAAAACAAAGAGAGATGTTGGGACAAGACCTCCGATCATCCTAATAACTGAAATACTAAATCAATGTAAAAGGAGTCCTCCGGAAAGTAATGAGGCTCAACAACTTACTCTGAGTGCTCAATTGGATCAACGAGGCGTTGGATGCTGATCCTGGTTACCTATGTCTACATCATAAAATGATGTAGGTCAAATAACATCAGTACATTGAATGTACGAGTATGCGGGGGGAACATTAAACATAACATAAGCTTGAGAAGAATCTGAAAGGAACACTTACCTTGGCTTTACTCAACTCATGAATACTCAACTCAAATGCAAAGTAAGAAAAACAATAAAGGTGAAGTTTATACCAAATATTTAAAACAGTAAACAACAACTTAATGTATTGAAAAATACAATAACAACTCAATTACATAAAAATAATTTAATACTGTGGGAGTTTCTTTAACCGACAACCATCACTATGAGCCTAAGTGATGATACAACGTCTTGCCCACGCTGCCAGAACTGTCCTATACTTTGCCGTCATATAGAACGCCTTAACTAAGCGGATCTACTAGTCTCTGCTAAAAAGCACTAAGGTGTCATCTAAAAAGTATGACCCTTTCTACGTATGATGGCTACATGGTTTATGGAGACTTGAGTTATTATGAACTCGCGTCCCCATATCGATGCTCAATACTACTCCCAAAATGTACTTAGCTCATGTTTTTGTAAAAACAAAACTTTTTCTTTGATTTGAGATAATTACTCAAAACTTAGCTTAAAAGCTCTCTTGGAAATCGGTGTTTCCATTCTTGCTTAAATGTGAAAACATTTTTAACTCTTGGGAATACTTGGTTCTTGTATAATCATTTGAAGAAATGAACTTAACTCTTTACTCTTTGCTCAACTCAAAACTCAAGTCTTAAAACAAAGTTGAAACGTTTGTGAAAGACTTTTGGAAAACTTTTGAACTCATCTTGATTTAACTCTTAACCTCTTGACTTGACTCTTAACTTTCCTTGAATTGAATTATGGATTCAAGGTTCATTATCTCATGTTTTTGGATGATTTCATGATGTTTAGACGTACCTTAGAGTGTAGAAATCGACTAGAAAACATAGGTACGTTGTTAAGCAACTAGTACGAAAAGAAGGGGGAATAGGTGGAAGAATTGGCGTCCCTGACGCTCTGAGAGTCGCAGGGTGCCAGCCCTTGAATTTCAGGGACAGGGTTGGGGCACGCTAGCTAGCGCGGCTCCCCAGAGCCCAAACTTTAGAGCCTCTTTTGGGGTGCTCTAGTGTAACGACCCGAGAGCACACCCTAGTCGTTACCAGCATATTCGACCTCGAAGAGGTCTTATACAAGCACTTAGCATTCATCATAGAATAAAAAACACGGAAAAGTTAAAACTTTTACTTTGGAAGTTCAACTTCACTTCATATACGAAAATAGAATCTAACTTCATCACAATGTACCATCTAGACATAGAGGCATCGAAAATGGGACTTAGCCCTTACATCAATAAGAAGTCTAGAAATAGGAAAGTACAACATTGTCTTTCAACACAAGCAAAGAACTAAACATAGAAGCTAGATCATAGGGTTTTGTCCTCGGACTTGAGGACTCACCAACTTGGGGAAGCAACTCCAAGTGTCTTGAGAAGTAAGCTTGAATCCTCAACGGTCCGAACCTACATGTTTGGGGAAAAAGGAGACAAAATGGGTTAGTGCAACACACGTACTAAGTATGACTACTATGCATAAAAAACCATTGAAACATGCATAAAAGGGTCATCTTAGTCAAAACACGCTTTTTACCTAGTCAATCCAATATGGACACAAAGTAAGCATCATAGTACAAACCAACATAATATCATCCCAACACATAGACAACCCAAGTAATACTAGTGCAATGCAAGGAATATAATCCCATAACCCTATTCAAAGCCAAGTATCACATTAAGCAACCTACTTCATGCATACATACATAGGATCATACTTCATCATAACTTACCATATTCATAATGATCATACATAACATAGCTTCAACATACATAAGTCATAATCATCATAATCATAAGTGAACACTACTACAACCATCTCTTAGGATCCCACAAGTGCAATGTGCAAGAGAAGTCCCATACCCTCCCTTACAAAATGAAGAAACCCTTAAGAAAGCCCTAGTAAGAGTTCACATCTTTCATACCTTCATTTAGTTTTACATTAGGGAGATATTGCCATAACCGACATAGACCATGAGAGCTACATGGAATCCGGTGTTCTACTCCTACACCGAAAAGAGAGGGTTAACACTTGCCTAAGGTGTAACCATTCGTACATAGCTATCTAGGTGGATCCACTAAGCTAAAGTCCTATGTGGGCACATAGTTAAGGGTCAAGGAGATTGCTCCTAGAAATCCTAACTTACTAAACGTGGGGATTTCCATCTCATGAGACAACACATACCGTGGGTAATCCGGACTCGCTAAACGTGAAGAAACCCATGTGGGAAGCCGGACTTACTAAACGTGAGACCCCTATCTCATTTACATGCCCTTTCGGTGCTAAGCGTCTAATTCCATTTTGTAATCATCTTTAGTCATCACATAAGTTCACATTAGTATTTACTAGACTCTTATGAAAACATCTTACCATAATAGCTCATATGTGTTGATAAGTGAGTAACAATCCTTTCACTTTAGAGACACTTAGCAAGTGAGTAAACCTTTCACTTTACATTACACTACAATCATGAGAACTATCTTTCAATCATATAGCAATCATACCATCATATACCTACATACTTTATAGCTAATTCAAGTGTTGAGGGTTAAGGATGAGGAAACTAGGTCATCAACACCACAACAACATATTAGGTATATCATCATTACAATCTAAGTAGTTCACCTTTCATACTTGAGTTCAAAGAAGAATCAACCTTTATACCTTATTTCCCTTCCTAGGACATTCATACTTTAATCACCAATCAGTTCATGACCAATACATAATACAAGGTAATTCATGAAGTAATACATAATCAACATCAATATAAGCAATTGACATATTCCCTTTATAGCCTTCAAGGCTTCATTCAAAGACTCAACCCTAGTTTCATATAAATTATACATAACCTAGGGTAGAATCATCATACAAACATGAACTACATAACATCACATTTGATTCATAGCCTTCACTGAATATCCAACACAAACTAGGGTTAGAATTAGGAAAATGTGGAGAAAACATGGGTCTCATGGGGAATTCTTCAAGAAACCACAAATTCAACATAAATTAATTAATAATTGTTCATATAACATCAATCAAATTCAGTTTATAACATAAATTTCACTTTAGAAAGAAGACCCACGTTTTTGGATTTAAAACCTAGAAATTGGAGATTTTGAAATTCATCTTGAAGGGACCTCTTGGGGAGAGGAATCCCAAGAGTGATAAGCAACCATACCTTAGTTGATTCCTTGAGAATCAATGGAGAAACTCCAAGCAAATTTGGGAAAGAACCTTGAAACCCTAGCTCTAATGCATTCTTCTTCTTCTAAGGTTTTTAGAGAGAGAGTTTAGAGAGAAGTGGGAGAGTT